>NC_085849.1:2704725-3380906 GCF_020906515.1 Vanrija pseudolonga | reverse complement strand
GATCGAGTTCGTCTTCGCCGTCATCAAGATCACCATGCTCATCGCGTTGATTCTCTTTGGCCTCGTCGCCAACCTGGGCGGCATCCCCCCGAAGCGCGAGTACATTGGCGGCCGGTTCTGGCGCGACGAGCCCTTCAACGACAGCTTTATGGACCTCAAGCCCGTGTCGCTGAGCCGCTTCCTGGGCTTCTGGGCCGTGTTCACCAAGGCGGCGTTCAGCTACCTCGGCATCGAGGCCATTGCCGTGGGTAACATGCACATGTGCGAGCTGACGCCCAGGTGCTTGCAGGTGAGGCGCATAACCCGCGCCAGACGATGCGCATGGCCGTCCGCACAGTCTTCTACCGTATCGTCGGAATCTACGTCATTGCGATCCTCATTATCGGCCTCACGGTCAGCCAGCACTCGCCCGAGCTGCTCCACGCCGTCCAGCTCGGCGGACAGACGGCCGCGTCGTCGCCCTTCGTCGTCATCTGCATCCAGATGGGCGTCAAGGTGTTCCCGTCGGTCATCAACGCCGTGGTCATCACCTCCGCGCTGTCATGCGGTAATGAGAACGTCTACGCGCTCTCGCGCACCCTCATGGCTCTCGCGAAGCAGGGTGAGTAACCCGGAGCGAAGCATGCCCTAACACCCCCAGGCTATGCGCCCAAGATCTTCCTCACGACCGACAAGCGCGGTGTTCCCCTCGCCGGCGTGCTCGTCGCCATGGCATTCGGCCTGCTGTCGTACCTCTCGCTGTCCAAGGGCTCGAACCAGGCCTTCCTGTGGCTCACCAACCTGTCAGCGCTGAGCACGCTCGTGGGCTGGGTGTCCATCTGCTACTGCTTTGTGCGGTTCAAGAAGGCGCTCGAGCTGCAGGGCATCGACCGGCGCAAGCTCATCCTGCGCTCGTGGTTCCAGCCGTACATGGCGTGGACGTGCATCTCGTTCTTTTCCCTCGTGCTCTTCTTCAACGGCTTCACAAACTTTATCCACAAGTTTGACGCCAAGGGGTTCGTCGCCAGCTACATTACCATGCCGGTCATTGCTGTCGCGTACGTCGGCTTCAAGCTCTGGACGCGCAGCAAGGTGGTGCGGCTCGACGAGATTGACCTGAGTAATGGCCCCGCCGAGGCGCTCGCGGGCACGCGGTACGATCGCAACGCGTCGATGTTTGTCCCCTCGCCGAAGTGAACTCAGTAGGGCCATGCGCTGCGCCGCATCTGCCGAGGGTGACCTTAATCCCGGAGCAAAGCATCTTGTACTTGTATCAGTAGAAGCGATGGAGGTTGTTACAACAGGTTTGTTCGGTGCCGACATGTCGGGCCGTCTGCCGGCACCATTGCCGAGCCGGGGACCGGAGTGGGGAAGTGGGGGCATGGCGGCTCTTGACTCTTGGCTGTCCCTCGACTCGACGACAACTGCACCCTTACTCTCTCTCGTCTCGACGCGCACCTCGATCCTGCACACATCCACTGTCCCTAACCGCCAGCCAAGACAAGCCAGGGAGGACGCCGGCCCCGCAACTCACTTCGCCGTGTTTGCCGACCGCCGCCGGGCCAGAGTCGTCCGCGAGCATATCTCAAAAGCCCATCCATCGCATCTGCAGCAAACTATCCCAACCACAGCACAACCACCATGGCGACCATCACGCGCTACACGCCCTCAGCACCAAGCGACGCGCTCCACGCCATCTGGGAGGGCGGCGTCGCGGCCCTGCACAAGCCCTACTCGCTGGCAGCGGCCAAGTTCCACTCGCTCATCAACGCCGACCGCGCAGTCGTGCACGTCGCCGAGGTCGACGGCACACCCGTCGGCTTCGCCCTAACCTACCTCATCCCAGTGGGATCAAAGGCCAACAAGGCGAAGCAGCACTACCGCGGCTCGCTGGCCGCGCTCGTCGTCCTCCCCTCGCACGCGAAGCAGGGGCTCGGCACGCAGCTCAACGACGCGGCGGTCGCCCAGCTGTCCGCCGACATCAAGGCAAGCTACGCGCTCTCGACGCCGCCAGCGAGCGCAGGCGAGATCCAGCTTGGCAGCACCTTCCCCCGCATCTTTCCCGGCCTGCCCGCGCTCCCGGCCTTCGAGGGCGCCAAGGCGTGGCTTAACAAGCGCGGCTGGACGATCAAGGACAGCAAGAACATCGACCTGTACGGCACGCTGCCCAACAACACCGACCTCGAGAAGCAGACCGAGACGGCCAAGAAGCACGGGATCGTGTTCCGCCCCGCTACGGCGGCCGACGAGGCGGCGCTCATGGAGCTCGAGTACGGCGAGTTTGACTCGTTCACGGTGGGTGCCGAAGGTGCCGCGACGCCGCTGACGCCCCCAGGGCTGGCCAGACCAGTTCCCGCGCTTCATCGCGGCCGGGCGCGCAGAGGACATCTTCCTCGCGATCAACAAGCACGGCGAGGTGATCGGCGCGACGCTGGCCGCGATGCCCGGCTCGCCGGTCCACGAGCAGCTGGCCTGGCCGGACCAGCTGGGCACGCGCTGCTCCGTGATTGCCTGCGTGGGCGTCTCGGCCAAGTCGCGCGGCGAGGGCGCCGGCGTGGGCATGTGCGCCGCGGCGCTGATCGACCTTGTGCGTCGTGGCGCCGACGGGTGCTTCATCGACTGGGTCGCCATGGTGGGCTTCTACGAGCGCTTCGGGCTCGCGCAGTGGGAGGCGCAGTACTACGACGGCGGGAGGTGAGTCGGGCGGCCTGGGTGTGGGATCCGGCGCTAACGAAGTACAGGCAAGTCGAGTAGAGTGCTTACGGAGCCGACGTCGGAGCCTGTTTATCTGAGCCACACTAGGCTGCGCAGGACACGTACATGGGGAGCTGGGGCACAGCAGCCTCGTATCGAGCCATAGAGCTCGATACGCAGCGACATGTATGTACATAGCTAGCGCGCCGTAGGCATGCAGGATGCGAGATATTGTTGCAGTCGAGTGGCGAGTGGCATTGTGGCAGATCTGGAGGAGGCAACACCCGGCCTCGCACCTTGTGTGTGTGTGTGCGGCGCTGTCCCCCACAACACACACCACACACACAAAAAGCTCTCCCCCGCTCCCGAACCCCGGCCGCCAATCCCCTTCCTCCTGGGACCGGTTCGGATTCAGCGAGCAGGCTCGAACCTCCGACTTGCAGACGTGGTGGGTGCACACCCCGGCGGTCGTTAGACCGCTGTTCCACGCGCTGCTTCGGTATTCGTGACTCGATCGCTTGGTTGTCGCGCGGCTCGGGCTCGCACCGCCTCGGCATACGTCCTGTCTGGACACTGGCGTAATGCTGAGTTGATGCTCAGAGTACTCGGTTGGTTGTCCGCCTTCCAACAAGAGGACCCATCCAGCGCCTCATGCCACAACTCTGTCCATCACAAAAGCCAACTATGATTGAATACTACTACTACTGCTGCTGCTGCTACTACTACTACTACTTCCAACACGCTCACCGCTCCGACCACTCATAGTCCTTCCCATCCCCACCCCCATCTCAATGCTTGCCCATAGGGCCCATGCTCTTGTGAATGTGGCCGTCGCCAATGACCTCGTTGACCTGGTCGGCACGAATGTCGCCAGTGAGACCACGCTGCTCGATGGCGAAGCGGATGGCGTGTGCACGGCCCTTCTCCATGTCGACAAAGATCCAGATGACGAGCGCGGCGCAGAACGACAGGATGAAGAGGAAGATGAAGCCGTCGCGGGTCTTGCCCGAGCGGTCGATGATGGCCGAGACGACGTTGGGGCCAATGAGCGAGGAGGCACGGTTGGTGATGCCGAACAGACCGAAGAACATGCCCTCGTAGCCGGGGGGCGTGAGGTCCGACATCATGGTCTGCGAGTAGGCGTAGTAAGGAGCCTGGCCGAGACCGAAGACGACGTTCTGATGGTGTCAGTTATGGGTCTCCGAAGGGGAACCGTCAACTCACATAGGCCCAGAACTCCCAGGTGTTCCAGTAGCCAATCTTCTTCGTCCACAGGCCAATCATGCCCCAGAGAGGGATGAGGACCGTGATGACGTTGGTGACCATGAACATGCGCTTGGTAGGGATGGTCTTCCACTTCTGGATGTACCAGTAGGCGTAGCACGACGAGATCGAGGTGACGGCCTGGGCGATACCGAGGTAGGTCGACTGGAGGAAGGAGAACTGGATGTGCTCATTCTGCACAATGCCGACGAGGGTGCCGGTCGTGTTGAGGGCGTCGGCGAGGAGGAAGAAAGAGAAGAGGTAGACAAAGGTGTAGGGGAGGCGCTTGTACTGAGCCACGGCCTTCCCGATTTGTTTCCAGCCGATGGTGAGCCAGTGCTCGCCCTTGGGGAGGGGAGGGCCGGGGCGGTTCTTCTGCATGAAGAACCAGGGGAGACCGAGGACGACCCAGTAACAGTTGGTGAAGACGAGGACATACTGTGGGAGGCGTTAGGTCTGGGGCGTGGGTGGGTTGCTTGGCATAAAACTCACGTTGTTGACCTTGGGGTTGTTCTGGATGGTCAAGAGTAGAGAGAGGTTGAGAGCGAGCGTGATGAGGTAACCCCCTAGAGAGAAAGTCAGTGAGACTGTTCGCGGCAGTGGATGCCCGCAGTTCGCCACTTACAGTTCGAGTGGGCAGTCGAAATGTTGGAGATACGGTTACGCTCGAGCATCTCAACGCGCTCGTATTCGGCGGCAGAGACCTCATGGTTGTCAAACTGGCGACGGGCCTCCTTGGTCTTGGCCGTGTTGCGGGCAAGACGGGGGAACACACTGGCGTAGAAGACGAGGGTGACGGCGTAGCTGATGAATCCAATGGTGTAGAGGGCAGCCGATGCCTGCCAGTGCTTGGGGAGCCACAGGTCAATCATGCCGAATTGTGAAGCCCAGCAGCTGGACGAGGTGTCAGCGGTGACCGAGGTGGAGACCACGGGGCGCTACTGGCAAGGAGACCGCACGGGCACAGCCTCGCGGAGGAGCGGCCTCATTCCAACACTTACACGACCGTGGCGAGGATGAGGATCCACTTGTTAAGGTTGCCATAGTCTGCGGCGGATCCGATAGTCGTGAAGAGAACCTGACAGACGTCAGCAGCTAGAACACCGACAATACTCCGATCCTGCTCACGGTCTGGATGGCGAATGCGATACCTGAGCCGTGGTCAGCAACTAGATCCGAGCTATTCCCGTAATAGACTTACCGTTGATGATAAGCACCACCGACGGGACACTTCGCGTAGAGCCGGCAAACTTGAGCATGCAGTTGGTCGTGTTGGCATCACATGGCTGGCCTGTTGCCTGGTCCGTTCCCGCCGAGTTGGCCAAACTCTATTGTGATGGTGAGCATGCCGTCCACTCCCTTAGCACGAGTCCGAGTTCACACACCTGGAAGAGGGTCGCGGCGTATCCGATGGGGCCGACACCGCTAGCGTCGGCGTCAGTGCGGTGTCCTCGGAACAAGCTCGGAGTAGCGGTGCAGGACTCACTTGTCACCGTTGTAGTAGAGGTAGTAGGCCCACTCCTCGTACTTGCCAGTGGTCGGGCCTTCGACCGTCTCAGCGTCCAGTGGGATCGAGTCGCCGCCGTCAATGGTGACGATGGGGTTGGGGTACGATCCCGAGTCGGTCTTGACAATGTCGTTCTCGAGGTGGGCTGTGGGACCAACGGTCGGCGCCATGCCCTGGTTGGGCAGCTCGACGCCAGCCGAGAAGCTGTGGGCGTTGGCCATTGGGTTCGGTGGTGCGTTCGAGGAGGGGTTCGAGTTCGAAGAAGAGGACGAAGCGGCGTTGCGGGCAGCGGCGGTGCTAGAGCTCTCTGCAGCTTCGGGGTGTGCGTAGGATCTGTGCAGGAGGGGTGTCGACTCGGTAGGCGGTGGAGACGATATGGGCGGTGATGAACTTTGGCCACTAGTCGAGCCAGGGTTATAGGGCGTGGTTGTGGATTGTCTCGCCTTGCCGGGCCGTCCCATTTCGATCCCTCCCGGCGCGGTCGGTCTAGCCGTCTAGTCTATCTCGGCGTCTCACCCGAAAGCAAGCTCTACAAGGTGGGGGCTCACGGGGCCAATGCATACACGGTGGGGGAGCCCCAGCCGTAGAAGGACAGAGTTGGCAAGGTCGGGGTCTCCGCAACGAACGAGCGAGGAGGATGGTTGGTTGGTTGGAACAATGTTGAGTGCGCAGCGCCGACGGCCAGGGATCGAGCAGGAGTGTCGCGTGCGGCGCGAGGCGCGGCGAGGCAGGCGAGGGACGTGAGGCGGACGGCGCGAGCGAGCGATGGTGGAGATTGTGAGATGCAGAGCAGCAGAGGGCAGAGGCCAGGCTTCCAGGTCACATTGCAGGTTGCACCATGTGGATCTAAAACGGGACCTAGGGATCCGGCATACCACCCGGTAAGTACGGCAAACGCAACGGCTACCCGGCCCGCACCAGGGGCCTGTGACCGCGGCTGTGGGTGGTGCTGCTGCATACGCGCTGCTGCTGGGACACTCTGGGATCGAAATGCAAGGGGCATGCAAGTACCACAGGGGATCGGAGTCGCGCGCCTCGGGTCCACTGCCACTGCACACAAGGCGGCGATCTTCGCGCGCAGTCCGTGCGCGGCGTGGCCCGCAGACGCGGCGTGGGCATTACGCCCTCCAAAGGCATATGATATATGTAGCTTCGCCTTATTGGCCGTCGGATCCTTGATAGACGATAGCTGATAGCAGCTAGTAATACATCGAGCTAGTGATAAGACGGCTCCGGGACGCGGACTACGGTCGATAGCATACACGAGCAGCAGCAGCACACATCAGCGCAGCAGCAGTCTATCTCGTCATCCCAGTCGACTTCAAAATTAATTGGGTAACGCGCCAATACAAACACGCCAAGGACACTCAATTAGCCCAATTACCATCCGGCACCCACGCCCACCTTGGCACCGGCGGGCCGGGTTTGCCGGA
The DNA here is from genome assembly GCF_020906515.1 of Vanrija pseudolonga. Lineage (NCBI taxonomy): Eukaryota > Fungi > Basidiomycota > Tremellomycetes > Trichosporonales > Trichosporonaceae > Vanrija > Vanrija pseudolonga. The sequence continues at coordinate 3,374,030 of NC_085849.1, read as the reverse complement.
CACGGATGCGCGCTGTACCCGCCCCCTGCACGCACGCATCCCCGCGAGCGGCCCCACACCGACGCGCCGCTCGTTATTCAGCGCCAAGGTGCTCGTCTGACGCCGGCACACTGCAGCGCACGGGCCGGTGCTCGCTGTCATGGGCCTCGGCAGCGCCGGTAACGCGCTTCCTCGGCGCTCGGTCACCTCGCCGCTCTGACGAGTCGGCGAGGTCGACGTCCTGTCCTGCGACGAGGCCTCCGGAGACGGCGAATGACGGCTAGGGATGGCATAGGGCGGGCTGCGAAGGATGTGTCAGTCGTACTGATGACCCGCTTTGACCGATATCGAAGTGCCTTGCTGACGTTCGGCTCGCCTCGGCTTGTGGTGATAAGGATGGTCTTGGCTTCGGCAAGTGGCGGTTCGAGGCAGCTTGGTGGCATCAACGGGACGGAGTGGCATTCGCCTCGCGACGGCTTCGACGGTCACATTGTTGACAGAACACTGGATATGCCGTTCACACAGACATCGAAAGCAGCCCCAGTGGCAGCCGAAGGCCATTGTCAAGGGTAGGCAAGGGGGCCCAACCGTATTGCCGGGTATCCGCGATGATGGACTCCGCCCCTGGCGAGTGGCGTTCTAAACTCGTCGCTCATCAAACCCCCGTTATATTATTACCCATGCCACACAGCTTGACCAGTATACGGTGGCGACAGGTTGGACACACTCCCAAGTCCACCATCGGCCAAATCGCCTTGTTGTACTGCCCGCCGGCATCCCATGTGAGCATCCACAACAAAGGAGTCCGTCCACAAAGCAACCCATGAGCTTAGTGCTGCTGTCTGGCAGGCCCTTGGTGGACAGAGCATCTTTGCGGTTCGCTCCGATGCTTACTGAGGGGATGCAGAGCAGCCGTCGTGTTGACACTCACACTCAGGTCGCGTGCACTTTCGATCGGGCTGCCTAATGCCAGAATGCTTAGGTTTGTGATGACACTTACCCCTTATGAGAACCCTGATTAGAAGCGCGTATCGGGGCGGACTGAATAAGAGTGGCAGTGCTCGAGTGTGGCACTTGGCCACCTTTGAAGTGTGACACTCCCTGCATCCTTTATGTACAATACCTACTACGGAACTGAGATTAGATACGAGAGACACGACGAAGAGCTTGGCCGTCTGCCACTTAGAGGGTGTAGCGGTACAGGGGCGAGCGGTCACCCATGTCGGCGAGCTCCTGCTCAGTGTACTTGGCGAAGATCTCCTCCTGGGACATGGCCTCGCGCTTCTTGTTGATGCGGATGAGGGCGAACTCGAGGAAGGAGCCGGCGATGAGACCGGCTGCGGCGAACGAGAGGGATCCAGCGTAGCCGGTGGTGTAGCGCGGCTTCTCCTTGTCCATGTAGATGTAGGAGCCGATGATACCGCCGATGTTGCCTGAGGGGTGAGTAGAGGTCTAGAGCGCTTCACCTACCCATGCAGATCACGAAAGCAATACCCATGCTGCGCTTCGCAGGGCCGGCAAGGTTGTTTGAGACCCAGCTGTTCACACCAGGAGAGATGGGGTAACCCAGACAGGCGAGGCAGATGGCAAAGTATGAACCAGCTTGGTTGGACTTGGACTTCATGTTGTGGCCGAGGGGCAGGAGAATCGCGAAAGCAATGCAGACAATGGTCTGGGCGGCGGCAATAAAAGGCCAGCGACGCTTCATCTTGTCCGAGTAGAGAGCGGCAAAGCAGGCGGCAACGGCACCAATGGTGTAGGGAGGGATGGTCATGAGTTGCGCGGCCTCCTTCTTGTAGCCCATGGCGGTCATGATGGCGGGCATGGTGAACTAGATGGTTAGATCAAACTTTGGATGTGCTAGAACCCACCTTCATCGAGTAGTTGGGGACAGTGTTGGACCAGTAGATGATAGTGTGAACCCAGAGCTGCCAGTCGCCAATGACCTGCTTGAAGACCTTCCAGCTGACGCCGTCGTGCTCCGATCTGGCAGCCTCGGCATCCTGCTCACGCATGACGATGCGAATGTACTTCTTCTCGTCGTCGTTGAGCCACTTGGAGCCCGCAGCCGTGTCGATGAGGACGAAGGGGACCGCGAGGCCGAGGAGGGTAGTGGCGAGGCCCTCTGTGGTAAAGTTAGATCTAGAACATGACCCAGAGCTTCTGACCGACTTACCAATGATGAAGATCCAAGACCAGCCACGGTAGCCGCCAATGCCATCCATCTTGGCGAGGGCGAAGGCGAGGAGACCGGAGAATGCTCCGGCAAGAGCCGACGCCGTGTAGAAGATTGCAATGCGCACCTGCAGCATGTGTCGTGGGTACCATGTCGAACAAATGAGGACGGCGCCCGGGAAGAACCCTGCTTCCGTGACGCCGAGGAGGATGCGGACGACCATGAGCTGGGAGAAGTTCTTGACGAAGCCGTGGCACATCATGACAAGGCCCCAGACGATGGTGAGGGATCCGATCCAGATGGAGGGGCGGTGAGAGAAGAAGCGGTGGAGAATCGCACTGTGCATCAGCAGCGTTCAGTAGCACTGATACCTACTTGGCCGGCACTTCAAATATGATGTAGGGCACGAAGAAGATTGAGAGGATGATGTTGTATTGGGTGTCGGTGAGGTGCAGGTACTTGGGCATTCCTTCCTGCCACTGTCAGTTTGATTTTGATGCCGCTATATCTCACAATTTTCGCATTGCCGATGTTTGCGCGGTCCAAGTACGCGAAGAGGTAGAGCAGGGAGAGCATAGGGACCAGACGCCAGTCGATCTTGCGGTACATGGCCTTCTTGCGATCCTCGGAGAAGGACTCGAGGAACTGGCGGTCCTCGACCGAGTGGACGTCATCCGGCGCCTCAACGCCGTACTTTTCGATCTTGTCAATCTTCTCAGACGACATGGTGTGGTGTGCGGGGGTATGGGTGAAAGGGGTGGTCCGAAGCAGAGAGCAGCAACGCTATCAGAGCTTGCTGGGGGGAAGATGTGGAGCGAGGTCGGTTCCGCCTTTTAACTGCCGCCGAGTTCATCCCTCGGCCACTCTCCACAATTTTCCCACTGCGAACAGGTCTCCAGGGGCACCAACGGGGACCAGTGGGCACCGATGGGGACCAAGGGCCCACACCGATGGGACCAGTGAGCAGCAAGCAGCAGCAGGAGCGGGCCGCCACTCGGGCTCCCCAGCCGCGCGGTAACCCGCCCGACCTGACCTATGAGACACGCAGCACCCGATGCCCGCTTGACGCCAACACCCATGCACCTGGAGCGCACCTGGAGCCCTTTGGAGGCCGCCAAGACATGAGCCGTTATTACAGATCCGCGCCAGCGTTCGATATCGAGTGTTTACGGTCCCCGTGGCGCTGGCTTGGCGGGGGTCTGTGCGCCGTGCGGTCGATGCTGTAAATCTCCAGGGCGGTGGCTGATGGACAATCGCTGTTCTTCAAACGTCGACACCGTTGTTATTGTGAGGCCGATCGGCGAGAGCGAGATTGGCCGAAGACGGAGCACCGTTGCGAGACGGTGGGGTGCCACACCGAGACGGTGGAGTGCCACACGCCAGAACGAGGGGAGCGCCACACCGTCGAGTCACCACCCCCGCGTCAGCACATCCACCACCCACTCTACCTCCATCCGTGGTTGTCCCTACAGCGCGACGTATGCAGTGGCCACACGGGGCCCCAATCTCCCAGCCGATCCCTCGGGCTCGGGTCAGGCTGCACCGGCGGGTATCGGCACCACGTCCCCCGCCCCCCTCACGAGCCCCATCTCGCGCCCATGGCGGATCCCATGGCCCCCGGGGACACCAGGCCGGCGGTTGGGGCCGGTGAGGCCACAAAGGAAGGTTAGTCACCCGCTTGTTGTCCGCCCGCCGCTCTAGCCCCGTGATGGTGGGCGGGAAACGCGAGCCGACCGCGCCGACTGCGACCGCGCCGACCGAGCGAGGACGCCCGCTCCGCGCGAACCGCACACGATCCGCAGCCCAGTGCGCTGCCAAGACACCGGCGACATTTGTAGAACTTGCTTTGGTGCCCAGTGACTGGCTGAGACGACGTTGTGACGCCGTTTCACAGGCTAGGGTCCGCCGGGCTTGGATACCGCCAAGCAGGGGAGCGGTGTGAAGGTTCTTCGCCGCGTCCATCGCCTGGCCTGTGGTTCGAGGAGCCGCGTTGGCCATCTGCTGCGCCAACTCTCGCGCTTCATGTGTAAAACACAGGGGTGTGTCGGATTCCCACAATGCCAAGAGGCGGCCCGGGCGTGTGGCGCCGCCGCTCAAGCCGGCCGTAGTCGCTCCTTCTGACATTGGCATCGCTTGCCGGTTGACCAGCGGCGGGGAGCTTGCGTGTCTGAAAATCTTCAGTAGCAGCTTGCTGCTCCAGGTGAAACCTTGGCGATGAGGGTGTTTCAGTGCGTCAGCTTCGGGTGTTGAGTAGCTCCAAGTGGAACGGAGGCAGGGACAGGTGGGTGTTCGGTGGCGGCCTCTGGCGGTAGTCAGCGAGGCGTGGTCAGCAGGATGTAAAGGCCAGACTCACGAGGCTGAAAACGTGGAGGGAGGGACGAGCCGCCGAGTCCGTCCCGCCGACATGGACGACTGGGCACGACAGCTGCCATCGCTCACTCAATCACTCACGTCGAGGGCGAGAGTAGCGTCCACTCGCAGGATGAAGCCTCGACCCCGGGTCTTAAGTATCTCCCTCTCCACGGCCATGTCCGCTCGCGCCAGCTATTCTTAGACGAAGCCCCAGGGGATACACGCAGTCAAGGTCAAGCGCAGTCAGCACGGCCACCGGTCGTTACGACCCAACCCAGCGTCGTCGGCGGATTATCTCACCCCGATGAGCATTGGGAGCGGATACGTTGCTCTGACATCTCCCTGGGGGAGCACAGGTCAATGTACGCGGGGTAGTTCCACAAGTGCGGCTCAGTTCCACTGATATGGGACAGTTCCACTGACATACAATTCTAAACCGTGGGTACATGATCGTCCCGCCAGGCGCACCGATGCCCGTCTCCCGCGCGTTCTTGAGGCCAGCGGGGTCCACGTTCTGCGTACTGCGCCCCTGGCAGATATAGCAGCCTTCGCGGTACTGGATAGTGTTGGTCTCGTGGTCGTACAAGATGTGTGTGGGGTGAGTCTGACGAGTGCCAAGCATCGACACCACAGGATGCTGTACGTCATTGCCGCCACCCCCAAGCAAGTGATCACCGCCCGCCAGGAACGGTGGTCTGCCAGTTCCGCCGGCCATGACGGGCTGATGTGAAACGCGACTAGGCAAAGCTAGTCGCGACGCGTCAAGCAACGTATGCAGCAACAAGGATGCTACCTACCTCTTCTGCATTGCTCTTCACTCTCTCACTCGACATGGACCAAAGCCTATCGTTTGAATCGGGACAGCGGCCCCACTTCTGGCCACTGCTGCGTGGTGAGTTGCGTCGGCCAGCCAGCCAGGCAGCCGCCGCCAAGAGTCGAGAACGCCCAGCGCAGCCACCACCCGCCAGCCTGGCGAGGCGGTACAAGCCTGTGGTCTCTGGCCACAGGTCGGCGGTTCGAGCCGCGCAGAATCCGGTCCTGAGGGGTCAGGCGACGGGTTCGGGGAGTAGGGTCGGTCTCCTTTTGTGTGTGTGTGTTGTGCGGGTGTGTCGGTGTGGGGACGGGGCGAGGAGCCAAGCCAAACCAAGCCACCACCGGCCGGCGGCGCTCACGTGGACTGGGGTCACCATCAAGATCAACAAAGCACCTCTCACCCCCTTGACAGCTACAGCTACTGACACTCTGCCCCAGATGACCAACTTGCCGGCGTGCAAAAGCTCCTCGACTCCCCCGCTGCCGTCGCCGCCTTCCTCCCGCCCTTCCTCCACCGGCACCAGATCGCCGAGCGCAACTTCAACCGGCTCTCGGAGCGGCAGTACGCCGAGGACCGGTACGACACGCTCAACCTCACGTCGCTGGACCTGATTGACGCGTGGAACTATGTGCGGCTGAGCTTTGGTGTCGCTGTCGGGATCCCACCCGAGGACGATGACAACGGGCACGGCGAGCACAAACACCACGGGCTGTTCTCGAAGCACAAGCAGCACAAGACTACGCCAGGCGCCATCACCCTCGACGGGCGCGAGACGGAGCCCATGACCAACCTGGTACAGCTCTCGGGCTTTGCCGACTCGGGTAACGCGCGCCACCGCGCCGCGCTCGCCAGCCTCGAGCCCCTGATGCGCGACTACCCCACCAACAAGATCCTCTTCGAGACGTTCGATATCTGGGAGTGCGTGCTCCGTGACGGCCAGGTACTGGCCTACGTGTTCAAGGTGCACGGAGGGGCAGCACCGCCAACACTGCCGCACGAGTGGACCGTCGCGCCGCGGTCGCCTGGTGAGGTGGCTGGGAGAGCGAGTAGCTGACCCCAGCGCCGTCGTTTATCAGCCAGACGTCGAGCCACGCCCGCGCGAAGGGCAGGGAACACCCTCACGCTGCGCTCGCGGAAGAGCGCGACCATGACGCGGGCAGCTTGCCAGCCTTCCCGCAGCACCGCGACCCACAATACCGGGACCCCACGGCACGTGTCGCGTTCCCCACGCCCCACCCGGCGGGCGGACATCCGTGCCCGTCCGGAGAACACCCGCTGCCGCCGCTTCCCCCTGGTGCTACGTAGGTATATGGCGATGGAGAGGGCTGCCGGAGTGGAGGTACTCTTGTGCCGACTTCGTTCACGAGGACCGACGAGCGCCAATGACCGTTCTTTGGGGTTCAATTCTCGTCTCGGGCTTCGGCAGTAACGCCTCGCACACTAACACCGCGCCTCAACTTCTCACATACATATCTTACACAACCGGCAGTATTGCACTTCGAGAATCCCGCTCCATCCTACAGCACCCCACTCATCCTTCGTTTGGCTTTGACACTGACGGACGCCGGGTGCAGGCTGGCACCTGATACCTCGTTAGCAAGTCGCCTCTCGCACGACTCGTGGCCTTGCTCTCACATTCCCGCCCCGACGTTGCCGCCGCCGTGACTAGTTCCGCCGCCTCATTAAGGCCCGGACTGGGTAGGTGACTATTCTGACGGGCGTGACGACAATCTCTTTAATGACCCACAAAGGGGCCGCAATCGCGATGATCACGAAGATCGTTCTGATGCCGAGAGGGTCCTGCTCGTCGTGGGGCATTCTGCCAGTGTCGACGTCGACTTGGAGGTGGTGGCGAGTGTGGAGGTGGCGCAAAGGGTTACAACAATACATCAGGAGGCGGCGTGCCTACTTATCTACACGGGCCGAAGGGGGACGGGGTGAGTCGCGTGGGGGCACGCTGCGTGGGGAGCACAGGTTGGGTTGGTCGTACGTTATGTACGGCGCAGTGCCGATCCCGAGCGCCCCACGTCGAGCAACCGGCTGAGAGGGGCGGCTTTGCCGCTGTTGCGCGGATGATCTCGCGCACGGCTGGGATTATTCGACGCGCACCGCCGCGCGCGCTTGCCCCTACGCGCTGCCCGGGCACAGGCGCAGCTTGAGCCACCAGATCAAGCAGATGGGGTTGAGGAACCACAGCGCCGGGTGGGAAAAGCAGAAGAGGCTGGTTCCCTGCGAGCTGGGGCTCGGGGTGCGCGGTGGCGCCGGCGAGGGTGGGTAGGGCGTTGACGAGGAGGACATTGTGCGTGCTTGCGTGCATTCAACATACTACCCACGCACGCGCTCCATAGATCTCTGAGAGAAGACTGGCTGCGGACACGGGCACCCCACCCCACCACTTTGACTTTGCTAACGATTCTTCTCCCCACGCTGGGCTTCTTGCCCCATTCGTCACCCCGACCAACTACAGCCCCACATCGGCCTATTCGCCCTGTTCCTCCTTCTTCTCGACATGCTCGGCCTCAGGTTTCTCGATATTTCCGGGGCTGTCGGGCTGCCCCTCGCGGATGTTCTGCTCGAGGATGTACCGCCTGTACGCGCGCGAGTTGCGCGGCGTCGAGTTGCGGTACAGGATGTCGATTTGCTCGAGCGAGAGCTGCTTGGTCTCGGGGATCATCTGACGTTAGCGGTGTACCGGGGCCGGTCAACTCACAAAGTACGCGAAGACAAACGCGACGCAGCAGCACCCGCCCCAGATCCAGAACACGTTGGTCTTGAGGCCTGTTGTCAGTGGCGACACCGACCGCCCACCCACCTGCATTCCCAGGCCCCGTGTTAACTAGGAACGGTGTCGAGTAGGATATCGCGAAGTTCAAGGCCCAGTTGGACGCCGTAGTAAGCGACATGCTCTTGGTGCGGATGGAGTACGGCGGCAGCTCGGCCGTAATGACCCACGCGAGTGTAGCCCACGTGCTCGCAAAGTGCGCGATGTAGATACACACAAAGGCGACGAGAACCTTCTGTGCGGCCGCGTCAGTGATGGGGCGCGCGACGCCAATGGCCGCCACGACGATCTGCGACACGGCCATGCCCGCCGCGCCGTAGAGCATGAGTGGGCGCCGGCCGATCTTGTCCGCCGCCCACATGCCGGGGATGGTGCACCCGACATTCACGACGTTGGTCGCGATGGTGATGAGGAAGGGTGACGAGATGCCCGAGTTGGTGAAGAACGTCGTGCCGTAGTAGAAGCTGAGTGTCAGCTGGGCCAGACTCGCTCGCCGCCACTCACATGAAGTTGATGCCTGTGAGCTGCTGCAGCGCCTGGAGGAGACAGCCGGTGATGACGCGCTTAAAGTTCTTGCCCTCACCCATGCGGAAGCAGTCGGCCCAGGTACCTCTGCCCTCGGCGAGCTCGTGCTCGAGGTTGGCGTGGATCTCGTTATACTGCTCGGTGACTTTGGCGCTCTCGGTGGGTTCGCCGAGGAGTCGGGACAGGGCCTTGAGGGAGTCGTCCTTCCGGCCTGCGAGGAGGAGCCAGCGTGGCGACTCGGGGAGGAGGGCCAGCCCGCCGACGAGGATGGCGGCCCACACGAACTGGATCGACACGGGGATCTGGTACGACGACGCGTTGGGCCGGTCCTTGGTTGCGTTGACTACTATCGCGGCGACGAGCAGCCCGATGGTGATGAACCACTGGTACGCTGACACGATGGTGCCGCGCAGGTGGCGCGGCGCACACTCGCTCTGGTAGATGGGCACGAGGCAGGACGTGCCACCTACCCCCAGGCCAGCGAGGACGCGGCCGATGGCGAAGCCTACGAGGGACTTGGTGCCCGTCTGGAGCGCGACGCCGACACAGAACACGGCAATGTACGCCATGATGCCGCGGCGCCGGCCGAGCTTGTCGCCGACCGTGGAGGCAAGCAGCGCGCCGAAGAACGTACCCGCGGATAGGATGGAGGTGATGAGCGAGTCGGTCTTGGACGTGAGCTTGAGGTGTCCGTCCGCCTGGCGCGTGCCGTACACTGAGAGAAAGTACGGCATCTCCTTCAGGCCAGCGATGTACCCCGTGTCGTAGCCGAACCTGGGGCCGGGTCAGGTCAGCGGGCCGCGGGGCGACTTACAGAAAGCCGCCAAAGGAGGCGAATGCGCCGAGGAAGATACCTAGAGAGGGCATGCTTGCGGGTCGGTGGTGGTGGGGGGCAGTGTACCCCGCGGAGCCCTACTATATGCGACTTGGCGAGTGCCACAGCCCGCGCCGCCACACCGAGGCGGAGGCCTGCGCTCCGGGGCGGGGCCAGCACAGTGGGGCAGCGGAGACAGCGCTCCGTTCGCGCATATCTGGATGATCGTCGGAGAGATGTACCTGTGTGCGTGTGTGATCGCGTGACGGTGACGCTCGTGCATGCGGAAGGAGGCTGGATATCGATAAGACTGTGGTCGTCTCGGTCGTGTGGGCACGTGTAGTGGTGGTGGGTGGCATCGGCTTCGGGCCGGAGGCCAGTCAGCCGGCGGCCCATCGGCAGACTGTTTGCCGACAGCTCGTTTCGAAACGAGGTGCGTGGAGCTGTGCTCCTCGACAAACTTGCGGACCGCACCAAGGCTGGGGCGTTCGCAGCTGACACGGTGCACGGAGCACAGAGACATGTGCACGGAGTGTAGCCCTCCGTATACTCTCGGCGTGCTCGAGCACGGCGATGGCGACGGCGTCGGGAGTGAGAGTGGTGGCCACGATGTCGTGTGTGGAGCGGACCTCTCCCCCGCTCGTCGGCAAGAAGCAGCTAGAAATGCCGAAGACACGGCTATAAGAGCCAAGCAAGAACTTATGCACCCCCCGCGTTCATGACCATGTACGCGATTTGTAAGGCGCTGCTGTTTGGATGAATAAACGACGAGTTCTGCAGAGAGTCTGGAACACCTTGGCGGTGGAATCCGGTTTTTGAGTCAGGGGGGGGGCATGGCCGAGATGACCGGCGGCACTCGTGCAACCGATAAACGCAAGTTGCCTGCTCTCCACGTCTCGTCTCTCCCTCTCCCTCCAACTCACGCCCACTGCATCCATGCACGCGCACGACTCGCGGTCCCCGTCGCCGCAAAGCGACGCGCACCGGCGCAAGCGGAGCCGCATCCCCGTTGCGTGTCTCCCGTGTCGTGAGTGCCGCCCCGACGTTGAGCAGTACTGACGCCGACAAAGGCTCCCGCAAACAGTCGTGTACCGGCGGCCATCCGTGCATGCGGTGCGAGCACGACGGCCGCGAGTGCTCGTACGGCGAGAAGGAGCGCAAGACGCCGCTCACGCGCCAGCGCATGACCGAGCTCGAGGACCGGTGGGTGTGGGTTGGTGGTGGTAGAGCTGACTGTGTAGCATCGCACTGTACGACAAGGTCTGGCACGGCGTGTTTTCGGGGTATGAGTTTGACGCTGCGTGCGACGACTTTGAAGCGCGCGGCCCGGGCGACGTGCTCTCCAAGCTCGCTGCGTTGCACTTTAGCGACGTGGTGAAAGCGCAAGCACCAGCACCAGCACCAGCCAAGGTGGCTGAGCTCATCACGCCGGCGTCTCCTCCTCCAAAGCGGTCGGCCGCTACATCGGCAGCAGCAGACGCCGAAGACGACGACGACGACCTCCCCGCTACGCTTCCGCCGACCCGTGCCCACTCGCCCGCGGCTGTCGTGGCACCGCTCCCCCTCCTCGAGCCAGATACAGCGTACAACTACGAGTGGGCCGAGGACGCGGCCATCCCGCCGCGCGACGACGCGGGCATGGGCTCGATGATCCACGGGCGGGGCACGAGCTACTTTGGCCTGTCGTCTGGCGCGGCATTCCTCAACGCCATCCAGAAGCTCACCCCCGTGCGGGTACAGGGCATCTCTCCTGTCCAGGTCACGGAGCACGCGGCGGCCGGCATGATCCTCTCGGACGACCAGTGGTCGCCGCCGCACGACCAGTTCTCCTCCCCACACGACTGGGACAGCCCGACTGCCGCGACCGTCGCTATCCCCCCGTACTCCGAGGTGCGGGGCTACGTCGACGGCTACTTCAAGTACTTCCACCCCATCACGACGATCGTGCATGAGCCCACTATCCGTGCACAGGTGACTGGCGCGCTTCGCGTCCCTGCGAAACCGGGCACTGAGGTGCTCCTCAACATGGTGTTCGCGATGGGCGCGCTCGATTCCGGCATGAGCGCGCAGAGCGCCGACGGGAACAAGTACTACCTCGTCGCGCGGCGTGCCCTCGAGCGCGACATTCTCGAGGGCGGGACGCTGTCGCTCGTACAAGGGCTCGCCATCATGTCCAACTATCTGCAGCGGTCAGGGCGCCCAAACGCGGGGTACATGTGCCTCGGGTGGGCGCTGCGCATGGCCATGACACTGGGCCTGCACACGCCCGTCACGTCGCCGCGGTGCACGCCGTTCGAGCGCGAGATGCGTCTGCGTGTGTGGTGGGCCGTGGTCACCATCGAGGCTGGGTGCTCAGTCACCTTTGGCCGGCCGCACCCCGCCGGCGCGTTCCAGCTCGATGCGGCGCCGATCCCCATCAACTGCGACGACGAGCACCTGACTGTCGGCAGCGCGGACCCGCCGGGAAACATCGGCGAGGTGACAATGTACACGGCGCTCGTGTACCAGTCGCGCCTGGCACGCGTGACCTGCGCGCTCGTCGACCGCATCCTGCACTCGAACCCCGCGCCGGCGGTACACGAGCTGAGAAAGTACGACAACCGGATAGTCTCGGTCATCGAGTCGATGCCAGAGTACATGCGCACTGCGCCACCCCCAGGACCATACGGCCTGGCGATGAGCATCCAGCACTGGCGCACGCGCGACATCCGCGCGATTCTGTACCGCCCCCTGCTGCTCGGCGCGGCGTGGGGGAACCGTACCGGCCTGTCCGGGGAAGTTCTCGACGCGATAGAGTAAGCAGTAACACCCAATACCCCGCTGACTGGCCCGCAGGACGTGCCGGTCCCTCGCGGTAGAGAATCTACAAGACATTGCCAAGTTCATGGCCAACACGGACGACTCGTCGCGCTGCACAGAGTGGTACGCAATCTACTTTGCGTTCCAGTCGGCCCTCACGCTGCTGCTGAGCGTCGTCGCCGAACCCGACAACCCGTCCGCTGTGCTCTGGCGTCAGGTGATCATGTCCACCGCGGCATGGTTCCACAAGTGCCGCTCAATGACCGCGGTAGGTTCTCTCCCCGGCCCGGTGCAGGCGTCACTGACCCACCCAGCTCGGCGCAAGCTACGCCCGCGTGCTCGAGAACGTGCTCGGCGCGACGCCGCAGTCGGCCGAAGCGGCCGGCCTCGCCGGCCTCCAGAGCCTGCTCTCGTCGTGGTCCACCGCCGCGCAGGACGCCGCCGTGCAAGAGGGGAACGGCAACGGCGACCTGGGGTTCGATATGGACCGCTACTGGCTCGAAATATGGGGGTTGACGTCGGGAATCGGCGCAACCCTGGACACTGCCCTCGTGGAAGCGGGCCTGCAACCAGAAGTGTAACTTGTTTGTCTGTACTGTACAGTATAATTAATGCATCGTCGTGTATGAGTAGGCTAAACGGTTAAGACGGTGGCAGGGGAGTGTCGGCGCCGCGTGGCAGATTAGCAGACGCGGGCGGGCGGGCTTGGCACATCGATGAGGGCCACCACGATCTATGGATGTCCTCCGGACTCCCCTGCAACCCACGGCCCGCTGCGATCCGTATCTACGCTCTGCATCCAGCCCAACCAACTCTATAGTCCCCCTCGTCCTCTCCTCGCACCTAGAACGCCTGGTCGATCATCCACCCGCCGTCGATGAGGTGCTCCGCGCCGGTAACGTACGAGTTGGTCGCGAGCGACAGGATCGCGCCGGCGTACTCGCGCGCGTTGCCGGGCCGCGCGAACGGGATGCCCCACTTGTTCTTGAAGACTGCCGAGTCGGCCACCGAGCCCGTGTTGCTCTCGTTGGGGATGACGGTCATGCCCTGGGCGTTAGCTGTGCTAGGGAGCGGCACTCACGCTGGGGAAGTAGCCTGGCAGCACCGTGTTGACGCGGATACCGAAGCCTGCGCGCGTGAACTCGGTTGCGAGCTGGTGCGACAGGCTGAGCGTGGCGGCCCTGGGCGTGGTGTCAGCTCTCTCTCTCTTGCCAATGGCCCGACCAAACCCACTTCGACGCGTTGTAGTTGAACTGTCCGCGCTGCGACGTGATCGTCACCCCGGACATGCTCGAGATGTTGATAATGTTGCCTGGCTCGGGGAACCCGCCGACGCTCTTCGCCGCCGCCAGGAGGGGGAGGAAGGCAAACGACGTAAAGTAGTAGCTTGCCGAGTTGATGCGGTACGTCGAGAGCCAGGTGTCAAACTCCTCGCCGTCAAACATGTGCTTTGAGAGCGCCTCGGGCGTCTGCTCGACGGCCGTGATGTCCGTCGCGCCCTGCGACACGCCGTGGTTGTTCACGAGGAGGTTGATGAACTTTTCGTCCTTGCCGACCGCTGCGACGAGCTCTGGGGGGTCGTCAGCGATGTCCACACGCCCTTCGCCAACTCACTCTGGATGCCCTCCTTGGTGCTGACGTCGGCCTGGACAGCGACAATGGCGCCGCCCTCGCCCGCTCCGTTGGCCGCCGACGTGCGCGTAGCAAACGCCTTGGCGGCCTCATCGAGCGGCTCGGGCCGCCGGCCAGTAATGTACACCTTTGCGCCGTTCTCGGCGAGCGCGAGCGCCGTGACCAGCCCCAGGCCGGTGCCGCCGCCCGTCACGACGGCGACCCAGCCGCGCACGTCGAACAGGCTCGCGGCCTTGAGGCTGTTGGTTCCGGAGAGGGCCGAGATGAGGGCTGTAGCGGACATGATGTATGTGGGTGCTGCTGATACAACGACGACGGAGCGCGGCACAGCGACTTAAGTACCCCGCACTGCAAAGGTCCGAGAGGGGCACAGTCGTCCGTGGCCGACGCCGAGGGCCGTCGGGATACAGGCTGCCGATGGGCTCCACTCGGCAACCTCCTCGCCGCCGGCCTTGTCCGTCATCCGCCACGCGCCACGAGGATTATCTCGCGTGGCCAGCGGAGTTTGCCCCGCTCCCCACCTGTTCGGATGGGCATGCTCCGGATCAATACGTCGGGCTGATGGGCGGAGGGTCGTATCCGAGCATGCACCCATTGCTCCATGGTTACCGAGATGGTGGTGTGTTAGCGACGAACGACTGCGGGGCTGGGTCCGGTCAGATGGGGACCCGGGGGGTGCGATGGGCGCTATATTGTGCCGCAGCGGCGACTTGTTCTCCTCCCCATCACACACACACACACACAATGACATCGTCCCTCTCCCTCCAGCAGAGCATCAGCGGCACGGACGCGCTCGACGTGAGCAAGCTCTTCAGCGTCGCGGGGCGCGTGGCGATCGGTAAGCTCTCCGGCCGCTGGCCAACACTCACACCCAGTCACGGGCGGCGGTACCGGCCTTGGCCTCGTCACAGCCACCGCGCTCGCCGAGAACGGCGTCAAGGTGTACATCACCGGCCGGCGGCTCGAGCCCATCGAGGCCGCGGCCAAGTTCAAGCCGCGGAAGGGCGACGGGCAGATCATCGCCGTGCAGGCCGACCTCGCGACCAAGGCTGGCATCGCCGCGCTGCGCGACTACGTCGCGGAGCGCGAGAAGTTTGTCAACATCCTCATCAACAGTGCGTGGGCGGCGTCCAGGACGAGCTGTTGACATCAGACCACGGCGTGTTCCTCGGCCGCGCGGAACTCGACGCCAAGCCCCAGACTGCCGAAGCGCTCGGTAAGGCCATGTTCGAGGAGGAGAGCTTTGAGCAGTGGTGCGTCGTGCGGGTGGCTAGCCGGCCCGGTGGTGGAGGCTGACGCTTCCACAGGGGCGACCTCTTCGCGATCCACGTCTCGTCGCCGTACTTCATGACGGCGGCCTTCCTCCCCCTCCTGGCGGCAGCCAAGACGGCCGGCTTCCCGGAGCCCGGCAACGTGATCAACATTGCGTCCCTGTCGGGCATTACGCGCACGTCGCAGCGCGGGCAGTTCAACTACAACGCCACCAAGGCGGCGACGATCCACCTGAGCCTGATGCAGGCGACCGAGTTTGCTCGGCGTGGCTTGGGCATCCGCGTCAACTCGGTGTCGCCGGGATACTTCCCCAGCGTACGTGTGCGAGGGTAGACTGCGCTGACTGGCCACAGGGCATGTCAGTTGCCGACTTTGACAAGAAGAGCGGGGACGAGGCCCACTGGAAGGACGAGTATGGCATTCCGTTCGGCCGGGTCGGCACAGCAACCGACTACGCGCAGTGCATCATCAGCCTCGTGGTCGTGAGTTGTGTATCCTGGACGAGCTGACCCTCCAGAACCAGTACGTCACCGGCGAGAACTTTATCATCGACGGCGCGTGGCTCGCGGGCCAGAAGTTTTAGGTATAGAAGTGCATGGTGATGCTAGCCCGGACAATGCCCCTACTTCTTCTCCTCGGTGCCGTTCTTCTTGGCCTCCAGCGCGGCCCGCTGCCGAATGTCATAAGCGTACAGAGGCGCGACGTCGAGCTCGATCTTGGGCCCGAGCCACGTCGCGCGCGTCGTGTGGTCGCCGGCCGACTCGCCAGTGTTGGGGTGGATGAGGACGCTGGGTGTGAGCAGGTCAAGACGGCGGTTAGGCAACCTACGACAGCGGCCCGCGGTTCTCGACCACGTAGGAGAAGAGCGCGCCGAGCTCCTCGGTGTTGAAGATGTTGACCTCGAACATGGGGGTGGGCTGGTGTCAGCGGGAATAGAGAGCCAACGTACGTGAGGGCCCACGGCAACCTCCCAGAAGCGCTTGACGTGCAGCTCGGGGAACTCGCGGCGGATGGCAGAGTGCAGCTTGCGCGCGTACTCCTTCTCGTCGAGGTTGTTTGGCTGGGGTGTGAGCGGGGGACGTGGTGACTCACCCGGGCGTCGTCGCGCCCACGACCTCGGTTGGCTGGTCCGCCGCAACTTACCTTCCAGTAGATGTGGAAGTCCCAGATCGGCGCGCTGAGCGGGTTCCCGTCCCGGCCGTGGTATAGCGGGCCGTAGCTGGGCGACTTGTCGCCCGCGGCGGCCGGGCGCGCGGGGTTGACGTGGATACTCGAGCCGTGCGACTTGGGGTTGGCGACCAGGTCGTCGGTGAGCGCGGGCTCGTTGCTCGCGTCAAAGGACAGGTACGGGTCGCCGTAGGACACGACCGAGCGGCCCGCGGCGAGCGCCTTGAACTCGCGCGCGAGGCGCTCCTGGTCCGTCTCGCCGGCGGCTGCGGCGCCGAGCGTCTGGTTCACTTGCGCTGACATTGTGTTTGGGTGGGTGAGAGAAAGAGTGAAGAGGGAAGAGAGATGAGAGGGATGCAAAGACATGTCAGGCCGGTCAAACCAAGTCAGTGGCCGTCGATGCCCAGTGCCCGCTCGCTGCACGCGTCCAATCTCGGTGATGCCCGATGACGCCATGGTCGCGATATCAGAAAATGTGCCATCGCGACGCGGCCAAGCGAGGAGGGCAGAGAGCATGCAACAGCACGACTTGGGTCTGTCGGCGCCTGGCTGGTTTCGGGTGCCATGGCCCGATACCGAGAGAGAGCAGAGACGAGGTGGTTATATAGAGGGCGACAGGTATCAGATTGTTGGGTTGGCAGAACGAGGGGTCGGCATCACTGTCCGGCAAACCGGACCCGTAGACTGCCTTCATTGCCTGCCGTTCACTCCTCAGCCGACATGCACGCAGTCCGGGCCATGCACCAGATCAAGGTCCTCGGCATGCACTGCTCCGTCCCTATGCATGCATGCATGCACCCCGCGGCGTCTTGCCCGTGCGTTTTGAGCCCTCACTGCCATCTGCGTGCCGATCGGCGCCGAATCGGATCAGCACCCAAAAGTGCCGGGTAATGTCCGTCTGGATCCAGCAGCCAACAACATTCGGTCCGTGGTCCGGTCGGTCGAGACAAGTCTTGGCTCTGTCCATCTTGCAGGATATATACATCCCTTGGGTGTTCGGACAAAACGGCGGCTGGGACACGCTCAGCAACGGCACGACATGCACGATACGTAGCCGAACTCGAGGACTGAGGACTCTTTAAGCCTGCGACCACTACCGTCACCGAGGACTCCCAACGCTCCTCTCCACTCACGACCATGACCACCACTACACCTTGGACACCGGTGGGCGCGGAGCCCAGCGGACCCGGCGCACTCCAGGCGCTCGTGGAGCGCCGTCTCCCCAAATCGTGAGATTACCTTCTGGCAGCGTGGCGCTGACGCGTAGCCTGCACGACAAGTTCACGTTTGTGCTCGACGCCAGCGTCGCCAAGGCCGCCCAGTTCGACAGCTACACCGTCTCCTGCAAGGACGGGCACATCAAAATCACGAGCGCGACGACGCCGGGCCTCTCGCGCGGCCTGCTGGCCTACCTCCGTACTCTGGGCGGCGACATCTTCTGGTCCGGGGACACGTTCACCGAGACCCTCGGCGCGAACATCACCGACGCGGAGCTCAAAGGGGGCGCGTGGGCTGAGATCCGGTACTTCCTCAACATTGTAGCGCACAGCTACACGCTCGCGTACTACGACTGGCCAAAGTGGGAGTACCTGCTCGACTGGGCGGCGCTGCACGGCATCACGATGCCGCTCGCCGTCGGCGGGCAGGAGCAGATCTGGCTCGAGGTGTACCGCGACTTTGGCCTCGCCGACGCCGACATCCTGGAGTACCTCCCCTCGGCGGGGTTCAAGGCGTGGATGTACATGGGCAACACGCACGGGTCGTGGACGCAGCGTGTCACGGCAGAGTATGTCGCCGCGCAGTGGGAGCTGCAGAAGAAGGTCGTGTCGCGGATGGTCGCTTTCGGCATGACGCCTGTGCTGCCTGGTTTCAGCGGGTAAGTGGGAGTTGGACCCTCGACGCAGTTGCCATTTGGCTGACGTGCCAGCTTCGTCCCCGCCGCGCTGCACGACAAGATTGGTGGGCCAGACTTCCTCCTCGCGTCGCGATGGAACGACATGCCGAATGAATGTGAGTGACAGCCAGTGCCGCGCCGCTGACATGCAGACAGCTGCAACACGGCCCTCGAACCCACCTGGCCCTCGTGGAACACGGTGCAGACGGCCTTCCTGCGCAAGCAGCAGGCGCTGTACGGCGGGTGGACGTCGCACCACTACTCGGTAGACCTGTACAACGAGCTGCACCCGAGTTCCATCGAGCCCGAGTACCTCGCGGCCAACGCGCGCGCGACGATGGACTCGCTCAAGGCCGCCGACGAGCGCGCAGTGTGGGTCATGCAGGCTTGGTGCTTCCGCGACGACGTGGCCCACTGGCCGCCGTCGGCTGTCAAGGGATTCCTTAGCGGAACGACGCAGGAGGAGCATGTAGGTGGCAATGGGGAGGTGAAGGCCCGGTACGAAGTCACTCACACACCCCAGCTCATCCTCGACCTCGCGGCCGAGCACATGCCATTCTGGAACCGCAGCGAGAACTACCACGGCAAGCGCTGGGTGTGGAACACTGTACGTGGCGCCACATGGCCGAGCTAACGCTTCCAGCTGCACAACTACGGGCAGAACAACAACCTGTTCGGCGCGCTAGAGGAGTACAGCGCCGCGCTGGCCTCTGCGCGCCGCGACGGCGGCAATCTGGTCGGGATCGGGCTTACGCCCGAGGGGCTGAACCAGAACGAGATCGTGTACGAGCGCGCGCTCGACGCAGCATGGGACGACGCGCCGGCCGACCTCGGCGCGTGGCTCCCCGGCTGGGTGTCCCGGCGATACCAGCTGCCAAGCGCCACCGTCAGCCCTGCACATACCGCATGGAAGGAGCTCGCGGCGTCGGCGTACAGGAGCAACGACGCGCGCGTACAGGGCGTCTACCGCTCCATCTTCGACATGGTCCCCGCTGCCTCGGGGATGCTGGGCAAGGGCACGCACTTCTTCGCGACTATCATCCCGTACGACACGGCCCGCGTAGTCCTCGCGCTCGACTGCCTGCTCGCTGCGGCCAAGGAGACGCCGGCGCTCGAGGCCGCCCCGGCGTTCAGCTACGACCTGGTCGACGTCGCGCGGCAGGTGCTATTAAACGCCGGCGTGGGGCTCTACAAGGCGCTCATCGCTGCGTGGGAGAAGGGAGACAAGCCGGGCGTGGCGGAGCATTCCGCCCGTATCGTCGAACTGCTGCGCGACGTCGACGCCCTGCTCGGCACGGACAAGAACCACCTCCTCGCGCCATGGATCGCGGGCGCGCGGTCGTGGGCCGCGACCGACGCCGACGCGGACAAGCTCGAGCTCGACGCGCGTAACCAGATCCTCCTGTGGGGCACGGGCGCGGCGACGCCGTGGTGCCTCGACCGGTATGCCGCCAAGCACTGGCACGGCGTCGTGGGCACGGCGTACGCGCGCAGCTGGGAGCTGTTCGGGGAGCATCGTAAGTGTTGTTGTTTGTGACTAGTAGCCGGGTGCCCGCTGACCGCGTCTTAGTGCTCACGACCACGCCGGACCAGTATGACTACCCCGCTTGGTGCGCCAAGGTCGAGGCGTACGAGAAGGAGTGGCAGGCTGAGAAGTGGGGAGAGCGTGAGGGCGAGACGTGGGGCACTGTTGGCAAGCCTGTCCAAGTTGCTGTCCGCCTCCGGGCCAAGTGGGCCGAGTGGCTGTGAAGAGCCAGCGTTCACCACCCCCAGCAGTAACGCACCCCTGTACCAACCTAGATGTAATGGATTACTTGGAACGCTACATACTGCTACAGACACGCCACGCTACTACTTCTTGACGTCGATAATCCTGCCCTCCTTGCTCGACTGGTTGCCGAGCTCGATGATCTTCATGGTCCAGATGGCCTGCTCGGGCTTGACGGCGAGGCGCGACGGGTCCTTGGCCTCGACGGCGTCGTACAGGCTCTCATAGATGGCAGGGTACCATCCGTGCTCGGTCTTGACCTTCTCCGTCCTCCACTCGCCGTTGGCGAACGTCGACACGGAGCCCCACGCGCTCTCGGGCTCAATGCCGTAGCCCGTGTCCTTGACCGTCTTGCCGCCGCGCAGGAAGGGCTCCTGCGGGTCGAGCCCGAACTTGAGGTACGAGCCGCTGGCGCCCTTGATGAGGTAGCGCAGCTGCTCGGGGACAGACGAGAGGATCGACGCGCCGAGGTTGACGGTGAGCGGCGTCTTCGAGCCCGCCTGGGGAGGGTAGTAGAGCGTCATCTCGAACTGCGGTGTCAGTTGGGTCGAGCACCTGGTGTCAACTAACAGCCTCGTCGAGTCCAATGCCGCGCTGGTCAATGTTGCGGTTGAACACGCGGTCCGGCACGCCAAAGAGCGTGATGGCCTGGTCGATGATGTGCGAGCCGAGGTTGTAGATCGCCTCGTTGTGGTTGCCCGGCAGCTCCTTCCAGCCCGCGGCGACGTGGCCGGCAGGCAGGGGGCGGTAGCGGTCGAAGCGGGTCGTGAACTCGTGGATCGCGCCGAGCTGGGGTGTGTGTCAGGGCTACAGCTTTCCTTCACAAGGTAGCCAACGCACCTTGCCCTCCTTGATGAGCTTCTGGAGCGTGAGGAAGTCGGCGTCCCACCGGCGGTTCTGATAGACGCAGAACACGAGGCCCTTGCTCTTGGCGAGCGCGGCGAGCTCCTCCGCCTCCTCGACGGTGGGCGTGACGGGCTTCTCGACCATGACGTGCTTGCCGGCGTTGAGCGCGGCCTTGGCGTACGGGAAGTGCGTGTTGTTAGGCGTCGAGATGACGACCTGGGGTGTGTGAGCTACATCTTGCGGAGAGCCAAGCGCAACTCACGACATCAACCTCGGGGTCGTTCACGACCTCGTCAATAGAGGTCACCACCTTGATGTCCTTGCCTGCGACCTCCTGCGCCTTGCCGCGCGGCGTGCGCTCCAGGATGGAGTGGAGCACAAACTTGTCGGGCAGGGCCGAGATGAGGGGGTAGTGGAACGCCTGGAGGGACAGGCCGGTGCCGAGGATGGAGACGCGGAGGGGGGCCATGGTGTGTGTGTTGGGCTGGGCTGGGCGGGGGGAGGGGGAGAGTGATGGGGAGGGAGGGCGTCGCGACGTTGGGGAAGACTTCGTCTTATAGCTGTCCGGATGTAGCGTACACGTCGGAAATGAGCCGTTCAGCCTCGTTCTGTAGAATGGGGATCGTGGGTGGGTGCGTGGTGGAGGCGGCGACGCGGGTGGCGGCAATGGACGGCGTTTGCAAAGTGAGCGGAGCAAGGTCCGCTCGGTGGAGGTGAGTTTTTGACGTGGCTGCAAGTTGTTAGCGACGCGACGACGTGTCGCGGCCGCCAGCCCACGCATGCACGACGAGCACACGCCACGCTGGTTGGCTACAGTGATCACATGTCGCCGTTGCCGCTCAACCCTGTCTGCTTACCTCCCAGGCAGCCTACAGTAGCTCGCCTGTTGTGCCTGTTCCACGAGGGTGTCCTGCCTCGAGCGGACCCCGTCCGCCCTGAAGACGCCGAAGAGAGTAGCCGCAGCGGAGGTCGGCGCCGGGGTATTGTGCTCATAAGAGTTCGGCCGTGGGGTGTTAGTCATCTGGTGTGGTTTGGCCCGATGGAGGAGGAAGGGAGGGAGGGTAGAGGGAGAGTAGAGGGGAGACGGAGCCGGATAGTGGGTGAGGAGGCAGGGTGAATGTATTGAACTGCAATGATGCTGCTAAATGCTCGACACGATGGCGATGGCGGGGACGGCTCTCCGCATCGTTCCTCTTCGACCCCCAGTCCGAAGTGCACAGACCATCTACAGTAGAGCGCCGAGTTGCCGTT
This sequence comes from Vanrija pseudolonga, assembly GCF_020906515.1. NCBI lineage: Eukaryota > Fungi > Basidiomycota > Tremellomycetes > Trichosporonales > Trichosporonaceae > Vanrija > Vanrija pseudolonga. The sequence goes on along the minus strand of NC_085849.1, from coordinate 3,351,959 downwards.
GGCGATCACCACGTGGTTGTGGCAAATGGTCACATATGGTCGATCTGTGATTCGCATCTGAGACACTTGAGGCATGAGGCACCTTGGTCCAACTTGGTCGCAAGCGGCGAGCACCTCCGCGTAGCATCGACGGACGACAGACACCCGAGAGCAGACACATGCTCAAGGGATCTGCAGAGCTGTATCGTAGCCGAGATCCGCGTAAGGGTCGGGTGCGAGCCCGGTGCGAGGGCACGTGGGCGACCCTCCTCCTCGAATCCAATGCTCAATCGCCCGCTTCGTTCTTCCTTCGGCTCTTCCTCCAAAAACAGACATTCGCACCACCAAAACGTAGCTTCTACTCGCTGCCTTCTACCCGAATCGAACGGGTGACCTTTCCATAGCATGTCCATACTAGTGGAAAATTCTAGCCACTGAACTAAGAAGGCAAGTTGAGTGCGGTATTGGTGTCGGGAGACCCCTCGCCGCCGCCGTTGCTGCCCCACACGGGCTCGAACCGTGGACCTCGGAGTTGTCGTCTGATGGTAACAGCTCCACGCGCTAGCCAACTGAGCCATAGGGCATTGGTGTCTGGGGAGATTGTTGGTCGGTGATGAGGGAGGTAGGGGGAGGGACTGGGGGCTGGAGAGGAACTTGGCTTACTTTGTGCTTCTCGGTGACTTGCATTCGTGCCAACCGCACCCCATGCCAGGCGCATACTCATACATGCTGTCCTGGTACCATTACGAAAAGCTATAAAACCACTAGTACGCCTCCTCGTCGTCGGCGACCTTCTTCTCTGCGATGTAGTTGGGCTGGTGCTTGCCCTGCTGGCGGTCGACATCCGCAAAGTTCTCCATCGGCTCGTTGAGGTGCTTGAAGTAGACGGGGAAGATGATGGCGCAGACGAGACACAGCGCCGCGACAGGGATGTAGGGCCAGATGAGGTTGGGGTCGGTGATGGCGGCCGAGCACGCGAGGGAGATGGCGGCCGAGATGGCCGACGAGAAGAGGCAGATGGCGTACACGAGGCCCTTCATGCGTGCCGGTGCGCGGGTGTAGGCGAGCTCGTAGCCCGTGACCATGACGAAGAGCTCGCCGACGGCCGGGACGGCGTAAAGAGGGATCATCCACGCGATCGAGACGGGCGAGACGTCGTCGCAGGTGGTCGCGCTCCATCCGCAAGGCGAGGTGACGTAGATGCGCCACTGGATGATGGCGGAGAAGATCATGGTCAGCATGCCGAGGATGAAGCCGATGGACAGGCGCGTCATGGGCTTGAGGGGCAGGCCGATGCGCTCAAAGAAGGGGTACACGCCCCACGTGAGGATGGGTGTCGCGACAATGATGGCGAGGGAGTTGAACTGGGAAAAGTCAGCGGAGCCGCTCCACCGAAAAACTGTCACACTGCCACACGCCCACTCACGTTGTTCATAATGTCGTTGGGGATGCCGCCGAGCTTCATGGCCACACTCATGTCGTTGTACTGGTTTCCAATAGCGCCGTCGGCAAGGATGAAGATGGGCGTGAGGAAGAACACGACGCTGGCAGAGCACGACGCGCGCAGCTCCTCGACGAACAGGTCGTCCCAGAACACCTCGGGCGAGAGCTCCTGGCCGCCAGCGGCCATGTGGCTCGGCTTGGCGTTGTTCCAGAACGCGTCGCCGCCGCGGAAGATCTGCTTCCAGCTCGAGTTGGCGAACAGCGTCTTGAACACCCTGAACGCCTCGACGACGACCGAGCCCTGCGCGGGTGCCTTGTACGTCTTGCCGTAGAGCACGGCGAGGACGATCGGGCACAGCATGTAGATGATGCCGGGGAGGAGGAAGGCGAGCCAGAAGCCGACCAGGCGCTCGGAGTAGGAGGTCGCGATGGCGAAGAAGGATCCGATGCTGGGGTTGTCAGCGGCGGCGTCATATCAATTTGGTAGCCGAGCCGACTTACTTGATCGCCCAGTAGAAGATGAGCAGGTAGCGCGTGACCGTCGTCTGCGGGTCGAGGATGACGCGCTCGCCGGTCTGAGTGAGCCGGATGACGGGCTTCTTCACGGGGCTCTGGTCGCAGAGCATGGGGCCAAGCGAGGCCTTGATGAAGCCCGACGCGAACGACAGGATAAGCACAGCGATGATGAAGGGCACGAACGCGTGCCCGCCGCTAATGACCGACGGAATACCGGGAATGACGAGGAGCACGTGGGCGATAGCGCCGACAGCGACGCCGACGCAGATGGTCTTGTAGCGGCCCCAGTACGCGTCCGAGACGATACCGCCGAGGATGGGCGTGACGTACGCGAGGAACGTGAACGTCGACGACACGGCCGAGGCGGACACGCTGCCCATGCCCAGCGCGCCCGCCGACTGGTCCTTGCCCTTCGCGCCCTTGGCGACGGCGCCGGCGCCGTTACCGCCCTCCGGGAGAGGGTTGTTGACGAAGTTGGCGAAGATCTGCGAGGAGCCAAAGTACGACGCGCGCTCGGCGAGCTCGACGAAACACAGGCAGAAGGCCGCGAACGCCAGCGGCGCGGGGATCTTCTTGAGCGTCGAGAGCTCCTCGGTGGTAGGGTACTCCTCGCCGTCGTCCGCGGGCGAGGTCACCTCGGCGCCGGCGTGGATGGACGTCTTCTCGTCCTTCTCGGTCGGGAGGCCCGAGGGCGGGAGCGGGGCAGACTCGTACTCGAGTGTTGTGTCGTTTACGTCTGGGCGTGTCAGCCACTGCTGGCTACGTGCCCACGACACCACCGACGGTACTCACTGCTCATGGTGTGTTAGGTGGCGAACAAGACGTGCCGACAAGGCACACTTTTGTACATTCTCCTCTTGACGGCCCCACTCGCCCCCCGCGGACTAGCGGCATCGAGTCAATCAATCAATCAGCACACAGTCAGTCAGTCAGCAGGAATACTTAGCGCTTGCCCGCCAGCACGCCCAATCACGCGAGGTGTCTCGGCCACAGCAGCCCAATCAGTAGCACCACAGCCGGCGGGACTGCGCGCGCCCGCGTGCAGACCGGTGTTAAGAGCCCACTCTGTTCGGCTCAGTCGCTTCAAAGGCAGAGGAGCACATGGTGCATGTTGTTACGATCTGCGCGCGGCAGTGGAGGAGGGTGATATCAGTCCACTTTCAGGGCCGCCACAGGGCAGATAGGACGTCACCATGTGCTCCCCCTCCCCCGATCTGGCTGGCGTGCCGGCGGCCTCGCTCCGCTCCGCGCACTCCGCCGGCCTACGATGCCATCGTCCCGAACCACCGCGTGTAGCGCAGGGCGGCGTGCCCCGAATGGTGCTATTCTGAGCTGTATTGGCCGCGCAGGACGGGCTTTTGGCCGACGATGAATGGTTTTGCTGGATTTAATCAAATTTTCCACCATCGGTCATCATCAGGGTCGGCGACTTTAGGCCATCAACAATATCGGGCATCAGCCAGTTGTACACACGTCGTGTGATGCCTGTCGCCTAGAACAGTCACGGCTTCTGCGGCTTCTGCACAAGCCGAAATCATCTGCCGCGGCTCACACAGGTTATACTTTCATGCTCGCTACTTATGTACACTTTCATTGGCGAGTCTTACTCTCATTCATGGGCGTGCACTGTCGCACCCCAGGGCCTACTTGCCCACATGGAACCGAGTCGATGGACGCAGGGGACATGTCACCCCCCATCCGACTCGGGGTATCTGTGCTCGAAACTAAACTCATGGGAATCTATGTACTTACTTTGGTGGCGGACAATTGTCCGACCACCCCACCACGACCCTACCACCCACCCGTGTCGTCTTCGTCCGACGGGATAGCCTTGGCCGCCGCCGGGTCGGGCATTGCCTGGCTAGCCCATTGGTCGTTGGCGCGTCCACCGCCGTACTGGCGTGGACCACTCCGCTGAGGCCAGCCAGAGTTGGTAACTGGGCCACCACCACCAGAGTAGGTAGCAGGGCCACCAGGGTAAGGGTAGCGAGGGCCGCCGTAATCACGTGGAGGGCCGTAGTCGCGACGACCCCACCCGCCAGAAGGTGGAAACTGGCCTAGAGGCCCAGAGAGCCGGCCAGTCTCACTCTGGTACCCGCCGCCAGGAGCGCCACCCACAAAGTCACCAGGCAGTCTTCCTGCAACGCCGCGAGTAGAGGGCTCCTGGAAACGATTGCCACCGCCGAATCGGCTTGGAGGAGACTCAGGGAGGCTGTGAGGAGAAGGACGCGTCGGCGTCGAGGCCAGGTCGCCGCCAGTCAGGTTCGTCTGGATGCTCGGGGGTGTCACAGTAACGTTGAAAGATAAGGATGCGGGGGTGTCGTGTCCTCCGCTGGAAAGAGGCAGCAGAGGGAGGTGCTCGCTGTGAGCGGGGGTAGACGGCGGAGCGTCCGGTGGCGGCGGTGCGACTGCAGCCGGCTGCTCCTCCTTGATTCCGTTGGCCTCACGCCATCTCTTGAGCTCATCTGCGTCATAGATGGGCTTTAAGAGTCCGTCCTCGAACTTGGTTCCGAGGACGCGGGGATGATTGGTGTCCGGAGCCGAGATAGCGGAAGCTGGGTTCGACTCGGCTTGCTTCATAGCCGGCTCTTGTACAGGCGCCGTGCTCATCGAGTGGACGGACGGGTCGGCCGCCACAGACTCTGGTGGAGCAGAACTCGGGGGGATGGTCGAGGGCATGTGGGTCTGTGGCTGGCTTGGGCCAAGGTTGAACCCAATAGGGAACGGGAGCCACATCTGGGGTCGTCAGTATGATGCCGCTGCTGAGGCAACTGACGGGATAGATGGTGGGGGCATGAGCCACCTGCGAAGGGTTGTAGCCGCCATGCTGCATACCGCCGCCGGGGAACATGAACTGCGGGTGGAACCAGGGGACCATAGTGGGATCGTGCGTCTGCTGCATTGGAGCATTACTTGGTTGCTGCTGGTGCTGCTGGTGCATCCACGGCAGGGGGAGTGGAATCGTGGCCTGGCTGATTGGCGTCATGGTAGGTGGCGTGCGAACAGAAGGCGGGGTGCGTGCAGCAGGTGGGGTGCGTGAGACTTCCGGTGACGGAGGCGAGTACTGGGCTGCCATGGTGGGGCTCATGGCTCTTCCAATGGGGTCGACGTACATCTTGCGGGCCTATTGTCTCAGTGACGAACCCTTCGCACCCATACCTGAACATCAATCGGCAGCACCTTCCTCGGCTCGACCTTGATTGCAGAGCCAAATGAAACGGCATTGTCCTATGGGTCAGTTGAGTGTGCTCGTCCTCTTCGCTCACCTCGTACTGAATCGCCTTCGAAGCCCCATCAGCGGTCTGGAACAGCACACGCGCGGTCGCGTAAGTGCTCTGAGTCGACCCAGGGTTGTACTCGATGGTGACCTGCGTCGTTAACCTTGCGAGTGGGCAGAGCACTTACAATCTTCCCGTATCGCTCAAAACGCTTCAGAAGGCTAAGATGCGTCTCCTGGTTCTTGACAAGTCGACCAACGAAGATTGCCGCATCGTCAAAGTACTTGGGCTCACCGTCCACGTACTCCTCGCGAAGGAGTCGGCCCTTGTAGGTTGGAAGGACTTGAGCACGGAGATGGGGGTGGATGAACTCGGGGGACGAGGGAGAAGGGGTCTTGACGCCGGTATCGAGAATGGTGCGAGTCGGAGTGGCCCAGGTCGGTGTCTTCGCCTTCTCAGAAGGTGAGAGTGGCACACCACCCTCGCCCTCCGCCGCAACTCCCTCGGCTGGAGCTGAAGCGCCACTCTGGCCCGACTCCCCGTCTTGAGGAGATCTGGGCGGAGAGGCAGAGGTCCCGACGCGATAGCGGCCCTCGCCGTCACTCTCCATAGCATAGCGTGCCGACACACCAGGGATACTCTTGAGCTTCTGGAAATGTCAGCGCGCGACTCGCAAAGATTCCTCACGTTGAGCATGAAGTCGGCCTCTCGGGCCGGGCTGACAAGGAAGATCCACCCCTTGGAGTCGCCAGACGGCTTGATAGTCTCATGGACATCGCAGAAGCAATCGATGAGGTCGGGGAGGAACTGCACATGTTAGTAGCGAAAGGCCTGGCCGAAATACCTCCTTCTCCCGAACTCGACGACCAAGGTCAAATTCCTTGACAAGCTGGGCTTCACCTCCGGTCTCGAGGGCCTGCAGCCTAGCTTGCTCGAAGTGCTCGTTCTTGACCCCGTGTCCGTTGATGTGAATACGCATGACCGTACGTCCAGAGGGGGTAAGGAAGGGGATGGCCCAGATAGAGAGCGAAGGTGGCAGAGGCTGCTGCTCCATCTCCTCGCGCTCCGAGTTCACCGCCATGTCAAACCCACGAGGGGACGCTGAACGTGAACGAGAATCGTGACGAGGTCCGGTGATATTGACCCAGACGGCCCGCAACTGAACCTCGGCCGGAACTGTCTTGATCTTGAGCGTGATCTCGATTATGGCACTACGGCTTGTCGACTTGTGGAGGCATCGGGCACTGTAGGGGTCCTCCAGCACCTTGTGAACGGATTCTTCTTCCTGCGGGTGTCAGTGTGGGCGTGGTAACGATATCGTACCTCATAGATGACAAACAGAGCGTCTCCCTGGCCGTCATGGTGGCGGTTGGGAATGCTGGGATCAGCGATGCTCGATGAATCAGTGACGCACATGCAGCGGATCGTGCCGTAACGGGCAAAGTGGTTGGCAGCGAGCTCCTTGAACTCCACTGTGCGGATAGGGAAGGGGGCCCTACGATGAGTGAGCTTGGATCATGATGCTTTGCTTACCTGACATAAAGGCGGCGACTGGCAAAGATGGGACTCGTAGTGGGATGAGGGTCCCTCTTCCAAAACTTGGCCGGGTTGTTAAGCACGCCCCAAGGAAGCTTCTTTGGTGGGTCGGGCAGAGGCTTGGACAGCCTGAGGCTCGTCAAGCCGCTGCCACGACTGACGTCGCGTCCGCGACGAGCGGGTGCCGGTGCTTCGGGGTAAGGCTCCTTGCCACGAGCGGTCGCAACTCTGTCCTTCTCGGCAGAAACCTCCTTCTTACCGGTTGCGCTTCCCCCATCCGACGCCTCGTCCGAAGCCTCGTTGGACGCCCCCTCCTCAGCAGGCGAGCTCTCGTTGCCCTCGGTTGAGGCCGTGCTGCGCCGACCTTGGGGGACAGCCTCTTCGTCGTCCGAGTAGAACACCGTCACCGGTGCGCGCTGAGGAGGAGCACTGTCGGGGCGAGAAGGCGCAGGGCTGTGTGCTTGGGATGGAGCGACACTCTGCTCGTCGGAAGACGCGCCGTCCTGAATCTGCGACGGCGCCGAGGAGGGCGGGCCGACAGGGAGATTGCTGATCCATTTGCTGACGCTGAAGTCGTGACCCCAGCCACCGTCGTCCTCCTCGGCCGTTGTGTGCTCGCTCTGGCCCCAAGGGCGAGGGTTGGCAACCTCGGTGTTGTTACAGTCGCGGTTCTGGCTTTGGCGAGGGGGCCTACCACCATACTTGGTTGGAAGGGAGAAGTTTCTGTGAGGCGCATGGGCGGGTGGTGGTCCGTGAGGGCGGGAGGAGTCGTTTCCCCAGGTGGCGGTGGGTGGCAACGTCCCATGCTGGCGGGGTTCGGGGTATCGGCGAGCAGAGGACTCAGCCTCGCTGAAACGAGGTGCCTCTTGCTGCTTGGGGATGGACTGAGCCGGCGCCTTGGGGACAGAGCGACCACGATCACGGTCGCGCACAGAGGGAGGCTTGTCGATGACAGGCGGCATAGGGCTCCTGGGGCGGGGCTTGGACTCGAAGAGTAAGGCCTGGGATGTCAGCTAGTGGGATGATCTTGTAGCTTACATTTTCTTGTGTCCAGCTGGCATCAGCACGAGAAGGTGGGGGAAGATGACGGGGCTTGTCGCCTGGAGGTGACTGGGCGCGTTGATCAGCGTCACTCAACGATTATGCGGCGCACTGATGAGGGTCTCTGGAGGGGGCGCGTCGCCTCCCACGCCTCGCTGGTGGGGGACGTGGGTTGTGCGTTCTGAATGTCAGCTCCAGCAGTCAAACGATAGCTGACCTTGTCCCCGGCGGAGACCTAGGTGTCAGCAATGAAGACTCTCCGAGCTCACCTTGTCCTTTGGCGCAGGCTTCTTGACGGGCGAGTCCTCGATGGGCGAGAGACGCGACTCGCCCGCGACGCTGGCTGCGGCCTTGCCCTTGGACTTCTTGGATGTCGTCCGCTTAGGCTTGAGGCGCTGGGGTCAGCGGGTGGTCGGATGGTACGCGTACCTCTGTGCCTCTTGCTGACATGGTGGTGCTGGGGTACAAGTGGTGTTGGGGTGAGTTGAGGTGGGTAGAGTTGAAGTCGAGGGATATAGAGTGAGAGTGAGTTGGAGGTTGAAAGGAAGAGGAGGATGCTGAAAAGTCTTGATTGTCGGTGAGAAAAAGAGCGAGGGGGGAGGGGCGTCGGGGAATCACGATACGGCGAGCGAGCGACGACGAGGGAAATGGGAGAATGGAAGGAAGACGGGGCGCGGCGCGGCGCAGGCGCGAGTGTGAAGAGTGAACAGTTGAACGGTGTGGCCTGCAACTCGTCGGGCGCAATGTCGTCGTCAGGAAACAAGTGTGCATCCATACCCACCTCATTGCACAGCAGCAGTCAAGCTCACACCGACCCCGTCATCGTCAGTCAGCAGCTGTTCCATGCTCCGCCCGACGGCGAGAGCGACGCGACTGCTCTCGTGCGTGCGGCGAGAGTTCCATGAGCAGTACAATGAGTCTAGCCTCGGCCGCGACATTGTTACCCCCTACCCCCCTCCACCCACCACCCTCCACCCTACTCTCCCTTCTCATTGCATCATGATCACCTCGTCCACGACAAACCCAGGCCTTGACACCGTGATGCCCGCTCGTCAGTGGCGTCCACACCGAGCGTCTGGTCCACCCTCGCGCCGTCCGTCTCGACGCAGCCCCTCCATACTACTCGAGCACACCACCCGTCAATCACCTTGCCCGCGTTGGGGATTGACTCTTGGCGAATACAACGCCCAACGGCTCGTCCTCCGATACTGGTCATCTACGAGTAATGCACCAGGGTGATGATGCATACATGGTGGCAACACCGCCGCCACACTCACATCCACCTCCGCTCAGTAGAGAGCGGAACCAAACTCACGTGAAAACATATACGTGTCATCTTTCCCCCGTGATAAATCTACCCCCGTCCCTCCTCCTCCCACTTTCGCGATTTTCTGAAAGTCGACGTCAAGATCAGCAGGAAGACAGCCAAAACAGCACACACAACCTCGACCGACCACCCCACACGACACCCCACACGACCGACCGACCATGCATCTCATGTACACTCTCGACGCGCAGGGCAACCGGTGAGTAGACTTGGGCGGGTTGTATAGGAGCGAGCTGACGACGACAGCGTGTACACCCTCAAGGTTAGTCTTGTCTGTCGGTCGAGGTCGCATGACGAGGGCAGGGCAGCGGGCTACCTGCCCAAGCGCACTGCGGCTCGACGCCGCTACGCTGCGCGCAACGTATCCCTTGTCCTTGTCCTTGTCTACGCCGCTCGACCTGCACCCTCTGGAATGCGCACAGCTCACACCCCGCAGAAGAAGACGTCCGAGGGCAAGCCCACAAAGTCGGCCCACCCCGCGCGTTTCTCCCCCGACGACAAGTTCTCCCGTCACCGCGTGACCATCAAGAAGCGGTGAGTGGGGGTGGTGTGCGCGCGGCGTGTGTTATATGCCGCGCTGCGTTGCCAGAGCGCTCTACCTCGGACCCTCACTGACTCGCCCAGCTTCGGCATCCTCCCTACCCAGCTTCCCTCCAAGCCCCTTTAAGATAGAGCTGCGAGCTGCGCGAGCTACACCGTGTTGTACGATAGGGATGGATTCAACTTGGCTAGACTTGGTGGTGGTAGACAGCTGTGGTGCGAAAGCTGGTTTGGTCTGCCGGTGGCTTGTCTGCCTGTCCAAAGTAGATGGGCAGACTGTGCTGCCATCGGCACATCGGCGCCTTTCTGCGCTCTTGCACGGATGCGCGATCGGCATCTCGGCGCCTACGACCCTTCCAGCCTCAGACCTCTCATACCGATACATGTCATCTCTATGGCAGACCTGGCATTCTGCACGCCTGCAAGACAGCGACAGCACTAATACACCTCCTGCACGTTCATGCCCGGGTTCTCCCATCCCTTCTCCCTCTGGCGCTCATACTCCTCCTTGGCGGCCTTGGGGACGACTCTGCCCTTTTGGATGCTGTAGTAGGGCAGTACGCCATTGTAGCGGTTGAACTCGATCCCTTCTTCCTCCCACGCGTCGAGCACTTGCTCTCGCCGCAGGTTGATCCACCCATCATGCTTGATCCAATCTACCCACGTCAGCTGCTGCACCACACACTCGGTCACCCACGTAATGCTACCGTTGCAATGGTGATATCCAGCTGGTTCCAGTCACCCATTGACCACCCGAGATCGATACGCGTGATGGGGTCGACTGCAGGGTCCAGAGACCGGAGCCACTGGCCTGTGCGCGCATCCTCAATCTTGAGGACATGCGCCGGGGCTATGTCGGCGTTGCCAATCCACGAAACCAGGGGCCAGCTGAGCGCGTAGGCTAGGCCGCGGAAATAGTCGTTGAAGTGTCGTGACCGGCCAGCAGAGGTGCCCCAGTAGATGTTCTTGCTGCAGTCGAGGTTGATAAAGTTGGAGATGACATTGGGGGCCACGAGGAGTGTCTTGGCGGATCAGCGTGATGCCACAGGAGGATGCCACTTACATCGTCGTCTGCCTTCATGACGAACCGTGGTCGCCCCTTGACCTGACCTGGGCCGTCGTACTCGCTTGCAATCCACTTGAAGAACTCGTGCGTCTTGCCGTGGTCAATGTTTTCCTTTATCTGGACGGGTCAGTCGCAGTTTCCAGCTCGCGGACCCACTGGCAGGATGACGATGTCGTTGTGCTCTGCAATCTCATCATCCACCTTGGCAATCTCCGCCTGGCGCTCGGCCAGCTTCTCCTTTCTCTCCTTGGAAGGGATATCTCTAGGTGGCATGGGTGGGATGCCGACGATGAACTTGATTGTAAACAGGTCTGATGGGAAGTCCGGGAACAGCTGTTCGCGGAATCTGGTATCGGCAGTCAGCGCCACTTCGCTTCAGCTGCTGCTACTCACATTCTCCTCCTCCTCTCCGCCTTCTCCGACATGGTCGAGAAGACACCGATAAAGACGAGCGGCCCGGCGTTGGTGCCATTGAGAGGCACGTCGCAGCCAATCTGGTGGGGCGGCTTGGCCGATAGCAACGCAAAGTTTGGCTCCTCAAAGCTGCGCTTCGGCGGATCGGGTACACCAGAGGGTGTCGGCTTGCGGTCCACAGGCAGCGGCTTGCCGCCTATAGGCTTTCCGCCGATAACGATCGTGTCGACGTCCGTGTGAGCGACATTGATAGCGAGGACGACGAGGGCAGCGATGCCGAGCACCAGCGTCAGGAGCACCGTTTTCAGCCGGAACGACGGCCGGACAAGGAAGCGCACCGCCTTGGAAGCCCACGCGAAGGGGGATGCTGGTGGTCGCGGGGGCGCGGCGGCGCGTGTCAAGCGGTGGGCCATCAGCAGGGGGGTTGGGCCATTCGGCGGTCGGTAGGGGTGGGGGTGGGGTTGGGTGGGGCGGGGGCCTCGCGGTGGTGTTCTGTGCTCTGTGTGTATACGCTGCCTATGCTAGTGATGTGCTTGTAGAGATTGGGTGTCGACGAGGCCAAGAGACGACACGAGGCCTAGAGGGGGGACGACGGGACGAGCGAGCGTGGGGTGGTGGGCCGGGTTGCGGGATCGCGGGCAAGTCGCGTGGTGTGTGCGGGGTGGTGGTGGTGGTGGGGGCGTCGCCGTCGTCGTGGTGGTCGTGCCGATGATTGCTATCGTCAGAGTGTCGACCCGACTGATTATAGGTGATGTGTAGGGAGTGTAGAGGACAAGTGGTTGATGCTGCGTGATGCGATGAAGTACGTGTTGCTGTTGCCTGACTTGACTGCGAGCAGAGCGCCAGTCAGGATGCTGCACCATCCCGTCAAGTTGGGTGGCTGCAGCCAGGTGACCCACCACTCCAAAATTCCAGGCACATTACCCGCGGTGCATTACCATTTGGGTCTTGTCGGCCAATAAGCTTAATACGTTTCAGACTTTTTCTAATCCCAACAATGCCAAGCGCGGCAACGTGCAACCACTGGGCGCCCACGCGCAGCGACCCCCACCCTGCAACAGGCAGGCAGGACAAAGCACTGACATCATTCGCGGCGCGCGGCGAGCTGCTCTCAACACCACACCAACTACCTCATCTCACCGACAACCATGGCCGACGCGCAGACACTCCGCCAGCTCAAGATCAAGACGGGCGTCGTGAAGCGGTGAGTCGGCACGCCACGGCGAGCTCGACTGACGCGCCAGCCTGTTCAAGGAGGAGGCGCTGTACCGCGAAGAGGTCGTCGCTGCCGCGGCGCAGGTCGACAGGCTCAAGGACTCTGGTGCCGACGGCGCCGACGTGCGCAATGCTGTGAGTGGCGGTTGGGGTGTGTGGCGTCGTGTATGGGTGGTGCATGTACGTTGTGCGGCGCCGCGCCGTCGGTACGCTGGGCCGAGCGACGCAGTGCAGCGTCGTGGCGAGGTACAGCGTCGCATCGCACCCCTCATCCGCGGCGTCGCACACCCCGCCCGTTCGATCGCCCGCTCAGCAGCCGCTCTGCTTCCTCTCTCCTCTCTCGGCGCGCCGCCCACTAACAACACCGCCCGCAGGAACGCGTGCGCAAGGACAGCGAGCAGATGATCCCCCGCACGCGCAAGCAGCTCGAGGAGGGCCTCGTCGCGCTGCAGGACCTCGTCGGCGCGCTGCATTCCGATGCTGCCGTCGCCGCGAGCCAGGAGTACAAGGACGCGTTTAGCGTCGTGCAGCAGGTCGAGGCGGCGTGGAAGGGTGAGGGGCAGTGAGCGGCGTGGCGCGTCCAGCAGCGGGCGCGACGGATTGACACCCTGGCCTGGAGCGTGGCGGTGGAGGCCGACGCCGACGACACGACACGACGCATGGCTGGCTGCCAACGAAACCAGCTACATGCATTCTTGTACATACTACGCATACTTCTTTCCTTCGCGCCGCTTCAGAAGGGCCTCGCGCAGGCCGTGCGCGCAGACGGGGCAGAATTCTACGAGCGAGCGTCAGCGAGCGAGCCAGCAGCGTCCCCCCAACCTGCCGCTTACTGGGATAGGTCACCGCGCGCATGAGACACGCCTCGTTGGTAGGGCGCAGCGTCATGGCGCCGCGGATATCGTAGGTGGGATACGCGCCGACCTTGTCGCCGCCCTCGAAGCCATCGCCGTACTCGATGACCTCGAACGACGAGACCATCTTGCCGCCCTGTCCCGGCGCGGCCGCCCTCCCCTCGGGGGTGAGCGCGACCGTCGCGTTCCACTCGCCCTCCGCGAGGCCGAACGGCAAGCCGACCTCGACCCAGCGCCGGTCGTGGCCCCCGTCGTCCCAGTACATCTGGAGCGGGACGCCGTTGAGCGTGACCACGACGTGGGACGACACGGGGATAGACGAGAGGGACAGGCGCACCATGCCGCTGCGATACCCCGCCCTCGTGGACGCCGGGATGAAGCCCGCGCTCCATGGCCCCTCGTCGAGATCGTGCCATGGGTACGCCTGCAGCGGCACCTTTGCGTCCTCGATGCGCACGTGCTCGGCGTCGGTGAGGAACGGCGCCCAGGAGAGGTTGAGGATGTTGCCCGGGGTGTCGGCATTCACGCCAGAGTACATCTCGCCTGGGCGCGTCAGCCCCCTTCACTCTTTGCCCACAACCACTCACCGCCGTCATACTCCTCCCCGACGGGGATGAGCGAGTGGCCCAGCTCGTGCCGCAGCACTTCCGCGCCGTTCTTCTCGCTGGCCGTGATGATCCTGGCGCTGCGTCAGCCCCGCGCCGCCGACACGGCCGGCACAACCCACGTGAACTCGCCCCCGAGCCCGCCATAGAGCGGGTCATTGCCGAGCAAGATGGCCTGGTCGCACCCGCCCTTGGCGCCAGCCTTCTCGCGCTCCCGCCAGAAGGCACATGCTGCGCGCGCGCGGCGCGTATAGGCGGGGTAGACGCCGCGGAGTTCCGGGCCGTTGCGGTACAGCCCGAACGGCGCGCCCTCGAGCGGGCCGTCCTTGCCCAGGCCGGACTGGCGTCAGCGCGCGTCCTGCCGCGGAGCCAACGTACCGTGTTCGCGGGGCTGAACACCGCCCAAACATCAACCAAGTCGCGCACCCCCGCAAAAGCGCCCCCGTCAGCGACGATATCGCGCGTGAGCGCCCGCGCGTCCGCGACAAACTTGGCCTCCTCGGCAGCCGTGTACCCGTCCGCGAAGAACGTGAGCGCCACGCGGGGGCCGGGGCCGTGCCCGACAGAGAGGGGGTACAAGTTCATTACGTCGGGCGGGGCATCGCTGTCCTCCGTGAAGGGGGACGGCGGGTGGGATGCGACGCGCGGGAGGTGGGCGCCGGGCGTGGTGGTGGTGAGCTGGAGCTCTGGCTGAGCCGGAGCGAACGGCGCCTGCCGCGCCCCGACGACGACGGACAGGAGGGTCGCGAGGACACTTGGGCCGTCAGCTTGCTTCGCGCCACAACGTACATTCTTGCCAGCATGGTTAGTGGTGAAGAGTTACACTAAGATGCGCGAGTTCGACTTGTTATTAACCCCCCAGTTGCAGCAGCACATGGTGCGCCGGAGATGGCCGGTGACATCATGCACACCCAAGTCGCCGAGTTGACCGAGGGGTGTGGTATGCACCAGCCAGCCGCCCAACATCCCGGATCGCAAACAACATCCCGGCTCCCCTGCGCCGCTCGCCTTCGGCGACCGTCGCTCATCGCTCTTGCATACCCATGCATACCCATACACGCCCGCGTGCACTCGCACGGCAGTCTATAGTGCGCTTTTCAAGTGCGCCAGTCAAGATAGTTATGTCACTTGGCCTCCTCCTCCGTCTTCGCCTCACCCAGCTTCAGCCTCAGCTCCCCCACCCGAGCATAATACGCCCTAGTTGCGAGCCTCATCTCCGCCGACACGTCGCGCAGTAGCAGGTCCGTGACGAGGGGGTACAGCCCCGGGAGGTGCGACTCGAACGCCGCGTCGTCAAAGTCCACCACGCCGCGGAGAATATCCGCCACTACCGGGCTCCACGCAGCCACGTTGCGCGGCTGCGCCTCGGCGTCGATAGCAATAAAGTCCCGGATGACTTCTGTGCCCAGAGGCACGAGCCGGTCGAGCACGCCGCCCCGTGTCGCCTGGTGCGCCTCGCGCGGGTCGCGGTACATCCTCAGCAGGACGTTGATGAGCGTTGCGGCCGAGCTCGACTCCTGCTTGAGCAGGTTTGGCAGCTGCTTCATGAAGCCGACCTTCCACAGCTTCATTCGCAGGTCCTTGTCCGCGTTGAACTTGCGCGCAAAGCGCCACGAATCGTCGAGCACGCCCATGAAGCGTAACAGGTGCTCGGCGGGAATCGTGCTGTAGACGTCGTCGTTCTGCAGCAACTCGTGCGTCGTCTCGATGAGGAGCAGCTGCAGCACGCACTTGACAATGATCTGCTTGAAGATGCGTCGCTGCTCGCCGTAGGTGATGGCAGGAGGGAGATCAGGCGGGTTGTCGACAACTGGCTCCAGCGGCGCAGGCGCCACAAACTTGTGGAACGGCCCGTCGTCGTCCTGGTAGTCTGCCGGGGCGGCCACCTCGGCGTGCAGGACGGGGTCAAACAGTTGGTACGCAGTGGTGGTGCGGAACAGCTGCACAAACGCCGTGACAATTATTTCCCAGTTCTCGGCGCTGAGCTTGGTCACGTTGCTCTCCAGCAGCTGCTGGAAGCAGCTGGTGCCAATGCGCGCGAGGGTGTCGTTTTCTGAAAGTGTCAGCATCCAGTACCCTAAAACCCACGCCGTCGCCACTTACCCTGGCAGATACAGGCAACCAGAATGTCCAGCAGCCCGTCGAGGTACAGCTGCAACGTCTCAAAGTAGAACGTGTACAGGTCGATGAGGTCGCGCAGTGCCGAGATCAGCGTCGTCGACAGCCACACGCTCATGTCTTCGGCGCTGCGGAAGCGCACGGCGTTCTTGGCCCGCAGGACGGCAAAGATTGGGAAGAGCGTCTGCTGCGTGATCGTGTTCCAGAATGCAATGCTGAACCCGTGTCCGTGCGTCTTGAGCGTGTCGAACAGGCAGTCGAGCGCCATACGGCGCACCTCCAGGTCCTCGCCCGTCATTATAATATCGTAAAAGGCATTAAGCACCGGGAGCCAGTACTTCATCAGCGGGTCGTCGGCCTTGCTCTTGCCCTTGCCGTTGATCACCTCTCCAGGCTGGGGCAGAAGACACTCGGGGTTCTCGAGCATCTTGGCGACCAACCCCTTCACCATCTCGATGGCCTGCAGGCTGATCTTCTGGAACTTGGACACCTTGCAGAAGTCGGTAAGGCACCCAGTGAGGTCGGCAAACGAGCCGAAGCGGACCACGAGGGAGAAGTGCTCGCGGTAGATGAGCGAGACGAGGTCGAATGCGTATGACGCAACGCGCTCGGTGAGAACGCGAGATGCGGCGGAGAACACTGCGAACATGGTCTGCCAACCGGAACGCAGGTTCTGCACCCGCGTCTGGATCATCTGCTGGAGGCATTGGAGGACCATCTCTCGCGCGTCCGAGTTCATGTTGTGCACGATCGTGTACTCGAATGGCCGGAGGAAGTCCTTCTGGAAGCGGAAGTGGGCGAGTTCCTCCTTCTGCAAGAAGTTCATGGCAAGCTGGCGCAGCGCGTCCAGGGCGAAGAACGACACGTTCGGGTTGTTGTGGCAACACACCTGGTTGAAGTGTTCGCCGAGGATGAGCCAGATGTTGGACCACTCGAGACGGATACGGCCCATGTTGTAGTACGAGATCTCGACCAGCTTCTGCAGGGAGAACATACGTGGGCGAGTGGACGTGCCAGACGACTGGATTTCCTCCCACGACACCTCGCTAAGCGCCTGCACAAAGTCGACGATGGCCGCACCAGACAAGTTCTGGCTGAGTGAGAAGACCTTGTCGGCCGCGACAGTGACCTGCGATGAGCGCGACTCCTCGGCGAGCCCTTCGGCCGGCTGCCTGCGCCGGGCCTCCTTCCGGCTGTTGGTCGACTTGCGGCTCGACGTCGACGCGCGCCTTCCGAGATCGGGGACGTCAAGCCCACTCGAGATCAGCTGCATGCGCTCAAGCTGCGACACGCAGGTGAGCACCTCCTTCCAGCTCGACTTGAGGTTGTTGCCGTCCGTAACAGCGATATCCAACAATGCCT
Organism: Vanrija pseudolonga; assembly: GCF_020906515.1. Classification (NCBI taxonomy): domain Eukaryota; kingdom Fungi; phylum Basidiomycota; class Tremellomycetes; order Trichosporonales; family Trichosporonaceae; genus Vanrija; species Vanrija pseudolonga. Next base: position 3,334,725 of record NC_085849.1, on the reverse strand, counting down.
TGATCGCCTCCATGTTTTTGGGCTTCATCTCGGCCAGGTTGTTGAGGTATGTGAACTTGGCCAGCGTCGTGACGAACGCGTTGCGCTCAAGCTCCATGTCGAACAGGCAGCCGATGCGGATGGCGGCGCGCAGGCCGTCCAGGCAAAGCTCGACGACGTCCATGTCGTCCGTCTCCTGAAGCTGGGCAGAAAGGCCAGCGAGGAATGGCATCCATGCCACCTCGAACATGAAGCGGACGTGCTCGGTACGCGAGGCTGTGAAGAACTGGTCACCCGCCCGGCCGTTGCCGCGGCGCTGCTGGCGGGCCATCGACTTGAGCTGCGCCTCGGTCTTGTTGTACATGCTCTCCGACTGGGCGAGGAACGCCTCGCGCTGGAGGTCACGGCCGACACCGGCGAGGCCTGCCGGGCCGTTGATGGCCGCAGCATCGTGCTCGTCCTTGAGGATAATCTCGTTGGACTGAATCTCCGTAAAGATCTCGGTGAGGTACTCGTCGGGCAGATCCTGGCCGTCGTTGATACCACGGTTGTTCTTAATAAAGTCCTGCACAGTCATGCGCTTCTGCTTGAGGTTCTTGTTGTGCTGATCCGTGTTGAGCATGATTACCGAGAAGGCCAGAATGTAGCCCGTGTCGGCGTTGGCAAACACGCCCGTGGGGTTCTGGTGCATGTAGCGTTCGGCAAACTTGAGCATGAAGCGGTCAATCTTCTGGGCTTCTCCAGGAAGACGGAAAGTCTGGAGGAACATGCGCAGGGCCTCGACGAAGCGGAGGTTGGTGAAGTCCAGCTCGTCGACAAAGGCGTGCATGATGGCCTTGTTCTCGTCCTCACCCTCGCCGAGGTACTCGCCGATCATGGCCTTGCTGAGACCGTCGTTCTGGAGGAGGAAGCGGGCAATGTCCTCTGGTTTCCGCGACCGAATGAAGCCATTCTGAAGCAAGTACTCGATACCACGTTTGGGTTTGAAGTTGAACTTCTTGATACCGTCCAGGAGCATAGTCTTGCGCTGCTTGGCCGTCTCGAGCTTGGTAACGTCGTCCTCGGCACCCTCGGCGGGCGTGGCAATGCCAGAGTTGATATCCCGTCCAGGGGACGGTGCGTGGAGGTCGAGCTGCGATCCCGTAGACAATGGGCGCTCAATGTCCTCGCTGGGGCGGGACGACGCATCGTCGCCTGTGGCCTGGCGCTGTGGTGGCTGCGCCGAGCTCGACCACGCAGCCAATGACTTGAGTGCCGCGACGAGACATTCGAGCGACTGGCGACGAAGCTTGATCTCGGGCGACAGGCCAGCGTACTGCGGCGGCTCGTGCGATGCCAGCGCAATGGTGCTGAGCGAGGGCGGAATCGACGGGCCATGGGCCGAGCTCTGCTGTTTGGAGCTTCCTGCGCTCAGCTCCTCCTTGCTGGGTGGCGCGAAGTGTGTCTGTCCAATCTTGGACACGATGTTCATGAGCTTCTCGTAGATGTTCTCTGGCGCGTTGCGGTCACAGTCGTAGTTGAGGTAGATCTCAACCAACGCCTGCGGCTCGTGGCATAGGCGGATGAAGACGCCGAGAATGAGCGACTTTTGGCGGAGGGTCGAGTGGCGCATCTCCAAGATCGGCAGGAAAATCTCGTTGAGAAGCACCTCGATTTCTTTCTGCAGAAGGTCAGTCACCGCACACACGAGTCACTAACCTTGAGAGGGGCGCGCATGTTTTTGAGCACACACCAGAAGATCTCGGTACTGATCTCGAACACCTGGTTAACTGAGCTGACGGCGTTGCGCGACAAGCTCTGGCAGAGGTATTGCTTTGTCGCCTGGAGGAAGGGGGTGGTCTCGGTAGACGAGTTGGAGGGGATCGTCACGGCCGGGTCGGTGAACAAGTCGGCGTGCGACTTGAGGATAGTGAGGATGAGGTGGAGGGAGAGCAGCTTGGAGCGCATTGCGTCGGAGCGCAGGTCAAGCTCGCTCTCAGTCACGAGCGACTTCATGCTGAGCTTGCACAACGCACGGAAGACGAGGAACGCGTCCTTGACGAACAGGTCCTCGGTCGTGATCGGGAGGCCCTGGTGGTCGAGCACGTCGTCGCCCTCGGCAACGGCTGCAGCGGACTGCGGCTGCACCGGCTCGGGGGTGTCGAGCGCCTCGCCATTCGGGATAGCATTCGGCGCCGCGGCGGCACTACCGTTGGCATCGGCAATGCTGGCAGGGACGACAGGGATCAAGTCGTTGGGGTTGGCGGCGTTGAAGCTCTCGAGCGTCAACTTTTCCCCTTCCACTTCCTTGCCCGGCGTCGACGCTCGCGTGTCCGGCGCCGGCGTGCTCAGCCGCAGTCCATCTGTCGTTGCCACGCTATCTCTCTTCGACGGTGCGCGGTGCTCTGGGCGCACAACGCGGCTGAAGACGTGGTGGACCATCTGTGTAAGTCCACCCTGGGCCACAACCTGGTTGTTTGTGTCGTTGGAAAGCACAAACACATTGTAAACCGTTCGCACGGCCTTGAGCAGGCTGCTCTGGTGCACCAACATGCCCGAGTCGGTGCTGAGCACGACGGCCATGAGCGCCTTGACGACCTGGAGCCCGACCTGGGGCGGCGAGTTCTCCGTGTAGCAGAGCGTGATTGTGTGCGTGATAAGGTCGGGGAGTGGCTGCATGCCCGGCGGCGGGCCGTTGGGCTCCGAAAAGAATGAGTGTGAGATGAGCTTGGAGAGCAGGTCGAGCGAGGTGATGAGAATCGGCACGCTCGTAGCCTGGGGTGTACTGATGGCTAAGCGGAGAGGCTCGAAGATCTCGCGGGGGTGGAGGTAGGCCTGGTTTGAGGAGCCCTCGCCTGTCTGGCAAAGCTCGAGAGCGCGCTTCGCAGCAGCCATGAATGACGCAGACTTGCGCGCCTCCTTGCTCTGCACCAGCACCTGCAGCGGCGGGGTGATGAGCACCGCGGAGAGCTGGTGCCCTGGGGGGCCGTTGACATTCGTCGGGAGCGAGATGGTGGTTCCAGCGCTCGAGTGTCTCGAGTGCGTCGGTGCTGGTCCGGCGCCGCGGCGCGAGGCCTGCGACAAGGGCCGGGCAGGGGACGAGATGGACGCCGAAGACGGGCGGACGAGGTTGACCAGGGACCTCCGCGGCGAGTCGGCGGCGATGCTCTCACGCCTTGGCGCGGTCGCGGCGGGTGGTGGTGTTGCGGCGGGCGGAGGGGTAGCCGCCGCCGCCGCCGGCGTGCTCGTCCTGCTAAGAGGCACCTCGTCCATTGCCTCCGGCGCGATGGGGGACGCGGCCGGCGGCGGGACGACGGCGACGCCGGCAGGCAGCGACGGCTTGCTGGGCGACGACGCGGCCTTGGGCGGCGGCGGTGGAGGCGCGTCTGCTGATGATGCCGGTGCCGCCTCGGTGTCCTTCTCGATCGTGGCCGGGGCAGGAGATGTCGCAGTGGCCTCGACGGGTTCGGTCACCGCTGGCAAGGCCTTTTCGACTGGCTCAGCGCCGACCGAACCGTTGGACAAGGGCGCGGCGACCACGTCGTCGACTTCGACAGCAGCAGCGGCGGCGGCGGCGGCGGGGGCAGCTGGGGCCACAACAGCCTCGGCCGTTCCGTTCGCCCCGTTGCTTTGGGCTGGTGGTGGTTGAGCCGCGTTGTTTTCGGTGTGTTCAGTGGCCATTGTGAACTATGGCCAGAGTCGGGCCATGCACAAGGAAAGTCAAAGTGGTCGATGGCAATCTCGTCGTCGCGTTGGATGGGTCACTGGCTGGCTGGCTGGCTGGCTACCCGCGACAGTCGACGCCGTTGACGCGGCGGACCCCTGACGGACACGCGGCCGATTGCTCCCGCCTGCCTTGCCGCAGCCTGCCTGCCTGCACCCTGGCTACTGGGTGCCCTTGGCTCTCGATGATCAAAGAATATCTATCATACATGCGTCACGTCGTCATAATCTTGTACTTACTGCTGCTGCTGCTGCCTATCTACAACCCTCATGCAAAGCTCTCCATGCCACTGACCCAGCTGCGAGCATCGCGCGACAGCTTGTCCTTGACAATGCGGTTCGACAGCGTTCCAAGCTCTCCAGCCAGGTGATACAGGGCAAGGTACCGCGCGTCCGCTTCGGCGTGGCTGTGCTCGTGTCAGTTTGCGGGCCAGGGTTCAAACCCGCGAAACTCACAATCGGTCAAGCACAACGATTCCATTAGCCTGGTCAATCTTGCCCTTGATACGGCCGTCCAGAATGAGCGACACGACGAGATTCTCAACATCACTTGTGGAGATGCTGAGTGTCTACCATTGTCAGCTAAATGCCTGGGGGACGGAGCTCACGTCGGCAAGGAAGTCAAGCTTCAGGCGCGTGTACGGCTTGATGATGTCAACAATGTACTGCGTTCGCAGTGACCGCAGCAGGTCGTCGATAAAGAACCGAATGAACGGGTCCGAGGTGATGGTCGCCTTGTTGGCCGATAGGATCTTCTCAGCCTGCTTCACATCGCGAGCCTGGTACGCCGCCACCAGCGAGGTCATGGCCACGATCTGCGGGTCATTCTTGTACGGCTTTGTCTCCTGCGAGTCGAAGGGGTTGATCTCACTGCCCATGAGCATGTGGGTGAGGACCAGGTACTTGAGGACCTGGATACGCTGCGGCGAGCCGGCCTCGTCGTACTTGCCAAACGACTCGAACAAGTCGGTTGATGCCTTGTCCCAGGCCTCTGAATAGATGTCAGAGAGGTCTTCACGAAGCGGCGCGTTACGCACTCTCCATCATCCACATCTTGCCACCACACTCGCGAATGACACCCATGATGCGTGGGTGGGGGATGGCGTTCTTGACCTTCATCGCCGCGTTGTAAATCTCCTTGAGCTTACGCGACTCTTTCAGGTCAGAGTACATCTGAATCTCAATGGCGTAGAGCTCGAGCACTGAGTAGGTCAGCATTGCTCCGCCGTCGTCACCTACACAGAGACCCCTTGGTCTGGTCATCAGAGGCAGAGGTGTTTCCTGGAGCGCATGCAGCATGCAGGGACTGGAGGATCGGAGTCAATCTGGCGTATTCTTTGCGGTCAAGCCACAGCTTGGCGAGCTTCAAGTTGGACTTGGTTGACAGACGCTGGGGAGGGTCAGCATTGCAACGCGGTTCTCCGCTCAACCCACCTCGTTCTTGGCCTCCTCACATGCTACACGTGTAGCCTCGTAGAACGCCTCAAGGGTGTCGAGAGGGACTTTGGGCGAGATTGCAGCGTGCTTGCCCTCTCCTCCAACATAATCCAGAATGTTGTTGATCGACTTGTCTGCGTAGTTTCTCGTCACGGCACTCTGGTTCTCTGTGAGCTCGGTGGCACGGATGCAGCTACCGGCGTACTCACCTTGGTGTAAGCCAACAGCTCGCGGTATGTCTTGATTGCCTCCTCGGGCCGATGGAGTTGGAGATAGTTGAGCTTGGTCATCTGCTTGAGTGACTTGAAGCCCCTGGTCGTCAGCCTCCGTCCGCTGCCCTTCTCCTCACCATTCCCCCTTTTCTGGTTCGTCCTCCACAATGGTGCGGAACGCCTTCAATGCTGCCTCGGCATCATCCTCCTTGAGCGCTGAAGCGGTTAGTGTCTGCCGCAACAGACCACTGGCTACTCACACTTGGCTTTGTAGTACTGGTTCTCGACGTCTCCTCCATCGTCATCCATGACATCGTCGTCGTCATCGTCAAACTCAAAGTCATACTCCTATTGCCGGTGGTTAGTCGTACCAAAGATAAGGCTGGTTGCAGCGTGCTCACCTCATCGTCGGCGGCATCCTGTGAAGGAAGGAAGGTCAGCTTCGCCTTGCCTTTGGCTTGGGCTGTCCCACGCGACCCACCTCCATCATGAACTCGTCGTCGGACATGTTGGCCTAGTTTTGGAGTTGTGTGTGCAGTGTGGTGAAAGGTTGTCCGTCTAGAGCTGCAGGTATGCTGAGGACGGGTATCGTCTGTCTGTTTGCTCTAAACTCGAACAAAGCGGGTGGTGAGAAGTATCGTGCGCCAATGATTGTAGTCGTTGTGCGACGTCGAGTACAGTGACGCCGAGGGAAGGCAACGACAACGATGACGGCAGGGGAGGGAATGGAACGCGCCCAGTCACCCAGGATGGAATCCAACCACGTGACTTTGATTCCGTTTGTCCACCCACCACCCATCGGCGACTGGTATGCGGGGTAGGGGACGAGCGAGGTCGGGTTCCGCCTGGACGGACGTCACTGGTCACTGGCGGCGCCCACCATCAACCACCACCACCACCACCACTCGACTTGCCCAAACGCGCGACCACCCACTGCCAATCTATCAGCAGCCCCACCTTGCCTCTCAACCTTGCCATTCAACAACCAACCCTCTCTCTACACACACTCACATTCATCTCACTATCAGGACATTATAATCACCTCAATCACCTCGCAGCGACTGGTTCATATGGCACTGCACTCGCATTGCTACAACGAGTATCTTTAATCGCACTCGACACATTCAACTTGTAATCTCACCCCCTCCCACCCTCCTTTAGGCGGCCGCCGCTCACGACAATGGCGGTCACCCAACCTCCTTCCCTCCCTTACATTCGGGACGAAGCTTCGACATCTCAGCAACTTTCGGCCTACCCCAGCTACCCTGCCCACGAGGAATACGAGGCAGAGCGCGATCTCGGAGATCACCTAGAGGAAGAGGATGCTGAACAAGTTGCCGCAACCCAGTATTGGTCAACCAAGCGTCACTCGAGTCGCCAGGGCAAGTCCAAGACGGACGAGGAGACGGCCCTCCCTTGGAGATTGCGATCGAGGCTCAAGACGGTCAACGGTGGCCTATTCCTATGCCTGAACATTGGCGTCGACCCACCCGACATCGTCAAGACCAACCCGGCGGCCAAGACCGAGTGCTGGATTGACCCCACAAGCCTGCCATCCAACAAGGCGATTGACGCTATTGGGAGAAGTGAGTAGTTATCCACCACCGACCGAGACTGCGCATCTCGGCTAACAGGAATCCAGGCCTCCAGCAGCAGTTTGAGACACTGAATCCCAAAGTGCGGTACAAACCTGTGAGTCTGAGTGACACCCAGTTCCTAGTGCCGCGCGCTTACACTTCCTTAGGCCCAGGACCCTGCAATTGAGGAGACGAAGAAAGTCTGTGTCGGCCTTCGCAAGAATGCGCGTGACGAACGGACCTTGTTCTACTACAACGGACACGGCGTACCAAAGCCGACATCTGGCGGTGAAATCTGGGTGTTCAACAAGAGTGAGTTGGGCAAGGCGGAGGTGACTGGGTGCCGTTGGGTGGAGCAATGATTTGGGTTGGTGCTGACCGCTATAGGCTACACTCAGTATATCCCTGTCAGTCTAGTTGACCTGCAGGAATGGCTGGGAAGGTGAGTGGCAAGACGGCCATAGTTGCTAACGGCGCAGCCCCTGTATTTACGTCTGGGAGTGCTCTGGTGCTGGGAGTATCATCACCAACTTCAAGCAGAGTGCGCGTCGGCGAGACGAGGAGATCCGGCAGGCAAACGCCGCGTCAAACGGTGGCGTAAACCATGACCTCCCAGGCTCGCTCTTCTCCGAGTCGATCCACCTCGCGCCTTGTTCGGCAAACCAGGTCTTGCCCATGTCGCCCGACCTTCCGGCAGACCTCTTCACCTGTTGCCTTACTTCGCCAATCGAGACTGCCCTTCGCTTCTTTGTCCAGCAAGACCCGCTGAAACGTAACATCCACAGCAGTAGCGATGACCCCCGATCTCGGCTGAACGTGGACATGGTGATGAAGATCCCTGGTGATCTCAAGGATCGCCGCACGCCTCTTGGTGAACTCCAGTGGATTTTCACAGCCGTTACCGACACCATTGCATGGTTGTCGTTCCCTCGCGAGACGTTTATGCGCCTGTTCCGACAGGATTTGTTGGTGGCAGCCTTGTTCCGCAACTACCTCCTGGCGCAGCGCATCATGACGACGTACCACTGCACGCCTATCTCGCACCCCGAGCTTCCATCGACACACAATCACCCCCTGTGGGACTCTTGGGACCTCGCTGTGGACGCCTGCCTGGCCCAGCTCCCCGACCTCCTCGATCAAGAGGCTGCGCGCGAAGCGGCACCCCAGCTGGCAATCCCACCACTGGTCTACAAGCCATCATCCTTCTTTGCCCAGCACTTACAGGCATTTGAAGTGTGGCTCGACCGTGGTGGTGGCTCGGTCAACAACAATCTGGCCAAGCAGATTGTGCGCAAGGAGCCTGAGCAGCTACCCATTGTGCTCCAGGTCCTGTTGTCGCAAGCTCATCGCCTGCGAGCGCTCATCCTACTATCGCAATTCGTCGACCTCGGCCCATGGGCTGTGAACATGGCGCTCTCTATTGGCATCTTCCCCTATGTCCAGAAGCTGCTCCAGTCACCAGCAGCCGAGCTCAAGCCGGTGCTCATCTTCATCTGGGCTCGCATTCTCGCTGTGGACAAGTCCTGCCAGATGGACCTTCTCAAGGAGAACGGCTACAACTACTTTGCCCAGATCTTGGCGCCGTACCCCGTCTCTGGCCAGCCCCTGGTGATTCCAAATGCCAACGAGCACCGTGCGATGTGCGCGTTTATCCTCGCCATGTTGTGCCGCAACTTCCGGGCCGGACAAACCGCTTGCCTGTCTTACAACGTCTTCGACCACTGTCTGGCAAGGCTACAGGAAGACGACTGGCTATTGCGCGCGTGGTGTCTCCTCTGCATCGCGCAGATGTGGGCCGACAACGACGAGGGCAAGGCGCTGGGCATCTCCCACGGCCGCCAGGAGATTATGATGCAGGCTCTGCACAACACGGCCGCGGAGGTTCGAGCGGCTGCACTGTACGCATTCGGTACCTTCCTTGGCGCGTCCAGTGCCCCCATCAACTCGGCGGAGCCGCGCGGCGGTGGCGGCATGGGTGCTCAGATCAGCATGGCCGAGCATGAGCAGCTCGAGCTGGAAGCCGGTCTCGCGTACGCCTGTATGATGGCGGTCAAGGAAGACGCTAGCCCCATGGTTCGCAAGGAGCTCGTTGTCGTCATTTCTTGTGTCGTCCGCGAGTGGCGCGGCTGGTTTGTCGCGGCAGCATGGTGTTACTACGAACAGGAGGCCGCACTCGAGCACTCGGACGCCGGATCCGATGACGAGCCGGACATTGTCCAGGAGGCTCTCGAGGCTTGGGTTTCAAGCGAAGACCTCTCGCCAGAGGCTCACCAGGTCAATCTTACCCTTCTTAGCTCCTTCAAGACGCTGTTTGAAACGCTCATGGACTTGTCGGTTGACCCTCATCCCGAGGTTGCCGGTACCGCATCAACTGTGGTCGACTACATCGTCGCTCTTCTGTTGGACTCCTCGTTCAACCGTGTTCCCGACACCGCGCTCAAGGGTCTCAACCGACCCAAGGTTGGTGCCCGATTCGCGCAGGCATCACAAGCGGAGCCCCCACGATCGCCATCGAACAGCACCCACTTAGCCAAGTCGGACGGCCTGTCACCTGTTAATGGCGGCTTGAAACGCAACACCTCGTTTGGTGGTGCCCTTCGAAGCTTAGCATCGTTAACTGGCCTTCTTCCAGCCGAAATCCCAGAGGAAACTCAGGCCCCGGTCGAGACAGTGACGCGCACAGATGTGGAGCAATCCCAATACGGAGCACAGTTCTACAAATCGCCCTACCCAGACTCGACACACCAGAGAGTGCTCCCAGACGGGGTTGCCCGCGGCGGAGTTCTGGGCACCCGTGTTCGCCACCAGGTCGACCCCACTGCTGTGACGGCTGTGTCGGTTATCGAAGCCCTGGTGGAGGAGGATATGGAGCGCCTCCGACAGCGCCGACTCCGTGGTACCCAGGCCGGTGGCGACGCCGATGGCAGACTAGCGAACAATGGTCTGTCTCGTCCCAACGATCTTGGCCTCGGCATGGTCGCCGCCGAGGTCAAGGATGATGTCGTACCGCTCCGCAGTGGTTTCTTCGACTGGGCCGTCGAGTACTTCCGCGAACCACAGATGAAGAAGCCCGACACGGATGAGCCTGGAAGTGTCAGCTACAACCAGCAAGCGTGGCGACACAGCCGCAACGAGATGCAGATCCAGCGCTCAAGAGTCAACGAGGACCATGCCGCCCACCACCGCTGGGACACGGATGCAGGAACAATCCACAACGACGCCTGGCCGCTTCAGCTTGCCTTCCACAGCCATGAGCCCCTTCTGGCCGTCACCGACGACGAGGACAAGATCTGTATCTGGGACTGGACAACACGGACCAAGATCAACAAGTTCAGCAACCACAACCTACGGGGTAGCAGCATCTCTAGCGTGCACTTCATCAACGAGACTGCGTCGTCTCTAATGCTCACCGCGTCTACTGAGGGCAGCATTAGAGTGTGGCGTGACTACGATATCCCTGGCGAGACCAACCTGGCCACGACATTCCGAGCCGTTTCAGACATCTTCCCCGTGGGCCACCACAGCGGAGTCTTGACCTCATGGGAGCAGCGTCGTGGTCACTTGCTTGTTGGAGGCGACATGCGTGTCATTCGTCTTTGGGACGCCCACGTGGAACGCCATGTGCGCGATATTCCAACACAGGCTGGCGCCAACCTGACCGCCATTGCTGCCGACGAGCCTGACGGCAACGTCTTTGTTGCGGGCTTTGGTGACGGTGTCGTTCGCCTCTTTGATAAGCGTATCGATGACGCTGCCGCAACCGCCATCCGTACTTGGCGCCAGCACCACACGTGGATCCAGTCGGTGCACATCCAGCACCGAGGCTACCGTGAGGTCGTGACTGGAAGCATGAACGGCGAGGTGCGCATCTGGGACAGCCGTGTGCCGGACACGCCGCTGTACGAGCACAACGTCCAGCCCCAGGGCCTCCAGGCGCTCGCCGTTCACTCTGGCGCGCCCGTGTTTGCAACGTAAGCGGCCGATTACCCTCACAATTCTGCCACTAACACACCACAGCACATCTGCTCCAACACCACACTCCACGCGCCAGCGTCTCGTCGTGCAGGGCTTTGCGACGCCCGAGAAGCCCAAGCGTCTCTCCGCCATCGACATTGCCCTGGCACCCACCACGTATCAGGCCCACCAACACTCGCGCGCCAGCTTCATGCCGAGCGCCGCGAGCCTCGTCTTCCACCCCGTCGAGATGGTTCTCGCGGCCAGTGGCTACGACTCGTCGGGCAATGTGCGGCTCTTCAAGTGCCGCACGCCCGAGGGGCCGCTGATTGAAAACGGAACATATGGAGCTAATGGCACTGCCAACGGCTACCGCTACAACTAAACCGCCTCCTTGTTTGTGAAAAGCTTGTCTGGGCCGGACAAGCCTGTCTCGTCGTGAGTTGTATGCAAGAAGAGCATTATGCCCGCATTAGATATCCCCCAAAAGACCCCGTCTACAGTCGTATCGAAGTCGTAAACTACAAGGGCAACCTTGCTATGCAATTCATGTTGGAACAGATGCAACTATGGGGTGTGTATGTGTGTGTGGGGAGGTAGGTAGCTATGCCGAGCGGCAGATGTCGGTGAGGGCCTGGGCAATTGGGGTGGGGAAGCGGAACGCGGTGAGTGTCGTGCCAAAGCGACCCGCGATGCGCGTAACGCCGTCGTCAAACGTGTCGACAATCTTGGCAATGTCCGCCCGGACGTCGGCGTCGCCATCGGGGGCGATCTTGCCCGCGGGGCCCAGCAGCTCCTTCTCGAGGGCGAGGGCGGCCATGCGGAACCGGACGAACGCCTCCAGGGCGGAGGGGAGCACAGCCTGGGTGTAGCCGTACGTGTCTTCGTCTGCCGACGCGACGGCGAGGGTAGTGAGGGCTGGGAAGTTAGTTCTACTCGGCAGGCAAAACTCACTGTCGACAATGCGCGCGAGGACATCGAGGTCAGGCACAGCGGCGGCGACGGAGCGGCTGGCCCACTCTTTGCCAACCCATGCAGTGAAGCCACCGTTCGCAAGCTTACCGGCGCGGATAATGGGCCCAATAAACGGCGCAGCCACGGCCCACTCCTCTGCCTCGTGAATCGGCTTCTCGACGCGCTTGACGACCGCCACCTCGGCGTTCTCGACCGCGTGCGCCGCGGCAAGCACCGGCGCGGGGGTGGGGCGTGCGGTGCCCTCCAGCACGGTGCCAACAATGGCCTTGAGGCCGGTGCGCTTGGGCGCGGGCTTGAAGATGTCCCCGGTCTTGATTGCGACTGAGTGTGCATCCGGCGCGGACGGCGCGTGCACCTGTGCCTTGGCCTTGGCCTTCGGCGCCGCGCCGCGGTTTGCGAGCACCTCGTAGTTCTTGCCGAGCTGGATGAGGAGGACCTTGAAGATGAGGTGGATCTGGGCGGGGCGGGCAACGTCGGCGAAGATTGCAGTGCGCTGGGCCTTGTTGTGCGCGAGGCGCTGAAGCTCGATGAGCGTGTGGTGCACGTAGAACTTGTTCTTCGAGTCGAGCGCTGTCAGGAGGTACTTCTCAGGCGAGAACGGGGACTTGGCCGTGAAGGAGGCAAAGTTGAGCGGCTGGGTCAGGTAGTCGTTGAGCACTGCGAGGGCAGGCTTGATGGCCACGATAGCCGTGGTCTCAAGGATGAAGAGGTGCCAGCCGAGCGTCCATGTCACGTTGGACTTCTTTGCAAAGTTGATGACGAAGGGGCGGATGATGGGAATGTGGGTGACGGCCCAGCGCCACGCCCAGCGGCGGAAGGAGAAGTAGATGACCGAGTACAAGAAGCTCACGAAGGCTGCGAGACTAATGTCATGAACGAGGGCAGAGTCGGACCTGAAGCCAGTGAGGCAGGCGACGAGCGAGCGGCGGACAGCCTCGGGGAAACGGAGCTGGGGTCAGCGCGCTACAGGAGATCTTACTCACTCTAGTCCTGGGCCAGCGTGGGCCGAGCTGAGTTGCAAACACGTCGCGCAGGCCGATGCTGAAAAAGAAAACGACGGTGCCAGAGACGAGGAACCACAGTCGCTCGTTGCCGTGCCACTTGTATCGCCCCGCCGGCGTGAACCAGCCGAGCGCGACTTCGGGGGAGCGGGCCGTCAGTGTGAAGCCGTACGAGAGGGCGAAGACGATGCCGAAGACGACGTATGCGGCCAGGAGGCCGACCACGCGCGGGGTGAAGGTTCCAAAGACGAGGGCAGCGCGGGATGGCTTGGCCGGCAAGGTAGGGGGAGCTGCACGTCAGCTCTGGCGATCCGCTTTGTTCAGCTCACAAGTGATCCACGACCTCCGCACCCGCAACAGGACGTGCGTGCCGAACAGGTACGTCACAGGCCCAGCGACGAACAGGGTGCCGAGCGCCGAGAGGAGCGTGTAGCCACATCCTGCGGCGGTCAGCGAGTTGTCTTCCAGCGCACGCACTGGCTCCCATGGGGACGAGGAAGAGGGCGAGCGATGTGAGGACGGCGGCGCGGACGCTGAGGCCGACCCAGCGGGTCGCGAGGAATTTCTGCGTCGTCAGCTTGAGGCCTCACACTAATCCGCAGCTGCTCACTCTGTAGTGCGCATCTATTCTGACGAGAGGCTGTGGGGTGAGCTCTGGCTACGGAGGACAAGCTCACAGGAACAGGCGGCTTGGCCTTGGCCGGCGCGAGCGGCGCCAGAGTCGCCATCATGTACAGCTGTGTCGTCGGCGAGTGAGCAGCAACAGCAGCAGCAGTGTTGGCGGCGTGCGTTGCCGGCGAGGACGATGTGCAGAGATGTGGAAAGGTTGATGGAGTCGAGTGTTTGATGGCGAAATGTGGAGGCGGTCGATGTTTTGTTCACCAGCTCACCAGTGGTGGTGCAACTTCGCCGCGTGGCTTCTTCGTGGCGTGGCGCTGGCAGTGGCACTGACACCCATTCCTCGAGACTTTACACTTTGGGCATTCCCTCGTCGCTCTATTGTCTCGCCATCGCACAAAGGAATCGCGTACAATGCATCTGGGGATACTTAAGCAGGCGTGCGTCGCCACTGCTTCTTCCCGTTGCCCCTCCCTCAAAGAAACATGTCCGGCATCTCCAAGGAAGACCTCGGCGCCGTGTTCGCCCAGATCGAGACCCTCGTCAAGGCGGTGTGTAGCAGCATCATCGCTGGCCCGGCTGACGGTGTTGCAGAACGGCCTCTCGGGCCCCCAGTACTTCCTCCTCGGTATCGAGCTCCGCGACGGGCTCCTCCAGCTCGGCGCGCGCCTCTTCCCCGAGCTCACCCCCGAGAAAATGTAGGTAGTGTACGTGGTCGGGCTCATTGACGCATACAGCCAGGCGCTCGCTGCCGCCGGTGCTGCGGGTGTCCCGCCCCCGGCTGCTGCTGCTGCTGCTGCTCCTGCCCCGCGTGCCTCGGCGCCGCAGTTCATCCCCCCGTCCTTTGAGATCCCGAGGAACCAGCTCTAAGGCCGGCCCGGGCCCGTCTAGTCGAATAATGCATTATGCACGGTATATATCTATGCAAGGGTCTTGGGGATGCCGTCGGGGCCGAGGAGCGACTCCTCGGGGCCGAGGCGGCGGGGGCCGTCGCCCACCTTGGTGTGGATGAGCTGCTTGACGGCGCCCTTGGGCCATCCGCCGGCAGGGACGACGGCCTCGTTGAAGCCGGCAGGAAGGGCGGCGGCAGTGCCGACCTTGAAGGGGTCGGGGAAGGCCTCAGCCTGAGGGAAGTACTTGTTCACGGCGGCGACGACAGTGGGGATGTTGGCCTCGGGCGCGTAGATGACGGCGTTGGGTCCAGCGTCGAAGGTGTACGCGGCAAGGAGGTGGCCGGTGGCCTCGACGTGAGCACGGTTCAGCTCCTCAACGAGGGCGATGACGCCGCGGGACACGTCGTTGAGGTAGAAGATGGGGGGTTGGGTGTCGAGGCAGACGGCGTGGAACTGGTTCGAGTCGGCAATGGTGATCTTGGCAAACTCGTCAAAGTCCTTGTCGAGGATCGCCTTGGAGATGTCGGCCATGCGCTGGGGCACGACCTTGAGACGGGCCTGGAGGAGGGGCGAGGTCTGGACAGTCTGCTGCATGCCGGCGGTCGACGACGTGCCCTTCTTGGCGTCCGAGACGACACAGATGACGGCGTGGAGGTCGGGCCAGTGCTCACGGGGAGCGACCTCGACAGCGAGCGAGTCGGAGCCGTCGGCCTGCACGCCCTCCTGCCAAGCGACGTAGCCGCCGAAGAGGGAGCGGCAGGCCGAGCCGGAGCCCTGACGCGCAATGCGCGACAGGTCCGAGGCGTTCTGGGGGAGCTCGTACAGCTGAGCAAGGGACGCGACGAGGGCAGCGAGGCCCGACGCCGACGACGCGAGGCCAGCAGCCGTGGGGAAGTTGTTGTACGAGGCGATGCGGAGGGGGAAGGTGGAGATCTGGCGGTGAGTCAGTGGTGGCGTTCACGTGGCGGCCGAGACACGGCCTTGCTGTCCCGGTCCGCTTCTACCCACCTTGGGCTTGGCCGCGTCCTTGGCCTCCTCGGCCGCCCGCCAGCCGCGCAGCTCCTTGATGCAGGTCCACAACCGTCCGCCCTCCTTGATGCTCTCCTCCTTGCCGTTGAGCCAGAGGCGGTCACCGGCCTCGAACGAGGCGTCGGCACGCGACGTCGTCGTGCTGCGCAGGTGGTCCTGGTCGAGCGTGACCGACAGCGACGAGTTGGTCGGGAGGATGAGCTTGGTGTCGCGCTTGCCCCAGTACCTGTGGGGAGGGTTAGAAAACGGGGCCTATGTGGAGGAGGGAGGCAGGGGAGCGCCAGCTCAGCTCGCTGCGCGCTGCGGCTCACTTGATCACGGCAATGTTGACCGGCGCGGTGGCAGTAGCTTCGTAGACCATTTTTGCGAGGTGTGATGCGGACGAGGTTTGGGTCTGCGCGATGGAAAAAGAAAAACAAAAGACGCGGCGGTGGTCCAAGACACGGCCAACGCGAAACGCGACATGGCACGATTGAACACACTGTAGATCCAGGCACGGGGTGGTGACCATGAGGGTGGCATAGGGCCACGTGGCGAGCTTGATGGGGAGGCAGATGTCAGGCTGACTTCAAGTGCGAAGGTGAGCCGACCCATGCAATCCCTCCCCCAAACATGCTACGCCGCTGTGCATGTTTGCTACACTATGCATGTCTAAGTCTACACCTTAAACCCTGAATGCGACTGTCGCCTTCTTGACTTCTGCGCCGCCGGCGGCCGCGAAGCCGGTACCTGGGTTTGTTAGCGGCGTCGCGTAAACCACCACCACACTCACCCTCCTTGCCGAGCGGGAGCATGCCAGCCGCCTCGACCACGGCGTCGCAGACGGGGCACGCTTTCGCCGGCGCGACGACAGTCTCAGCGCACGTCTTGCACACGACGTGTCCGCAGACGGCCGGCGCCTCCTTCTCCTTCTTGTCCTTCTTGCCGTCGACCTTCTTCTTCTTCTTCGCCGGCTCGTCTCCACCTCCCCCAGGCTCACGGGAGGACAACAGTACGCCACCGGAGGAATTCGTCAGCTCCTTGGCGCAGGAGGGACAGTGGGGCTTGTCGCTGCCGCCTGGGTAGTTGAGGATGACGGGCAGCAGGCTCTTCCTGCTGAACGGGTGTGGCGCCGTGCCGACGCTGCACAGGGGCTGCAGCTTGATCGCCTTCAGGGGGCCAAGCGGAGCTTCGGGAGTCAGACTCGGCAGCCAGAAGGCCGCGATCTTGGCCTTGCGCGCCTCGGACTCCTCGGCCTCGATGGCCGCCGCGGCCTTTTCCTCCGCCTCGAGCTGGCGGCGCTCAATCTCCCCTGCGAGGTCGGTACTCGTTGCTGTGCTCGCTGCTGTGCTGCCTGCCTTGCGAACAGATCCCAGCCCCATGCCCTTCTCAAAGTCGGTGACGACACGCGCGCGCGCCGCCTCGCGTGCGTCGGACCGCCGCCGGGCATCGTCGGCCTCCCAGCGCTCGAGCTCGCGCCGTTGTGCGTCGATGCCCGCTTTTTGTGTGATGAGGGAGCTAAGTGCACACTCGCGGCAGTAGATGTGCGCCTGGGAGCACGCGACGGGGTCGGTTACCCGCACGAGGCAGAGGTTGCAGTGGTCGAGCGGCTTGAAGCTGTCCCTGCCCAGCCTGCGCGCCGCACCCGCCTGCCGCAGGAGAGAGCGCTCGTAGTGCGTTAGGTTGGCCTGGGTCGTGTTGTTTTTGGCGTCTGCGTGTCAGTGGGAACGTGGTGGGAGACATACGTGATCGGACCATGGTGTTGATGACTGAGGGAGATGAGTTCTGTTGTTGCCGATGTAAGACCAGATGGAAAGCGGAAATGGAAAGTTCTGCCACGTGCTCGGCGCGTGGTATGACGTCATGGTATCAGGCTTGCTCCTCTTGTGATGTGTGCAGTTGCAGGCGAGATGGAACATGAACAGCTTGCTCGACTGCAACCAACAAGCACCACGACACAACGAGCCACTACGGGATGCCAGGTTGACAGGCCACGCCACGGGATGCACCAGCGACCCGGCCCAAGAACCGCACAACTCGCTCACGACAGAAGGACGAAAAGGCCTCACCAGCGCCGGCCGGCCGACCGGCGATCACGACCGAGACGATCAAGTGCGCGGCGTCATCTCTTCATTTTCTTATCAGATACTCCTCACCACACCACACACCACCATGGCGAACCCTTCCCCGCCGCTATCGCCTCCGTCGCCGCCACGCCGAGCCCCAAGTCGGCCAGTGCACACCTGTGCACGGTGCCAGCGGCTCAAGATCCGGTGCGACCACGCATCGCCGTGCGGGGCGTGTGTGCGCGCCGCTGCGGATTGCGTTTACGGCGATGTCTCTGGGCTCAACGAAAGGGAGAAGCGAAGCGGCGCGGACGATGATGATCCCGCCGCCGCTGCACCACCGCCGAGAAAACGCGCTGTCCTCGTCTGTACCCGCTGCAAGCAGCTCAAGTTCCGCTGCGATCGGCAGCAGCCTTGCGCTGCGTGCGTGCGAGGCAAGGTGCCCGACGGGTGCGTGTACACTTCTCGTCCTCGGCCCGAGGTACCTCCTGCCGCTGCTGCTGTAACGGCACTGGCACAGGCACCGCCGACGTTCGACGCCGCGACGGAAGGCGACACGCCGACGACGCCGAAGCCTGGCGCGATCGACACGCGCCTCGAGGCGATCCAGCACCGGCTGGAAAACCTCACCGTCGGGAGGAGCTACTCACGGAACTGTGTGCTCCTGTCCGATGCGCTCGACGACCTTGCCGCCCAGTTCCCTCCCGCGGAAGTGTGCGAGCGCTGGCTGCGGTCCTTCTTCGCGTACGACACGCTGCAGCGGCACATCCCGAAAGAGTACTTTGTCGCAAGGGTAGACGAGGTACTCGCCCGCGTGCCGGTCGTAGAGGACCGGGACGCTCCGCTGCTGGCTATGCTTGCTGCTGCGCTGCAGGTTGGACGGGCGTCTAGCGGCGAGGGGACGGACCTCATTCCGCTCATGGACCAGCTGCTGCGCTACTGCGAGCGCCATGGGCTGTACACCGCCGACTTTGTGCACGCGCACCTGCTTGCCATTGACACGCAGATGCTCGGCGGCGGGTCGCCGTTCGGCGCTTGGCTTGCCGCTGGAAAGGCGCACCACGCTGCCTTACTGGTGGGCGTGCATCTCGACCGCACGGGCGAGACACTCTTCGAGCAGGAGATGCGCCGCCGGCTCTGGTGGAACATCAAGCTTGCACGGCAGTGAGTGGAACCGTAGCTCTGGCCACTAACAGCAGTACCCTCGCGGCCCGACTCCAGATCCACGTACCGCTTCTTGACCCTGACGTTCCCCGCCCGCTCGTGATATCCGACGCGCAGCTCCAGAGCGAGGACCTGCTGGAGACGATCAGCGTGCCAGAATGGGCGGCTATCGACGCGCGGATATCCTTTGTCAACGTGATCGCGGCCCGTGTCATCGCACTGGCGCAGGACACCCCCATCCTTGACCGATTTGCAGAGTGCCAGCGCCTGCTGGACGACTACCAGTTCACCCTGCCCGCGTCCCTGCGGCTCGAGAGCGCGACCAAAACCCTGCCGTGGGGGTACGCACAGGCATGCATCGCCGCGATTGCGACACAGGAGGCCATGCTTGGCGTCTATCGCCCGTTCTTCGCAGACGCCAACACAGGCGCCATGGCGCTCGCGCTTGGCGTGGACGCGGCACACCGGCTCATCGCCACGTCCCAGCTCCTCGCCAGCTTCCTCATGTTCGAGTGGGTCGACAACGCGGCCTCGACGCTGTGGAGCGGCGCAGCGAGCGTGTTCGCCGCCGGCACGGTGCTCGTGTATGCCCTTCTTGGCGGCAGCGGGGACCGGGACAAGCACCTCGTCGCGCTGGATACCGCCATCGGCGTGCTCAGGTCGCACACCGCCGCGCCTTCCGCGCCCAGCGCCAACGCCAAGGCGTTCGCCACGCTCGAGACACTCGCCCGTGCCATTCGCGAGGGGCGCGCCGTCGACAGCGGCGCGGTGATCGACCCGTTCTCGGGGCAGAGCGTGGTCTTGCCTCCGCCGGCGACCTTTGAGTGGGATACGCTGTTTAGTCTGTTCCCTGCGGCGTGAGCGCGGAAGGAGTTTGTATCGCAATGCACTATTCTCGATCTGTATCATCTGCTATGCGGGGTAGCCGAAGTTGCGCCCGTATGCACCAAAGGGTTGTCACCGTGCTGCTTACTGTGGTGGCTGCGAGCAGTGGTGCACATGTACAAGAGCCAGCCCGACCCAAGTAGCCGAGATACACACACCATCGCCGAGCACCAGCGATCCTGGCGGACCGGAGAAGCTTAGCAACGACGTGGTATGCAGTGTAAGGCAAGGTGGCACCCGCCGCGGGCACAGAACGGCGATATGACCAAACTGCTCAGCATCGCCGGCATCGCCGGCATCGCCGGTCGGCCGTGCCGCCGCCGACTGGTACGCCGAGATGGTGTATCATGCGCCGTTTTTCGTGTTACTCTGCACTCTGCCCGCCGCGAATGTGTCGCAGAGGACGGTGGGGGGGGGGGGTGCTGTACATAAATGCGAGGTGGGGGCTGACACCATGCGATAGATATCTCTTATCAGATTATCCTCACCACCCCCGCCATTGCCACAGCTCCAACCGCCACCATGGCCCCCACACCACCCGCCACCATGACCACCGGTGGCCCCCACGAGGACGACACGGCGCGCAAGCCCAAGCTCGAGGCCACGATGCCCAAGGAACCAGTCGACGAAGACACGTCCGACGCCACTCCCGCCACATCCACCCTGGCCACCCTCCGCCCGCTGCACAAGTCGTTCCTCCTCTTCTGCTTCTGCCTCTCAATGTTCATCGACGGGGCGGGCGTCGGCGCGGCCTTTTTGATGACCGCGCCGATCGCGCACGAGCTCAACATTGGCCTGTCGAACCAGGCGTGGATTCTCGCCTCGTACTCGCTCAGCTTTGCCTGTGCACTCCTTTTTGCCGGGCGGCTGGCCGACCTGTACTCTCCCAATGTGGTGTACACTGTCGGCCTGTTCGGGCTCGGCGTGCTGTCCCTCGTCATCTCGTTCATGCGCGACCAGTACTCGTTCTTCATCCTGCGAGCGGTCTCGGGGCTGCTCGCGGTGCTTACTATCCCGTCAAGCATCAACATGATCGGTGGGTGGGGAGGAGAGATAGAGCTGACACCTTCAGTCCAGATGTACCCCGACCCGCTTGAACAGGCCAAGAAGCTCGCCCTGTTCGGCCTCGCGGCAGCCCTCGCCAACGTGTTCGCCTTCATCCTCGCCGGCGTGTTCATGCTCGCCTCGTGGCGGTGGTACTTCCGCTTCGTGGCCATTGTCGTTGTGCCATTCTCCATCGCGACGTGGTTCATGATCCCGCGCACCGAGGCCGTCGCGGGCGGCCTGCGCGGCGGCGAGAAGTGGAAACGCATGGACCTCGGCGGCGTGTTCATGATGTTCGCCATGGTCATCCTCTTCATCCTTGCGTTTACCCAGGGCCCAGTCGACGGCTGGGACAAGCCCATCTTCATCGCACCGCTCGTCGTGTCCATTGTCCTGCTCCCCGTGTTCTTGTGGTGGGAGCAGCGCCTCCCCGTCGGCTACGCCCTCCTCCCGCACGGTATCTGGAAATTCCCCAACATCTTCCCCCTCATGCTCATGGCCTCGGCGCCATTTTTGTGGTTCGCAACGTACCAGCTCCGCCTGGCCACGTGGCTCCAAGAGTCGTTGCACAACTCGCCCATCCTCACCGCCGCCAAGATCCTTCCCATGGGCGCCGCGAGCGTCGTCGTCGGCCTCTTCACTCAGCCATTCCCGTGGCTCATTACGCGGCCAAAGTACGTTCAGCCCGCCGCTGCGTCACTCGTGTTCGCCGGCACGATGCTCATCGCCTTCTCCAACGGCGGCGCCGGACGTGACTTCTGGCGCTGGATCCTACCGTCTGAGATCATCGGTGTCGTTGGAGGCATGGTCATCTTCGTCGGCATGACCACCAACATCACCCAGGCATTCCCACTCGAGTTTGCCGGCGTCGGCGGCAGCTTTGCCCAGGTTATCCTGCAGATCTCGGGCGTGGTCGGTATCGCTGTCCAGACGGCCCTGCTCACCACCGGCACCGACCCTCTCACGGACTGGACTGGGAGCAGGAACGGCTACTTCTTCAGCGGCGGATACGTCATGCTCTGTGGCCTTGTCTTTTTGCTTTGGTACAAGGAGGACAAGGTCAAGGTCGAGGTCAAGGACGTTCCGCCGGTGTAAGCTCGCGCGACTTGTCGTGATCATTCCCGCCATCAGCTCGTTGCGAGGCCACTAGAATTGTGCTACAGTTAGATGTTAGAAACATAGACAAGCGTCATGCCCTCCGATTAGCTGAATGATGACGATGGCCTGATTTCTTGCTTCGAATATTATTGCAAAGCTAGTCTGGATTTGATGTATGCTCTGTACTCTTGACTTACTCAGCCGCACCCACCTCCCCAGCCACTTCCTGCACAGCACGCTTGGCCCACGCGAGCGACTCCCATGCCGCGGTGTCCCAGGGCGCGAGGAGGACCGCCTTCTGCAGCTCAACCGTGTCTTCCTCGCCATCGAGTGTGTTGGTAATGCCACGGAGGCGGGTCGCTTCAACAGCGTCGGGAACTGCAGCTTCGCGCACACCGCGGAGTAAGGCCTTGGCCTCTTGAATCTTCCCAGACCCAATGTACCCGATCGCGAGGCGGTTGCGCGGCCCAGCGGCACCGGGGTTGAGCATTGCAGCCTCCTCCAGTGCACCTACAGCCACCTCCTGGTCGATGTTGATGATGGCGTTGGCGAACTGTACCATGTCCGCAGTGCCCTCGGGGTCTTGTGCCAGTCTGCGGGCGGCAGGCGCAGAGTTGAGCTCGGCAGTGGCCGCCTCGACGAGGTCGGGATCACCAGACGCCAGGCCAACAGCGCCAAGCGCCGCCACAACCTTGATACTCGGGTCAGGGTGCTCGAGACTGGAATGTCAGCTGCCACTCCTGTCGATTAGGCACTCACCACTCCATCAGATGCGCCTTGGCCGCGTCACGCGCATCCTCGCCGCCGACGCTCCACAACGTGCGCGCAAGGAGCACGACCAACTCGTCAGTCACTGCTGGGTCATTCTTCGCGGCGTCCAGGGCCGACTGGAACGACTCGAGGCTCTTGTCCATGTCACCAAGCCAGAAGTGCGCAAGAGCGCTTCCAAGACGAGCCTGCACGGTGAGGCCAACGACCTGGGGATCTGCGCTGCCCTCGGCCAGCTCCGCACAGTTGGTGAACGCTGTCAACGCCGGGAGGTAGCGCCCAGCAGCAAGGTCGATGCGACCGAGGTTGCACAGCGCAATGGCGTACTGTGATTCGACCTCAGCCGACTCAGAGGTCTCAAACTCCTCCTCGAGGAGAGTCGCGGCCGTCTCAAGCGCATCCGCAGCGATGTCCGCCAGGCCGAGGCGCTCGCAGACCAGGGCGTACAGATGCTTCGCGGCAACGTCGCGAGGGTGCGAGTGAGTGTAGCGACGCAGGGCGAACGCAGGCTGCTGCAGCGGGCGGGTGTCGCGCTGACCGGGGGCGAGGAAGCGGCTGAACGAACCAACCGCAAGGGCGAGATCGGCTTCCAGGAGGGAGCCGGCGGAAAGCGTAACGGCATGCGCAAAGAGCCCGGTCGCCTGGTGCCGCTCGCCATCGCGCTCGGCCAGCAGGCCCTGTCCAAACCACGCGCGAGCATAGTCGGGATCGAGGGTCTGTGACTTGAGGAAGCACTCATTCGCAAGCTCGCGGTCGTCGAGCGAAAGGTAGAGGTAGCCGAGGTTGGTCCACACCACAGGGTCCTTGGCGTAGCACTCGAGCGAGACTACGAAGCAGTGCTGGGCGAGCTGCTTGCCTGCCGCAGAGCAGATGACACCGAGGGCGTTCCACAGCCGCTCGTCGCCGGCATCGCGCTCGAGGGCTAGACGAATAGCCGAGACGGCAGCCTTAGTGGCAGCGGTACGCTCGTCCGCAACCAGAGTGTTCACTGCGAGCTCGTGCAGGGCACACGCAAGGTCGTAGAGCGAAGAGTTGGCGACGCGGATCTCATTCTTGAGCAGGTGGACGCGGTATGCCATGGCGAACACGGCCGCCTTGGCAGTGTACTGCGGCCCAGCAGCCGTTTGAAGGAGGTTCGAGGCATGGCCGAGCCCCGCGACGGCCGAGCGGCGGTCCTCATCGTCGGCGACGAGGTGCTCCAGGACTGGCTGGAGGACAACAGCACTCTTCTCCATCTCAGCGGGGTCCGCCTCGTGCTCGGCCAGCTGAAGGCAGGCGTCGCCAATCAGCTTCCATCCCCACGGGCGGTGGGCACGGGCAGCGGCCAGAACGGTGAGAGCATACTCGATAGCAGCGTAGTACGCAGCTCTCGAGCGCTCGCGGAAGCCACCAGCGGCGGCACGGCGACCAAGAGCGAGCGTTGCCTCGGCCAGGGCAGCAGTCACACCGACCTCGGAGCCGTGGGTCTCCGCGTCGACAGCCTCGAAGGCCTCGATCGCAGCGTCGTACGCGCCAAGCTGGACGTGCACCTCTCCAATGTGGTAGCGGGCCATCCACATGGTAGGGTCGAGGTCTAAGGCGTGTTCGAGCGCCTTGAGGCCAGCAAGGTGGCGGCCAGACTTGACATACGCGTCGCCAAGCATGCGCCACATGCCGGCGTCGTCGGGCTCAGCACGGAGAGCAATCTGGTACGCCTCGATAGCCTTGTAGTAGTTCTTGTAGTGCTGGCGGGTTAGCATCCAATAGGACGGAGGTCCGGAAACCCACCATTTCGGTCGAGCCGAGAGCCTTCCACGCCCACCCGTTCTTAGGTGCAAAACGGCCAGTGGGATTGACAACGGCGCCACCGGCGACGCCTTCGACACCTCCCTCTCCCTCCATAACGCGCGTGGCAATGGCACGAACCTGTGCCCACTCATCCTCGTCGGCATAGCCGTACGCAAGGCGACGGGCAGCATCGGCCTCTGTGGCGTCGAGCTCGAATGCCTTCTGGAAGCACTTGAGGGCACGCTCAGTATCGGGCGGCGAGTGCGCCTCGGCATAGCAGATGCCGAGGGCGGTGTACGACGCCGCGAAAGAGGCATCGGCACGGAGCGAAGCCATGAACCACTGTTCGGCGTTCTTGCGGCTCTCGTCGTCTCCGATCATCCACTCAGTGCGACCAAGGCGCCACCAAGCTCTGGCTCGGGGGTACGCCTCGTCGTTCTTGCCCTCTTGCTCCTTGCGAGTGTCGCGGATCTCGACGACGCTTTCTAAGACGTCCCTACCCTCCTCGAGCTTTCCTTCGTTGACAAGACACCAGCCGAGCTCCTCACGAGCAGCAACCATCTCCTTGTCGTCACCACCCTGGTCGAGCAGAGTCTGGAACTCTGCGCGAGCACCCTCCCAGTCTTGAGCCGTCTCTTTGATCTGGCCGACAGCGAAGCGTGCCTCGTAATCGCCAGGCGAGTTTTTGAGAACGCCGTCGAGGAGTCGAGTCGCACGATTGTGGTGTTTGGGAGGGTAGTACGGCACCAGTGCGACGCCAAGGGCAGCATCCAGCGAAGCCCATGTGTTGGACAGCGAAATGCCACGGACGTTCTCCACATCCTTGACAACCTTGCGGCCCTGCTCGGCGTACGCAATAGCGTTGACCCAGTCATCGTCCGTGATGGCAACGCGTGCCATCACGCGTTGAGCGAAGATGGACTGCTTGAGGCGGGCAAGGAGCTTGGTCATGGAGGCAATAAGCTCCTCGCGCTCTTCCTCGTCCACATCCTCGGGCAGCTCGCCTTTCTGCCCCGCCATACGGCGTTGCTTGCGGCGTGCACGCGCGTTGGTCTTGAGCTTGTGCCCACGGCGTCCCTTGTGCTTGTTCTTCTCCTCGCCGTGCTCTTTGGCCGCGGCTTCAGGCGGCGTCTCCGCACCATCGTCATCGGGCTTCGGAAGAGGCAGCTTGAACAGACGGCAGTAATCGTCAATAAAGTCGGTCAGAGTGGACTCGGGGAAGGTGTTGGCAAACTTGTGAAGAAGGTCGATGTCGTAGACTAGTAGTCAGCCTCTCTCCTCTCCCTCTCACTCACAGATTGTGGGCTCGTCGCGACCGTCCAGCACCCATGTCCATGCCTCCTCCGCGGTTCCACCAACACCAAGGAGAACAAAGCCGTCGGCAAGACCATCAGCGCGCTGACGTGCTTCCTCCTTGGTCACAGTGGTGACAGGTTCGTCTTCAAAGAGCGGGAGTACCGGGAGTCCTGTCGCGGTAGGCTTACGCTCGGGCGAGGGGTCCTTCGACGCAGGCCTGCCACCAACGATCATTGATGGCTTAGGAGGTAGCTTGGCGCTGGCAGGCGGAGCAATCTTGGCACCTTGCTTGGTGTCGGTCTTGGCTGACGCTTTCGAGGCCGGCTTGGCCTTCTCCGGGGGTCTTGGCTGTCAGCAAACGCGACTCAACTTGCACTCACTGTATCACTTCGACCAGCCTCTTCCAGTACTGGAACTCCTGAACCTCGACGTCACGACGCACCGCCTCGTCGACCGAGGGGTGGGCAGCAACATCACGGAGGAGCGAAAGCAGGGTGGAGCCGAGGGGGCCGCCGAGGACCTCGGCGTCGACGCGGCGACGTACGTCGCGCTCTGTGCCAGCTCCAAGTCGCAGGCGCCCCGCCTTGACCTTCTGCTCAGTGACAGAGTGAATCTGCGCCTGCGTCCTGAGGAGGAGGAGAAGCACTAGCGTCAAGGAGCCAGCCAAGTGGTGGACATGGGGTAAGGGCTTGGGAAGCTTGACGGGAGGAGCATTGGCTGGAGCAGGGTAGGTCGGCACAGCGAGGGGGACGTATGTGCCCGCTGGGATCAGGCTCGACATGATCAGCGGCACAATGGGGGACGAGGGCACCAGGAGGCCGAGGGTCGACCAGAGCTGCGTGTCAGGATGAGCAGTTTGGGGGCACTTACTGCCTCCTCCGGACCATGCTTCTGGCGGAACTCGACAACCTCTTGGAATGCAGCAGTGAGCTTCTCGGTATCACGCCTGGGGGTCAGTACATTGAAATAACAGCGGATACTTGCGCATCATAGGCTGTCTGGACGGCCGTCTCGAGCAACCGCGCGAGGTCCTCCCATTTCTGCTGACTCGTGTAGAGCTTCTTGAGGCCAGGCGTGGCCAACGGGTGTCCAGGCTGGAGCTTGAGTGCTTGAATGTAGGACTGCGAATGGTTAGCAGTCTCATCTGACGTCAATGCCGCAGAACCCACCTTCTCCGCCTCATCGGTGCGTTCCAAGTGGGTGAGTGCGAGGGCACGGTAGGCCAAGCTGCATTGATTTGTTTAGTGTGCTGCGCCTCACGGCGAGTGTTTCCAAGAGGTGTTGTTGCTCTACCGACGCGCGTTACTTACACTGTTGGCGCCTCGGGATCCTTTTCGCCAAGCTGCTTGAGCAGCTGCGTAGACTCGTAGAGTGCACCCTCGTTCTCGCCATCGGAGAGCTTGGCACGGATACCCTTTATGGCCTTTTTCGTTGCCGCTGATGTCATGGTCGCTGCGTATACTTTGCTACGCTTGTGAGGAGCGTAGGGGAAGATAGGCAGGCGACGTGGGCTGGTATGTGGGCGTGTTGATAGCCGTGGGGGTATGAGGGGGGGGGGAGGGAGGAAGAAGAAGAAGGAAGGAGGGAAGGTGGGTGGGTCTCGAGAGTTTGTGTGCCAGTGGAGATGCCAGGTGGAGGTTGACTTTTGGACGAGCAAGATCGTGGCTCGGATTTGGTTGGATCGTCGCTAGAATGAAAGCGGGCTATTACAAGCTAGTAATAGTTCGAGGGTGTTGTAATAGAGCTTTTGACTGTGTCAAGCCGGGGATTTGTGCCTTGCTTGACCCACCGTATACGTATACAGCGCGTGTTGGACATGGCGGCAAGGGCCGTTTGTCGATCGTGACTCGGCCCTGGACTCGCCCAACCAAGGCAGCAGCAGCAGCAGCAGCACCAGCCTCGGCGGCGGCAGTGACAAGCGACCCAAGACAAGTTCCCCGCCCTGTCCTGCCGCTTTCAACCGCTTCGACCAGTTGGGGGGTGTTTGAATAGAACAAGCAGCAAGAAACAAGAAGCGAGCGAGCGAGCCAGCCATTGCAAGACACTTGTGCATATCTCCCATCTCACTGTATCATCTCTCTTCTAGACTATTGGAACACACGGTGAGTTGCCAGTGTGTGCATTGCATCTACTCTCCTCTCGCCACTCGACCCACACACCGTCGTCATTCCAAAACGCCTCTTGCTCCTTGCTCGCCCTTTGCACGTTTTGTTCGCCCTTTGCTGTTTGTTCGCACCCAAAAGCCAGTGGGCCCCGGCGACCCGACTCAACGCGACGCGCTACAAAAGAACTGCTGCTACACTTTGTTGGTGCTGGTCGCAGTGCATCGCCCATTGCCTCTCCCTTGCTCTCATTGTCGAGTGCATAGCATCGACTCGGCAAGTGATTGGGGGCAGAACGCGCATAGCGAGCGGGGTTGAACACGAAACCCCCACCAAGTCTCGAGTCTCTAATCCACCCACCCCCCTTCCTCCCCGCCCGTGTCAAACCTACCGACACACACCCACTACCACCACCACCCGCCCCGTCGATCAGTGTTAACCACTCAAAGCCACCCACCCCCTCCCACACCTCAAGGCCCCATCGCACACTCTCACATCATTTGCGTGCATCTCGCCACCCCTTCCCACTTCCCACTCGCTCTGAGAGCCCGGCAACTCTCACAGCAAACCCCCCTGGCCCACACCGACCACCCGAGTCACCGCCGATGGCTGGACAGGACGGCGAGCGCGCAGCGTTAGGTCTGGCTTTCGATGCAACTACAGCAACAAATCCGAGCGATGGACAGGCGCAGGTCGCTCCCACGGCGCCGGTAAGGTCGTCTACCGACCCGACCAACAGGTCGCTTCGGAGATCTTCCTCGCCTCCACCACCCATCAATACCACCAATCTAGACGCGTACCGTGGCCTTGTCGACAATGCCCCGGAAGCCGGGCCTTCCTCGGGTCACCGCTCCTCCATTCCACCACCCCCTAGCCCCAGGCGGCATCGCACGGGCGCGATCATGCAGAGAGTGCGCGCCAACTCGGGTGGCTATGCGAGCGCGCTCACGCCGAGCAAGAGCTGGGTCGACCTGCAGGGCATGGGCTTCGGCATGACCTCTGCACGACCGACAGTGGAGAGACGCGTCTCTACTGATTCGGCAACTGAAGAACCACGGCGTACCGTCAACCTTGACAGTGCGCGAAACTCTATCGACATTGCGGACGAGCCATGGGACGGCGAGTGTGGAGCGTGGGACAACAGGTGGGTTGACTGCGCCTCCAACACGGTCGGACACTAACTCGGGTTGAGTGCGCGTTTCTACCATCGAATGCACCCGCACTCGAGAGCAGGTTCTCCAACGCGTTCACCCATTGCTCTGTCACCAAACGTCCGGGCGCCATCACCGGCTGCTTCGCCCATCTATGCCCGACGAAACCTTACTCTGCCAGCCAGCGGCTCCAATACGCCTCCACCGGGCGCGACCCTGTCCGCAACGTTGTCGCCCAATACACACTTCCTGCAGCAGCACCTTCCCCCGACATTCCCCTACACGGGGTCAATGCAGTCGAGCCCAGAGGCCGACGTCAGCGACCCCCTCGGTAGCCAGCCTCAGCAGCCACACGGGCACGGTCATCATGGCATGGTCATCCTGACACCGACTACTCAGGAGTGGCGCGAGCTCAAGGAGATTACACGGCGGGAAGGAGAGCCCATGTCCGAAGTTGAGGAGGAGGTGCCAGGCAGCGACAGCAGCGACACTGGCTCGAGCGAGAGTGTGGTCTCACCGGCCGCCAAGATCATCATGCAGCCCCCGGAGGTCAGGGCTTCGGAGCCAGATACTGCGGCCCCATCATTGCCACCGCAGACGCCCGACCGACCAGACTTTGACACGAGCCCTGCGGTCAAGGTGACTGAGAGCGAGATTGCGCCGGACGAGAACGAGCATGCCGACCGTGTTCACAACATTGTGGTGCCCGACGACGACTCCAAATTTGACGACGATGTGACGCTCGCTCCATTCCCCTCCGCGGGCTTGGGCCGGTTCAACAGTATTGGCAGAAGAGATTCACTTCATCTGAACAGCCGACCGGTCGATATTACGACAACACGCCCAAAGACAAAGCGCGAACTTGAGCGCGAGCGCCTGTTCAAGATGGTGGACGAGGAAATTGCGGAAACAAGCCCAACTGAACCAAGCCATCGGCATTCATGGGGTGTCCAGGGGATTGGCAGTGGCAGTGGCTTCAACTTTGTGGGCTCTCTGGGCTCTTTATCATCACCGCGCACGGAGCCCCCAGATTCGCCCCGGCTGCCGAGCGAGTCCGACGGGCAGCGCCAAGCTGAGCACGAGCCTCGATCAGAAGTTTTGGGCTTGACTGATGACCATGTCGCGCGACTTTCTGCGGTTTCACCCACTGTGCCAGTTCGTCCTTCGCCACTGAATGCCGAACCTCTGAGTGTTCCTCATTCGGCGCCGTCAACCACCGCCCCATCGCCAGCACTTTCGCCAGCCAACGACATTGAGCTCGCCTCGCCAGACGTCATCGATTCGTCGCAGATGATGGCACCTCTTTCACAAGAGACCGAGTCTGAGCGCTTTGAAGCGATCCGCAATTACTCTCGCAAAGTTTCCTCGCGCCACACGCTTGTGCCCCGCGCCCCGTCACGCCGTGGATCTTACGACGACGGAGTGGCGCCGCCAAAGACGGAACGCCGACGAGACACGCACCGGGTTTCCCTTGTCGCTGGTCGGGTCGTGCCCTCACTGCCTTTCCCGGCCCTCACGCCACTCACTCCGTCAACGCCCGCACCACAGACGACAGGTACAACATCCGCGTCTTCACCGCCTCCGGTTACACCAACCACGTCGGTTACACCTCCTCCGAAGGGTAACGCGCCTGCCAACTTGCAAAGTTTCTCGCCGTTCCGGTCACCTACTGCCGCACAACCGAACAAGTCGCTTCTGCCACGGTTCGATAGTGTACGAAGCGCTGCGAGCTACGCGTCGAGCACTGGTGTCCCGAGCGAGTGTCCTACCCCTACCAGTGAAACAGCCGGTGGTGCCGGTGGCCGAGGCATCGACGACTATGTCATCCTCAAGGAGGCCGGCAAGGGCGCGTATGGCCTGGTAATGAGAGCCAAGGTCAAGGGGGCTAATGGCCAGCCAGTAGGAGTGAGTTGGAAGATTCCCAGGCTGGCAATGCTGACTAGCAACAGGACGAGGTGATTATCAAATACATCATCAAGTCGAGGATTCTGGCCGACTGCTGGAAGAAGCACAAGGTTCTGGGGCCAATCCCTGTTGAGAGTGAGTTATGGATGTGTCGACCAAACTGACCACGCCAGTCCACGTCATGGACCAGCTTCGACACCTCATGTATGTGCCTCCGGCACACCCTCACCCCTGGGACCCATCACGCCCACAAGGAGGATGGGAGCACCCGGAGGAAGTTGAGCAGCTGGCGGTGGAGTCGAACGGCAACGTCCCTGGCTCACGCGCGGCTTCGCCTGGCAGCTCGCGCTCCAGCACTCCAAGCTTTAGAAGTGCCAGCAACCCGACACAGCGTTACCTCAAGACGGAGATGAAGCATGCTCCAGAGCGCGGGCACCCCAACATTTGCAAACTGCTCGACTTTTTCGAGGACCGCGAGTTCTACTACATGGTGATGCCACGGTACGGCACCGGCGTTGATCTCTTTGACCGCGTGGAATCGCACCCGGCCGGCCTGGACCCATTCGAGGTTAGATCGATTGTGGGCCAGCTCACCGACGCTGTCAACTTCTTGCACGCCAATGGCATTGTCCACCGCGACATCAAGGACGAGAATGTCATTTTGGACGGCACGGGTCACTGCCAGCTCATCGACTTTGGCTCTGCGGCACACTGGAGACCCGGCAAGAAGTGGGACACTTTCTCTGGCACCCTCCACTACGCGTCGCCCGAGATCTTGCGCGGTGAAATGTATGGCGGCAAGGAACAAGACATATGGGCTCTTGGTGCTGTCGCCTACATTCTGCTCGTTGGCGAGACGCCATTCGCCAACCTCCCCGACGAGGTGCTCGCAGGTCTCAAGGGCTCTGGTGCGGAGGAGGCACTGGAGGCACGCTGCGGAGGTGTGCACGCGGACGAGGGCAGGGAGGCAGACGACGGAGGCCGCCTTGCGGACGCTGCCGACTTTGTGCGGTGTTGCCTGGAGCCCGAGGTGCACGACCGGCCGACGGCGGCGCAGCTTCTGGAGCACCGATATCTGGCGGGATCTCACGGGTGGACTGGGCACCGTGGCTGGGTTAAGGGGAAGTAGACGCGAGATAAACTGTAGAGATAGGCTGCGACAGGGGCGGGATCTCCTTATCTGTATAGCATAGATGCTAGATTCTCATGACATGTTAGTGCATTGCTGGGTTTTGTGTGATAGGGTGTGTGGGATGGGTGATAGGCTCGTCGTCGGGTGGTGTCGGCTCAGCGCTAGGCAGTGTGAGTCAAGCATATTGCGGCTGTGGGCGGCAGTTTTGACGGCGGGATGTGAGTGGGCGCCGCGAGCACGATGCGGGGGTGAAACAGGATTGTGGGGGTGGGCTAGGCATGCAAAGGGATGCGAAGCGCGCGAAGAGTGGGGTAAGTGGCAAGTGATTGGCTCGGCTGGATTTGCTTGCCGGCTAGGCAAAACAGTGGTAATCAGGGCAGAGAGAGGTGGGAGGCGAGGACGAGGGGGTTATCACGCAGCGAGTCGTGCCCCGCCCCGCCGCCGCGTCGTTTATCGTGTCCTGTACTGTGGGCAGGACAGTGCCGAGAGCTGCCGAACGAGCGCGTGGGACGGGCTGCTGGGACTGGGACCTGGGCCGACGGAGACGACGAGGGCGAGGCGACGTGGGATCTTGTAACAGTTGTCTTTGCCTTTACCGTTGGGTCAGTCATCAGTCCCAGATACCCAAGTTGCCACCTGCCACTGGCGGTTCACTCACCTGACTCGCTCCCCGCCTCCACTCAATCGGCCCACCACCCCACTTGGCACCACACCAACACGGAGCCGTCCTTTGCTCCCTCTCGTCTCTGCTCCTCCTCATCAACAGACACCCACAGACACATACACACCACCGGCACAGCGAGCACCACCGAGCTCCTGCTGCTTGCCTCGCCTCGCCCCTGCTCGCTCTCACCTCCCACCGCTACCAGCCCCGCGAGCCCACCCAGCCCCACCCCCCCGCCATGCTCTAATGGCCCCACGTCGCGACAAGGAGAACGACGCGGGCCCCCCGGGGGCCGGCACGCTCTTCGTCTACGCGCCCAACCAGGCGCCCGAGGAGAGTCGGTGGGAGAGTCTGGTGAGTGCTGACGGACGGTGGAGTATCTCCCCCTCCCTCCATCGCTCGCTGACACAACGCCCCAGCCAACAACCGTCCCCCTCCTCACCCCCTCCCCCGACAGCCTCCTCCTCCGCGGAATAGCAGACTACACGTACCTCCCTGCGTCGGCGGGCGGCATCCTCGGCCGCGGCAAGTTCAGCACCGTGTACCGCGTCACGGCGGGCGCGACCTCGGCGAGCGGCAAGGTGTTCGCCCTCAAGCACACACCGCTGTACCCGCACCACGCGCTCATTGCCGCCCGGCTCCTCCGCGAGCCGACGCTGCTCGCGCAGCTCACGCCGCACCCTTGCCTCATTGGCGTCGACGGATTCGTGCGGACCGACGCGCACTTCTACCTCGTTGGTGAGTTGTGCCGACTGGGCCGGGGGCGGGCGCCGCGCTGGCTAGCGCCATGGCGCACCGCGGCTGCACAACGCCTGATGATGGTGTGATCGGTGATCAACCGCCGGGCCGGCGACTGAACGCGCCGTGCTGGACACAGACTGACGCCCCCTCCAGAAGAATGCGCATCATCGCACGTCCCGCTCCCGCAGCACCCGCTCCCTCTGCGCCCGACACGCGCCGCCCGCCTCCTCGACCAGCTGGTCAGCGTCGTCCGCGACTGCTTGCACGCCGGCCGCGTGTGCCACCGCGACCTCAAGGGAGACAACGTGCTCGTCGATGTCGATACGGGCAATATCCTGCTGCTCGGTGCGTGGTCATGGGCTGTGCGCCGATCAACGCGGCGCGTCTGCCTATCTGTTTGTCACCGCTGACGCGTGCACAGACCTCGGCCTCGCGACTCACTTCTCTGCAAGCGAACCCAAACTGACCACATGTTGTGGCTCGCCTGCCTTCCATGTGGGTGCCCAGCTTTCGGGAAGCTGCTGAACCACCAGAGCCCAGAAATCGTGCACGCGCTCAACAACAAGCCCGGAGAGGTGACATACTATGGGTAGGTTCGCTGCTCACGGAGTAACCTAACCCCCAGCCCCGAGATCGATATCTGGTGTATCGCCCTCACGCTTCTCTCGCTCCTCCTCCAGACGCGCTTCCCTCTCGGCCCGACGCACACGTCACGCCAAGTCATGCGCGAGCGCGCCATGGATGTGCTGCAGGAGCTCGACGAACTGTACCCTCCCTCAGCACCGTGGCAGGGGATGGGACTGGCCGCCAGCTCGGTGCTGAGCGAGGCCGAGCGTCAGGCCGAAGCCGACGCCTGGCCGCGTGTTCGCAACGCCATGAACGTGTTTGTCGACCTCGACCGCCAGCGCCGAATGACCGCCTTCAACGAGTACGACGTTGGCGATGAGATGCGCCAGCGCGTTCACGACTACAAGGCCCCAGACACCTTCAAAACAACATCGTTCATCCCCACCGACATCAAGTACACGCTGCCGCTATACCTGGATCAAGAGCACCCAGATCAGCCAGGGCCCATCGTCCTGCGCAACCCCACCGGCGAGCCACAGAAGCGCATCATCTCCTACCTCAAGTATCTCCTCCGATCAGCTGGCATCCTCTATCACCACGTACCCGACACCCACCCCGTTATTCTCCAGCTCGTCTTACCAATAGGTCCAGTACCAGCTGAGCCAGACCCCGCAGTCAACGGCTCGGCAGACCCAGGGCCATCTCGCGTGAGCTGGATCCCGAGCTTGCTCGGAATCGGCAAGAAGCCGCCCCCACCAGGACGGTCGGCCTCCGTTCCCCCGGTCAGCACTTCTAGGTCCTCATCGCCTGCTGGCCAGCCCCAGAAGGGAAAGAAGGCCTGGTCGCAGCAGGTGTGGCTCAGGATAGAGATCGAGAAACCTGTGCCCAAGAGCCGGCCGCCGAGCAGTAGAGGAGGGAGCAGAGTGCCCAGCCGCGCACCGAGCCGAAACCGAGACGCACCGTCGCGCCCTGGAAGCCGAGGACCGAGTGCAAGCTCGTCGCGACGAGCCAAGGCACCGACCGAGGACATGCTGTCTCTCACTCTCACAGAGCGACTCCATCACCACACCACCGTGACGAACAGTGCCGGTGGCATCAACGGCCACGCAACTGCCGTTTCACATACCACCGAGGTGTCGCTCGAGTCGGTAACCGAAGGCCAAGTCCCGCTATCGGTCCACGCAACACGCCATTTGCAATGGGCTGCACCACCATCACCCTCACCATTAAGCAGGCAGGTCACTCCCGACTCGGGCCCGCCATCCCCTACGGCCACACGAGCCCCTGGTATCCGACGCGAGCCATCCAACGGTGGCGGGTCTCGCGGCTCTCCGAGGGTAATCCTGTATCTCACCGAGCCGCGGGGATACGAGCTCATTCGTAAAGCACTGTCGGCCGCCGTGCCGACCAGCAACCGCCCGGCAACGGACACCCCGCCTCCAGTGTCGCCAGCTACGGCACTAGCAATCCCGCTGTCCGGCTCGAGCGGGAACAGCAGCTCGGCGTCGACCTCGGACGCAGAGGAGGAGCAGGCCGATAGAGGCCGCGCACGGTCCAAGGAGACGCCGCCGGACCGCGACTCGCGCTCTGAGACAGTGCGCCCGGGCACCAAGGGGGACGCCACACCAGTGGCGGTGAGCGTGTCCCCGAAATCTAGACCGTTATCAAACCACAAGACCAAGGCAAGGTCGCCCAAGTCGCAGAAGGAGCGTGAGGGCAGCGTCGGCACTCCGACCGGCGTAGCGGCCAAACCGCGGGTACGCGAGCCCAGCGGATTCCTAGAGTCGTTCCTCCTCGGCCGCCCGGGCTCGTCTAGCGCTGAGCCCCTCGTCGCTATGCCGAGGAGAAGCAGCTCGGTGCCGCCGTTCACGCCGCGGCCGGACCGGAGAAAGCAGCGCGAGTAGGGGCGGGGGAGGCGGCATCGCATATTCATATAACTCTATCTATCATTGTTTGCATCGCATGCACGTATGTAGCTTTGTGCTGCCGTGCTGTTGGTGAGCACATCGTCGCTGCACAGCCGGCGGACGGGTGGCTTCTGCTGCGCCCCAGGAGGTTGGTAGATACCGGCTGTTCGCAGCCTGTCCATCGACAACAATGCCCAAGCCAACGAGTGCAAAACGCCAAACACCAAACACATCTGCATCACCCACGGTCCCCGACCGGGTCCTGGGAGACAGCTTGGATGGTCCATCAAGGCTCCAAGGCTCCAAGGCCCCAACCCACTTGCTCCAGCCAAGCGCGCCACATTGCCGCACACTCCCCATCTCAACCACGAGTTGCATATGCACACGACAATACAACCTCATGCAGCTGTTTTAATCGACCCAGGATCCACTAACCTCGAATTGTCATTTCCGCCCATCTGCTCACTCGGTGTCTAGTAACGAGGACGCTCCTCACGGGGGCCACGGTCGTCGCGGTCGTAACGGCTGAAATTGGCGTTGGCGAGGTCCCGTCGATATGTCCGAGGCAGTACTTACTCAGGAGGAGGACCGCGGCGGTAGTAGTCGTCACCGCCTCGGCGGTCATCATATCCACCACCACGGCGGTCGTCGCCGTAACCACCACGCCTGTCATCATAGCGATCACCGCCGCCGTAACCGCCCCTGCGGTCATCATAACGCGGGCGGTCATCGTAACGGGGTCCGCGGTCCGAGTAACGCGAGTCGTAAGAACGGGGCTGGTAAGGCCTGTCCTCGTAACGCCCGCCGTAACCACCGCCGCCGCCGTAGCCGCGGCCACCACCACCACCACCGCCCTCGAACTTGACGCCGTGGTAGCGGCCGGGGGTGGGGGTGCGGGCACGAGCACGCTTGGCGTGGGTCACGGTGATGACGCGGCCCTCAATGGTGGTGCCCGAGATGGTCGAGATGGCGTTCTCGGCGGCGTCGTTAGCCTCAAACATGACGAAGCCGAAGCCACGCGACTCCTCTGTGATGGGTTAGTGATGGTCCAGCGTGTGTGGGGCCCGGGGCTTGACGCACGCGAGTGGGGGTCGTACATGACCTGGGCCTTCTGGATCTTGCCAAACTTGGAGAACATGTCCTCAAGGCCACGGTCGGTGACGGAACGAGCCAGGCCCGAGACGTGGAGGTTGTTGCCGGGGTTGACCGAGCCGTCGTCGTTGCTAGCTGGTTAGTCCTGGCAGTTGCCTGCCATGCGCGGGCAACAGACTCACCGGCCACGGGGAGCAGCGCCGCCGCCCTCGCCACCGCCGTTGCGGGCGGCGGGCGAGCGCGAGCGCTCACGGCGAGGAGCGGGGGAGCGCTCACGCTCGTCGCGCTCCTCACGGCGGGGCGAGGCCTCGCGGGTCTCGCGGGGGGCCGAGTAGCTGTCACCGGCGGGGGCGGCGTTCTGCCAGACTGGGAGGCGCGTCAGGCATTAGTCGAGGCGACGACGGAGGGCGGGGTGGAGAGCGAAGCTGGAGCTGAAGCTGAAGCTGGATGCTGCAAAGGTTGGG
This sequence comes from Vanrija pseudolonga, assembly GCF_020906515.1. Classification (NCBI taxonomy): domain Eukaryota; kingdom Fungi; phylum Basidiomycota; class Tremellomycetes; order Trichosporonales; family Trichosporonaceae; genus Vanrija; species Vanrija pseudolonga. The sequence continues at coordinate 3,297,556 of NC_085849.1, read as the reverse complement.
GCTGGAGCATTGGCGGTGTGGCCGAGCAAAGCTTCCACCTTGAGTGCCATAAGGGCGACGACGACGACGACGAGGACAAGACGAGACGACTATGGTGGCTCACGCCGCCACCGAATCGAGCCACTTTTGTGTGTGTCGAGCTCCGCAACGGGCAAAATACGACGCGAGGACGACGACACACGGACGGACGGACGCAACGGGCAGGCAGGAGACGGGACGGCGACAGGCAGGACGCAGACAGACGACTGGAGGGGCACGAGTCGGTGTCGTCGCGATCGATGCGCATGGCCGCAAGGATGGACTGGACTGGCAGGGGACAAAGGTGGACAGTGTGTTTTGCTGTTTGCCTTGGTGGAGCGAGTGAGGTGAAACTTAAAAACTCGGCGTGCGTGCGCGGTGCGTTTACGCCGGATTCAAGTCGCCGAGGGCGTGTACGACGAGAGATACGAGGGTGGGCGGGCCGAGGCGCGGAGGGGGGGACATACCGTCAGAGGGGTCAGACATTGTTGTTTGTCGAGGTAATGGGAGGATGTCGAAAGAGAGAGACGACGACAACCAACCTGTTGATGATGAATCGAGGCGACAACGACGAACAAGCAGCCAGACGCCACAGGGACCAGACAGCCAACCCTTGACGGAGTTATAGGGCGTTTCACCCTGTGGCACAGGCGCAGGCTGGCTGGGGACAACGACGACTATTGCATCAATCTATGTTCTACGGGCTATCCTCTTGCATGCGTCGCCTGCGATAACGAGGGCATGCAGAGCACGGTGGTGCGGGGGTAGAGGAATACTGGTGCGTGTGCGGCGGCCAAGTGGGCAACGAAGGTGGGTGGGCACGGCCAAAGTGGCGTGTCATTGTCTATTCCTGTGGGTGGGTATGTGTCCGCATCGAGATCGGCGCGTTGCGTTCAGTCTACTGTGGCGCGGGGCAGAATCATTCATGCCCGCTCCACAGAAGTAGGGTCGCTCGTGCGCCTGGCAGTTGTTGTCCGGCTCTCGGTGAAGGAAGAGGACGTGCCGCTAGCGTCGACGAGGGGGGCCTTCTCGTCCAACGTCTCAAGCGCCTTGAGGTGGTCACGCTGGTCGTGGGGGACGGTGTAGACGACCGGGAACCACGAGGTGGCGTCAAAGTCGTAGGCGTATGGGCTGGTCTTGACCTCAAGGCAGAGGGCTGGGGTGTGAGTGAGTGGGGAATCGTGGTGAGACCAGACCATGTACTCACCAACTGCAGCGGTGAAGAGGAGCGCGCCGCCGTAGCCCGTCATGAGGTGCCAGTAGCCATGGCCTGGGCAAGTCAGCGGCTGTGTACGATCCCACTGGGTTGCCCGACCTACCTTGAGTAAAGTGTCCGAGCTCGCCCAGGCCGCGGTCCTCAAGCCACGCGCGGGTCGCACGGAGCTCGGTGCAGAAGTAGTTGTCGAGGTTCCAGATACCAAAGCCGCCAACAAAGATACCGAGACCGATGAGCAGCAGGCGGGCAATCTTGGCACGGCGTTCGGCAGGCAGGCGGAAGAGCAAGTAGATGGAGCGCAAGCTCGCCGTTGTCATGATCCCCGCAAAGGCGATCTGGTGGTACACGGGGTTCGGGAGCGAGATGCTGGGGCGAGGCGTCAGCTACGGCCTGCTGTGGCGAGTGTGGCTGCAGGCCGGGGTGCACGCATGGGCTGGCTCCGGCCGCTGGGTGAGGCCGTCGAGGCGGGTTGGCTGTTCCTTCCAGCAGCGGCCAGACCACGGCCTCATTGTGCGGCACAACATTCCGCTTCGCACCACTCAACCCCGGCTCACTCACTAAGATACCGTGACAAAGATGCACCACGCGAGCACTGCAATGGGGCCAGAGGGGCCGAACCTGTGCTTCCAGCCCGGCAGGGTGTCGATGACCAGGTACGCAGCGTACGATGCGACGTAAATCTGGGTGGTGGGTGAGCTGGTGCTGGTGCTGGTGCTGGGCACGCGTCATGGGGTTGATTGAGCCGAGGCCTGGCCGGCATGGCCGGCATGGCCGGGGCAGGCTGCTGCCACTTGGCACTTTTGTTCCTCCTTCCTCCCTCTTCCCCCTCATGAACTGGCCGCGGTGGCAACACTCACCATGGGCAGCTCGTCCATCAGCTGCCATTCCCACTGCAGGCTGGCGTGGAAGCCAAAGCTGCCGATACCGATGAGCGCGAGGCCGAGGTAGACGAGGGCGTAGCGCGGCGGCACGCCGTTGGCGACGGTCGCATACGCGCAGTACAGGCCCAGCGCGATCACGGGGACGTTGGTGAGCGTGTTGACCAGCTCGGCAATGTAGTACGAGTAGGTGTAGTTGAGCTCGCACCTGTGTGAGGGGAGTGGCGACGCGGCAGCGGCGGTAGCAGCAGCGGTAAAGCACGCGCAGGTCAGCATCATTACCACGTTCAAGCCAGCCCAGCCCTGGCCACTGGCAGCTGTACCCACCAGTCGATGGTCGACGTCGGCGTGTGCCAGCCATGCTGGTTGGCGTCGGTCTTGAGAAAGTCGAAAGCGCCCATCGTGACGGGGGTGGATTATCTTATCGCAGGTGGGATCAACCAGAAGAAAGGAGCGTGGTGCGTTGCGCCTGGCCTGCTTTATGTGCTTCTTGTCGGTGTCGGCGGCTCGGCGTTGGCGTTGACGACGAGGAGGAGTAAAGAAGTCAATCAACACGCTTCGTTCGTGCGTGCGCGCGGCGAGACGGGTCTGGGACCGGGCTGCATGCTACTTGGTAACGTGCGAGCACGAGGTGAGTACATGGTGTGCAGCACGCTGGGTGGGCTCTGCCGGCGAGGCCGAGTGCGACTAGCTAGCGGGGGATACGTAAGTACTGGACGGGCGGGCGGACGGGTCGGGTGGATGGATGCCCGGTGGGCAGCAGGCAGTGTGCAGCCAGCCAGTCTGCGGCATCCAACGCCGAGAATAGGAACATTACGGCCGCCGGGATGCCGCGATATTAAGTGCTTTGGGATGCATTCCACCACCACATGTCCAGCTATCTTTATCGTTGCCGCAAGTTTGTTCAATCACACGCTCCCAGGCAGACATGCAGCCAGCGTTGCGCGTTACGGCGCAGATCAAACACCACCACAAAGGGTTAAAGCGCCGAAGCGTCGACGTTGAGGATCAGCGCTTGGAAGAAACTGCACTGGTTAGCGCGCCGGCGGCGTGACACTCAAAGCTAGGCTTACCGCGTAAACTCGACGAGCGCGTCGGCGCCGATGCGCTCATTGATAGTGTGGCCCTGCAAGTCAGCGACGTCGGCGGCGGAGGCCGCGGGGCGGGGCGCACAGCCACCCCGCCGTCCGTGCACAGTAGCAGCCACTCACACCCTGGTGCTCCGTGTTGAGCACATATCGCCAGCGGTAAATGTCGCGCGCGAGGTCCCAGTACCTAGCCATCAGCGCAATCTATACATCGCGACGCACCTCGCAGTGTCCGTGTTGCCGGTGGTCATGAACGGCGCCATGATGAGCTCGTCCTCGGCAGCAAGGGGCACCATGGCCTTCCCGTCGGAGACCTCCTTGCGCGAAGCCCACAGCCCGCGCGCGGTGCCAGCGAACACGGCCCACGCAAGGCTGCTGTCCGACGTGTCGCTGATCGGCGCCGGCTCGAGGTCCTCGCTGAAGCGGCTCGACTCGAGGTAGACTGTCCCGCGGGCATGCTCGGGCGCGTACGACCTGCCGAAGCCCTCCACGGCCAGACCCAGCTCCGCGGCGGTCGGGACGAGCGTGTCCCAGATCTTGCCCTTCAGCTCGGCGATGCTGCTTGAGATATCGAGGCGGTGGTTCACGATCGTCGTGACGAGCTCTGGCAGCGCGTTGACCTTGACCCCGCCGTTGATAATGTCCACCGCTTGCGTGGTAGAGATGAGCGCGCGCTCGGCGCTGCCCTGCCCCGCGCCGGCGCGGCCCGGCCCACCGAGCCCCGTGGCGATAATGAGCTCGGGCAGCGCCCTCGCCGCCTTCTTGCACCCGCTGGCCGCGGCCACAACGGTACGCTTCAGCTTGGCAGGGATCCCGGGCGCATGCGCCGCCGCGCACTGGAGGTATCCGTACACTGGCGCCTGGGGCCCAAGGGTCGGCGCGTAGGGGTTCTTCTCGAGCTGCGCGATGAGCAGCGCGGACAGCCCGATACCGGTGTGCGGCGGGGGCACGGACGAGTGCCCGCCCAGCGTCGAGACGGTGAGGTTGAGGTCGAACTTGCCCTTCTCCGCGACGCCGGGCAGGCCGAACGTGCGGTCCCAGGCGGCGCTGAGCCCGCTGCCCTCGTCGACGAGGAGGGCGAACGGCTGGCGGCCGTACTTGTTGAGCAGGTAATCACGGATGCCCTTGGCGCCGCGCAGCCCGCCGCGCTCCTCGTCGTGCCCGAACGCGAGCACCACCGTGCGCGAGGGCGCAAACTCGCCGCTCTCGAGGAGCAGCTCGATCGCGGCGAGCACGGCCGTCGTCGTGCTCTTGTCGTCGGACGCGCCGCGGCCCCAGATCCACGTGCCGTCGTATGCGCCGGAGTAGGGCGGCTGCTCCCACTGGTACACGGTGTCGGGGAGGACAGGGACGACGTCTGGGGAGGAGCGAGCGCGCGTCAGCGCGCGAGCCAGCGAAACACTACCTGGCATCGCCCGAACCCGAGCCACTCACCCTGGTGCCCGGTGATAAACAGCGGCCGCTTGCCCGCGTCGCTCCCGACCCACTCGTACACAAGGCCCCAAGTATCGATCGTCGTCTTGACGAGGTGCTTGTGCACGAGCGGATAAGACTTCTCCAGGTACGCGTGGTATTGCGCGAACACGTCCCAGCGGGGGTCGGTGCCGGGCGCGCCCATGTCGTCCCACGACTCGGTGGGGATGCGGATGGCGGCTTGGTGCCACTGGAAGCGGCGGGTGAGCGCGCGAACCTACCCCCCTCACTCCGCCACTCACCTCGACGATACGCTCCTTCGCGCCCCACACCGTCGACACGTCGAAAGACGGTAACAGCGCCTCGGGCTGAACACACCCTCCAGCCACGGCGGGCGCGGCATGCCCTACCCCAGCGGAGACCTCGTGCCAGATACCGCGGCCAGCCAAGAACACGACGTACCCGACCAGGAGGTACCCCATCGCGCGGGCGAAGCGCGTGCTCCGCTTCACGGGGGCAGGCGGCTGCGCGCTCGCTGCCGCCACCGGGGCAGGGAGCGCGCTCGTGTCGTTCTTCTTCTCGCTCATGGTGATTGTGAGGATGTAAGAGAGGGTTGGGGGCGGTCGGATGATGCCTTGGCACAGCGCACCACACGGCCGATGCCTGGGCGGAGATGGCCGAACCGAGCCGAACCGACTATGGCGAGGGAATTGGCCGAGTGAGGCGTGATGGCGTCAGCTCGTGGGCGGGTGAAGCGCAGCTCTACTTGGCCACGCAGCACTGTGCGTACGTTCGCGCGATAGGCACTCGCCTGCCCCTGTGTGCCGCGCGCCGCGCATGGCTGAGCGGCTGGTGGCGCTCTGCAGGTTGCATGGGCTGTGGTGGCTGTGGCAGGCAGTGGCGGCGGCGCCGATGCCAGTCGTGTCGAAGAACGCCGGTAGTCGCCCCATCATGTCTCACTTCTGCCTCATCAAACCTACCCCGTCCCCTCCTCCCCTCCTCCCCTCCCCCCCTCTCTCGGCCCTCCGACCGTCACCTTTCCCCTCCTCCCCCCGCCCCGCTTCGCCGCGACCACCCAAGATCGCAGCGACGAATCACGTGACCCAAAGCCAAGAAGTGGAGGTTGACTGACTCCTCGTCAACGTCGTCGTCGACTTGCTCGTCTCTCCCCACAAACAAACAAACACGCCCACACGCCCACGATACGCCGCCTCCTCATGTCCCTCAGTGCGGCGCACAACGCCGCGATAGCGCGCGCCACGGCGCCCGGGTTCGCCGGCCTCGCCCTCCTCGAGCCTCTGGAACGGGGGCAACACCTGGCAGTGTTCGACTCGAGCTTCAACCCGCCCCATCGCGCGCATTTCGGGCTGGGCGTGAGCGAGTTCCCCCCGCCGGCCACTGTCCCCTCCTCCACCTCGCCCACCCCTTCACCAGGCGACGTGCCCAACCCCGGCCCATACACCGCCCGCCTCCTCCTCTTCTCCACGCGCAACGCCGACAAGTCGCCCGCAGGCGACACGGCCCACCGCGTCGGCCTCATGCAGGCGCAAGCGCGCGCCATGGCGGCCGCGACGCGCCTGCCCGTGTCCGTCGGCCTGATCTCGGCGCCGACGTTCGTCGACAAGTCGGCCGCGCTGCTGCAGCACGCTCAGCATGTCACCTTCCTCGTGGGCACCGACACGCTGCTGCGGATATTCGACGACAAGTATTATCCTGCCCCTGGAGGGATGAGCGCTGCCCTGGAGAAGCTCTTCGCGCGCTGCTGGTTCGTGTGTGCCCTCCGCGACGGGTACAGTCGCGAAGGCCGCGCTCAGGCCGACGCCCTCTTCGCGCGCGACGACGTCGCGCACTACGTCGCGCTCGGGAAGATACGTACCCTGCCCCCCATACCTGGCGCCGAAGCCGTCAGCTCGACCGACGTGCGGAGTATCGTGCGTGAGGGGCGCGGGCGTGACGCGCTGGAAGAACTCGTCGTGCCAGAGGTCGCGGAGTACATCCTCGCAAATAGGTTGTATACGTAGCCGCCGTCACTTCGCTAATAAAACACCATGCATTGTGCAGATACACTGTATCAACTAAAGCTCCTCGTCGTCAATGTTGATCGCGTCGGGGTTGGCACCCGACGCATCCTGTGCCTCCTCGTGCTGCGCCGCGGGCTTGAGGCTCGACGCGACAAACGCAGGCGCGCCACCGCGCGCAGCGGGCGCCGCCGACTCGGCCAGCTCCTTCTCCATCGCGGCCATCGGGTCGGCCGCATCGCGCGCAGCGGCAGCCGCAACGTCGGTGGGCTTCTCGCCGCCGTTGGCGGCAGCCGCAGCCTGCGCCGCGACGAACGCGCTGTCCGTGTTGAACGACGCCTGGACAGCACGCTTGATACGCAGCATCTCGCGGAACGTGTCCTCGGAACCCGTGTCCACCTCGAACGCGTTCCACTCGGACCAGAACTCGGCGTTGGAACGCGGGTCGCAGAACTGGCTTGCGTGGGCGTAGATTGCACGCGCGCGGTCGATCTCGCCAAGCTTGCGCTCCATCTGGGCAAAGCGGCGGCAGATGGTCGCAGTCTCCTTGTCGGGCAGCTGCTCGAGCGCGCGCTCGTAGATTGGTCGCGTGGCAGGCAGGCCAAAGTTGGCGGTCGCCTTGGCAATGTAGATTGTGTACATCTCGAACTTGTCCGAGTCCTGCACCGTCTGTGTCGCACGGTCGTAGATGCCCATGGCGCGCTTGGCGAGACCGTGCTCCTCCTCGAGCTTGGCGTACATCAGGTACAGCGGCTTGCAGAACATTGCGGGGCAGTTCTCCAGGGCCTGCTCGAAAAGGTCGCGCGTGCGCTCGAGCTTTTGACCGCCGTACCGCTTGACAAACTTGGACAGGTAAATGTTCCAGATCTCAAAGGCGATGGGGAAGTGGAAGAGCTCGATGCCGCGCTCGTACACCTTGAACGACTCCTCAAAGTACTTGTTCTCCTCGAGGAACGCTGCGTAGTTGACAATCGTTTGGGCGTTGGCAATCTTGAGCTCCATAATCTTGTCGTAAACGGCCTTGCTCGACTCGACTGTGCCGATCGATTCTTCCAGGTCAGAGTAGAACGACCACAGCTTGAGGGCCTTGAACAGTCGCGACTGGGGCGGCAGGTTGTCGTTGTAGTAGTCGACCTTGGTGTTCTTGGGCACCGTCGTCGCACGCTGCATAAGGCGGATCGCCTCGTCGTAGTTCTCATTCCGCAGCTCCATCTCGGCCCACTCGCACCACGTCTCGGCGAGCTCGTCGACGGCCTTGAACGGAACCTTGACCGCCTTCTCAAAGATCTTGCGCGCAGCATCGAGGTCGGGCTCGTTTCTTGGCTCGCCAGTCTCGGCGTCGGGGGATCCGCCCTCCTCGTAAAACTTGGCAAAGTTGACGTAGAGGGGGTACAGCGGGCCGGTAGCTTTCCTCGGGTTGATCGTGTCGATGGCGCGGAGGTATGTCTCCACCACGGCCTTGTCGTCATCGCCGTGCAATGCGACACGCTTCTCCCACTCGACCACCTCGTTGGGGTTGCGGCGCAGGAGCACATCGTTGACGAGGAAGGGCCGGCGGTCCATGAGCTCCTCAAAGCCCTTCATCCGCTGGTCAAGCTCGGCCTCGGTCTCCTCGGCGTCAAAGTCCTCATCCTCGAGGTTGTCCTCGTCCGCCAAGGCGTCCATGAGCGTCGACACCATGGTCTCGGAGAACTCGGCGTACGCGTCGAATATTTGCGTAAAGTCGCGAATGGTGACAACCTCGGCGAGACCCTTCTCAAACGTGGCCGTGGCGCGGTCGAGCTCGCCCCGCTTGATCCAGTACGTCGCCAGTCCAGTCCACAAGCGGCCAGCCTGGTCCTTGTAGACCTCCAAACCGTCGCGGTACACGATGCCCTCGACGTCGAGCAGGCGGGGATTGGATGGGTCGGTGTCCTCGTCGTATGGCAGGTCGTTTGCCTCGGCACCTGCGCCTCCTCCTATTCCTTTTGTCGGCTTGTGGAGAACCGCTTCTGAAGACGTAGGCACTGGTGGTCCAGCGATACGCATCAGCCGTCCTTCAACACTCGCCACCTCGGCCTTGGGCGCCTCGGATCCCTCCCCTCCGGTGGTCGCCTCCTGAACCGCCTCCCTGGTCGCTTGCAGCTCGAGCGTCTGCTCCTCGTCCATGCCCACGTCGTCGGCGTACTTCTCGACAAGCTCAAGGAAGTCGACAAACAGCTGGTATGGCGACTTGCCTTCCAACGACGAGTACAGGTTCTTCTGCGCTCTCCGCGCAAGCGACAGCAAGTACTTGGCCGCGGCAAGAGGTCGGGGAGGCTCCGCCTCGAGGAGGTACGCGATGTGTCGTTCCGTAAGCGACGAGTCGATCTGCAGTCGTCAGCAACCCGTTCCCTCTCCCACACCCACCCTGAGATAACGGCGCCAGACGCGCTCGCCCGCCTCACCGCCGATGAGCTCAGCCCAGCGGAGGTACAGGCCCCAGATGCGACCATGCAGACTTGGCGGCAGCGTCCTCAATGCACGGTCAAACGTCCGGCGGGCGTACGTGCGCTTGAAGGTCGCGGGGCAGTTGGGGTGGAGGATCATGCTGAGGTGCAGCAACCACGGGACGGGGAGGTGGCTGAGCCATCCAAGCATGCGCTCGCCAGTGGCAAACAGCGCACGCCACTCGTCGTAGCCGACGACGCCGTCGAGCGCCCCCTCCCACTGGTTGACCTCCTCTGTGTCGTCGAGGATCTCCTGCACATTCGTCTTGTACCCCGCGCCGCGCTTGGCCTGCTTCGCGCGCGCCTTCTTCGCGTCCTCTGTAAGCTCGCCGAGGACATACTCCTGCCTGGTGACAAAGTACGCCTTCCAGAGCTTGTAACTTGTCGGGAAGACGGCGAGCGCGCGCTCGTAGACGAACACGAGCTCCTTGAGCCCCTCGCGCGCGGCGGGCGAGGCGAGCGGGCCAAGGATGCGCTCCTCAGCTGACGGGTCGTGGTTCTTTGGCGGGAGCGTCTTGCTGATACGCAGTCGGATGTGCTCGATGTGGTTGAGCCACGCGCGCAGGTTGTCCGGGTTGTGCAGCAGGTCCTCCTCTGTCGCGAGGTCGGCGATGCGGATCAGCTCTGGGTGCGTCGCCGGGTTGGGGATGGGCGCCGTGAGCGGGAACCACGCCTTGAGGTCGTCGATGAGGGATGGTACCGGGTCGGTCATTGTGTTTTTGGCCCTTGCGGGCTGGGGGTATGGGTTGGACAATGAGACGAGATGCGGCTTTGTTGATGATGATCTTGTGGACATTTCAGCTGGTGGATCTTGCCGGCCCTGCCACCCAGCACGGCATTGCGGCGTTAGTGGCAGTGGGTGGGCCTCCACCTTGAAGGTCCACCCTTTGTGCAGGACGACTCGATTGTTGACATCGACAGTTCTTCCCGCACATCTCACCGGAACCGACACTCCCGCGCTCTCTTTGCATCGCCATCTCTTGATCGGGCAGTAGACGGATAGAAACTAGACACGACGCGTTGGCGTTTGGCTTGCTCGACTCCATTTCTTAGACCTCTAGAACTGATACAAAAACCTGGGCCGGCGAAAGTCGTTCCTGGAACCACATACCCTCCAAGCTGTTATCCACACTACCCCTCTCCCGCGCTCTCTCTACCACGTTCACTCGCAACACTATGCAGTTTACAGGTCAGTTGATGGTCAATGTTGTCCGGCCAACTGACGCCCCAGACATTGCTGTTAACCTCGGCGACGGCATGTTCCGTGGCAAGTACCACGGCAAGCGCCGCCACGACGACGACCTCGAGGCGGTCGTGCAGCGCGCGCACGCGGCCGGCGTTACGCGCCAGCTCCTAACTGGCACATCTCTGAAGGAGTCGCGCATCGTTCTCGACCTCGCGAAGAAATACAGTGGGTTCGAAGCAGTCGTCCTCCTCTGACCAACCAGACCTTCACTCCACTGCCGGCTGCCACCCAACCTCCACGTCCGAGATCGACAAGCACAAGGGCGGCGAGGACGGCTACTTTGCCGAGCTCGAAGCCCTCATCGACGAGGACAGGAAGGAGGGTGGTGCGAAGCGTCTCATCTCCATTGGGGAGGTTGGCCTCGGTGGGTGGTGTCCATGTTTCGTTTGCTTACCACTCATGCCCAGACTACGACCGCCTCAAGTTCGCCCCGCGCGAGACGCAGCTCAAGCATCTCCCGCGCCTCCTCCGCCTGTCGGAGAAGTACCACCTCCCGCTGTTCCTGCACGACCGCCACCCCGAGGCGCACGCCGACTTTGTCCGCATCCTCAAGGAGGTCGGGTACGGGCCGAGCTGGGCCGGCGGCGTTGTGCACAGCTTCACGGGGACCACGGCCGAGCTGCAGGAGCTTCTCGACATGGGCTTCTACATCGGCGTCAACGGGTGCTCAATGAAGACGCAGGAGAATGTCGACAACGTCAAGATCATCCCCCTCGACCGCATCTTGCTCGAGACCGACGCGCCGTGGTGCAGCGTGACGACGACGCACGCGTCGCACAAGTACATTCCCAAGGGGCTTGTGGTCGTCGACAAGGTCAAGCCCGAGAAGTTTGTCGAGGGCAAGGGGGTCAAGGGGAGGAACGAGCCCGCCGAGGTGAGCTGGTCGACCGTTGCTATAGCTAACACCGCAGGTGATCACCATCGCGCACATTGTCGCCGGCATCAAGGGCATCCCGGTCGAGGAGCTCGCCAAGGCCGCATGGGACAACACCCTTCGTCTGCTGTACCCCGCCGAGGTGTAGTGGGAGGCGAGGTGATAGCGGAGACTAAGCCATAGTGCACAGCGCCGATCACACAGCCCGCCGCCACAGGTGCAACACAAGTTTGCGCTGGTTGAGTTTATCAAGCGCGCCAAGCGCCGTCTTGGACGCGGACGCCGGCTCGGGTCGGCGTCCGGCGAGAACCCTTCGGGTCTGTAGGCCCGATACGTACAGCCAGGCGATTGCATGCATGGTGTGATGCTGTGACTGTGGTGCGAGGGTGTGACTGTCGAGGTACTCGCGACGTCCTGCTATAGATAGATGGGCTGTCGTGTGGAAACGAAACATGGCTTTAGCACGAGTCTTCCAGCTAACGCAACACCAGTGGCTGTAGACTAGAAAAGCGTCGCGTCGCGCCGCAAGCAAGCACAATTCACGCGCCTACATGCAAAAGCGCCAGCAGCATCTACTCATGATAAGATGCACACCGCATATCGAGCGCACACAAGTATCGGTGTAGCCGCCGATCGCCGGCCGGCCGACGCCAAAATGGCGCGTGTGTGACGCACAAGTGCCGCATACCCCGTGCCAGGGGCCACGTCGCAATGACGCCTTGGGTGGACAAATCAGCGCCTTACTCAGCCAAGTCTGCCTCGCGCCTCGGTATCTGATACAAGGCAGCCAGGTGCACAACAACATAAAGTCGGCACGGCGCGGCGCGGTCGTGTTCCTTTCGCATCATCCACAAAGCACAACTCGTTCACAATGGCTGTAAGTGTGCGCGAGAGGGTGCGTTGGCCATCCTACGCCGTCTGCGGCCCCAGGCTCGTGACTCGGCGCGCGGCTCGCTGACGCTCGCCTCGCAGTCCACCGGCCCAGCATACAACTACACCGTCAAGATGACGTGCGGCGGCTGCTCTGGCGCCATCGACCGCGTTCTCAAGAAGAACATTGAGGCGCGTGAGTGGCGTGTTGGTGTGGCAGCACAGTACCGCGCGGCTGACACCCCAGCCAACGGCTACACCGTGTCCCTCGAGACGCAGAAGGTCGTCGTCTTCGGCCCCTCCCTGCCGCCCTTTGACACTATCACTGAGAAGATTGCCAAGACTGGCAAGCAGATCATCTCCAAGGAGGAGATTGCGGCGGGCGCTCCTATCCCCGCTTAGGCAGCACGACACGCCACGCCCGCGGCACAGGCAGCCCTGTGCCGAGCAGTAAACCCAGCCCATAGCTAGTATGACATTACATGCGTACAGTACATAATCACCCCGCTCCCCGCGCCGCCGCCGCCTAGTCCTCGTGCATCGGGTCGGTCGGCAGCGGCGCCGTGTTGCCCGTAGCGCTGTACGACGCCCTCGTGGTCGTGTTGGTCGAGTTGTCGCCGCAGCCGCAGTCGTACGTCGCGTCGAGGGTGAGGCAGTCAAACTCTGGCTTGCCGAGGCGCTCGTTGACCTTGTTGTGGAGCGAGCAGAGCCACAGCGACGCCGACTTGCGCGACGACGTCTGCGGAGGGTACTCCTTGAGCAGCTTTTGGAAGTGCGCGGCGCACTCGCCGCATGGGTACAGGCGGGCGAAGAGGTGGAAGTAGGACTTGAGGGTTTCGCGGTCGTCGGGGGTTGGTTTCTGGGCGCGACGTCAGCGTCGTGTAGTGGCCCAGGCCGCAACTCACGTCGGGGAAACGCAGTGTCATGAGGTGGAGGACTCGCCAAGCGGCACGACCGAGCTCAGCCCTGGTGGATCAGCACTGCTCTGCTCTCACTCCGACGTCTTCCTCGCCACTCACTTGGCCGTCGCATTGCCCAGATGCGGCATGATGACGCCGCCGCCGAGCGTGTCCTTCGAGATGTCTGCGCCGCCCGAGCCGGCCTTGTTCGCCGCCGCGTTCTTGTTCCCGTGGGCCTTGCGCGGCGGGTCGGCCGCGGCAGGTGGTGCAGGTGGCTGGTCGCTCGCGTCCTTGGCCGTCGCCGCCCCGTCCTTGTTGCCGCCGTCCGCAGCGTCAAACACCACCGCCTCCCAGTTATTCCGCGGCTCCTCGTCCTCGACGACATGGTGCTTGCCCCGGTCGGGCACATGCTGGGGCACGGGCTCGCGGAAGTGCTCCTGGTCGATGCCGCCGGCGTCGATATCGCTGCTGGGCGAGAACTCGTGCGGGTAGAACAGGTACAGCGTCGGGAGGGTGATGACCGCCGCGGCGAGGAGGAAGAGGCGCGCAAAGCGCGGGATGTGGACCATGTGCGTTGGGATGCGCTGGGTTTGAGCAACAGTTCAAGTTGGTTGAGTGTTGTGTGAGGTGTCGAGGTGAAAGCCGAAGCAAAGGCAATAGACGCTTAGATTTCAGTGTTGGCCGGTTGCCGAACAGTCGGTTGGGAAGGGAGTTGGTGGCATGTGCTGGCAGGCGGCGCGGGGACCGCACGGCGACTGCTGCCGCCGCGCTGCCGCTGCCCAACTGACACGTTTTACTCCGCGACCAGGCCATTGGGTGTGCCGTGGTGTGTGTGTATGGGTGCTGCGCTGGCGCCTACAGGGAGCAAGCAATCCAGTATGCATAGGCGTGGCGCGGTCCATGGCCTCAATGGACGGGGGCGGGTGGATGGGGTCTCCAGGTGTGGCAAGGTGCTGGGCCAGGTGCTGGGCCAGCATTGCCGCTGCCGTCTACGGTCCACTGGAATATTACAATGCTCCTGCTCCCTACTAGACTTGTCCAGATGGCTCGATGTCTTTGCCTCCGTAGTCTCCGTGTCCTAGCCTCCCCCTCGCGTGGCTTTTCCGAGCCCCGAGCCCCGAGCTCCTCTGAGTGATCGTAGCAGTTGTCAGTGGATCATGCATGCAAACACCCTGCAACCGACCCAGGCCGTGGTTGCTGTTTGTGGAAGCGGCGTCTTCTTTGGTGCAAACTCCCCCCTGTTGCTGATGGCCATGACCCCCATTCCACCCTCTCTGTCTGCTGCTGCCTTCTGCCTTCCCTCCGAGATCGAGAGAGAGAGCAAAGCACACTTTGGCCGCGTTCCTGAAATCTGACGCCAATGAAACGGCATCCAGGGGTGGAACGGGTTGAGCAGCCCAGCGTGCCCTTGCTCGAGTCAGCCAAAAAGGGAAAACAGGGGTCGTCGCGGCCTGCATGCTTTGCTAGGTCGGTCACTCGCTCGCTGGCCCAGTCGTCCATGGCAACCGGCAGAGGGCTCGCCTTAGGCCTCAATCCAACATGCCCCAACTGACGCCCCAGTGTCGGTCGCGCGCATACGCACCTCGTCGATCTGCGTCGCGCTCGTCGCGCGCGCGCGCGCCCTCGCGCTGACCGACGCCCCCGCACAGGCTTTTGCGACGACGCGCCGTGCCCGACACGTCCTACACGAGCCCCTCGTTGCTGCTGTCAACATTGTTCCTTGGCCGCGGGGTTGAAACAGTCACTAGCAAGCAAGCAGTAGATGCAGGCCAGTCTACGACGCCTGCGCCGTGCTGATGATGCATTTCGTCGGAGCCCGGAGCTTTTGCGCCAGGTCCCGTGTTGACGCTGCTGCTGCTGCTTGCATGCTGCTGTTTGTTCGACTTGGACGCGCCAGGGGCCAGATTCAAGTAAAATGTATGCACACTGATGACCCTGGGCCGGACTGTCGTCCTCGTTGTGCTACACCTCCCACCTTCCTCCCTCCTCCCCCTCAACCCCTCTTTTCTTTTGCACGCGCGTGTGTTTAGTGTGCACACCCACTTCCCTGGGGCCCGTCAAAAGAAAGCCCAAAGCCGCGACCCAGCATTTCTCATTACAAAGGAAAAGCCACACATCGCAATCGACACCACAAACGCGCAGGCCGACGACAATCTTGCATCCGACGACATCCCACACGCGCGCACCGACACACGCACACACACACACGCGACCATCATCATCATCATCATCATCAACATCCTCGGCCTTTGTATCCTTCGCCCCCCTCCTTCACATCGCATCCGCAGCATGCCCTCTGCTTAGGCGCGCACCTTCCTCCCGGGCTGAATTCATTCACCAACACCATCTCCCCGAACGCCATCGCTCGACACGCTAGTGGACACCGCCAGGACGCGCGCCCCAAACCACACCGACCACCACCACCTCCGACGACCCGAGCCCCTCGAGCCCCCGAGCCCCCCGTTGAGCGCCGCGCGCCAACGCCGCCAGTCATTGACCACCTGCCCCGAGCGCGCGCCCCCTCCCTCCTCCACTTTATCGACGTGGTGAGCCCATCCTTGCCAACGTTGATCATCCACATTACAAGACTTTGTGCTTCGCCATGGCGATCGGGTCAAACGCCCCAGTCCTGCGAGACCCCCTCGTAGCATGGCCACCACCACCAACAAGCTCGCGCTTTGGGACGTCACCACCCTTGTCCCCAACACCAGCCCTCAACCTCGGATCGAATGCCCCCATCATCCACGACGAGCTCGTTGCATGGCCACCCCCTCCCTCCTCGGCCCGCTTTGCCAGTCCACCCGGCACAGCACGCTCGCCGCGCTTCTCCCTCGCCTCACCTCCTCCGCCCTTGGCCGCCTTTGCGTCGAGCATACCAGCACCCGTCGCGCACCATGGCGGCCACCCAAGGCCTAGCACCAAACCAGGCGGCCCATCGCACTTTGGCTCCCCTCGGCTCCATCACACATACCCAACACCAACAAGTATAAAGGGCAAGGAGCGGGCCATGTCCTCCGGCGCTGCCTCCCATGGCGAGGCCGACGACAGCAGCAGCGGCGACATGCACTCGCCCACGCCTCGATACTATCCACCACCAAGAAATCCTTTAACACCAGCCCAGCTTGGTCGTATCGCCCAGACTTTTGGTATCGTCATTCCCAGTCTCCCAGAGGCCCCGTCACCATTCCGGGATCGTGAGCTCGCTGGTTCCCCTCGGACTGGGTCCTATCCACGGACAGGCTCCCAGAAGCAGTCGGCGCAGTCGCAGGCCGTTGCCGTCATCCCGCCGGCTTCTCTGCTCGTTCGACAGCAGTCTGGCTCGCCTGACATCAGCGTGGAACGAGAACGGCTTCGACGCTGGCGTCGTGGCCGGCTCATTCCTCTGCAGCCCACGCTCAACATGATGCTCGTCGCCATTGCCCGCGAGTTTGGCCTTCCTTCAATAGCTGGCATCACAGTGTATATGGGACCTCAACTGCCGGCAGAGTCTCACGGCTCGCGCGAATCGACGGCGAGCTATGGCACAACAACAGACCTCGATGTTGGGCCTCAGATCACACCTGCAGCCTGGAGTACATTGTTCCCCAACTCTTCTTCGCGATCGACAAACTCGCCAACAAACACGCCAGTCGCGACGCCCAAAAAGGCCTTTACCTCTCCGCCAGCCGCCAATCTCTCCCATGGCGTGTTCGCCCCTGCCCCCGACCCGATCCTCCCACACACAAACCATCACCACCGAGTCCGAAACCTGTCCAACCCGCCCGAGTCGAGATTCCCCTCCAACTCGTCTCAGACGGGCTCGTCAGTGTCGTCATTCTCTCCCCGCACACCGGCATCCATCACGGCCAGCATTCCTCCGTCGACATCATTGTTTGGAACAATCGAGTTCGACATTGACCCCGATGAGGCGCCTTGGTTTGAGGGCTGGCTCCGCTCAGGGGGTCCATCTCGCAAGTTGGGCTCCGAGGGCGGGGTTCGGGAACTGGCTCTTGTCGGTAAACTCAACGATGAGCGCCCGCGCTTCCTTCGCGACTTGGAACTCGAAGCGGAGAGAGCCGAAGCCGAGCGATTGGAACAGAAGAGGCTGTTGGAGCAGCAGGAACTCGAACGGCAAGAGCAGGAGAGACTCGAGGTGGAGCGGCGAGAGCAGGAGCGTCTGGAACAGGAGCGCCTGGAGCAGGAACGCCTCCAAGCCGAGCGTCTCGAGGCAGAGCGGCTGGAGCGGGAACGTGTCGAGGCTGCACGACTCGAGCAGCAACGCATAGAGGCGGAACGATTCGAGAAGGAGCGCCTCGCAGCCGAGCGATTGGAACAAGAGCGCCTCGAAGCCGAACGGCTCGAACGAGTGCGCGTGGAACAGGAGCGCAAGGAGCAAGAGGAGCGCCGTCTCGAACAACAGCGTCTCGAGCAACAACGCATCGAGGCTCAACGTCTCGAGCAGGAGCGTATCGAACAGGAGCGTATCGAACTCCAGGAACGGCTCGAGCGAGAGCGCATCGAGGAGGAAGAGCGACTCAAACGAGAGCAGCTGGAGAAGGAGCGGGTCCGCGAAGCAGAGAAGCGCGAAGCGGCCACTCGCGCCGAGAGGGAGCGCAAGCAGCGAGAAATGGAGGAACGCGAACAGGCCGAGCTCGCCGAGGCCGCAGCTGCGGCTGTCGGATACGCCGCTCTGGCTGACAGCTCACACACATATGACTATGCCGACGACCCGCCTTCGACATCCCGCGAGCTCAACGAACACGATGGGGAGCTTCACGGACTTGGCCTGAATCGCGCTGTGGCACCCAACGGCGTCAGGCAGTCCAACACCCTCTCGGAAGACGGTGAACGCAGTGAGCTCGGCGACGTTGTTGCGATGCTCGATGCGCATCGTAGCAGCACCGACCTGTTGGCCAGCCCGATTGCCCTCCCGCGTCCCATCCCCAATGGTGTCCCTCCCTTGGAGCGCGGCCCGCCCACGAGTGTCACCCCCGACAGCCCTGGACTGCTCTCCCCCCAACTCTCGCCGTCCGACCACCGCGGCAGTGGCATCGTCATGGCCGACCAGCTCAACAACCTGGAGAAGCGTAAGTGGATACGATGCCCGGTGGAAACACCTTACTGACCCGCCGCTCAGTCATGCGCGACCTGTCTCCCCGAGACATCCACTTCAACTCGCCCTCTGCGCTTCAGCAGCGCCGCGGCGTCGGCGAGAAGGCCTCGCCTCTCAATGGAGCAGGTGTCAATGCGGCGGGTGCTGCTTTGCCCCGCCGTGGCTCAAGCAGACTACCTTATCTCCAGCCCGAGAGCCCCCGGCGCCACTCGCCCCTTGTCCCGCCAGGAAAGCGGTACCCAGACGCCCACACGTCGACAGGTTCAGCGGGCACCTCGCCGCCTTCGAACCACGGCTCGATGGCTGCGGCCGACCCAGAGGCGCGGTCCATGACGCACACGCGCTCTACTTCTGGCTCCAACAAGCTGCACCACGAGATGGCCCAGCGCGGAAGCGACCACTCCATCAAGAGTGCCAAGTCAGAAGCACCGAAGCGGCCGCCCCGCCCTCCCACTCCCGACTTCGCCACCCCCGAGGTGCCAGCCAAGTACCTCCCCACTGAGAAGGTTGGCACAATCAAGGTGCCCAACACACCGCCTCTCGGGTCGATTCCTATCACGCCGTCTCCTGGTGCCATCTCCAATGGCACGATGCCGACGACCCCAGGGCGTCAAAGGCCGCCTTCGATGAGCTTACGCGGGCTTCGCAGAGCTAGCTCAAAGGTCATGCTGCGCCCCAAGTCGAAGGCTCCCTCTGGCAACTACCCGACTTACCCTGTGGACCCGAACCGTGGCGGTGATCCAAACATCTCGTCGCCGATCATCCCTGTGGAGGAGCCGCAGATCCCCATTGGCCTCTTCCCCGCCAACCCACAGGCGATGGGACAGCAGTCGTCCTTCCAGAGCATGCGCAGCCCACCGTTCCAGCCTCGCAGCCTGCCCGACTCTACCAACGAGTTTGGAATGTTCAATGGCCCTAGCACCGACCCGCACGCCTCCACCGCGCCAGCGAAGAGCAAGGACGGGTTCGCGTCGCGTCTCTTCTCCTTTGGCGGCCGCCGCGGAAAGGATGAGAGCGAGATCTCTGCCATCAACATCTCGACCCCATTCTCCACTACCCACACGCACTTCACGCCCGCCGACATGGCTGCGGCCGCTGGGCACACCATCATGCCCATCCCGCCGCCGCCGCGCTCGCATGGCCCGTCGGGCTCGCTCAGTGCCTCGGGCGGCAACGTCCCCCTCTCGCCCGCCACGGCCAACTTTGAGTTTGGTGACCCCAACAACTCGCCCACATCCCCCCGAAACGTCAGGCGCAAGCCTGTCCCCGGACTTCAAAACCAGAACCGCAGCAGCGGTAGCGCGAGCGGCGACGAGTCTGCCGAGAGCGTCCCCGTACCACCTTCAAAGGTTACCGCAGCTGCCTACTAGATCTATTGTACCACCATATCTTTAGCCTGTACTACTCTGCCACCTGCAGAAAGTATCCACAGTCTGCATCTGGATGTAATAGTGTAATGACAGACATATTACTACGGCATTGTTCACCATGGAATGGGGCCAAGGGCTACAGTACAGGGAAGGGTGCTGCTAGCTGCTTAGATGTAGATGGCCAGGGTGACCGAGTTGACAGACATAAAGTCGCCTTCAGTCAGGTAGGCCTCCTCCTCGAGGAAGTGGATCGGCATGTCCACGAGGTGGCCGCGGATCTTGGACAGGTCGTTCTTGACCTCCTGGACCGACAGGGCGGCATGCGCGACGTGGCCAGTCTGACGAAGAGTCAGCACCGCCAGTGTCGTCACCGTCGACAAGCACTCACCTTGATGCTACCACTGGCGCGGATGTACTCTCCGTACTGGGCCCAGTTGCGGACCTTGTCCGTGGGCACACAGCGGAAGATGTGCTCAAAGATCTCACGGTTCGTCTTGCCAGTCGTGTTCCACAGGTTGACAAACTCGTCCGACAGCGGATCGGCAACCGCGAGATCATCGGGCGAGCCAAAGTCGTAGTGGTTGTGGACTGGCGCAGCCTTCATGTTGTCGTTGGGCTGGTTTGTAGGAAGCTGGGGTGGCAGAGGAGCGGAAAGGCCAAGGTGCTCTGTATCCGTCAGTATGGGTTCGGATCAACCCGACCCACCGCGCATCAGAGAGCGACGCCAAGACGCGGCAAGCTTGCCGGCCATGTACTTCTTGCCGTTCATCGTCGTCTCGATCATGTCATTGTCCTCTGGAGGAGCGTTAGTCTGGCTGTCTACCGGGTCGGATGGCTGCACGTACCAATGACAATGGCAATCTCCGAGTCGTGGTCGCCCCTCTGGCTACGGTCGTTGAGATTGGCACTGCCACAGATGATACGGCGGTCGTCCACAATCATGAGCTTGGTGTGGATGTAGCATTGCTGGACAGAGTCAGTGCTGACCGGAACGCCAGTCTCACCTCTGTGACGATGCTGTCGAGCTCCTCCTGCTCGGTTCCAGCCCAAGCCTCGGTCTTGACGTTGACGCCTGACCGCAGCGCGTCCTGGCAAACTAAACTGTGTCAGTCTCGTCCACGTTGAAGATCGTCGGCCTCACCGTTGTCCGGACTGCAATGGGTTAGGTCAATCCTCACTCCTGTTCACGACCACTTACACATCACCAATGTTGTTCACCGCTGCACTTTCGAACTTGCGAATGATGTTCTTGGCCTGCGAGCGTTAGCTAATCATTCATGAGGCCGCTCACCTCCTCGACAGTCCTAGGAAGCTTGACAACATCTTGGGCACTCTTGCCCTTTTTGTTGGTGTTGTCCCCCTTGGTGAGCTGGTCGTGCGTCTTCTCAATGTACACCACCGCGTCGTCGTCGGCCTTCTCTCCCGGGTCGCCGACATAGACGCGCGAGAGAGCAACCTGGGCCTCGTGGAACTCGACACCAGACTGTTGTCAGCAGTGCCCTTCATGTCACTCCCTCACCTTCTCCTCCATCTCTCTGATGGTCTCCTTGGGGGCGTTGATACGATCGTAGCTACGCAGATTCCAGAAAGAGATGTAGTCGTCCCTGGCAGGTCAGCAACGTCCCCAGACTACAGACCTACGGGTTGACGCCCTCTTCCTTGACGCGCTCAAGGATCGATTGACCGCCACGGTTGATGGAGCGGTACTGAATGGGGTCAGTGGGACCTAGGGCTTCAGCCTCACCTGGGCCTCCATGATAGCCTTGAGGCCCGAGTTGGTCTGGATGTTGCCGGGCTGCAGGGTTAGACATGAGAGGGCCTCAGTAGACATACGAAAGCACTAGGGCATGTTAGCAGCGCAGGGAAGACGGAGGGAGCAACTTACGGGACCTCTGGGATAAGAACATAGATCTTGAACTTGCGGCCATCCTTGGCAGCAGACAGGATACGCTCAACAAGCGCAGCACCTGGGGATTGTTAGCCATGAGACAGACAGACCGTCTTGCCGCTACCCACCGATAAGATTCTTTACAGGGTTTCCGACCCGAGTGGTAGTAATGCTGATATCGTTAGATTGCCATAATTGCGATGATGGTCGTCTTACACTGGACAATGTTAGCACTGGCCACTGGGATCTTTCGTGCACTCACAGAATTGGTTCTCAATATAGATACAGTGGTTGGCCTCGCGAATCAAGCTAATGTACGCCTCTGTGCAGTGTCAGCGCCGAAGGGAGGCAAGTCTCGCCACACGCACCTTGAATGCTGTCCTCGGTCAAAATACCGTGGCTCCAATCAGCCGCCGAACGAAGCACCTGCACACGGCAGGTGCCCTCTGGAACGGGCTCCGACGCGCGGGGAAGATCTGACGGCGGCCAGTGGTAGGGGTGCGCGAACTGACGACCGAGCTGAGGTTGTCAGTCAACTGCATGGCATCGCCACTCACCTCCTTCCATTTGTGGAGGTGCGGGTGGTCATCGCGGAGCTGCGAGTCTTTCTCCATCATCTCAGCCTGCCTCTTAGCGTACACGCTTTCCCAAGCTAAGGATGTTAGCAGGGCCCTCTGTGGTCGCACCACTAAGACTCACGCTGAGGAAGGGCAAGCCACTCCATGCGGTGGTCATGCTTGTACCTGCACTGTCAGCTCGCTACCACCCATGCCACATACTTGAGGTCCTTGACAAAGTTCCAGCGCTCGCAGAAGTGCTGCACGAGGTCGACGACACAAGGACCGATGAAGGTCAATGATGTGTCGTGCCACGCTAGCAGGGGTTAGCCAAGGCCAAGGCAAGGTCCGTGCGTGACTCACGCATACGGCCAGCCTCCTGAATGGCGAGGGCGTTGGACGTGTACTTGTCCACGGTCTGGAAGTCCATGATGCGCGAGTTGTTGTAGTCTGGACTGTTAGCTGCGAGTGTGGCGCGCAGAGGGCACGGACCTTGGCCAGGGAAGAGGGCGTCCTCGAACTTGGCGGGGTGGACGTCGGCGAGCGGGTGGTTGGGCGTGTCCCAGCGTCCAAAGCACGCGTCCAGACCACCCATAGCCGCCACCTTGTTGTCGACGATGCACAGCTTCTCGTGGTGCGAGAAGTAGTACACGAGTTCGCCTGTGACGCCAAGTCAGCACTCCTTCTAGTATGGTTCGTGGCGCCCTAATCTCACCGCCAGAGTGGTCAGGGTGGCGCATGACTGCAATGTTTGGATGCAGGTCCTCGAGGGCGTGCTGTGTCTGTCAGCCGTGCCCATCCCAGGGCGTTGTGACGCACCTTTGTGTGCTTGGATCCAAGGGACATGGATGCGGTCACCTGGTGGGTCAGCGTCGCGCAGCTAGGAGTACCCACCTCCTTGTACACCTGCACGAACACCTTGACGCCCTGCTCAGCCTTGCGCTTGAGAAGGCGGTCGAGGCGCCACTCGGGGAAGTAGGCAGCAGGGCGGCGGAGCTGTGCAGGCTGTTAGCACCGACGATGACCCAGTGTACCCACGTAGAGCTCAGGAGTGAGCCACCAGTCGAGAATCATGATGCTCTGTGCAGGCGTCAGCGGAATGCACAGAAGCCATCGAAGCCACTGGCGGTGGTGCCCCACTCACCTCTGTCGCTGAATCAATGATCTCTGACAGCGCCCAGAAATAGTCTGCGTGGTTCACACGATCAGCAACGACCCAGCCCGCCGGGCATTCCGCAGCAGCAACAACAACGTACCATGACCATCAATGTGCCACTTGACGAGGTTGCCAGGACGGTCGGGTGCAAAGGACCTGAAGCGGTGGCTGTCGCGGGTGGCCTCGAGCTTTGCGTCAATCTCCTTCTCCCACTCCTCGTCGTGGCGGTGGTTTGGGTTCCAAGTGGTCGCGACGGAAACACCGAGGCGTGAGATGCCAGACTGGACGTGGTCGACATTCTCGCGCAGCTTGCGAAAGATCGACTCCTTCTTGCTCTCGCCCGTACCGCTCGTGTTGACAGATGCCTGGTCGCTGCTGCTCATGGTTGACGAGGTTTGAGTAGGTCGTTGTAGAGGTGGTACAAAGGGGTTGAACTGGGAGGATGCCCACTGTTGCTGAGCTTGTTGTTGAGCTAACGACAGAGATGAAGTGGAACGGTCAATCGTCGTTTTGACTTCGGCGTGCCAGTCAATGATCGAGTCTGCTGCCTTGTCTGCTGCCGTGTCGATTACCCGAGTTGCTGCGCGGGAAATGTCTCTGAGACTGGTGAACAAGGGCGACGGCGTCATAGTGTCGGCAGAGGAGGGCTCGATCTGTTTTGGGCACGCAGGCCGGTGTGTGGGCTGGCTGGGCTGGCGACGCTCGTTGGGCCGAGAGGGGCAGGGCTGGCTGGGCTGGATACTGCGAACTGACTGCGACTTGCCTGGGTTTCTTGGCGTGACGTTTACGGCAAACCGGCTTGCAGACGACTCAATGTGCCCTGGAACGCTCGACGTTTGAAAGGGGCTCTAGACGACAGAGGGGGTATGTCGTCGACAACCACGGCTGGCCCCCCCTGACGTCGCTCACCTTCGCTTCCCTTTGATGCCCGGCGCAGCATGCTGCCCTCCGGTTCCCACCCTGCAACCAGGGGCACTGTTAATTGCTGTTACATAAGACAATACCACGTGGCAGCCACCCAGACGCGTTCAACTTCTTTACGTATGCAAAACACGCACAGACCACACAATGTTGACTGCCCAGAGCGCGTCGCGACAACGACAAGTGGAGGGCGAGCTACCAAAGTCAACGCATTAGACAACACTTTCGTTCACCACAACATCATCACCGCATCAGCATAACTAGGTCTCCGAACGCGCCTCATTCCCACACGCATAGCACTGCCTCTTCGCCAAGACAGCCGGGCGCTGGCCCAGCTTCCATCCTCCCTCCACACACCAACATCCCCGTCCCATGCCCCTCCTCCAACCCCCGGGGCCCGATCTCCGCCCCTTCGAGCTGACGTACACGGATGCGTACAGCTCGATTGTGTCACGCGTCCGCAGGAGAGGCGGATCAGGCTCGGGCTCAGTCGTCGTCTTTGTCGGCGTTGACGTGGTACGTGCTTCACGGCCCCAAGGACACTGCTGATGACATCAGGACGGGTTGTTAGCTTCGAGGATTCTCGTGTCCTTGTTCCGGCAAGACGACATTCCGTACCGCATCATTCCTATCGGAGGCTATGCCGAGCTCGAGGACAAGACGGCAGAGGCGCTCGAGTCGGAAGAGGTAGGCAGTGCACAGACGCACGCTGCAATTACTGACGAGGCACAGCTGCACACTCTGATTCTCCTGTCGATTGGCGCTGTGCTGCCCAACTTGGAATCCTTCTTTGACCTGCCTGCGGGCGTTCACCTTCACGTCATCGACTCGCACCGCCCATGGGCGCTGGAGAGCTTGTTCGACGTGGACAATGTGGACGAGGATGGCGTCGAGGCCAACCAGATTTGGATCTGGGGCGACGGCGACGAGTCCAAGCTCGACGAGGTGAAGAAGAGTTGGGAGGCCCTGCAGGTGAGTGGACAGTGGCTTGATTCATGCTGATGTCTCTAGTACAACGATGTGGCAGATAGTGACGACGAGGAGGATGAGGACGACGATGAGGATGACGAGGATGAGGAAGAAGCCGATGACGAGGAGGAGGGCGAGGAGAGCGAGACTGAGGAAGGCGAGGGCCGGAAACGGGGTCGGCAGGGGTCATCGCGACCGAAGAAGAAGAGGAGACGTGGGGTAAGCTGCTCTGCAAACCCTCATGGCAAGCTGACACCTCCAGGGTATGGCCCCAGCAGCCCGCGAGGCCCACGCACGGCGTATCGAAAACTACTACAGCGCAGGAACCCACTTTGGCATGAGCTCGGCACAGGTGGTGTATCTCCTGGCCACAATGCTGGAGCGAGCGGATAATGACCTGTTGTGGTGGGCGATCATTGCAGTCACATGCCAGTACGCCTCTGCCCAGATAGACCGCGACCAGTACGACATCTACCAGGAGGTGCTGTCGGACGAAGTGGCGCGCCTCAACCCCGAGGCGGCCAAGGTGCCCAACCCAGACGACCGGCGCATCAGCAGCAGTGAAGAGTTTCGCTTCGTCTTGTTCCGCCACTGGAACTTGTTCGACTCGATGCTGCACTCTGGCTACGTTGCAGGGAGGTTGGGTATCTGGAAGGAGCAGGGAAAGAAGCGACTGAGGGGTCTGCTGGCCAAGATGGGGTGGGTGCGGAGCTGTAGAAGTGGCTAACCCAACTCCAGCTTTCCTCTACAACAAGCCCAGCAGTCGTACCTCCACATGGACATGGCGCTCAAGCGGGATCTGCCGAACAAGCTGGAGGCTATTGCACCAGAGTACGGCCTGGTCGAACTCGTCTACCCATCCTTTGTGCGGTCATACGGCTTCTTCTTAGCTGCCATGTCTGCGGCGGACGCAGTCGAGGCGCTGCAAGCTCTTCTGGAAGCGGCCCACGGCATCCGCCTGGAGACCGAGGTGGAAGGCGGAGCCGGTGGCGGCGAGTGGTTCGGAGGGCTGAAAGTGTGGCGACCGATTGGCAACAGTGGGGTGAACGGCGACGAGTCGACACCAGCGTCAAGAGGGGACACGCCCGAGGGAGACGACCCGAAGAAGGAGCAGCAGTGGCATGTTGCCAACTTTTGGACGGCATACGATGCGTGTGACGAGTACGTGTGGGCGGTGGGCGTGCAACTGACCAGCAGTATCAAGGAGCTACGACATGCTCTTCCCCTCGCCAAGACGCTGCACCACGCGATCGTGCGCCAGGGCTCAGCGATCCTCGACAAGGCGTCGATCAAGAAGCTCCGCACGTTCCGCTTCGCGGCAGT
Organism: Vanrija pseudolonga; assembly: GCF_020906515.1. NCBI lineage: Eukaryota > Fungi > Basidiomycota > Tremellomycetes > Trichosporonales > Trichosporonaceae > Vanrija > Vanrija pseudolonga. The sequence continues at coordinate 3,271,292 of NC_085849.1, read as the reverse complement.
GAGCGAGGGGCCGGACCTGCGCCTCTTCTCGCACCCGGCGCTGCTGTCGCGTCTGGCAGTGTGGCTCGTCGACGCGACGCGCGACAAGTGGTCCGAGGGCGAAAGCCACCACGGAAAGCACCCCAAGTCACTGCCGTTTGTGCTTGCGTGCTTGAATGAGGAGAAGGACATCTACTCGGTCATTGGGTTCACCGGCGCGCCAGAGTTTGACAGCGTGCGGAAGAAGTAGGTGGCCCAGGCTGCGCGAAGCGAAGCTGTGGTAGGAAACGCTAACACGCCCCTAGCAAGTTCTCCCTCGCCTTCACCTCGGCGTCGCAGGAGAGCGGCATCGGCTCGCGGCAGGACATGTTTGACCAGAGCTTTGTCGAGGTGCACAAAGGCGATCTGCTGCAGTTTATCGAGGCGGTACAGCTGCGGTCGTTGTAGCGGGCGTGGTGTTGAGCGGAGAGAGTTCCGTCAATCTAGCATATGCACTCTTGTCATAGCGGCGTGCACGGTTTCTGCCAACTGACGACTCGGCCATCCCGCCACACGCCACACCCAGCCTGCCACACCCGCCCACACCCCCACACCCCGATGCAATGCATGTCTGTCTCTACTGCTACTGCTTAAAACGCACCAAACTGGCCGTTGCGCTTGGCCACCTTGTCCCAGTCGAGGCTCTTGAACCAGTCGCGCGCGTACTGCTCGCGGGCGAACACGCCGTACTTGTCGCCAAGGTACGCCAGCTCGAAGAGGTTGAGGACGGCAAGCGGCGTGACCTCGGCCGTGGCCTTCTTGCGCGCGTAGCGCGGCGCCGCGGGAGCGTCAGCGGCAGCGGCGGGCGAAGCCTCAGCCGCGGGCGCAGCCGCCTCGGCCTCGGCGCCAGAGGTCGCCGGCGTGCCGAACAGCGGCAGCGCGCCGTCCCGTCCGCGCTGGGCGCGCGCCGTGACGAGCAGACTGCCGGCCGCAAACGTCGGCACGACGTCAAAGTCGCCAATCTCCTCGCCGGCCTTGACGAGCCACAGCCAGCCCGAGCCGATGATGCCGCTCGCGTACGACGCCACGCGGTCCTCGAGCGGCGCGAACTGCGCCGGGACGGGCTTGGGGGTGTCGGGGTTCTAGGGAGCAGCGCGTCAGCGCTGCGACGGGGGCGCCACGGGTAGCGGAGCGCGGAGTGCGCGGCGACCGTTGTCTCCTACACCCCTTGCTCCTCGCACACTCGCTCCGCTCGTGTGCTGCTCGCTCGGCACTCACCAGACCCTCCAAAAAGTACGAGTTGTTAACCAACAGACTGGCATAGTTGAACGCAAGGCTCAGGCTCGGCTCGCGCGCAGAGAACGCAAGCAGCTCGGCGACGTCGAAGCGGTCGTTGTCCCACTTGAGGCGGATGGGCGCGAGGCGGGGGTTGGCTGGAGGGAGGGTGTTAGCATTGTGCGGGGTTGTAGACTTGAGCGAGCCAGCGAGCGAGCCTTAGCCGGCGCGGTAGAGCGTCCGCCGCCGCCCCGCTCGCTCCGCTCGCGGCACTGCGCAACTCACACCGAACCTCCTCCTGTAACCTCCCCCAAAGACCGCCCTGCCACTCGTCGAGCCGCTGCACCTCCTTGGCGCCGAGGAACCCGTCGATGCCGGAGAAGATGCGCGCGTCGACCCCGCCAGCGGCGCCCTTGGAGGACGACGAGGAAGGAGCCGCGGCGGCAGCAGAAGGGGAGATGATGCCCCTGCGTGTCGCTGCGGTCGCGAGGCGGGACGTCGAGGCGAGGAGCGGGCGGACCGACATTGTGTGTGTGTTGATGAGTGGTGGCTGCCGACGCCGCCGAAAAGAAAGTCGGGGTGGTTTCGGGGGTGTTGGACTTTGGCGGGGCTACCGTGGGAGAGTGGCACGTGACTCGGCTCGATACATTGATCGTCGATGTTGATGATGCTGGGGATCATTGCATTGCTGTTGTACATTGCATACATACCATGGCAGACCTGATACCAAGCGGCACGAAGATCCAGTACGCGGGCTCCGTGACCCAGCTGACACCGCAGGGCGTCCGCCTCAGCACCGGGCACGCGCCGCGCCTCCGTCCTCGCCGAAGACGACGAGGCATGGACGGCCCCCTCGAGCCCGGCACACCTGGTCCTCGGGTTCCCGGCCCCGATCACCCCGGCACGGATAGCGCTCACCTTCCAAGGCGGGTTTGTGGCCCTCTCTATCCTCGTCAGCGTGCGGCGGGACGGCGAGAACGGGTTCGAGGCCGCCGGGAGGGTGTACCCCGAGGACGTGAACCGGCGGCAGGTGCTCTCGTGGGTGTCGCGTCGCGGCCTGACAACTGCTGACTTCCCAGCCTGCCTTACCCCGACGCCGCCGACGCACCGGCCATCACCGCCCTCCGACTCGACCTTGAGAACTCGTCCGACCACCATGGCCGCGTGACTCTCTACCGTCTCGAACTGCTGCCCCCGGCATAGCACGACGTTACGCTCAGACTCCTGCACCAGCCTCCTCACTACGCGGCCCCTCTACACCCCCGCACCCCACACCCCTCGGCGTCACTGTTGCATGCCACCTCCGCCAGGGCCGGTTGACGACACCCGGGGTTGCTATATATTTTCGTCGTCTACAATTCTACTCCTCCTCCACACCCCCGCCACGCCCGATGCCAATGCAAGGTATGGGAGCATGATACCGACAGTGTGCTGTGTGTTGTGTTGGTTGTGTGTGACTTTGTGTCGTGTTGTTGTTGTTGCTGTGTTGTTGTGGGCCGACTCAATGCTTGGTGGGTTGTTGCAGTGCTGATCTTCTCGTTCTTCTTGCAGTGCTTGATTCCTCAACACCATACAAACCATACAAACAACAAGATCGTACAATTTTTCGGAAAGACTGATACAGGTTCGATTCGAGATGTCGAGAGCGACGGGGCCGGTCTTTTAAAAATCGTCAAGATCCGGCTTCGGCAGCGAGGCCGAGTGGGGCGAGTTGTGGAACGTCGGCCCGGCGTACTTTGGTCCGCCGAGAGGGACGCCACTCGCCTGGTTGATGCGCGGGAACTGGCCCACGATCGGGAGTGAGATCACGCCAGGCAGGCCCGAGGGCACGGGCGAGGCGCGAGAGTTGGCGGCGGTCCGCACCGGGGTCTGGGGAGCCCGGTGGACGTTGTAGCCAGTGTGGAAGGGAGAGTTGTCAAAAGCGGCTGCCGAGTGGTTGCGCGGCATCATGGACGCAATCGCTGCCGCTGCGGGGTGGTGGTCAAGCGACTGGCGGCGGTCGTGTGTAGGTCGCTCGGGCTTGAGCGTCACAGCGGTGCTGCCCTTGGCGCGCCGGCGCTGGTCGGCAGTTGAAGAACGTGTCGAGCGCTTGGAAGGCGTGTCTTCGGCGCCTAGTTGCTGCTGCCAGTTCAACGGCTGAGGGGCGGACGGTGCATCGAGCGGCATGTCCCAGCCCTGGCCGTCAGCCTTCTTGCCGTTGGCAGTGGCAAAGAAGCCCTCGGTAGGGAGAGACTGGCTCAGAGAAGTCACGTCAAAAGACGAGTCGGGTGTCGCAGCAGCCTCGGCAGCCGCCTTTCCGCCCCGCTTCTTCTTCTGCGTCTTTTTGTTGTTGGCCGGAGGTGACGCCTGCGAAGCCCGCTGGGAGCGGGTCACGGGCCGTTCGGCCTCTGATCCAGTGTCTTCCCTGCCAGAGACAGGAGCAGAAGTGGCCATGCCGCCTTGCGCGAGATCCATGCGTTCCTTGTTGAGCCTTAAGAGGCCCTTCTTCGGCGCCGGGCTGGGGGCGACACCGAGGAGCTCAAACAGCTCGGGGTGGTCCTCGTCGCCAGTGTCTAGTGCGTCCGAGCCAGCAGCGTCTTGCGGAGTTCCGTTGCCTGAAGCGCGAGCTCCACGCTTACGGGGGCCGCGTCGGCGTCCAGCTGGGGCGCCATCGTTGCGAGTGCCGTCGACTTCACCCAATGGCATGGTACTAGGGGCGTGCTTGCTTCGGGGTGAGTGGATGCGTGTTGGCGTGTTGGAGCGGGGAGAGCCGGGAAGGGCGCTTGGTGGCTGCTGCTTGAACGATGAGACGGGGAGCTGGAGTTGGTGGCTTGAGCGTCGAGGTGGTGGTGCAGAGCGGAGGCTCATCCTAGGAAGTTGGTGAGTTGGCGTAGTGTGTGGGTCGAGTGGTGTGAGGTACCAACAAGACTCGAGGATGTGGGGGGGTTTAAGTAGGTGTCGCGAGGCGAGTTGACTTGCGACAAGGGACGGGAGGGGGGGGATGAGATGGCGTGGGTGCTATTAGGTTGCGGGGTTGTTGTTCAGGCCAGCCTGTTTGCTTGATTGGAGGGTGGAACAAAATGGTCTGAATGGAACAAATATAAAAGTGGGGAGGAGAGGGGAGTCGTGGAGAGATGGGGGGAGGGAGGCGTGAAGCCTGTCTCTGACAGGAGAGGTAGATGTTGTGTGTCGTGGAAGAATGTGGGTGATTGTGTGATGCACACAGAGATGGCGACGAGCGAGATGACGGCGGCGGTGGCGGCGCAGCCCTCTCTGTGCACCCCTTCCCTCGACTCAATCCGATGCTGATCACGTTTCCAGCACCGCCCATACTTACTGGGGAAATGAGCCTAACAATCTAGCCACGTGGAATTGACCCTAACATTTACACACCCAATGTCCCCTCGGCAACCCTTGTCCTTGCTTGACTTTTGCTGGCTGGGCCTGACAGAGTGTCCGCACTGTGCGATCCAACCCGGCAACAAGCAACTTCAACCTCGACTCACCACCACGCAATGCTCTAACCCCACGCGCCTGCCAACGCAATGATAACCACCAAGAGGTGCTGGCGCATCACCGCTGCAGCAGCGGTGCGCCGCCACCGCTTCGCAAGTAGCAGCGCGGCGCACGCCCGACCACCAGAGGACGACGACCCGGAGCCCTTCGGCCAGGCGTATGGCGCTGGACCGTCGCGCCTGCCGTATACGCCGCCGCCTTCGGCCTCAACGACGCCCTCATCTCGCACGACGCGCGACTCGGCCCGCCGTATCCGACTGGCACTGGACGACGTACCGAGGACGCAGCTCGGAATGCCCCATCAGCTCCTCAACGCGCTTGGCATCTCGAAGAGCGCCGACGCGCTTTCCCGCCTCGAGCAGCATGTCATTCTCCACCACTTTATCCGGCGGCGACGCGGCGTGCTAGCCATGGAGCTCATGATGCTCTGGGTCCAGCTCTACCAGCTCGAGGCGGCAGACCACCCATCGAGACCACCTCAGTTCTCCCTCGTCACGCTCTCGATCTTGCCAACAAGAGTATCCGGCAAACCGCACCCAGAGTTCCCGGTAGTCGACATCCCCAGGAGTGAGAAGCTCCCTCAGCCAACGTTCGAGGAGCAGCAGCCCGACCGGGTATCAAACCACTTGCGAGTAATGCTCGCTCTCATCGACCGGCTCCAGGCCGTCGGCCACCCACGCCCAATGCAGCTCTACTCGCTCGCGATTGAACAGGCTCTACGGGAGAGACGATTCGACATGGCAGCGAAGACATACGCGCTGCTTGTCGAAGCTTGGGTCATGGAGGGACGTATTGCGGAGGGAGGCCGCGCCGAGGATTTCCATCAAGGCGGCGCGCCATCCCGAGCCCTGACAACGACAAAAAGCTCAGCGCTGCATAAAATGTGGTTCAGCGGAGTGCGCACCTGGCGTTTGCCAGGTGAGGCGTTGTCGCTCCATGACCGACTGGATCTGTGGCATCCCAAGAGCCACGCGGCGGGGGAACGCCTCCGTGGGTTCCCGATGCCGCTGCCGACCTCGCCGCCGTCGCTGGTGCCCCACCCTCACCGGCTGCTTATCGAGGAGATTCTCAACTCGCTCATGCTCGACCCGCATACCGCATCGCCTGCCGAGTTTGCCGCGTCTATGCGCGCGCTTGCAACGCTTGCCAACACCATCCTGTCCCGCACTCTCCCCATTCCGGCTATCCCTCTGCTTCTGTCGAGCTTCAGCAAGTCGCACACCCACCCCGCCGTGTACCCCGATTCGATTTCTGAAGAGCCAGCGAGCAATGCGTGGGCGTACACCGCGCACACGCAGGTTCACGTCGCCTTGGTGTCGCTCATCTTCTCTCCACCAAACTTTGCCCGAGCAGCTGAGCTCGAGCGTGAATCTGGCGTCGCTGTCCACCAGCGCCAGATGAACGGCCCTGGCCGGTACATGCTCCCCGACCTTGGGCTGAAGTCATGTGTCGTACTCCTCACGTACGCCGTACACACTCTCAAGCAGCCGCGTTTAATCACGCGCCTGGTGTCGTATGTCCACGACCGCTGGGACTTTATGAGGACAACAGTCACCAACATGGGATTCCGTGGAGCGACACTGGCTCAGGACAATGAGACAGCCCAGAAGTACGACGACGTGTTGTTCAAGGGCACGCTTTTGGACCGCCACGGCGACTCCAACGTCGATACTAGTAAATGGGACAAGGCCGTGCCAGTGGCGGTCGGGCCGACAGCCATCGCGACGGTGTCAGCGCCAAGCGGCCAGCCCATCAAGGTCACACCCGACGCCCATTCGCTGGCCGCTTTGCTGTCGCACCTCGCCGCTACTTCGCAAGGAGAGCGGCTCAAGAGGGCCGTCTATGCTGTCATTCCGTTCCTCCGCGTCGGTCGCGAGACGACTGCTCATCAGATTGCGATCCTTGAGCGCGACACAGGTGTTGTCCTCGGTGAACGTGGTCGTCCGATCCCGCCTGAGCTCGCCGGCCACGTATGGGCCGCCATGATCAACGCTCTCGCCAAGTCGGGTCAGTTCAACCTCGCGCAGCGCATCTTCTTTGTTGCTCTCCGCAACGAGTACAAGCAGGTCTGCCGACACAAGCTGGAGAACGAGGAGATGCCCGACTCGCTCCGGCTCCCGATCCACATCTTCACGACCATGATGGATGTGTACGGCAGCGAAGGCAACTCGAAGCCCGACATGAGCATCGGTCAGTACCCTCTCCGCATCAAGGTCGATCCCAAGTTCCACTTGTACCCGCGCCAGATTGCTGCGCAAGCAATGGTGTGGCAGCTATACACGGACGTGCGGAAGCGTTTTGCCGAGTTGGACAGCGACGCGCCACACCTCCAGCTCGACGCCCGGTTCTTCAACTCTGTGATCAAGGCCACTGCCCCCCGCTTCCATTTGGATAGCGACACGGCTCTGGACGACGACACGGCCGCCGAGCTCGACGAGATTCTGCGCGACATTGTCGACGCCGGTCTGGAGTGTCCTCCTGGTCTCCTGTCCAAGCTCGAAACTGGCACGAGCGTAGGCAAGAAGTATCTTCCCATCGAGAGGACAAAGGGCCTGCAGACCAAGCGCACTGTGCCGAGGCGTGTCTACATCCCGTCGCGCCGAGCCCTCGAGAGCGAGGAGAGGGCCCATGTTGCCGACCCCACCCAAGCTGCTCCCCAGCTTGCTCCAACGGAGTAACACAACCTCGAACCGCTCCATCATCATCACCCACCAACGCCCCACCCTCTCTGCACTCAATACTTCATTTTTTTTTGGTATCTCATCGCACTAGCATTAACACTCATATGCACTGGCTCGTCGTGACAGTACCTGCAATGCTGCCTCTGTACGCCGTCTCCGGCCCACTTGGGCCTCTGTGACCCCCTTTTGCTCCCGTGCCTGGCTGGACATTGCCGACGCGCTTCAGGATCGGCGCCACGTCGAAAGTTGATCTTTGTTGTTGTCGAGACTGCTCCATCTCACCCATTGACTCTTCCCATTATGAAGCTGCAAAAGCTGCTCATCGGCGCAGCAGCGCTACTCGTGCCATTTGTGGCGGCCGACGGCAGCGCCGGCGAAGAGGCCGAGACGTTCAAGTACGAGGTGAGGCCTCCACTTTCTGTCGCAGCCCTAACCCCGCAGAGCGATATCTCGCGCCTCCGCTCGCTCGTGATCCACTCGCTCTACTCGCACAAGGACGTGTTCCTGCGCGAGGTGATTTCCAACGCCAACGACGCGCTCGAGAAGCTCCGCCTCACGTCCCTCACGGACCGGGACGTGCTCAGCGCCGGCGAGCCCAACATCACCATCACGGTCGACCTCGACGAGGGCGGCAAGACGGGCAAGCTGATTATCCGGGACACGGGCATCGGCATGAACAAGACCGAGCTCGCTCGTAACCTCGGCACTATTGCGCGCTCGGGCACCAACGAGTTCTTGAAGCGCGCCGACGACGCCGGCGCCGTCGACTCCAACCTCATCGGCCAGTTTGGTGAGTACTTGCTCAGCAGTGCCACGTCGTACGCAAGGAGAGGACAATAGCTGACTTCGAAAGGCCTCGGCTTCTACTCTTGGTAAGGGAACAATGGGCACATGCGAGGCACTAACGCCCAGCTTCCTCGTCTCGCCTGTTGTCCGCGTCTCGTCCCTCCCGCCCGCGACCGCTGAGCACCCCGACCCGGTGCAGCACACTTTTGTGTCGACGGCGTCGGGCGACACGTTCGAGGTGTTTGCCGACCCGCGCGGTAACACGCTCGGCCGGGGTACGGAGATCATTCTCGACATTGGAGACGAGGACGAGCAGTTCCTGTCGACCAACAACCTCAAGGCACTGATGTGAGTGGCGGCTGCGCGGGTGCCACTGACAGTAAAGTGACAAGCACTCGACCTTCTCGACCACGTTCCCGATCTACATCCGCGAGAAGAAGCCCCCGAAGGTGGCCGAGACCAAGGACGAGGACGAGGAGTTTGACGATGCCGACACGCAGGACGACGACGAGGACGAGGACGAGTTCACCTTCGTTCGTGTCAACGACAAGGCGCCCATCTGGATGCGCGACCCCAAGTCCGTGTCCAAGGAGGACTACATCGACTTCTACAAGGCCGTCGCCAAGGACCAGACGCAGGAGCCCCTCGGCTGGTCCCACTTCAAGGGCGACACGCAGTCGGGCGTCTCGTTCCGCTCCATCATGTACATCCCGCCTGTGCTCGAGAAGGACTTTTGGTCCAAGATCACCAGCGGCTTGAACAATGTCCGCCTCATGGTCAAGCGCGTGTTCATCACCGATGACCTCGGCGAGCAGTACATGCCCCGCTGGCTCAGCTTCCTCAAGGTGACTGTTGACGCTGACGACCTTCCGTGAGTTCATGAAGTTGTGCCGGAGCCTAACCCCCAGGCTCAACGTGTCCCGTGAGACGCTCCAGAACTCGCGCTTCCTCAAGCAGCTCCAGCGTATCCTCGTGCGCAAGGCCATCGACCTCTTCACCAAGCTTGCGGGCGACGACCCGGAGAAGTACAAGGAGGTCTCCAAGCTCTACGGCAACGCGCTCCGCATCGGCATGATGGAGAGCCAGAAGGACAAGATCAAGATTGCCAAGCTCCTCCGGTTCGAGAGCACGCGCTCGCCGTTCACCTCGCTCGAGGAGTACGTCGAGAACCGCAAGGAGGGCCAGAAGCAGATCTACTACATTGCCGGCGTGGGCGAGACGACGCAGGCACTCTCGCGCTCGCCATTCGTCGAGAAGCTCAAGGCGCGCGGGTACGAGATCCTGCTGCTCAACCTCCCGTCCGACGAGCCCATGATGGGCGCCCTCAACAACTTTATGGGCATGCAGGCGCAGGACGTGTCCAAGAAGGGCCTCAAGTACGGCGACGAGGAGGAGGACGAGGCTGAGAAGAAGGAGCTCGCCGCGCAGAACATTGCGTACAAGCCTCTCCTTGCCTGGCTCAAGAAGGAGCTCGAGGGCAAGGTCAGCGACGTCGTCCTGACCAACCGTCTCGTCACGTCGCCGTGCACGATTGTTGTTGGTGAGTGCTTGCCTTGGAGGAGCGTCTAGCACCCAGCTAACGCAACCAGACTCGATGGGCTGGTCGGCCAACATGGCGCGCATCATGGCCTCGCAGGCCGAGGCTGAGAACGACCCCATGTACCAGCTCATGAAGAACCTGCCGCGCGTGCTCGAGATCAACCCCAAGTCGCCGCTGATCGAGGGCCTGCTCGAGCACGTCATCGAGCTGCCAGAGGGCGACGACGAGCCGAGTGCACAGGAGCTCGAGATCAAGCAGACCATCTCGGTGCTGTTCGACACGACGCTCGTCCGCTCGGGCTTCGACGTCGCCGACCCCACCAGCTACTTTGAGCGCGTCGAGCTTCTGCTCCGCCGCTCCCTCGGCGTCTCGTCCTCTGCGCGCGCCGAGGACAAGGTCAAGCCCGCGCCTCCTACCGCCGCCAACCCCCTCCCTGAGGACACGGAGCACGACAAGGCCGAGAGCATCCTCGACGGCGTCGAGTTTGGCTCCAGCGACGACAAGGAGGGCGAGGCCGACGAGTGGCTCGACTGGAACAAGTTCAAGGCTTCGATGGACGACGACACTGTCCACGACGAGCTCTAAGTGAGGAAGAAGAAGTAGCATCATTCATCATGCATCGATATCAATCTTGCGCCAACCACTACTATGTGCCGTACTATTCTCACACATTACTGACTTAGCGACGGTCACGCCCGCCGTCGTCAAACCGCCGCCTGGGAGGCGAGCGGTCGTCGTCGAATCGGCGGCGCGGTGGCGAGCGACGTTGATGAGGGGGAGGGTCGCGGCGCGCGCCAGGTCCGGCACCGGGCACCTGAGCCAGGCGGCTGGGATGCACTGGGACCTGTGCCATGCGACTGGGGTGCACTGGAGGCGCCGCGGCACGGGGCGGGCTCTGCTCTCGAGCGCGGGGTGGGGGAGGGCTCTCGCGACGGCGGGGGGGAGGGCTGTCGTCGCGGCGGCGAGGGGGAGTGTCATCGCGACGGCGGGGAGGAGAGTCAGCGCGGCGACGAGGGGGAGGGCTGTCATTGCGGCGACGGGGAGGAGGAGAGTCGTCGCGACGACGGGGAGGGGGGCTGTCATCACGGCGGCGGGGAGGAGGAGAGTCGTCACGGCGACGGGGAGGGGGGCTGTCGTCACGGCGGCGGGGGGGAGTGTCGTCACGACGACGAGCGGGAGGGCTGTCGTCGCGACGGCGCGGTGGCGTCCTCGAGTCATCCCTTGCGCCGCGGCGAGGCGAAGGGCTACGCTTCCTCGGCGACTCGGTCGCTGTCCGCTTACGGGGCGAGTCGTCGCGGCGCCTCGGGGGCGGTGATGGCGACCGAGAGTCCGACTCGTCAGAGTACCTCCGGCGGCGAGGGGGCGGGGAGCGCGAGTCCGATTCGTCCGAGTACCTGCGGCGACGGGGAGGCGAGCGGCGACGGCGGTAGCGCGAATCGTCCGAGCTGTAGTCCGAGCTGCTGTCCGAGCTCGAGAGGTCCGACGACAGGTCGGACGACGAGTCCGAGTCTGAGCTGTCCTGCGCCGCCGCGTGCTGGGCTGCCAGCAGCTTGGGCGCGTTCTGCAGCCACGTACGCATGTCCTCCGTGATCGCACCGAGACCAATCTGCGTAAAGTAGTTGATGGCGAAACGCGTGTTGCGTGGGTTGTCGGTAGGGAACATGTTGGCGAAGACGGGCTGGAGGTCGGGAATCTTGAAGCGCTCGACCATCTTCTTCATGCCCATCTCCTCCTTCATTTCTTGAAGGAAGATCTTGACAAAGATACGCGACGACGATGTCGTCTCCTCCTCGTTCATGTGGACGACGTGAAGGACGGCCCACGAGATGGCGTCCGAGGCGAGCAGGTGTCCGAAGAAACGGCCAATGTTGCGCAGCTTGTTGGTCTCGTAGCGGTGGATCGTCTCGTAGTACTTCTGGAATGCCTCCTGGAAGTTCTCGGTCCAAAGTCGATTCAACTTGCAGAAACGCTCGCCGATGAGGCCGTAGAAGTTGGAGTACGAGCGCTCCTGCGAGCAACACTCAACAATCATGTTGCACAGCTCGATCTCGTTGCCCTCGGGGATGTTGACTTTGAGGAGCTTGTGCACAGCTTCCTCAAAGTTGAGCGAGTTCATGATCGTGAGGTAGATCGTTCGCCTCAGGTTCATCAGGTTGGTCTCGGTCATGTCGGTAATGCCCTCCTTGTCGGGGGCGACGTCCGCTTCGCTCTCGTCGTCAGAGTAGTCGCTGCCACTGCCCGACTCGTCCTCGTCATCCGAGTCACCGAGAATCTCCTTCTTGATCTCCTGGTAACGCTCCTCGTTCTCCAAAAAGTTGGGGTCAACCTTGAACAGATCTGGGGGTGTCAGAATCCTGCCAGCATACGCCTCGCTCGACTTACTCAAACCCTCTTGCACCTTGAGCTCATCGTCGAGACTCAGTCGATGCGTAATCTGCTCCTCCTCCTCCACAAGATCCAGGCCCTCGGGAATCGATGGGTTGTCCTTGTACTTGTCCTTGCGGACCTGGAACAGGACTTCGATCATGTACTGGCAACGCTTCGAGATGGCACCCTCGTGAAGCACAGCACGGAAACGCTCAAAGATCATGGTGTTGGCGCGGGGGCTGTTCTCCTGGAGGAAGAACCCAACCTCGCGCATGAAGCCGACAGCGACCTCGATAGAGTCGTCCGTAGGGCGCTCCAGACACAACAGAAGAATCTGAAGGGCCACAATCTCGTGTGCCACATACTGGTTGACGAGGTGGGCGATGAACGTCGAAGTCGCGTTGCAAACAGTCTGAAAATGTCAGCTCCCATTGTCTCCAAACAAAACTCACCTTGTCGTTACGCTTGTAGGCACGACGGAACTGGGCAATCAACCGTGTGAGGACCAGCTCGCCGACCTGGGGAAGCTTGGTGTTGACAATAGCAACAAGAGCCGCAAAGATGGGTGTGAAGGGCAGCGATGACGCCTGGGCACGCATGATGGAGCGCGCGAAAAGGCCCTTGCCGCGGATGAGGTTCTCGCCAAAGAGCTCGGGAATAACATGCTTGATGTTGGACACGTTGACCTTGTTGATCAGACCGTTGATGCTCTTGCGGAGCGCATCCCAACTCAGACGCTGGTACTCTGGGCCGCTCTTGTCCTTGCTCGCCTCAGCCTGCATGGCGCGCAGGCGCGCAGGTGGGATGTACGCGCCGCCAGAACGCGACCCGAGCAGCTTGGCAAACTCGGCGCGGGCGTCCGTCGTCGTCGCCACCGTACCGGCATCGCCGTTGCCGTTCGCAGCGCCACCCTTGAGCTCGGCATTGATCTGCGACTCGAGCATCGCGGCCTCGCGCTGCCGCTTGCGCACCGGGTCGACATCGTGCACACGCGGGACGTCGATCACTGGTTCGGGGCCGGCGCTCGGCGAGCGCGGGCGGCGGCGCTGTGCCGGCGGGGACGGCGACCTCGCGCGGGGAGAGGCAGAAGGAGACCTAGACCTAGTGTCAGTGACTCGCCCACACACTTGCTGCGAGGACGCGTTGAGGGCAATGGAGATGGAAACATACCTCTTGCGCTTGGAAACAGGAGCCTCGTCAGGCGAAGGACTCCTGCTTGCCGCGCGGTCCGGCGACGGCGACCGCCTGGGGGATTCTGAGCGAGGCATCCTGTCGAGTTGTCGAGTGTTCGATGGGGTGCCGACGCCCGTTTTTAAAGGTTGTGGACAATGAGGATTGCTCACACACGAGCGAGCGGCGAAAGAACATCTGGACGTTGGAGAGACGCACTTGACCTTTCAAACACCACTTGCTGCAACACCACGCGGTCGCTTTACGTGTCATTTTCCACGTGGCTGGTATCAACCATACTTTGCAGGGGCCCCGGATTCGCACTGCTGCCCTCGGATCGCCTTGTGACGCGTTTGCACGAGGTTGGCCGCACTGCAGCTGGCTGGCTGGCAACGACGTGGGCGACATGCACCGCAAATAAATGCATCACGTTTCAGAGTTGTAAACAGTCGTCGCCTCTCGTTCACTCTCTTAGACTTTTACCATCACCCACCACAAAAGAGCACTGGACACTATGAGCTCCTCCGCCGCCGCTGCTCCCCCCGTGGACCACACCCAGCTCTTTGACCGCATCGCCGCTGCGGCCAAGAACTACCCCAAGCCCGCCGATGTCAAGTTTGGCTATGGCACCGCCGGCTTTCGCACGTTGTGAGTGCCCATGCGCGGCGCTCAATCGCTGGCCGCATGTAGCTGACCCCTTCTCCTTCTTCAGGGGCAAGCGCCTGCCCTCGGTGATCTTCAGCGTGGGCCTGCTCGCCGTGCTCCGTTCGCAGAGATTCCACGGCAAGGCCATCGGCGTCATGGTCACGGCGTCGCACAACCCTGAGGCTGTACGTGTTCTCTCGGCTCGGAACGATGCGGTGTGAGATTCGCATGGCTAACGGAGGCTTAGGACAATGGCGTCAAGCTCGTTGACCCCGCGGGCGAGATGCTGGAGCAGTCGTGGGAGGCGTACGCCACTACACTGGCCAACTGCGCTTCGCCTGCTGAGCTCGTTGAGGCCTACAAGCAGCTCGCTCAGCAGCTGCACATCAACATTGGTGCTCCTGCTTCGGTTGTTTACGCTGCCGACACTCGCCCTTCGAGCCCCGAGCTCATTAAGGCCCTCGAGGCCGCGCTGGCGGCCTTTGGCGACCACGTCAAGACCAACAACATTGGCGTCACCACCACCCCCATCCTCCACTATGTCGTCAAGGCGACCAACGACACGACTGGCGAGTACGGTGAGCCCACTATCGAGGGTTACCAGAAGAAGACGGCCGCTGCGTTCAAGACTCTGATTGTGAGTACCTCACCGGGTACGACGGACCTAACGGAGCAGGGAAACAGAGGCCCCCTCAAGCCCCTCCCCGTCGACTGCGCCAACGGTGTTGGTGCTCTCTCGCTTGCCGACTTTGCCAAGCACATTGGCGACCTGCTTCCTTTCAAGCCGCTCAACACCCAGCTCAACAAGGAGGGCGTGCTCAACTACCAGTGCGGTGCCGACTACGTCAAGACCAAGCAGCAGCTTCCTCCTTCGGTTGCCGAGTCTGGCCTCCTGAACCACCCCGACAACCGTGGTGCTAGCTTTGACGGCGACGCCGACCGCCTGATCTACTACTACCTCAAGGGTGGCAAGTCGTTCCGTCTGCTCGACGGCGACAAGATTGCCGTTCTCGCGGCCCTCTTCATCGGCGACCTCGTCACCCGCGCCAAGCTCACCGACAAGATCCAGGTTGGCGTCGTCCAGACCGCTTATGCCAACGGCAGCTCGACCAAGTTCATCAAGAGCGTAAGTGTATGGCTCCGCTCTTGGCTGACCTTTCTCAGCGCAACATCCCTGTCACTTGCACTGCCACCGGTGTCAAGCACCTCCACCACGCCGCGCTCAACTACGACATTGGTGTCTACTTCGAGGCCAATGGCCACGGCACTGTTCTGTTCTCGGACGACACTATTGCGACGCTGAAGAAGACCGAGCCCGAGAGCCCCGACCAGGACCGTGCTATCAAGCATCTCATTGCCCTCTCCGAGCTCATCAACCAGGCCGTGGGTGATGCGCTTTCGGACATGCTTCTCGTCGAGGTTGTTCTCGCGCACAGGGGCTGGAGCGCCGAGGAGTGGGACGCCGGCTACGAGGACCTCCCCAACCGTCTCGTCAAGGTCGAGGTTCCCGACCGTCACATCTTCCACACCACCGACGCCGAGCGCAAGCTCACGTCGCCTGTCGGCCTCCAGGCGCGCATTGACGAGGCTGTCCTCAAGGTTGAGCAGGGCCGCAGCTTTGTCCGCCCAAGTGGTACCGAGGACTGTGTCCGTGTCTATGCCGAGGCTGCTACGTCGTCGGCCGTTGACAGTGAGTTGATCTAGTGAAGCCAGTGCCAGCTGACGCCACCCAGCTCTTGCTGCTGCCGTGACCGACATTGTCAAGACTGCCGCCGCCGAGGCTGCTGCCCACCCTTGAACAGTGCATGCTGTTCTCCATATGTAGTGCTTGCTGGATGGTTGCATATATGATCGCAAATGAATCCAGTGTTAAAGGGCTTGAATGGTTGGCTGGTGCGGGGACCCCAGGCAGTTATGACGTCCGTGTTGCCGCCCGTGGCTGGCCGGGCTGGACTGCTTCCCATGAGCTGGCTGGCGGCGAGTGTGACGTGCTGCTGCTGTTACATCCGTCAGTTGTTGCTATCTCTGTCGATGCTTCACAATCTCGCTCCCACGACCGCAATGTCTGGGTGCGTATGATGTCCACGACACAGGCTCACCCCCGCAGGGTCCGCGACGCTTCCCACGCCGGAAGCTGGTACACCTCGAATGGTACGTCGCGCTCTCGTCCGTAGCTGACCCCCGCGCAGGCGCGCACCTCCGCGCCGAGCTCGAGTCCTACCTGGCGAAAGTGACGCCGCTCAGTTCGCCGTCGTTTAACCCGCCCGTCGCGAATGCCAAGGCGGTGATTGCGCCGTGAGTCTCCTCCCCCAACCCAGGGCCCTGCTGACAGACCTAGCCACGCGGGCTACTCGTACTCGGGCCCAGCGGCGGCGTGGGCGTATGCGTCGATACCCGTTGCTACAATGTATGTGTGTGTGCTGGCATCCCGATAGCTGACAGCAGCAAACGCATCGTCCTCCTCGGGCCCTCGCACCACGTGCACCTCGCTGGCATCGCGCTCTCCCCGTTCGCGGCGTACGGCACCCCGCTCGGCGACATCCCGCTCGACCTCGACGGTGCGTCGTGGGTCTGTGCGAGGCCGAGCTGACACAAACTAGCGATCGACGAGCTCAGGCGCACCCGCCTCTTCTCGGAGATGTCGCCCGGCGTCGACGAGGACGAGCACTCGCTCGAGATGCACCTCCCGTACATCCGGCACATCTTCCAAGGGTGGGTAAATGGGGTTCTGGGCGGAGCGCTGACGCTAGACGCGACGACTTCAAGCTGCTGCCCCTGCTGGTCGGCCACCCGCCGTCTGACAAGGCCAATCGCGACGCTGTGAGCGGTGCCCTCGCCAAGTACTGGGCCGACGACGAGACCTTCTTCGTCATCAGCAGCGACTTCTGCCACTGGTAGGTGTGGGGTTCGGAGCAGGCTGGTAACGCTGACACCGTCCAGGGGCACTAGATTCTCCCATACACCATACTACCCCGCTGCGCCCGATCCCCCTGTGCCCGTGCCGCCTGTCCCCGCCGGGCCCGGCGTCGCAAACAATGGCCAGCTCGAGTTTGTCCGCCGCTACGTCTCCCAGACGAAAAAGGACGCGCCCATCTGGAAGTCGATCCAGTACATGGACCACGAGGGCATGGACCTGCTCCGCGCGCCGGCGCGCAAGGGCGCCGTCGAGGAGTGGGAGGCATACCTGTCTCGTACCAAGGTGGGCTGGGCGGGAGGCAAGGCAACAACTGACAGGCCAGAATACCATTTGTGGCCGAAACCCCATCACCGTGCTCCTCAACCTTGTACAGTACGTCTACGCCGGCCAGCACGCGGCCGACTACGT
This sequence comes from Vanrija pseudolonga, assembly GCF_020906515.1. NCBI lineage: Eukaryota > Fungi > Basidiomycota > Tremellomycetes > Trichosporonales > Trichosporonaceae > Vanrija > Vanrija pseudolonga. The sequence goes on along the minus strand of NC_085849.1, from coordinate 3,254,050 downwards.
CCACTTCGTCTTTGTGCGCTACGAGCAGAGCTCGCGGTGTACGAACATCAGAGACAGCAGCGTCAGCTATGTCAGTGGCGTGCTGCGTCCCAGCCCCTGAGGCGTGGCACGAGGCAGCCTGGCCGCGAGGTGGCTCGTATTAGTTTGAAGCCACCTGGGCTCCCCTCTTCTCCTATATATGTTGATGCATTGTTTGTTACGGCAGGGTCTACTCGGTGTCGATGGTCTTGTAGCCCTTGATCTGGGATGGTCAGCGCTGACACAAGATGCCAACTTCGCCAGCGATACCCACCGCATTGTCGCGGATCATGTGCGCGTACTTCTCGGCCAGCTCCTTGCAGTTCTCGTAGTGGTTGACGCCCTCGTACTTGTAGCACTTCTGGAGCTCGCCGCGGACAATGCGGGCCTCCATGGCCTTGATCCAGGACTCGCGGACGTGCTCGTCGCGCGCGGCGATCTTTTCTGTTGGGCCAAGGGTGAGGGTTGGCGGGCAGAGGGGTGGGTATGAGCGCGTCGAGGAATGGGACAGAGAGCGATGGCCGCGAGTTGGCGCATGGCAGGCAGGGATAGGCGGGGGAGGAGGATCGTCGGCGGTGAGCGAACGTCGGTGGAGAACAGCGACGACGACAAGTATCGGGTCCACAAAACGGCGACAGCGAGGCGAGGAGGTGGTGTATGGCGAGTCGGGTTGAGTTCCAGGTAGGCCGTCGGTCACAGCATGACGGGGCGCGACACAAATGTTGACAAGAGGACGCAGGGAAAGAGATAAGGCATCAGCATCGGATCTAGGCATGGGACGTGTGCCGAGCGGGGCCGGCGTGCGCGCGCGACGAGGCCGCAGCGCGCCGGGGCGGCACGGCGCCTGGTCACCCGCTCGATCTACTCACGCCTGTAGGTGTCCATTGAGGGGTGGTACTCGGGCATGGTGGCTGTTGTGCTCGTTGCGGCGGGTTGGAGGCTGTCGAGATGTGCTTGTAGCCAGCCAGTCAAGGTGGGTGCAAAGGGCAGCAAGCAGCAAGCAAGCATCAACGAAGCCGGGAGCCAGCGGAGGAATTGATCCCGTCAGTGTGGTTGGTTGTTACGTAACTTCCCACGTGGTGTCAATGTGTGGTTCAAGTGGCAATGCAGGGGCGCAGGGGTTGTTTTGGAGGAAGATGGCGGCGACAATGACGGCGGCGACGGCGGCGGCGGTGCCAACGACAGGCAGCGTCGCGTCGTGTTGCCCCCCCGCCGCGAGTCCAGTCGACCGGAGCCCCCCCCCCGCCCTTATTTAAAGGACAAAGCCCTGCATACACACTCGCGATTGCCTTTTGACTTTGATCAACACACATACACAACTTCTATTAACTTCTCATCTCCCTCCATCCTCCCACCTACACACACCGCTCTCTCCCCCAACCCCCTCCATCTTCACCCACTCTCCCTCACCCAAATCTTGTGACTCACACCACCACCCCCACCACTTGACCTCTCTCCCTCTCGTCATCTCAACACCCACACCGCACACCACCTTCTCTATCAGCATACATTCGTTCATCCACACGACCTTCCCTCGTCCCGACCGACCCCTCCTCTTGCCCATGGCTTCGTAGGCCGCTGTCAACATGGACGCTGCCATCGCTACCAGCACTGCGCCGGGTGGCAACCGCATTAATACGTCCATCTTCCCTTTCTCATCCTCCTTCCCCGTCACTGCCCCTTCGCCAGAGCCGCCATCGACAGACTCGGGGAGCAGCCCAGACCTTCCCCAACGCGATGCGCCACCCACGCTCAAGCGGTGGAACACGAGCCCGGGATCCTGGCTGTCTACTCCTATCACGTTATTTGACAAGTCGCCGTCGACAGTAGAGGTGTCGCCGCCGTCTTCAACCAGCACCCACGACATGATGAACCAACAGGACCCAGTGAGTCCATCCGTCGCCAGGCTGGTAGTCAGCGGTGGTTCAACTGACCGGCTAGCTAAAGGGCCATGCCTTCCTCCGTAACGATGACATCGTACCGGTGGCCCAGGCTACTCCCTTCCTCCCAGGCATCAGCGGTGGTATCTGGTCCCCTCCCAATAAGTTAGGGTTAGTCATGGACCCCGAAACTGAAGTGAGTACATTGCAAGAAAGGTTCGCGTTGTGGCTGACGGCCACCCAGAAAGACGATCAGATCCGGGCTCTCCAGAAACAGATCGCCCATCTCACTGTGGAGAGGAGCATCATGCAAACTGAGAATGCCCGCCTGGTCCACGAGGTGCATCAGCTGTCCTCTCTCATACGTAACCAACAGCCCGGCGGTATCATTGACCGCCCTCGACAGATTGCCGGCAGAGCCCTTGGCCCCACGTCCCCCACCACCCACACACCACCGTCGTATGACAACCAGAACTATCTTCCGCCCTTCCGCGATAGCCTGTACCAGGCCGGTGGTCACAGCATCCCCGATCGCCACATGGGGTTCCATTCCTCTCCCAACCTGGCGGCGACTCTCCAAGACGTAATGTCATTGCGCCCGTCGGACACTAACCTGAACCTAGCCCTCGACGTACCACCCTTCGCAACAAACTGTTGATCTTATCCTGAGCGGAAAACTCGACTACATGAGGATGGACCCAAGGAGCGAGCATGACCTCATCCGCCCACTTGTTTGGACCATTGCCCACCAGGAGCCCAAGAACAACACTCAAGCGTGGGTTCACGTCTCCCATGGACAACCCGCTAACAATGACCAGGGCCACTCTCAAGATTGCTGCCAATGCCCTTGGAGTAGGAAACCCGGCAAGAGATTGCTGATACTGACACTCACCACAGAGCAGGCTAGGGCAGCCGCGTTCGATGCCGATCACCCACTACCTCATTAGCGTGATCCTCGAGTGGGCCAAGCCTCTCTGTTTCACGTCTAATGGCAACTATCTCTGCCAACAACTCCTCGATAAGGGAACTACAGAGGACAAGATTAATTTCATCAAGGTTATCGAGTGGGTACTGGCGGGCATTCGGATGACAGGATCTGACCCAATAAATCAGGAACGATGTCGTTCCGATCGCAAACAACAAGTTTGGAGCTCATGTGCTCGTCAAAGCTGTCGGTGTGAAGGAGCTGGAGGTGAGGCGCGCTGTTCGCTTGAATCTGTTCTAACATTTCAGGGCCTCATCTCGGCTGCCCTCCTCAAGTATGGAATCTACGAGTCGATGCAGACTGGAGCCCGGAAGGTGTGGCGCCCGGTAGGTTGATTCGCATTACGAAACCGGGGCTCCCTGCTGACAGACATCAGTACCTCTGCAAGTGCAGGAGTCACAACCAGACGGAAATTTTCGACAAGTGAGTAGCTTCTCATGACCCCAATTAACACACAGGATCAAGGAGACCATGAAGGGGCGCTGGGCGGACCTGGCTGTGTCCAATGAGGTAAAATCGAAAAAAATGTGTGCCTACTCTGACATCCAGAATGGATCAATCTCTGTGCAACAGATTTTTGAAGGATGTGCCAACCAGGATCTAATCGTAAGTTAGAGAAAGTGACGGCGGTCCAAAGCTGACATTGATCAGGACGCCTGCTTTCACGAGGCAAGTTACATCAGTGGAGTTATTACTGACATTCAGATTCTTGAGGACATTTCACGTGTTGCCAACAATCAGTTCGGACAGTGAGCAGCCTGCTTCCCACAAATGTGGAGACACTGACCCGCGTGTTCTACGCAGTTTCGCTATCAACAAGCTTTTGAACTTCCACGAGACCTTTATCAAGCCAGTGTCGCACGCCATTCTCACGGCGTATCCGCCCCTCGCCACAAACCATCATGGAGTACAATTTGTCGAGTTTGTCATCAGCTCGAACCGCATCCAGCAACGCAACAATATTGTCAAGTACATTGAATCACTTTGCTCCCAAAAGGACGGGTAAGTCGAAAGTATGCCGGCTGGCAGCTCACAAGATTAGACGCACACCCGCCATGGTGCCGGTCGCGAACTCTTCCGTTGGCCGTGGCCATCTTCGTGAGTTCAGTGAAGAGCAAACAGGAAAGAGTCTAATGTTATGGCAGAGAGCATTCTACGTCAGGTTCCACCGGGAGAGCGGGCTCTTATGAGCCGTGTCCACAACACTTGTCGTCAGTTCCAGACGACTCTCAGAAACTCTCAAAGTGGCAACGAACTCCTCCGTAGCCTGTAAGAGAACACGCACCTGCATCAAGCCGACTGACCTTGCAGGAGCATCATTAATACCCCGGCTCGCCGTGTTTAAGCACCGCCGAGCCTTTTTCAATACCCCAAGACGTCGCACACAAGCGCCGCAAATTCTGTTTGGCCAGCGACCCTCGCCGGATTGTGGGGAGGATCAGCACCCACGGCCAATGGCACCCTACTCGGACACTGCATCTCTAATACTCGATTACCTTAACCTATCCTACCTTGTCCCATCAGTAACTTGTCATCACACCCCAGCACGATTGTAGGTTCACGACATCGTCACGAACAACCTCACACACATCATGTTGTTACCCCACCGCAGTTCCATGTTGTTGTGGCTCCCGTAGAATGGAGCTATGAATTGCGTCCACATGGGATCAACCCGTCCGTCAGTGGGGCCATATGCAAGGCGGGCTGCATGGTAGTAGTTGTACAACAATAATAGGCAGTGGAGTGAATGAGGCTGTAGATTCTCACAGCTGGTTGCGCTTCTTTGACGTGCGCATGTATGGCCGCAGAAGCCATTCGACGTCACCCTCTGTCTGGTCGATCGTGCCCTGGCGAATCTCGTAGGCTGAGAGGTTAGCTTCTGCTGCACGGCCATAGGGCCACAATGCTGTACTCACGCTTCGCTTCGAACCGGGGGCCAACCTCGGCGAGCTGCACGTCCTTGTGCGACGTCTTGGCGAAGACGTGGTGGCTGTGGGAGTTAGCGTAATAACCGGGGTAGTTTGCTACTACCCACCGGAAGGAGATGAAGTCGCGGTCGTTGGCAAATGTCATGACACGCTTTGCGTCCTCCTTGGGGACGGGGAAGAGGGCCTTGAGGATGCTGGCGACACGCTGACCGAGGCGGGTGGTGAACCCGTCCATGATGATGTGGGGGTACTGCTCCGACACGGTCGAGTTGGACGTCGACACGTCGTGTCGCAGCGTGACGTTGTGCAGCGTCATGCTGAGGGTCGGGCCGTGGGGGAGGTGCGAGATAATCATCGCGTCGGGGACGCCGCGGTGTTCGTGGACGAGCACGAGGTCGGTGACGCCCTGCGAGAGGCACGTCTGGACGAGGTCCTTCATGACTGTGTTGCCGCGGTTCAAGCGGATGGCGTTGGGGAACACGAGGCGCATTTCCTGGGCATTGTCAGCAGCTGGCTGGCTGGCTAGCGCCGATAAGGCGGACTGCTGGTTCACATACCTTGGAGAAAAGGAGCAGCCTGGACGATGGGTCGCGCGACGTCGTCACAACAACCTTGGGGTCGTATGTCCCGACTTTGGCATACTCGTCATCGGCGCCAGTCCACGGGTCTGGGTCGGGGGGTCAGAAATGCCTCGGACACAAAACAACGCACCCTTCTGCGCCTCGTCAAGCACGAGATCCTTGCCGATCGTGCGGGCATCGTTGCGCAGCTCGGTGGGCAGCTGCTTGCCGCTCGCGAGCGCGTCCTTGATGCGCTGCTTGCGCTCAAAGATGGCCCGCTCCTGCGACTCGTGCGACTTTTTGTAGATGTATTCGCGGCGTTCGCGGGACTGTCGGCGCAGCTAGGGGGTCGTGTGAGCGGTGTCGCGGGAATCTTATGCTTACCATGATGATGGTTGGTTGAGGGCGTGTGAGAGTGGGAGAGTTGCGAGTGTGCTTGGCTGGATGATGCAGGCTGGTACAGGCGACTGTTGTAGTGGTCAAGTGGAGGTCGCAAAAATCGAGCATACAGGTCTGGCCAAGCCTAAAACCTAGAGGTGTTAACGTGAATTCTCCCATGCGAGCCTACCTTCTTCTATCAATTTTGCATGCGGTCACGTGAGCGTGACGATGGGAACGAACGTGCAAACGTTTCATCAATGTACGCACAGTGGGCATCAAGAAAGGCACGGACAAGGAGAGCAGGGAAGGGCGAGCGAGCGAGCGAGGGAGGGAGGGAGGGCAGCAGCTGGCCGGTCCGCAGCAGCAGGAGATGGCAGTGAGCCAAGAACAGCAAAAGCGAAAGGCTTGAGGCCCAGCAGCAGCCAACGACGTCGCGCATCGCTCGAAGCAAGCGAGACGACGACCACCGACTTTCGCCCCGCCCGCTCCAACGAACGAACATCATCCCCCCCAGACCCCGGTTCAGCCAAGTCGGGCCAGGACGGACGACGACAACAATCGACGCAAGCAAAGGGCCAGCCAGCATCCATCTCTCCACTCGCTCTCTCATTTTACCCCACACAAAGCTCGAGCCACTTCGTCTAGACGAATTACTTCTTGCTTGCAGTGTGTTGTTGTCTCTCTGGCACCGGCACCACCATCAACTCCACACAAACAGATCAACCAGTGTCACCCGGCTTCGTCACATTTCCAAAACAGCCGCATTCCCCAGACGCGCCGCGACGCCCGTCCTTGCTAGTAACCCTTCTCCCCTCACGCGAGCGAGCACATTAAAGGACGCGACGACACGCTTTAAGCATTCTCCGCGCCACCCACTACCACCAAGGCCCCCAACGCAGCCACCATGCGCGTAGCGACACTCCTCGCCGTGCTGTCACTTGCGAGCGCCGCAGTGCCACCACACGAGCAGGAGCCGCTCCACGTACCCGAGCTCAAGAAGAAACGCGGTGAGTGTGCCCTCCTTCGGTGCTGCAGCACGCACGCACGCACGCAAACCCCCTTGCAAACACGATGATGCTGACGCCCGTCTCGCAGAGCTCAAGGGGCGTTTCCTACACATCACAGACTTCCACCCCGACCCCCACTACAAGAAGGGCACGACGTTCGAGTCGGGTTGCCACCGTAAGGACAAGGAGGGCAAGGGCAAGCTGCGCCTCGACGACGCCGATGCGGTCGACGCAAACGGCACGCTCCGCAAGGGCGGCGACGACGATACCGCCGGCAAGTGGGGCTCCCCGCTATCGTGAGTGTGTGATGGACGGAGAGGCGGGGAGGAACCAAGGCGCTAACGCCCGTAAAGTGACTGTGACTCGCCCATGAGCCTTGTCGAGCACACCTTTGACTGGCTCAAGAAGGAGTGGGCCGAGGAGGTCGACTTCATCATCTGGACGGGCGACAACTCGAGGTGAGCGGACATGCCGTGCGTCGGACCTGGGCACTGACGGCCTGCAGGCACGACATTGACCGTGAGATCCCGCGTACACCAAAGGAGATCTTCGACTTGAACCGCATGATGGCTGCCAAGATGGTCGAGGTCTTTGGCAAGGACATGCCCATCGTCCCCAGTGTCGGCAACAATGACATCTACCCCCACAATGTGCTCTCGCCTGGTCCCAACAGAATCACCGAGGAGTTTGTCAGGTAGGTGGCAATGGTGGCGGCGACGACCCGACCGGTGGTGGTGCTAACAACTCTTCCAGGATCTGGAAGCACTTCATCCCCAGCGAGGACCGTCACGTTTTCGAGCGTGGCATGTACTACGCTACAGAGGTCATTCCCGACCAGCTCGCCGTCATCTCGCTCAACACGCTCTACTGGTTCGCGTCCAACTCGAGTGGGTACTCACCTGACGCCCCAAGCAAGTGGAGGTGACTGACCGTGTCCAGTTGTCGATGGGTGCAGGGACCACTCGAACGACCCCGGTGCCATGGAGATGGACTGGCTCGATGTCCAGCTCCAGCAGTTCCGCGATCGCGGAATGCAGGTCTGGCTTACCGGTCACGTCCCGCCCCACCCGGGATTGTACTATGACAACTGCTGTGAGTGTCGCCGGACGGATCAGCGCCGTGGGGCAAAATGTTGACGTCCATCAGATCTCCGCTATGGTGACGTCGCGCTCCGCTTCCAGGACACGATTGTTGGCCACCTCTTTGGGCACATGTGAGTGATTCACGCCCCTCCTCCGCTGATCCGTCAGGAACGTCGACCACTTCTTCTTCTTGGACGTCGACCATCTGGAGGAGGGACCGCCCCCTGCCGACCTCAATGGCCTGACTGGCAACACCACCTCGGGCAGGTTTGACGTCATCCCCGAGTCGATCCTTGAGAACAGCTCGCCCGAGGACTTCACGTTCCTCGGCCCCGAGCTCCAACACGGGCCCCACCTGCTCAAGTCTGGTCGCTTCAAGGTCATGGGCAAGCGTACTCAGTTACTCAAGACTGAGCTGGTCAAGTCATTCGGCGAGATTCCCGGCCCGCAAAACGTCAAGCACAAGGACTACACCGTCATGAACGTTGGCCCGAGTGTCATCCCTACCTACATTCCTTCGGCGCGCATCTACTCGTGAGTGCCCACACTGCTGTGTACACAACGCCGACACATGTGCTAACAAACGCAGGTACAACATCACTGGTGTCACTCTTGACGACTTTGTGCCTACGCCCTTTGTTCCGCTTCCCCAAGACCCCTCTGACGAGGATGACGTCGAGATTGAGAAGAAGAAGGGCAAGAAGTCGTGCAAGCTCCCAGAGAACGAGGACAAGCCCCACTGCACCTTCAAGCGCAAGCCTAGATACTCTTCGCCCGAGGCGCCCTCGCGCAAGAACAAGCCCCTCAGCCCTCTTGGCTTCGCTCAGTTCTACCTGCCCGACATTGGCAAGGACACCAAGAAGCCCCCAGAGTGGCAGATCGAGTACACGACGTACAAGCGCAAGGCCCTCTTCCCCGGCCAGGCCAAGTTGACGCAGCCGCCACCCGTCCCTTACAAGCTGCTGCCGGGTTACTCACCCAAGTTCACCAACTGGACCGAAACGGAGCTGGCCGCCCTAGAGGCTGACGATGAGACGATAGAGAACGAGGTCGGCGACGAGGAGCGAGCTGCGTTCATCACCAAGATCAAGGGCATCACGCCCTGGAAGATGAAGGACCTGACCATCAACTCCTATGTCAAGTTTGCCCGCCGGCTAGCCAACGACAAGAAGATGTGGCAGAAGTTCTTAGACTACATGTTTGTGCGCACTGGCGCATGAGCGGACGCAAGAGTGGCGAGGCCCGGACAACTGTACCAGTAGATTTCCCCATGATCCTCATCCTTCATAGTTATGCATCTTGATAGCGCATTCTGCGTTGTGGACGAGGCGAGGAAAGGATGGGAGAGGGAGGGGGGTGGAGATGATTGAGGAAGATGGAGGTGGATTGCTTCCGCTCCCTCGGTTTGTTGACATCATGACTGGACTGTGGTTCATCCAAATGGAATGTCTTCCTTGTCGTTGATTGACATTGTACTCTCAACCAGCAAAAGAGAGACTGCCCCGCTCACAACGAGCTCATGCTGATAGCAGCAACAGCTATCCAGCACGATGGAGGCCTCTATTAAGGGGGATAACATCAAAAGTGGGTTAGATTGGCTAAACGACGGGGAGGAAGCCGCTGACCACCAGACTTTGTTCGGCTGTTACAATGCGCGGCGCGGTACGGCGACGAGCTGTGCATGCACGCGAACAAGGAGATTGTGCGTCACCTCCTTCCCCAGCAACGCTGACACGCAGTGGGAGCTCGCAGTGACCAACTCGTCCAAGTCGGCATTCTCGCTCGTGACGTTGCAGCCGGCCTTCTTCTCCAAGTATCGGCCACTGGGGAACGCAGCCGAGCAGCGGCGCGGCGTCAAGTGCCAGCTCTACGTCAAGGTGCGTGGCCGTGCAGCAGCTTGCCGAGCTGACCCCCCTACAGTCCATCATCAGCGTGCTTGGCAAGGCGTCGGCAGTGAAGGAGGTCGAGCGGCTCGACCTCAAGATCCACGATCCGGACGGCGGGCTGCGCGCGCCAGCAGACGACGAGGACGAGGACGACGATATCCGCGTCAACCATCGCTCGGCGCAGCTCGAGCTCAAGCTCGTGTACCGCCATGGTGGGTGGCGTTGCGTGTTCACGGCTCACCCTGGCAGGAATCACGAAGAAGCATTTTCTCCACCTGCAGGCGTCCGACTTCCTGCGCGCAATAGTTGACCCCGACACGACGCCGTCAGGTTTCCAGATCGCGGCCAAGACACTCCGCGACTGGTTTGACCACTTCACGCTCGCGTTTACCGCGCCGGCCTCGAACAACACGGCCAACGTGCGCGGGGATACCCAGCTCGCGTGGATGCTGTCCGAGAACGAGGTGCGCGTCAAGAACCTCAACGGACTGGCGACAAACGCGCTGTCCACGGAGATCACGCTCGACGTGGCCGAGTTTACAAACTACGAAGTGGTCGGGGGTAATGGCCGTGTGGACCTCACGCTGCCGATGAAGGAGTTCAAGGTGGGTCGAGAGCGGGACTCGGCGCGCGCTGACGAAAGGCAACGCTGCAGCTCGCCGAGCAGTTCGGCATGGACCTCGACTTCTTCTTCTCCGAGGCGACCCAGCCTATGACGATCAGCTCGACATGTTACGGTGCTGACAAGTTTGGCAACAACAAGCTTCTTTTCACGATCTTCTTCGTCATCGCGACCTCACCCTGCGACGAGTTTGCGTCGCTGACGAGCACCCCAGCGAACGGCAGCGTGAAGAGAAAGCGCGAGAGCGCGTCCGTGACAGTCAAGACAGATGTCGACGCACAGAGCCGTATGGGGAGTGTGCGCCCGCGGCCAAGCTCGAGCAGGCCGCGGACAAGTCTCAGCCTCACCGTCGAGCCACCGGACCGAGGCCCGTCGCAGGTGTCTCTGAGGGGCGCGAACGGGCTGGCGTCGCAGTCGCAGCGGACGCACGCCGCCGAGCCGCTCTTCCTCCCCGGTCCGAGCCAGAGCATGAGCCAGCGCATGTCGCAGCAGGAGGCGCTGGAAGCCGCCGGTATGGACGACGTCGATCTCGAGGCCATGATGGAGGACGCTGAGGCCGAGGTCTTGGACGATCTTGGTCTTGACGACGACGAAGACCATGCGCCAGCCGACTGGAGCGACGTCGGGGACGCGACGTTTGCCGCAGGGCTTAATGCCGCGCAAATGTCGACACCACGCGACGCGTTCCGACCTGCAGCAGAGAGCCAGACACTACGCGCGCCGTCGCAGCGAGTCCCGTCGCCGGTGAGGCCACCATCCGGCCAGCCACCACAGCGCCGCTCGGCTTCGCCCGTCAAGCCGCCGCCACCACCACAACGCCGCTCAACGTCGCCAACCAAGGCCGTGGTGGACAACAACCCTGCGCCGCCGCGTGCCCCACCCAGGGGCCGGTCGGAGGCGCCGTCGCGGGATCGGAGCGGGAGTCGGAGCCGGAGCCGGCCAAGGAGCGACGAAGAGCTGGGCGACGACGACGACGACGACGTGCCTGCCCTTGGTCCGACGCAGGCGGGTGGGGCAAACAGGTCCTACGGGCGACAGGTGGGTGGCGGACTTTGTTCAGGCGTGTGCTAAACCTGCCAGTTCGAAAGCTTCTTTGACGACGACTAACAATGCGGCTCAGCCGCCATCTCACCACCAGCATTGCACCGACACCACACCACATTCGATGACCAGCATCTCACATGCAATTAGGCCTCAAACTGTATCTATGTATGTAGATCATGCTTCACAAGCACGGCAAACTAACTAGGGCTGTGGGTATATCAAGATTGACTCGGCCGGGACAACAACAGGCCGCTGGGCTTTGATGGCCCTGCCACGCTGCTGCGGCTGACCGGCCGGTGGACATTCCGCTGAGCCTCCTGCGCACTGTCAGCACCGCTATCACGCCGCCGAACACACCTTTTGCGTCAAGTCACTTAACAGTTCCTGGATCCGCGTAAGGCCGTTGACATGGTCCTGTGGGGACGCATATTGGGCCTTGGCCATAAGGTTATACAGGATCCCCGTCATGCTGTCCATTGTTTCGGTGAACTCCTGGGTGGAGATTGCGTTGTCCCGCACGGGGTCTTCAAACACCATCGCCCGGTCGGGGCCGTAGTTTGCGTACTGGTACGACAGCTGCTGCTGCTGCTGCTGTTGTTGTTGTTGTTGTTGCTGCTGCTGAATGTCGGGGTACGCCCATTGACTGTGGCTCGGGATGGTGGGCACCGGCGCGCCGGGGAACTGGACCGGCGGCTTGACGGCGGTCGCGGGCGAGCTCGACGACGGCGCATACGGCACACCGGTTCCGAGGCTGAGTGCGCTGGGCAGCGGTGACTGGTCCCCCACGACCGTATGTGGCGTCGTTGCTGAGCTGGACGACAGCACAGGCGTGGACGTGTACACTGTTGCCGGTTGGAACTCCGGCAACGGGGACAGGGGGAGGGTAGCTGCCCCAACTGCTGGTGTGGCCACTGGAACCGGTGCCGGCGTCAGGGGATGCAGCTGCGCGAGGGCCTGCGACATGTCTGCGGGCGTCGCGGTGCTCGCCCGGCTGAAGGGCGTTGGGGCTGGCACTGGCGCTGGTGACGGCACTGGAGCTGCTGCTGGCGCCGGCACAGCGTACCACTGCCCCGTGGTCGGGTCCTGCCTGCACCCGACGAGCGTGTCATAGTGCTGCACCTGCACCGGCACCTGGAGCTGCTGTTGCTGCTGCTGTTGTTGTTGCTGTTGGCGCTCGAAGCCCGTGTCCACCTGCCCTTGGTCATCGGAAGCCGACATCATCGTGGCGTAGTACTGCGCGGCCCAAGCATACGGGTAGGCCGAGCCGTACCCGAAGTCCGCCTGGGCGGGGATGAGGCCTGCCGTCGCGACGAGCGGCAGCGGGGTCAGCGTCGTGTTCACAGCCGCATAGTAGCCGTCCGGGGCAGGGCGGTAGCCCGCTAAAGGGAGGTACGACAGCTGGGCCTGGGGAGGTTGGGGCTGGGGCTGTGACTGGGGGGTGGGCGGTAGGGCGGCGGCGGCGGCGGGGGGGTAGGCACGGGCGGCGTGGGCGAGCGGGGTCGGCGTGCGTGCGATGACTGGCGATGCGCGCTCGAGCTTTGGTGTCGAGGCTGCCGACGACGTCGAGGCGGTCGACTTGCGCTTCATCGCGCGTGGGGTCGGCGGGGGCGGGGCCGGCGGGGCGAGGAGCGGAGTCGGTGCTGGTGCCACACGGGGCGAAGGCACGGGGAACGGCGTGGCGGGGGCAGCGTACTCTGCTCTCTGGGGCGGGAGGACTCGGGGGACGTGGGCGTACTGCTGCTGCTGTTGCTGGTTCGAGAATGAGATGGACGGCGCCGAGTCCTGCGGCGGCGGAGGCGGCGACGAGACGTGGAATTGGGTAAACATGCCTGCTGGTAGCGGGGGCACGGGAGGTGCGCTCGCGGCGGCGGATGCTGAGTCTGCGACAGAGGCGGCATGCATGGACCGTTTCCTGCTTCGTGGTGGGTGGGGGTTTGGGGCGGCTCGCGCGCCTGGGCCGGCTCGCTTGACGGCTGGTGCTGCAGGTCCGCCGCTGGCGGGGGTTGAGCGACGGCGCGGCATCGTGGGGGTAGTGGGAGGGGCAGGGGGTCGGTCGCGATGGATGCTGGTGATGTGACTGCTGCGGATACCTTGTTGCGAGTGATGGTGGTGGTGGTGGTGGTGGTGGTGGTGATGCCGAAGCCGATGCTGTGCTCGACAACGACGAGGACGCAGACGCGATGAGAACATGCAAGAGTCGTTCGTGATGGACAAACACGAGTGGTCGTGGGTGGACAGAGCTGCGCGCACAGACACAACGGCCAGATCGCGTGTGTGTGTGTGGCCTGTTGGCGGTGGGCTGTGGAGTCGTGCTGTAGTGGAGGTTACTCCGGCTCGCTCGCTCGCCCCAGCAGCCCATCAAGTGACCATGGCGGGCCCACCACGGGCTCAGTCACCGTCGCCCGCCACCACGGCACACCTGGATCGGGGCGTACTCGCAACGTCTATTGTCCTGGCGGGTGGCAGTGGCGAGCTCCGAGTGGGTGAGCTTTGTCGTCTCGGCGGCGTTCGGAGACTAGGGGGGACAGATCGGGGCGGCGACACCCCTCAGCGATATCCTGCTGGCCTGGCCTGCTCGTCGCGTCGTCGGCCGCGTTTCACGATCCCCGACAGTTGGCGGCGGCGGCGCAAACTACTCGCCGCCCGGCCACATGCCCCCGCCAGCCCCGGCGCGCCGCCGCCGCCACCACCCCACCGACCGCCGCCACACCCAAAGTGGCACCGTGGCACCGTTGTCCTCGTGCGCTCTGGCCGTCGTTGCTGCGTGCTGTCCTGGCTGATCCCCACCAAAAATCCCCTCCGACGACTCCGAGCCCAGCCCCGGGAATCATGCACTGAAGCGTTTCTCCGTGCCGCCGCACCGCGCCACTCGCCCAACGTCCTTCTGTTCCCACGCCCCGCTCGCGCCTCTCTCTGCACGGGCCGCGCGCACGCGCCTCGCCCTCGGGGATAACAGTTTTCTCTGCCTCCATCCCACTCAACCTTGAGCCTCGAGCCTTCCCTGAACTCTCTCGTTCAACAGCAACAACAACAAACAACACACATACAAGCACTGTGGCTCTCCTCGGTCTCCAACCATGGCCGCCCCGTCGTCTCAGACCTCCTTCCACCCAGAGTATGCCGACGCCGCGGGCGGTGACCGCCCCGCCGGCACTGTCGTCCTCGAATCGCGCGACGGCGTGCTCTTCGCGGTCCCGCTCGCACTCCTCGCCAAGCGCTCGACCTTCTTCAAGGACCTCGCCGAGCTGCCCGTCGCCAACGACGACCCCATCCCGCTGCTGTCCGCGTCGGCACCAGCCCTCAAGTTCGCGCTCGACTACCTCGTCAAGACGGACCCCAAGTTCCCGCCCGTGCCGAGCTGGGATGTGGCCTTCCTCACCGACTGTGTGGACGTCGCGTTCGCGTACGGGCTGCACATTGTCTTTCTCGCGCTCCTCGACGGGCTGCGCGAGAATGACCCGTTCACGGGGTTCGCCCTCGAGTCACTCTTCATGACCTGCTCGTACGGGCCTATCAACCCGCCCGAGTACCGCAATCTCCTGCACGACTGGGTCGACGAGCTGCTCGCGACGCCGCTGAGCACCATGAGCGCGTGGTGCCGCAGTACACTCGAAACTCGCGCGCCGTACGCGCTCGACGCGCTTGAGCGGTTCTACGCGCGCCAAGCCGAAGCCGAGGCAGCGTTCGAGCGCGTCGACGAGGCAGCACTCCGCGCGCAGCAGCCAAACCTCGCAAGCGAGTGCGTGCACTGCATCCTCGGGGACTGGGAGCGCGCGCACGCGCACTGGGTGTCCGGGGGCGTCGCGCTGGTCAAGGACTTGCCTGACGACGTGGGGCAGTTCGTCGCCCAGACGTATGCCAAGATCGAGTGCCCCGTCTGCCGGCGCAGAATGAAGAAGTATTTCGCGTTCCTGTGGACGTCGGAGGGCCCAAAGACAGAGTGGTACAAGTGGCCCTTGATGCTCGGCGTCGAGGAGGGCTGGGACGACGACTGGGACGAGTTCCATACCGACCTCTACGACGACCTGTCGTTCCTCAACGTCGACGACGACATGTTCTACGAGGACGACGACTTCAACGAGGAAGACGACTTTAACGAGGACGATGACTACGCCGACGACGACGGAGAGACGATCGACACGATTAGCTATTGTGACACCGAGTGAGTGGCGCAGTGTCGTGCAGGGTGAGGAGTTGCTAACGTGCACAGCTTCAACTAGACTCGCCCATCGCGGCAATGTAGATTAGACCAGAGACACCACACATGTATACACTTCACCTCGCATTGTGGCATGTGGCAGTTTCATGATGGCTCGAGTACCACACTCATGAAGCATCACGTTCAACACCGTCCGCGTGCTCCCACATATCTCCACCGTACAAATACGACAATGCATCATCCACTCCACTCCCTCTAAACCACCGCCTTCTTCTTCTTGCGCTTCACCTTGACAACCTTGACCGCCTGCGCCTCGTCGGCCGGTGCGTCTGCTATTGAAGGTGTCGGTGCTGGCTCAGCTGCGGCTGTCACTGGCGCTGGCACAGGCGTCGCGACGGCCGAGCGCGGCGGGAGTCCGTCCGCGTCGTACTCGTCGTAGGTGCTTGGCCGGGACGCAACGGGTGCTGCGGTGCGCAAGTCGACTGCCGCCAGCCCCGACTTGGGCTTAGCTGCAGAGGCTGCTGCTGGCGCTACTGGAGCCGCACCCGCGGGCATCTCGCCGTTCCGGTCAAACTCTGGTGGTGGGGCCAGCACTGATGCGCGCTTCTTCTTCGACTTGACCTTGGTCGGCGCTGGCGCTTCCGCTGCGGCCATCTCCGAGTCGTCTAGCCGGACTATCGGGATGTCATCAACGTCGTCGTCGTCAACGTCGTCCTTCTTGTCGTAGAGGTAGTATGGGTCGTTGCGGGCACGTTCGCGCTTGGCTGCCTTTTTCTGTTTGTCAGCTAGGCGTCGCTAATACCCTAGCTCACCTTCAGCTTCTCAGCCCTCTCAGCTGCAGTGAGCTCCCCCTCGGCCTTCTTGCCCTTGCCCTTGGTCTTCTTGCCCTTGCGCTCCTGGTCGCGGAGGACACGGCGGAGCTCGTCCATACCGGCTCCACCGCCCTCGCCGAGGTCGACCTCCTGCTTCTCGTCCTCGCTCTCAGCGTCATCGTCGTCCTGGATACCCGCGAAGCCGTTGTTCGGGACGATGGGCTTGTCCAAGTCGATACCATCGGGGATGCGAACGGCCTCCTGTGCCATGTAGGCGACCGAGTTGAGCTCGTGCGACGTGAAGAGCGGCTCGAAGAGGAACAAGGACTTGGGGTAGGGTGGCTCTGCGTCCTCGGCCTGGCCGTCATCCTCGAAGCCTCCCTCGACGCCAGGAATCGACTCGACAGGAGCAGACCGCTTCGGTGGCACGTGGTTGCTGAGGTCGGCGTTGACAAAGGCGAGGAGCTGTGTGAGCTCGACAGCGCGCTCCTGCACCTCGATGTCTGCGCTGTAGAGGAAAGGCTCGGCACCAGAGCGGATGCTCGCGACGACGTTCTTGCACTCCTCGTGTAACTCAGCCGACCATGATGCCGAGATGGTCGCGGCATAGTGCCCGAACACTTTGGCGGCGGCATGCAGCGAAAGCGCAACGACGGCCGGTGGCGCCTGGGCAAGGGAAGGGGTGAGGAGGTTGGAGATGGTGCTGAGCGGGGAGTGGAGTTCACTCGAGTACTCCCCGCAGATCCACACAGCAGCGCGGAGGAGGCCGTCCTCGCCCGACTTGTCCTTGATGCGCTCCCTGAACTCGTCGTCTGCAACGACCCGCTCCAACACCTTGACAGCGTACCCGCGCACGCTCTTGACACGGGCCACGACGTCAAGCAGCATGTCGTGCACCTGGGTGCCGATATCCACGTGGCTGACGTACGCGACGTCAACGAGCACAGACACGACCCACTCAAAGTCGGAGACGTGGAGATACGTGTCGTGGGCGATGATGTCTAGGACGCGCTGGGACAGGAGCAGGCGGTACGATGGCGACTGGGAGATGTTCTGCGCAGTGACTGTCGGGTCTGAGGTCTTTGTCTTGGCCGCAGCGGCGGCAAGCGACGACATGGCGGACGGCAGGCTCGCCTCCTCCTCTGGCGGGGCGAGGTGCGTGAGCAGCTCGTCGACAATGTGGCGCAGGTTCCCGCGGTCCACCATGGCCGTCACGAGCTCGAGTGCGCGCATGCGGATCGACAGATCCGCATCGTCGAGACTCGCCAGGATCTCGTCCTGGTACTCTGCGACCATGTACGGGTGGGTCGGGGTGATCTTGACCATGGCGAGGAGGGCGATGTAGCGCACTAGGCGTCAGACCACCCCACTACACTTCACTCACGATTCTGGTCGCCTCCCTCGTCTCTCAAATATCCACCCAGCTTCTCGACACACACGCGGGCGAGCGCCTCGCCCTCCTCGCGATCGGGGTCGAGCATGCCGCCGACGATACACGTGCGGACGCACTCGTACAACAGCGAAATCGCCGACGTGGACGAGATGAGCGCCGTGAGCGGGGGGAGCAGCTTGCGAACGAGCCGCGGCTCGAGCGGCGTGAGCAGCGCGAACAGCTTGACGACCTTGATCAGCATCCAGTTGTTGCTGCTCTTGGTGAGGATGCCGAACAGCTCGGGCGCGAGCGGCAGGTAGTTGCTCCCTCCCTGCCGGCGCGCAAGCTCCATGACCACGCTGACCGTCGCGCCGACGACGCCCTGGTCCTCGTCAAGCAGGCGCTCGCGGAGGCGCGGGAAGCCCTCGCGCAGGCCGTCCGGGAACGCCTCCCAGCACGGCAGGAGACACAGGACCGCGCGCTTGCGTATCCGTGGGCTCGAGTGCGTCAGCAGCACCAGCAGGTCGGGGTGCAGCGTGTGTGCCAGGCTTGGTGAGAGGCTTAGCAGGTGGGGCAGCGCTGATAGCGGTAGCGCGGGTATGGCGAGGTGCGGAGACTGCAGGTCCTTCTTGATGCTGTTGACGGTAAGGACGACCTCCTCCGAGTCGCCAGAGAAGGCCATCGGCGCGGCCATATAGCCTAGCTCTGGGGAGTGAGCACACAACCGACCGACCTAGCACCCACGCTTCAGGTGGTACCGCGGCGAGCTCATCGTCTCGACCACGTTGAACGCGAAGCCCGCCGGCGCGGGGATGGGGTAGAGCATCATGAGCTGGGCGTGTAAGCGGGTAGATACAGGGTGTAGATACCCACATAGCACATCTTCAACACGCCTTCCGCCTTGAGCTGCATGTCCTTGCCCTTGAGCTCTTTGCGGATCTCAGCCATCGCCTCGGCGAGGAACGACTCCTCCTGCGCGCGCGACGACGCCTTGTGCGCGCGCAGCCCGCGGATCAGGTCCTGCAGCGTCCGCTCGAACATTGCGGGGGAGGCGGCCGGCGGCGGGGGTAGTGAGTCGAGGAGTTGCTTGGTGTGGTGGGTTGCTTTGGTGTCAAGTCGCCAAGATGACGCAGATGGCCGCGACAGCGGCAGCGACGATTCATCCATCGTCCACGACGAGTGGAGGGCACGGAAGTATTCTCCACCACCCAGTTGGTTGTGGCGAGCCACAATGGCGGTGGCTGCTCAAAGCCAATGTTGCCCGCAACGCGGTGCGGCACTGTGTACATCCAATACATCTACTGCAGCGGCTCTGCCGGGCTGCACATGGTGGTATCTAATTACAACGGGCAATCTCCGTGTGCGGGCTCGCCGACTAGAGCAATTTGCCAAACATGCCCCGAGCGCTGGCCTTGGCCGACTCTTTCATCTGGCGGGGGTCAGCTCCAGGCTGTGGCTGTTGACGCCGCAACTCACAGCAGTGTTACGCGCCGCGGTCAAGTAGTTGGCTGCAGCATCGGATGCCGAGTACAGGCTGTCGTTCAATGTTTGGAGGTAGTCTCCGCGCTGCTGGAGCTGTTCCTGCGTCTCCGTGTACCTGGGGGTGTAAGTGGCTGCGACATGGAGACCTTCCGGCTACTCACACATCCTTGCGCTCGCGCAAGTCGCTTCTAGGCGGCCGCTGCTTGCTGACTGCTGGCCGCTTGGGCGCAGTGCCATTCGTTGCTGGGCGCGCCGCAGTCGTCGGCACCTCGCCCCAGGTGATAAGGGGCTTGCGAGGTGCGGGAGGCGGCTTGGGAGGCTGGGGCCGGTTCGGGCCGGCGACAATCGAGTCGAGGCCAGCACCGGACAGCAGCCCAGCGCCCATCATCCAGCCCAGGAGCGAGTATGTAACCGGCAGTGGCTGCGACGGGACTGGCGTCTTGAGGGTGCACGGGTCGATACGCGGAGGGAACGGCTTGCGGAAGTGGAAGAGGGTTCGAAGGGCAATGTCTAGCGGGCCATTGTACTCGATAAAGTCGCCCGAGCGGTCGTCAAACGACAGTCTACCAATGGGCCGTGGCTCGCTGCCAAAGAACAGGTCCATCCGCGTGATGTACTCCAGGCGTGGGGCAGAGTAGAAGAGCGCGCTGCCAGTCGTAGTCAGAGCGACAATGACGCGGTGTCCGTGGCGAGTAATGTAGTGCACGTCGCTCAGCTCCTCGGTCTCGAACTCAACCTTGGCCACACGCTCGCCATTGTAGTTGGCAGACACGCGAATAGTCTTGCGCGACGCTGCGATCCACAGGCAGTGCGCTGGCGCCTCCTTTGAGAACTTGCCATCGGGGTCGCCGCCGCCCTCGAGGTGGCCGGCCAGTGCCTCGGGGGACGCCAACAGCTCGTTGCCAGTCTCCGGGTCGAGGACGTACGTGGCCAGCGGGAACGCCAGCGACTCGTTGACGAAGGTCGGCGGCTTCTGCTCCACCATCCACTCGCCAAGGGAATTGACAAGTCCGTAGATCTTTGTCATGCCCTTGGCGTACGACACAATAAGGCGTGGTCTGGCGCCGACATCGCCACCGACACCCGAAATCGTCCACTTCATGGCCCCGATCGGCGAGTTTTCGCTTCCAAAGTTCTGGACGTTGCCCTTGCGCTTGCGCCGCTTCATTGTCTTGCCCTCCTCGTTGAAGCCTTCACGGAGGATGACGTCTGGGCCACGCATGTCGAGGACTGCGAGTGAGTTGCTCGAGTAGGCGACGGCGATGAATCCAATGTCCGACACGGCACAGCTGATCACCTCGCCTCGTCGGACGGTGAAGATGGCGACAGGCTTGAACCCATCCTCCTTCCATCTCGCGAGATGACCAATCTCGGTCACCTCCTCGACAAACTCGGTGTGCTCCTTGGGCTGCGGAGGGAAGTAGTCGAGTCTGGGCGAAGCCGGGTCGCGCTCCTCCTCGTCCTCGTGGATGGTGCCATTGGGGCTGCCACCCTGGTCCCCCTTGCCCTCACCAAACTTGGTCACAATGACCTCGCCGGTGCTGAAGGTGATAACACACTCCAGAGACTCGCGGGCCATGTGAACACCGGTGATTTGCACCTTGGACCTGTCGGTGGCCCACAGCTTGGCCAAAGGCAGGTGTAACAGGTCCGGGTGTCTCAGGTACTCTCCGATACGGATGGTAAGGTGTGGCAGCGGCGACGGGTATTCGAACCGCAGTGGCGTGGGCAGGACGAGGACGTGCGTCGAGGCGTCCCAGAATCTGACGGTGGCGTCGGCGTGCCATGTTGTGAGGATACGGTAGTTCTCCATCTTGACGACCTTGACATCTGGTGCGCCGTGGGACTGCAGGTCGGGCACGGCCAGGCCTCCACGGAGGGGAACACGCGGGATCGGGTCCTGTGGCGTACCGTCGACCTTGAGCGCGTGTGAGATGAGCCGCTTGAACGTCGGTGTGGGAAGGGAGACGATCTTGCAGCCAAAGGTTGAGAGGCCTCCGGACCATAGGGACGATGGAAGCCTGTATCTCCTCTTGATCTTCTCGAGGACGATGCCGCCATTGGCCAGCTGCAGGGTCGTCGCACTGGACGGCGAGGGGATATCTGGCCCACCCGCGCTCCAAGGGAAGCGCCAGCTCGACGACGACTTGCGCTGCTGCAGCGGCGCGCGAACCGGCGCGGGCGTAAAAGCGACCAGGTTCTCGCCCTCACCCGGCGTTGCAAAGTTCTTTCGGCCACGAACATCTGGTGCAACGGTGGACCGGGGTGGCGGGAAGACGTACGCCTCGATCTGGCGCTCGGCCATCGCCTTGTAGGGCTTTGGCAGCTTGGCGTCTGGGGTGAGGAGAATAAACAGCGCGACGGCGTCGTGCGACATTGCAAAGTACGGGCTGCTGCGTGGCATGAGCATAAAGTCCTCTGGTGGCGTCTTGGTGGGATAGTTTGACCACCCAGTCGGCGCCAGGGAGTCGCGGTACGCCGAGCGGTGGTTGAGGGACATGAGCTCCGAGATGGCCGACACGGCCGCGCCCTTGTTCGCCAGCGGAGGCTGGTATGCAGGGAGCTGGATGATGTTGATGCCTGGCTTCTCGCCTGGGCTCTGCCCGCCGAGCACCAGCAGCAGGGTCTCGCCTCTCTCTGCGTACTCGACCGTCGCGTTGGACACGGGCACCGCTGTCGGGTCCGCCGCCTGGGCAGTCGCGAGCACCTTGGCCGCCGACGCGTCGGGGAAGCCAGCCCATGCGAGCTTGAACACTGGCTCGCGGTTCGCGCCAGCCGCAGTCAGCACGGGCATGCCCTCAAAGTCGTGCTTTGTTCTGATCTGGTTGTCGAGCGCGCCGGCCTCCATGAGCGACTCGGCGTCGGTGACGTTGACGTCCTCGTGCGTCAGCGTCCGCACCGTGAGCGGCTTCTCGGCATCGGCGTAGGCCCAGAAGCTCAAGCAGCCGTCCGCATGGCCAACAACAAAGACGAGTCCGTCCGGACGCCACGCGATAGACGTGACAGACGGCGTACGCTCTGTCCAGAGGGTCTGTGCATGTCAGCTGCCTGCCACTAACCCGTGTCTATCGCCGGGGCTACGCACAGTGTCCTGGTATCCGCCGCCACCTGGGGCACCTGGCAAAAGTCAGTGCACCGCCGCCAATGTCGTCACTCACCAGGCGGCAGCACCATCTCAAACACCTTGTCGACGGCTGCCTTCTGAAAGTTCCACGCCACGACGCCGCCCTCGTACCCTATCAGCAGGATGTTGAGGTCGCGGGGGTTCATTGCAATCGCGGTGGCTTGGGGGCTGCGTGGGTGTCAGCGGATGAGCTCATCGCCAGGTCGCGGCGGCGCCTGCGCATCACCTGGCAAACGCCGAAGGCTCCACGCCGCGCCCTCGCGTCCCCACTCACCCGCCCAGCGTCTTCTTCTTGCCCGGCACGCCGGAGCGCACCAGGCGCTCCTCGTGCATAGCGAGCAGGTTGGGGATGTTGTAGCTCGACATTGCGCGCTGCCGCAGGTCCCACGCGAGCGTCGTGCCGTCCTTCATCGTGAAGAAGAGGTGCGTGTAGCTCGGGAGGGGCTGCTCGACCGCCGTGATTGTGCCGAAGAGCGTCATGAACGCCTCGCGCACCGGCAGCGGCGGGCTAGCATTGGGGTTGCTGCTCTCGCTGATGTGGTTGAGCGCGAACGCGTGGATCGTGTTGCCCTCGTCGATGACGACGAGCCGCGAGTGGCCGGGGTGGAAGACGATGAACTTGACGCCGTCGGGTTTCCTGTCGAGGCCCGGCAGGACTGCCGACACGGGCAGCGTGAACTGGAACGCGTTGCTGCCGAAGACGTGCACCAGGCCCGCCGACGTGCCGACAGCGAGCAGCGAGAGCAGCGGGTCCACTGCCCACGCCGTCACCTCGCCCGTCAGGCCGAGCGTCCGCAAATGCCCATACTTGTAGAACGAGTGCTCGCGCAGCGTGCCCGTGTAGTCTGTCGACGGCGGGATGGCCGGCTCCTTCGACGACTTGAACATGGTGGCGACTGACGGACGGACGGCTCGGCACTGCCGTAAGGTGGGTGCGGGGTGGGGGAGTCTTGAAGGGTAGCGGGGTAGTAGTTTGTGTAAAGTGTAGAAGAGAGAGAGTTGATGCTTGTCGCGTCGTCGTTGTCGTTTGCCCGTCTGTGTCCACTGCTGCAGTGAGCAGACTGAGAGTGGCGTCGGGCAAAGAAACAAGGACAGAGACGCCCACAACGCCCCTTTTGCCCTCGTCGTTCGCCCTCGTCGCCTCGTCGCCTTTGTCGTTCACAGCAATCTTGGAGCAAAACGCGTGTTTTTGGCTGACGCCTCCCAACTTTGGGACCTGGCTCTTGTTTGTCCTGCGCTGGGCTGGGCTGGTTTACCTGCGCGTCCTGCTGCCTGGCAGTGTGCCAGTGCCTGACTCTTTCCCCTTGAATCCCCCTGACGCCTCACACTTTTGAACTATGACGGTCGCCCCTTCACGCCCTTGGCTTCTTGGCCTCTTCGTTGCGGGTCTCCTGGCTCCTAGCCCCCTGGCCGTTGCGCCGTTGTATTTACAAGGCCTTCTGGCGCCCGCCCACCTGACCAGAACCAAATTAACAGCTACCAAAGTTAGGTTGGGCCAGAAGTCGTAAGTCGGCGGCAACAGGTGCTCAAATAGAACCGGGCCAAGAGAGAGCCGTCCCGCCTAGGGTGTCCTTGGTTATCCGAGCCATTCCTGCCGCGCTCCACTGGCTCTCGACTCGCTCGAGAACCTAGATCATGTAGATCCACGGGACGCTAGCCCTTCTGTCAATAGATAGCTTCCCGGCCCCCCGCCCCCTCGTCCTCTCACTTTACAAAATGGCATGACACCACCACGGATATCAACAAAAGCTATCAACGGAAAGGCAACTCTACTTGCTGCCTTCGAACTGGGCCGCAATCTGACTAACAGACCCCTTGGACTGGTGAGAAGGCGCCGCGCGAGGACCGCGCGCACCTCTGGGACCACGAAGACGCGACGTCTCGTGAGACGTGTTGCGCTTAAGGCCACCCACAGAGCCGGCAATCGGCTCATCCTCAGTGGTAGCAGCAGGAGAGCGAGCAGCAGGCGAAGGCGTCTTGCGAGCGATAGGCGGGGTCTCTGGTCTTGTCTCGCCCGCGGTAGCAACAACAGGTGTGGGCTCGGCAATCACAGGCGTCGTCGTGGCCTCCGCAGCGGAAGGCTCCGCAGCTGGGGTCGGCTCAGCGACAGTCGCAGGCTCCTCCGTCTTGGGAAGTGCAGGCACCGGTGGCACATCGTCTTCGGCGCCGCGCTGCGACTGCAGAGCACGCTGCTGCTGAAGGAGCTCCTGGGGATCTGTCGACTCGCTGAGGCGGCTTCGAGAGATACGCTGGTCAACGAGGGCAGTCCGCTTGCGCTGGGGAAGCACAAGCTCCTGCTGCGTCTTCTTCTTCTCGAGAAGCGCAGGGAACACGGTGTCGTAGTGCTCAAGGAGATCGACAAGGAAGAGACTTGGCGTGCGGTCCTGGATCGTGAGCTCGGTCTCGTACTGCGGGCGGAGGAGGCTTCGGCCAATAGAGAGGGCGAGTTTTGTCGTGTACGTCTTGTCGTCGTCCTTCTCCGACTTGGTGCTTGTGATAAGGTCCTTGAGATGCCTGACCACAGCGTTGAGGCTGAACAGCTGCGGCGCAGGAAGACGGTTGAGCACCGACGTCACCGCACTGGACATGTCACGCTCCTGGTCGGCACCAACAGACGGGTAGATGGCCTTTGCGTCCTCCCAGCCTTCCCATCCAAGCACGGGCGGGTTGAGCTCGAGAAGCCACAGCTTGAGGGTCCCGGCGGCAATGGGCAGGTTGAACTTCTTGGACGTCTCGGTAATGTCGTCGGCTGACAGCTTCGAGTTGTTGATGGCACCGCGGAGCGCATGCAGCTCCTCGAGCGGCACCTCGTAGATCCAGGCCTTGCGGCGCTCGTCGTCGTTGACCTCGGCGCCGAGGTCCTTGATGCCGACGAGGAGACCCTCGAGAATGTCAGGGATGGCATCCTTTGCGCGCTTGGGCTCGGCCACGATCTGCTTCCAAGCACCATCACCGGCCCAGCGGCGCAGGTCGATACCAAAGTTGACGTCGGGGACATCGCCCTCGACCGACTCGTAAATGTGCGGGCGGGGGCGGAAGGGGCCGGTACGGCTGCCCTCGATAAGGGCTTTTAAGTCGGCCTCGGGGTTGTAGGCCTCGACGGCGAGCGCCGTGCCCTCCTGGAGGTCGGCCAGGCGCTTGGGGAGCTTGGCGAGCGTGTCCTCGTAGTGCTTGAGGACGGTGCGCACGACGCCGAGACGCTCACGCTCCCACCTCTCCCACAGACGCAGACCACGCTCAATCTTCTCCTCCATCTGGAGACGCTTGGTCTCGGTCTCACGCACGCCGTCGTGATAAGCCTGGTCAGCTTTGGCGGCTTCGCGGCGAAGGCGGACATAGGGCGGGTCATCCGAGTTAGCCGAGCCAATGCCACCGAGGTAGTTCTTAGCCCAGGTGGGGATGTGAGCCGCGGCTGACGACGTAGTGGCCGTCACCTGGGAAGTGACCTGGGAAGTGAGACTCGAGGTCTGGATGTTGAGGTCGCGGACCGAGTTGGTGAGCGAGGTGGGGAGGTTGGGGAGGGAGCTGTTGTCGGGGACCAGACGCAGCGTGTAGTACGTGTCGTCAGACGGGTCGAAACCGCGGCCGACACCAGTACGGCTAAAGTGGCCCATGCGCTGGAGCTCGCCAGCGGCGTCGAGACAACGGTCCCACTCGCCACCGAAGCCCTCGATATTGTTCTGCAGCCACGTGACGACCTCCTCGCCGGTAAACGTCTTCTCGTACGTGCCGATGATTGTGCTGTGCTGGCGAGACGCGAGCGCCTGACGCGTGGTAGGCAGGTCATTGTCCACGAGGGTGCCAGGGGCTGGGTGCGTGTTGAGATAGTGGTCAAACTTGCCGAGGAGCTGGCCGAGGCCCTTGGCCGTGAGCGACAGGCCAGATAGCAGGAGCGGCTGCTCGCGGGGGTCGCGGCGGGGCGAGAGGGGCGACTCGCCGTCCTTGCCGGGCACAGGAGGGACAAACTCGGCGCTGAGGAGGGGCAATCCATCGGGGTCAGTAGGCGGGATGAATGCATCCTCCTTGGGGCTCGACGGCGAGTCGGTGTCAGCCACGGGGTCGACGGGGCGGAGGCGCGCCAGCGGCGAAGGCGACGCCGGCTCAGCACCAGCACCACCACCAGGAGCCGGAGGGAGGTCCTTGTCGTCCGTGACACTGCCATTGCGAATGTGGGCCGCGCGGAGCTTCTCTGTGATTCTGTCTGCGACCGTGCCAGAGCGCTTGAGGGGCGAGTGCTTTGGTGGCGGTGAAGCGGTGTAGCTATCGGGCGGTGCGAGCTGGGTCGCGGCGGCGCCAGCAAACTTGGCCCTAGCGGTGTCAGCTCAGCGCGGGCTGCTGCGGCGATGCGCTAGCACCTGTGGCTGTTGGTACTCACTCGTCCTCGCTGTCGTCGGCAGCGCGGCTCTTGGCAGCGTACGCCTGGCGGAGCTGTGTTATTGATTAGCCGGAGATCCGCGATCCGTGACCCCTTGTTGAGTGCACTCACGCCCATGAGCCGCTGCACCTCCTTCTCCCAGGTGCTCACGACGCCGCCCTTTGCGAGGAACTCGTCGCGCGCGTCCTCGATGCGGCCCTCGTGGCGCGCCCGCCAGCCGTTGAACGGGAGGAGGACGTGCTCCTGCAGCTCGAGCGCGAGTGCGCGGTGCGCCTCGCCGCGCGCACTCGACGCGCCCTTGAGCGAGAGCAGCGTGTGCTGCAGCGACGACGTGCTCTGGCGGTTGGCGTTGAGCGGGGGCTCGAGGAGCGCCGCGGCGAGGTTGTGGTGAGCGCGGGCTTGTGACTGGCGTTGGCGTTAGCATTGTGGGCGGCGAGGGAGGGAGGCGTCCAGATTCCCAGCGCAAGCAGCCGCCATCACGACCACTGGGGAGGAGGAACGCACCTCGATGAACGCCGCAATGTCGCTGTTCTCAATCACGCCCTGGCGACGAGTCAGCAGCAATCCCAATCACAGCCTCCGACGCCTGCACCCACCGACTCGAGCTGGCCGAACAGCACATCCAGGCCGGTGCGGTAGTCTGGGCTCCAGAACGAGTTGTAAAAGGACGGCGGCAGGGTGACGGGCGCCATGGTGACCGTCTGCTGTCTGCCGTTTTGTGTGATGTGTTGTTTGCAGAAGGGGGGGATAGCAGTGACAAGAAGGAGATAGAGAGGATAGAGAGTGCGTGCACCCAGGTCCTTGTCGATGTATGAGTGAGGTGTGTGACGAGGTGGTGGTGTAGCAGGGCGGCGGGGTGATCAGCTAGGACCCCCGTTGTGCAGGGTGGGTGGGGGTGGGCGGGGGCAGTGCTCGTCGTCGTTCCGCGGCTGCAAGTCGAGCAGTGCGCGAGTGACGCGCTGGCGCGCTGGCGGTGGGCTGGCTGCAACGGCCAGTCGCGCGCCTCCGCGCCAAGTTGAGTCTGCCCCTTACATTGCCTCACTGCCTCGTGACCCTGACACTCTGAAGCACGTCGCAGAGTCTAATAACGCGGCCATGAAGAACAACGACGGGAGCAAATTTGGCTGTAGCGGGCAACGACCAGCCTTGTGGCAGCCAACCAGCCAGCCAGCCTGAACAACCTTGCATGCAGTCTACTACTCCAATGCGACACGCCCATGCTACGAGTACTACTTCTACTATCACCTACGCGCCATACCTGTACCACTTGGCACGCGTGTCCACTGCCTCGCGACGCACAGCGCGGAGCGGGTCGTCGAGCGCCAAGCCCAGGCTCCGCACAACGCGTGCCTTGGCACCTCGCAGCGTCTCGTACCGGATCGAGTCGGGGAACACTCCGAGACCGAGCAGCGCGGCGGAGCGGACAGCCTGCGCGTGGTGTTAGAAGAACTTCATGGAATGGATTAACAACACTTACACCTGATGTCTCCACGCCGTCCTCTCGCAGCGCCGACTTCAAGAACCCGTCCACAATGGCTTCGGCCTGCTCGTGCAGTAGCGTGTCGGTCGCCGTCGACGAGTTGGCAGTCTCGAGGATGGATGTGAGGGTGGTGATGACGTTTGCCCGCTGAGCTGGGTTGGGGAGGGACAGCGAGCGGAGAAGGAGGGGGAGGAGCTGGTGGTTAGCGTTTCATTGTATGCGCACTACCCACAGTTGGGAGGTTGGAGAGGAGCACAGTGGAAGGGACCAGAGGCAGGAGCGAGGCGAACGCCACAAGGTAGACGAGTCGCTTCGCTCCCTCTGCCTCCTTCTCGCCCTCAATCAGCTTGGGGAGAACGAAGCTCCACAGCTTCTGCGCGTGCAGCAGCTTGACGACGAGGTGGTTGGGTCGGCCCTTGCCCTTCGGCTTGCCGGCGTCGGCGAGGACAGCGAATCCGCGAGCAGCCTCGTCAACGAACACGGGGTCGAGGTTGGACAAGACGAGAATCTCAATTACGCGGTCGACGGCAGCGTAGGCGAGCTCGTTGCGCAGGAGGGCGAGTGCCTTGGCAATCTGGTGGGTCAGCATCAAGACAGCTACGGTCAACCCACATGGAGGTACACCAACAAGCCCCTGCGGCGAATCTCAAACGGCTGAGCAGTGTCCTGGATGTCCACCATGCAGATCCTCTCAAGGATGGGGCCGAGCGCATCGCCAAAGTCTCCAACACGCTTGTTCACATACGCGGTGATGAGGTCCAGCGCCGTGCGCAGCTGGAACTCGTCGCGCGCAACGTGAACTGCCCACTGGATCTTGGACGTGAGTAGATCGGGGGCAGAGAGGAATGGCAGAGGCGTCTTGGGCTTGAGGCCGCGCACGAGGGCCGTGTAGAGCACAATAAGATCCTGCTCGGGCGATGTGGCGTCAGGTCGGAACGGTGACCTCGGGGCCGCGGTCTTCGCGCTCGCAGCGTCGAACACAACACCCGTAAGGTCTCCCGACTCGAAGGCAGAGTGCGCCGTCTCGAAGATCTTGGACTGCTTCCTGTTGGGTGTCAGTTGCAAACACATCATAGTACCAACTCCTCAGGCTGCTCCCAGAACAAGGCCTCGGCTATTGACGCGACGACAACGAGCAAACGGTGGTCGCGGAACAGTGGAACGTGGCGGTCGGCGCGGGGCAGGGCCGCGCTGACGACCAAACCGAAGAGACGGGGAACAATCTGCGCGTAGTGGCGGGCGACGTCTACGTGCTTGGCGGCCAGCTTCTGGTCCAAGACGCTACGCAGAGTGTTGAGCAGGTCCCAGGCGTACGCGACGGTCGTTTCCCGCTCGCTCGGTGTCTGCTCAGCGTCGGCGCCTGCAGACGAGAGGAGGTCGAGCTTGGTCGTGATGCGAACCACGAGCGTCTCGAACAGCGAGGGGAGGACACACAGCTCGGAAAGAGATGACAAGATGGAGCGGTACTTGTCCCGCCCTTCAAAGTCGTTCTCGGCCGGCGCCTGCTCAGGCAACGTGTGGAAGAGGAGGGGAAGTGTGACGGACTGGACGACGTCGGCGTGTTTCTCGGCAATGGTCTTGAGGCCATCGAGAACGGCGCGTCTGCAGGGTCAGTGGTGATCTCAGTGGGAAATCGTCACCACTTACTGAATCTCCTCGTCGTGGTCATTGACAAGGAGGTCGTTCATGAGCTGCACGATCTCCTCGACCTCCTGGCGGCCCCAGAACCCAGGAATCTCAGCAAGCGACACGCTGCCGCGCACAGCGGCCGTCTTGAGCCCGTCGGTCCGCAAGCCCTCGCGGAGGACGTCGAACAGTGGCTCACGGAACGGCTCGAGACTGCGTTCCTGCTCCTGCCTGCGCTCAGCCCCAGGCGCGGCATACACCGACTTGGCAGCCATGAGCAGGGTGGTGATGGAGCTGAGCAGTGGCACACGCTGGGATGGCAGCGCGGGGTTGTTGAACTGCCTGAAGAGCTGGGGCAGCGCCTGGGAGTAGGCGAAGGGGCCGGCGGAGGCTGAGCGTGTTAGGTGGGATTCCGAAGCCGCGCTATCTACTCACGCGACGCGCGGATGAACGCGGCGAGCGACTTGGCCGACCCGGCCGCCTGGTTCTTCTCGGGCTCCTTGAGGCCCTCGAGGCATTGCTTGATGATGGTCTGCGCGAGGCCGGCCGGGGTGTCAGTGGCCGTGGGGTAGAGGGTGCGAATGAGCGACTCGAGGGCCTGGAGGGCGGCCGACTCGATCGACGAGCTGGACGAGTAGAAGACCTGGGCGTGAGCTTCGTCCGTGTACTCGCAGCTCACCTCGGTCTTGAGCACCTCCCACAGCTCCTCGCCGCGCTCGCCGACCGCGTCCTTGCCATACACGGGGAAGCAGGCCGCCATCGTCAAGAGCAGGTCGCGCAGCGTCGGCCCGGCGGCCGTGACGAACTTCTCGAGGAAGAGCGGGATGGCCGCCTTGGCAAAGTACGGCGAGGCGGCCATGCACGCGCGCAGGGCGAGCTTGAGGTCGTCGGCCGTGATGCCGTAGGGGTCGTTCGGGGGCGGGCGGAACGTGATGGGGAAGTAGCAGAACGTGATGTCAAAGATGTCCTGTGGGCGGGTCAGCACAACCGGTCACGTCACCCACGTCAATCTGCGCCTTGACGTCAAACTCGAGGAGGATGACCCGGTCCAGCTGGAATAGGAGCATAAGGTTGCGCGGGTCCTTCTCGCCGTCGACCATCTTGGCGAAGCTCGCGATGAAGTCGGGCCCCATCTTCTTGAGCGCTGCGGCGTCGTTAGCTACACCTTGCGCCAGCACCCACCCTCGCGGTGGTGCGTGAGGAACGAGTCGAAGAGGAGGTACACCTGGTGCCGCACGCTCTGGGTGTATGCCTTCATGTTGACGTTTTCGACGATCCTGCGGGGGGAGTCAGCGTGGCCACCCGTAGAGCACCACCATCACACCACCCACTCGCGGTACACTTCCACCGCCGTGTCGTCGTCAAACGTCGCCAGCTTGGACAGCACGAGCAGCGCGTCCAGCGTCGGCGGGAGCGAGTCAAAGTCGTCCAGCTTGGCGAGGTAGAAGTTTGTGAGGGTACGGGCTGGACGGTGAGCGATCGATACCAAGGCCGCAACGACCCACCTGCGGGCCGGTTGATCTTGCCCGGGTTGACCTTCTTGATAAGATTCGAGAGGAACGTGAGGCCTGCGTGGGGTGTCAGCTTGTCCAGCAGCAACGCACACACGCACCCTTCAGCCGCACGTCGTCCTCGGTCGAGGTGAGGAACTCGCCGAGCGCCTTGACGACGTCGAGCAGCTGCGCGTTGCCGGCGTTGATGCCTGCGGTGGGTCAGCAGGGGGCACAAGGCAAGCAACACACAGTCGACCAGCTCGCCGCTCGGGTCGAGGTCCGACGACGTCACATGCGTCCGGACGAGGCGGGCGACGTCCATGATATGTGGTGAGTGGGTGCTGGTGTGAGCGGCTGATTGCAAGATGTCAATCAGGCAGTCAGTCTATCTCGCAAAGTCAGCACGAGTTCATCGCAGAGGGCCGAAATCGCGCCGCCGTGCCTGAATGACTCCCTCTTGCTCATCGGAAAACTATACATCCGATCACAGTTCACCATCAACTCTAACAATCCCCGATACGTGCATGCAACTTCTACGCTACACCTATACGGCCGCCTAGGCAGCCACTCGTCGCGATCCAAGACCGCTGTTGAACCCTGTACGTCCGCGGTTTCCTCGGCCACGGTATGAGCCACGCGCTCCTCCTCTCCTCTCCTGTCGTCCGCCAGATCCGCCAGCTGCTTGTCCGTCGCGGTTGGTCGTGCGGTCGTTTCCGGGAGCCTGGCCAAGCTTGACGTCGAGCGTCTTCTCGTTCTGCTCGACCATGAGGACAGCGCGCTCGGCGAGCTGCTGGGCAAGACGCTGAACCTCGGTCTGCTCGACACGGTGGAAGACGACAACCTGGTCAATCTGGTCGAGCGAGGCGGCAAGCTCGTCAGTGTAGATCATGCGCGAGATGATCGACGTGACGGTCTGCTGGGGAAGGTCAAAGGTGGCGGCAAGGTGGGCGAGGGAGAGCGAGGCGTAGTAGGGGGCGTAGGTGAAGAGGTACGTCCTCAGGCCCTCCTCCTGGATGCGGCGAGCGAGCATCGTCTCGACGTCCTTGACGTCGTCGAGCAGCTGCCAAATCTTGATGGAGAGGATGAGGTCACGGGCACGCTCCCACTCGCCAGCCTGGAGGGCCTTGGAGGCCTTGATGATGTGGTCACGAGTGTTCTCGGGAGGACCCATGAAAGCCTGCTTGTCGGCAAGGTCGAGGAGACGCTTGAACGTCTTGGAAGCGATGCGGCGGCGCTGCTCCTCGGTGTCGACCGAAGCAAGGAGAGGGATCTCAACGAGCATGCACGAGGTGAGGTAGGCAGCCTCGAGGAGCTCAATGTTGAGGTGCATGTGGAAGGGGAGGAGGCGGCGCTTCTCGATCAGCTCCTGCTCGGGCGAGAGCTGGAGGTTGTAGCGCTGGACAGCCTGGGCGAGGAGCTCCTTCTGGCGCTGGGTCTGGAACATCTCCGAGAGGAGCTGCTGGCACTCGTTGATGAAGCCACGGCGGAAGGCAGCGAGACCAAGCTGGACCAGAGCACGGTTGTACATGATCTGGGTGGTGACGTCGGCGTGCTGGATCGTGTCCTGGAGGTGGGACATGAGGAGCAGGTCGCGTGCCTGGTGGTAGCGGGCGTGGATGGCGTGGTTGAAGATGTGGGCAAGGATGGCGCGGGCACGGAGGAGGGGAGCGTCCGAGTGGTAGATGTAGACGCAGAGGAGGTGGATAAGGGCGCTGGCGTCGCGCTGGACGCCGAAAGGAGTAATCTCAGACTGGAGACCAGCGACCGACTGGGCGACCGCGGCCTCAAAGTGGTCGACGATCGAGTCGGGCTTGGAGTAGACGTGCTCGAGGCGGCGCATGACGGCACGGACAGTCTGGTCGGCCCACTTCTCACGCTCGAAGAGCACCTGCGCCTTGGTGATGGCGACGTAGAGGGGAGCCTCCTCACGCAGACGGGCAATGTACTCGGTACCGTGCTCGTGCGCGTCAGTGTGCTGGAGAGTCTTGGTGAACTCGTTGTCGAGGTTCTCGAGCAGGCTGACAAGGTTGCCGGTAACGGCAACACGGTCACCAGCCTTCTCGGGGACACGCTCGACAAGGTCATCGTACTCCTCAACGTTGTCCTTGACAACGTACTCCTGGTGCTGGAGGAGGAGCGTGACGAGCTGCTCAAACTCCTTGAGGCACAGGACCCACGACTCGTGGGGGATCGAGGCGAGGTTCTGGGAGTAGTCGAGACGAGCGGGGATGAGGGCGAGGAGGACGCGGATCTTCTGGTACGTCGTCTCCGAGACCTCGAGGAGCTTGGAGAGGATACGGATAGTCTCGGCACGGTCCGTGTTCTTCTTACCACGCTGCTCAAAGATGTCGCGGAGGGTCTTGAAGACACCGTCAGCGGTAAGGTTGAGCTGGCGACCACCGCGGCCAATGGTGGTGAAGTCGTCGTCGCGGCCCTCCTCGCCGGCGACGGGGGTGCGGGCAACCTTGACCTTCTCGACCTTGGGGGGAACGTTGGCGGCGTCGTACGCGGCAGTGTACGCGACGGGGTCGGCAGTGTACTGGGCAATGACACCCTCAAACTCCTTGGCCTTCTTCTTGAGCGTCTGCTTCATGGAGTTGAGAGCCTTGCTCTTGGCACCGGGCATCTTCTTGGTGGCCGACTTCTCGCCAGCAATCGTGTCGTTGACATCCTTCTCGAGCTCGGTGATGGTCTGGAGGAAGGCAGGGGGGATGTGGCCGGCAGGAGGGGTGGCCGAGGCGGTCATGGAAGTCTGGTGGCGAGTGATGAAGCGGATGAGCTTGTCGAGCTCGGCCGACGCAGCGACCCAGTCCGAGGCGGCACCGCCAGACTTGGTAGCGTTCTGGATGCTGGTGATGGCGGCGTCCATCTCGGCGAAGCTATAAAGTGTGTCAGGTCTAGTCCGGCGACCCCAGCGCCACGGCGCGCCGCGCGCCAACTCCAAACTCACCGCTTGTCCTTGGCGGACAGCACCTTGATCTTCTCGTCCTCATCGTCCGAGTCCTCATCTGACGAGGCGCCGCGCAAGAACTTGTTCGCCTGGGGACAGTCAGCAAGCGCCCACACGCGCACACGACACCACGCCAACACGCACGCCACCGCCAACGTCCGAGTCCGAGTCGTCGTCGCTCATCTCCTCCTCCTCGTCCGAGCTGTCGTCGTCGCTGTCATCGCTGTCATCGCCGCCACGGAGGAAGTTGGAGCGCTGGGGCTTCTCGTCCTCGGAGCCGGAGCGGAGGGACTCGTCCTCCGAGTCCGAGTTGTCGCTCGAGTCTGAGCCGAGCTTGGCAAAGAAGGACATGGTGGGCGGGTTTTTCGGTGTGGGTCTCGCTGTAGGTGCGAGGTTTTGGGCGCGTGAGAGGCGGGGAAGGGGAGGG
Source organism: Vanrija pseudolonga (assembly GCF_020906515.1). Classification (NCBI taxonomy): domain Eukaryota; kingdom Fungi; phylum Basidiomycota; class Tremellomycetes; order Trichosporonales; family Trichosporonaceae; genus Vanrija; species Vanrija pseudolonga. The sequence continues at coordinate 3,219,357 of NC_085849.1, read as the reverse complement.
GGAGTGGTGGGTGTTGTTCGCTGCGTCGCTTGGCTGCCTTTTGAGTGGGGTGCTTCAAGTGAACGCGGTGGCGCGAGTTTTTGGTGTTTCGAGACTTGAAAGGTCGCGACGTCGAAGTTGAACAATGGTGCCAGCCAGCCAGCAGGCCAGCAGGCAGCCTGCAGCGAGGAACCACCTGCTGCCAGACGCACCAGCAACCTACACTCCCATACATAAAAAAATGCCACGAAAGGAAACCCTGAATTGACCCCGTAATGCCGTTGCTTGCTCAAGCTGGCAGCCAGGCACGGGCCTGCAGAGACAGTCGCGTGTGGCGTCTGCATGCAGAGTGATGATGCATATGCTCTTCTTCTAAGATTGTCTTCGCTGCCTCCCTCTACGCCCCAAGCATCTCCTCATGCACAGCAGCCTCCTCGGCCGCATCGGGGCCCTCCTCGTACCCGCTAACGTACTCTTCCCACAGTGCCTTGCAATCGACATTGGCCCCCAGCTTGGCGCACATGAGGAAGGCGCCACTGAGCTTGCGGTTCAGCGAGTAGGTCGGCACCGGGGGCGGCGTGAGACGGTGCTCGAGCATGACGGGGATGAGCTCGCGGACCTTGTCCGTGACCGTCTGCTCGGCGAAGGGGAACTTGCCCTCGTAGCGGAAGGGGCCTGGGGGAAGTTAGTGTAAGAAAAACGACGTCGGATCCAGAGCTGCCACTCACTCGCTAACAAGGCCATCGACTCGAGATGTGCGTCGACCATGACCTCGGCCTCCTCGCCAGTGAGGTACCCGAGCGCCACACTCTCCGCCTTCATGACCTCGCGGTCGCCGTCGAGCGCCGCCTGGAGGAGACGGTACCACCCGTCCATAAACTCCTTGGTGTAGGCACGCGACGCGCCAAAGTCGATGAGCTGGATCTTGCCACTCTTACCGTCGTACATGAAGTTGGCCCAGTTGGGGTCCGTCTGCATGAAGCGGAAGTGGAACAGCTCCTGGAGGCAGAGGCGCATCATGTTGGTGCCGATAAAGTCGCGCTGCTCCTGCGACATGCCCTTCATCTGTGACAGGGGCCGGCCGGTCATCCACTCGGTCGTGAGCACCTTGCCAGTCGTGCCCTCGTCAATGACGCGCGGGACCTCGAACACGGGGTCGTCCTTTAGCAAGTGATGGAAGCGGTTTCCAGCGGCACCCTCGCGGATGTAGTCGCACTCGTCCTCGAGCTCGCGCTTCATGACAGCAATCGTGTTCTGGAGGTACAGGCCCTTGGGGAGGACGGCAGAGCCACGCAGTAAAATCGACAGGTTGGCAATGTCCGAGTCGATCGACGAGGATACGCCAGGGAACTGGATCTTGACGGCCACGGGCGTGCCGTCGGCCAAGACGGCGCGGTGCACCTGCCCGATCGACGCCGAGGCAACAGGCGTGCGGTCAAACGCGGCGAACAGGCTTTTCCAGTCCTCTCCAAGTTCCGACGTCATGACCTTCTCCATCTGCCAGTCGGGCATGTAGTTGGCATGTGCCTGCACCTGGTGCAGCACACGCTCAATCTCAGGTGGCAGCATGGCATTGTCTTCCGTCAGTACAGCCCACCCCCAGACCAGACCCACCCTGTATGCTCATGAACTGGCCGAGCTTGAGTGCCGCCCCGCGCATGCGGCCGAGTGTCGCGACCAACCGGCGGACATTCGCGTCGCTCATGAACACGCTGCCCTGGCCACCACCACCAGCCGTCCGGCGGATCGTCTCGGTCGCGGCGCCGATACCGAGGGACAGGCCGAGGGCTAAAGTCAGCACTTCACTCTGGCACTAGCATACTCACATCCGTAGTGGAAGAGGCGGCCCAGACGCGACGACGGCACCGTTGACGCACGCAGCGGCACGGGCTCATCCTCGGCATCCCGACTGATCTCGGGAAGCTTGAACCCAGAGGCTGTCTCGTCCTCTTGCAGTGGTGGCTCTGCCTCAACTGGCGCGGCAGGCTCGGGGTCCTGTATTTCTTCGATGGCGGCCTCGACAGCCGTCGCGGGTGCGGGTGGGGGAGGGGGAGGAGAAGGGGCAGGGGGAGGTGGAGCCGGCTTCGGGATGCTCAGCTCGGGCTGGCGGAGGGGTGCGGCCGCTGGGGCTGGGGCGACTTCTCTCGGCTTCCATGTTGGTGGGAGTGGTGGAGGTGGGGAGACGGCGTAGTCGGCGGCACTGCTCGCGCTGGTGCTTGTCGTGTTCGTGCTGCTGCTCGAGGCCGTCGCCGTGGCGGGACCCGCACGCTCCGTAGCCTCTTGCCGCCGCTCATACCCAGCCCCAGCAGCAGCCTTGACCTGCGGTCCATACCCAGCCGCGACCTCCTCGATCTCGATGGCGGCAGCGCGCGCGATGACGCGGTACGCGGCGGACAGGAGCACGCCCGACGACGCAGCGGCCGCTGCTGCGGGCGGTGGGAGCGGTGGTGGCATGTTGGTTGCGTGGGTCGATCGATCTATCCGCCACGCACGCAAGAGAGTCCGATGTGTGCTGTTGTTTGTCGGAGAGCGTAGGAGGCCGGTCGGTCCGGAACGGCGCGGATTAGATATCTGTCATGTGTGATTGTCTTGTTCGTGGACATTTTGTGGGATGCCAGTGACATTTGGTATGGGCGTGCGGGGCTCCAGTGGCCAACTACTAATAGTAGTCGGAACCTTGCGGACATTAGAAAATAGTTTGCGAGGCCGAATAACAATGACGCGCATCGAGTGGTCAGGTGGTTTACTTAGTCGTCGCAGCTGACCGCCAGTCGCCGCGTTGGACGAGCCCGACACGACCCTGCCAGCGCCTCGCGCCGCCGCCGCCGCCAGCGTCCAGCAAGATCCATCGCAGCATCTCCCACTGTCGTACCACGGACATTGACTCGCGACAACGTCCGAGCGAGCCGCAACAAGCCGTGCGTATATATCGGGACAACAAGCTGCTGTCGCTCACACAGACAACCTTCACAGTCACCACCGACACTACTACAACCCAACTTTTTTTCCTTCCCTCTCTCCCTCACCACCACAATGTCCTTCCGCCAGCCCTTGCGCTGCTGCCGCACCGGTCTCCAGACCGCGCGCGTCAACGCCGCGTGCCGCGCACCTGGTGGGTACAGCTGTAGCGACAACACTGACGCCGCCGCCAGCTGCCCGCGCATACTCGTCGCAGCAGTCCAACCCGGCCTCGGTCGGCAAGCTCGCCGGCCTTGCCGTGTCGTCGGCCGCCGTCGCCTTCTCCCTCACCATGGCGTACAACTACTACAAGCGCCCCGACAACGTCGCCAAGCTCGACATGGTGCCCAACGTCGTGGCTATCGAGACTGGCGGCGAGAATTGGGACCCCGTCCATGCCCGCGAGCAAGACGACGCCCAGGTATGTTTGGGCCACGGGCTCTTCAAGATTGCGCTACCACTCCGTGTGTCATAGACCCGGCCGGCGCCGCGCACAGCGCGCACCGACTAGCCTTTGCTCAGAGCTAACAGCTTCATCGCAGAACCCCATGCGTATCCGCATGGCGACGTGGGTCACCAACATGCAGGACCATATTGTCAAGGGCCTGGAGAGTCTGGAGGCCGCCGCGCCCCCCGACGGAGAGCACCCCCCCGCGACGTTCTTTAGGGACCACTGGATCCGGCCGAGCGGAGGCGAGGGGTCGTCGTGTGTGCTTTCTGGCGGACGGGTGTTTGAGAAGGCGGGCGTGAACGTTTCGATTGTCGAGGGCAAGCTGTCCAAGGCTGCGCAGGCGCAGATGCGCAACGACCACGACTCGATCCCTCTCTCCGACGAGCCGCTGCCCTATTTCGCGACGGGTGTGTCGATCGTCATCCACCCCCGCAACCCCCACGCGCCAACAACGCACCTCAACTACCGCTACTTTGAGCTCGCAAACCCCAAGGACCCCAACGGCGAGCCCCTGGCGTGGTGGTTTGGCGGCGGCGCCGACCTGACCCCCAACTACTTCTACGAGGAGGACGCGGTCCACTTCCACCAGATGCTCAAGGACGCGTGTGACAAGCACGACGCGGCCTACTACCCCACTTACAAGAAGTGGTGCGACAAGTACTTCTACCTTCCCCACCGTGGCGAGACGCGCGGCATCGGCGGCATCTTCTTCGACGACCTGACCACCTCGTCGTCGATCCACGGAGACAAGAAGCCCAGCCGCGACGAGATCTTCGAGTTTGTCAAGTCGGCGTCTAGTGCCTTCCTCCCCGCGTACCTCCCCATTGTCCAGCGTCGCCACACGCAAAAGTATGACGACCTCCAGCGCAGGTGGCAGCTTGTCCGCCGCGGCCGCTACGTCGAGTTCAACCTGCTCTATGACCGCGGAACAAAGTTCGGCCTCAACATCCCCGGCGCGCGTGTCGAGTCCATCCTCATGTCCTTGCCAGAAGTCGCACGGTGGGAGTACATGACTCCTCTGGGTGCCCAGGGCTCGGGCACCCGTGAGGAGGAGCTCATCAACGTGCTCAAGACAACGCACGACTGGATCAAGTAGACAAAAAGGCAACGAGGGTGGAGCGAGGTCGATAGATAGAAGGCAGCATAGTATCCGTATCTCTGCATCATATGGTCTATTCTGGTTGTACAACAGGGATCAAGGGTACCAAAGGACAGTGTTCGACAGGGCTATGCCAAGACGCGTGCAGAAGGGACGGCAGTGCCGGCGGGTGTTGGCGTGGCGGGCACGGCAAGCTTGGGTGTAGCCGGCACTTCTGTTGCTGGTGCCCCAGTACCCGGTGGTAACCTCTTGGCGGGCTTGACGACTGCCTGCGTTCTCAAGTCCTTGTTGTCGATGGCGATGGACTTGGTGCACTTTTTGTTGTCAGCTGTGCTCCTCTTACAACCTGAATCACTCACATTCGACGTCTTGTAAATGCCGACAAGACGGTGAGCAAGCTCAAACATGTCGTTTCGCAGCGAAATGACAATGAACTGGGCCGCCTGCGTCTTGGACTGGATGTAGTTGGCCACAATCGACACGTTCTTAAAGTCGAGCGCCGCATCAATCTCGTCCATGAAGTAGAGAGGAGTGGGCTTGAAGACATGGAGCGCGAAGACAAGCGCCAGCGACGCAAGCGTCTTCTCACCACCAGACAGGTTGGCAATCGGGCGCCAGCTCTTCTTCGGCGGCATGATGGACAGAACGACGCCCTCAGAGAAGGGGTCCATTGTGTCGACCAGCTCGATCTCGGCATTACCACCCATGGTGATCATCTGAATGGTCAGCCGTAATTGGCAACACTATGCTCACCTGGTACATCTCCTTGAGCTTGGAGCTGATGGCCGAGAAGCCGGCCATGAACTCATCAAGGCGGACCTTGCGCAGGTCGTCGTAGCGCTGCTTGGCGGCGTCACGCTGGTTCGTCACCGCTTCAAGGTCACGAGCGCGGTCAAGGAACTCGGCCTCACGACGGCGGTACTCGTGAAGGACGTTGAGGTTGGGCTTGGCCTTGGCAGTCTCTTCCTCCAACGCAGTAATCTCGGCTGTGAGGATGTCCTTGTCGACACCGCGGAGCTCATCAGGGCTGTACTCGACGAGCTCGAACGAGTCGTTCTTTGACTTCTTCTGCTTGGGCTCAGCGTCCTCAGTCTCCTCTTCCTCGCCCTCAGCCGCTTCAGTCGACTTGTCCGCGTCGGCAGGCTTGGCAACCTCATCCTCGTCTTCCTCTTCCTCGCTAAAGCTTGTCAGCCCACGTCCCTCATACTCCCCGGCTGCACACCCCACTTACTCAATGTAGACGAGTTCGAGCTCCTCGTGGCGCTTGGACCAGTGCCTGTACTTGTCCTTGCTGTCCTTCTGGACACGGCCATTGTCCTCAATCTTCTGCTTGATGTCCATCTCAAGCTTGCGGAACGCGTTGACCTCGGTGGATGCCTCGTCGAGGTCGGCCTTGGACTGAGCAAGGGCCTCCTGGACGTCGATGCTCGCATCCTGAGCCTCCTGGACCTTCTCGCGAATGATCGCCAGGTCGGCAGAGCAGGCTTGCAGGTCACCCTCCACAACATCGAGCTCGCCCTGAGCCTCCTCGGCCTTAGCTGTGTTGGCTAGGATGGCCTTGTCCAGCTTCTCGGCGTCGCGGATGGACTTGGCCTGGCCGACCTCGGCCTTGGTGATAGCCTCGCTGGCAAGGTCAAGTAATCCCTTGGTGTTGGCGAACTTGGACTGAATGGCGCGCAGCTTGACACCGCCAACCTCCAGAATCTTGTTCTGAAGCTCCTTGATCTGCTCGCTGATGACGCTCGACTTGCTTCGCAACTTGTCCGCCTCAGCAGTAAGAGTGGCGATCTCAGCGTCAAGCGTCTTGATGCGCTTCTCGTCCCCCACATCAGGCTTGCTCTGAGACCTAGACCCTGTCAGCTGAGGTCTTTCAACGGCAGGGCGGACTCACTCCAGCTCGGATAGACGCTTCTCTGCCTCCCCGATACGCTTTGATCCAGTCTGAATGTCGAGCTCAATCTTCTCCAATTCGATCTCGATTTCGGGTAGGCGCTTGCGAAGCTGTGCCACCTGTTGCTCGGCAGCGCGCTTCTCAGCCTGGGCGGCAGAGAGCTTCTCCTCTGCAGCATGGCACTCCTTCTCATAGCCATGCACAACCTCAGGTGCGACCTTGTCGGCCACGAACTTTGAGTTCATGCCGCCACGAGCGACACGAGTGCCACCACCGGACATGGTGCCCGAAGGGTCGATCAGCTGGCCAGCAAGGGTGACCACGCGCCAGCGCTTCTTGCCGTAACCGATGCGTTGGGCCTGCTGGAGGTCATCTGCTACCAGAGTGTTGAAAACGCCCTTGTAGAAAGCAGGTGCAAACTTGGGGTCCTTTGGCTTGATGAGGTCAAAGAGGCGGGGCACACCCTCAGGGGTCTCGATACGGCTGAGGTCGCGAGGGGGAAGCTTGTCGAGGACCATGAAGGAGGCACGGCCCACATTGCCCTTGCGGAGGTGCTCGATACACGCCTGGCCCTGCTCAACAGTGTCGACGACCAGGTTGTTCAAGGCGCTGCAAGCGGTCGTGACCGCCACATCGTACTTCTCGTCAATAACACCAAGGTCTCCGAGACGACCGTGGAAGCCCTTGATGCGACCTTGGGCCTTGAGCTTGTTGAGACTGGCAAGGACAGCATTCTCCGACTTGTCGGCAGCGAGCGACGCCTTGGCCTCGTCAACCTTCTGGCGAGCGGACGACGCCTTGGTACGGAGCTCCTCGAATTGGGAGGTCAGAGTCTATCGAAATGTCAGCTGAGAGCGGCGGACAAAGCTCGCTGCACGAACCTGAAGCCTGGACTCGGCATCTGCGAGCTGCTTCTTGGCCTGGACAGCCTCCTTCTTCAGGGCCTTGTACTCCTCCTGCTTGGCGCTGGCACCCTCCTCCACGTCCTTGAGGGCTTTGCGGGCCTCTTCCAAGGCGGTCTGAGCTGTGGTGGCCTTGCCCGCAAGCAAGTCACGCTCAGATTGGGCAACATCGATGGCGGATTGCTTCTCGCTGATCTTGGCAGTCCACGGCTCAAGCTCGCGCTGCTTGGCCTCGATCTTGGTCGTGAACTCGTCGGTCTTGTCCTTCAGGCTGTCGCGGACCTCTTCGAGCTCGGCCTCCTCAACCTCGAGCTTCTTCTCGAGTTCGGTCACCTTCTTGCGGTTGGATTCGATCTCCCCAGCGCAGTTCTCCGCAGTGACATGAGCCTCAGACTTGGCGTGAGAGTCCTGTGGAAGTGTTAGTCCAGCCGCGGGCAGTCCGTTACACTCACATCCTGGATCGACTTCTTGAGCTTCTTCTGCTTGGTTGACAGGTGCTTCTTCTTCTCTTGGAGAGCGACCTCCTCCTTCTCGATACGCTTGGTGTCCTTGACCAACGCATCTGTGAGACGCTTGACCTCCTCAAAGGTGGCAAGCTTCTCGTCGTGGTCCTTCTGGAGGTCCTCGATCTGGGCCAGGTGGTGTGCGTTGCGCTCCTGCTCCTCGGAGAGTTCGGCCGTGAGGGAGTCGATCGCCTTAGTCGTAAGCTCGATGTTGTTCTGAAGCGTGTACATGTGGAACTGCCACAGGAGCGACTTCTTGCGAGTGAGATCGTTGGTGTCGCGAAGGAACGATTCGGCCTCCCTCTTCTTGTCCTGAAAGAAGTCAGTCAGGTTGCTAAGATTCCGGTTACCTACCTCGAGAGACGCCTTCTCGCGCTCCACCACACGCAGACGGTTCATCTTCTCTCCACGTTCCTCACTTAAGCCCTCGACCTCGAGCGACGCCTGCTCGATAGGCTCCTTGTACTTGGTTGTGCCGATAATGTCCTCCAAGTACTCGAGGAGACCGTCCTCGTGCTCGTTTCCGGCCTTGGCCTTCATGAGCGCAATGGACTCGACCTCACCCTGGAGGATAAGGAAACGGTTGTGGTCCAGGTCGATACCCTTGCCCTTGAGGAGGGTGGTGACCTCGGTGAAGGTGCTGTTGCGGTCGTTGATGGTGTAGCGCGACGAGTTGTTGCGGAACGCGGTACGGTTGACAACGAGCTGAGAGTTGGGAACCAGGAGGAAGTCGTCCACGCCGGGCTGCAGAGTTAGCCAAGATCCATGACTTGTTAACTCACCAGATCAACAATCTCACGGAACCACACTTCCACGGAGCAGCTCTCGAGGCCCTCTTTGCCAGCAGAGTTGTGGATAAGCTCACTGAGCTTACCCTGACGCATCTTGCTGGCACGGTAGCCGAAAACGAACAGGAGGGCGTCGATAGTGTTACTCTTGCCACTGCCATTAGGACCGACAATGGCACTGAACGACTTGTGGAAGGGGCCGATCTCCTGTCGCCCAGCATACGACTTGAAGTTGACAAGCACGAGCTTGTGGATGACGAGACGAGGCTTGGGGCCAGTGGCGGGGGGCGGAGCAGCTGGGGTCGCCATCAGAGTTTGGCGGGGAGCCGCACCACGGGCAGGCGTCTTCGGCGGCAGGACGTGAGCCATGTCTGGCGACGAGTCGGGTGAGATGGGAGCGTCCGACTCGCCCCCACGGTTCTGCTTCTTAGGAGTCTCGGGAACGGGTGTCTTGGAGCTCTCACGAGCGGTGGGGTCCTGGGGGGTGTCGGGGGTCGGGGTCGGAGCGTCGTCAATCTCAGCATTCGGGGTGGGAGCCTTTGGTGATGCCGCCTTGGTTGCCGCGGGGATCAAGTCCTCGAGCTCTTCCTCAGAGTCAGACGACTCTACAACCCTCCGCTTCGACTTCGCCGCCTTGGGAGCGGCCTTCTCGGGGCTTGTGGGGGCCGAATCGGCTTCCTCCTCCTCGGCGGGCTCCGTAGGCTCCGCCTTCACGGCCGGCTCGGGGGTAGGTGACCCCGCCGCGGCGGCGCGGCCAGATCGTCTCTTGGGTGCAGGTGCGGGAGTCTTGGCTTTGGCTGTCGACGCCCTCTTCGCAGGAGCCTTCTTGACCACGGGGGCCTCCTCATGGTCGCTGGCATCCTCGGCCTCTGGTGTCGGAGAGGCTGGGACCACCTTGCGCGTCCTTGAGGAACGTGTCGGAGCGGGAGGAGCCTCTGTAGCGGTGCTCGCTGCCCGAGTAGACCGTCTCGGAGGCATGGTGGGGGTTGTTGGTTGATGTCTGGTGGTGAGTCTGTACCACCTGAATGTGATGCACCTGCGCGCTTTGTTGTTGTGTTGTTGTTGTGCCAGGAAAGCACGCGCGTGCAGAGGGGGGTGGCGGGATTAGGAACGGTAATAGTGCCACGTGGGGTGTGTGGCATGACGGGATCAATTTTGACCGATGCTTCAAGGTTTCAAGGCCTCATTTGGAGGCGTCGAAATGAACAATGGGAGTGCGTATGGAGCTGCGCTTGGAGGCGTGTGCGCGTCTCAGTTGCAAGAAGGGGGTGATGGCCGAGGTCGTCTGAGAGCAGAGAGGGAGAGAGAAGGCCACAGGCCCGTCGTTGGGAGGCCGTTGCCACGTTGGCCGAGTTACAACACTCATGCAGCGCCGCTGCCGCCTTTGTCTCTCCACGAGCAGGGAACAATGACTGGATCAACAATTGCATCATGGGACAATAGGAAACCAAGCTACTCGAGATGGGAGCTGGTTATGATGCGTGTGTGTGTGGCTGGAGCCATCAAGACTGATACCGGCGTGATGGAAAGGAGGGGAGTAGCCTGGGGACCTTGTGAACAAGGCCGCAGTTTCGGTTGTTGTCCTGAATGCCCCACCGCATTGGCGATTTGGTCTCAGACAATGGGTTGTTCACGGCGTCGTTGCCATGCTCCGCCTTCTGGCTACGCGCGCTCCGCGCTCCACAATGCCTGTTGGTCGTCGCTTTGTCGGGGCGATGAATGCCACATAGCCGGGAGTCGTTGTGCAAGTTGGTTCCGTTATTGCCACTGTCTGTTTTGTAGTTTGTGATTTGATTCGCCCCCGCCAGACGTGTGAGAACTGAAGTCTTTCAATAGCCAGGCAGGCAGGCATGCAGGCATGCAGGCAGGCAGGCAGGCAGAGGGCGTGGAGACAAGAGACACCGCAAGCCCAGCGGGATCAAATTGTCATGAACCAAGGAAGCATTCCCTCTCTCTGGTGGTACCCCGCCAAGTCTATTCTATCAAAGTGTGGTCAATCAATCCCACAGAGAGTTTCCAGCCAGCAGCAGCCCAGCATTCCACGACCCAAGAGGTAGACATTGCCCTTGTCAACCACCACCAACCACTACTACAACCACCACCACCCGTCGTCCTCGACGGCACTCTACTCCAAACACACACACCCGGCGTCGAGCACCGTCAACTCGGCCTCAAACCCTTTAGCCCCCTCCAAAATCTCGACTCGGCCTGGCCGTGCTCACCCCACTCTCCATCCAACCCCCTCCTTCGGACACCATTCCGCTCCTTCACCCACCCCACACACCTCGGTGAATCGCCTCGCAATGACCTGGCAACCTCAGGCCGAGGGCCTCCGGACGGTCCTTGACATGCTGAGGGACTCGTCCAGCCCAGACTCGACAGTCCAAAAGGCAGTGGCAAAGGTATGTTGCATTCATTATCCCTGTTCGCCGCCAGACCAACAGGCTGACATTGTCGTGTGTGCTCTTGCCCCCCGGATCTCCGTTCGCCGCCGCGTCATACCCCGATTATCAACCCAATAGAAACTCCACGAGCTCCGCTTCATCCCAGACTTCCTCGCCTACCTGTCACATGTCCTCGTGCATGGCTCGCAGGAGGCTGTCTCGCACCGTGCTGTTGCCGGTCTTCTTCTCAAGAACGCCCTCATTCAGAGGACCGGTCCAGCCTTGACTGATGGCGACGCCATGGCAATGAACTATGTCAAGAGCACAGTCCTGCTCGGTCTGGCCGAGCCAGAGATCATGGTCCGCCAGACGGCCGGCACAGTCGTCATGGCTATCCTTGCCAACGAGGAGACCGGCGCTTGGCCCGAGGCCTTGGACACGCTGTCCAAGGGCATGGCCTCGCAGGACGAGAATGTTGTTGAGGTACGTTTTGAAACCAAAGGATGTCGTGGTGCACGGTGATCCCCTTTTGCTAACCTACCTTTGTAGGGTGTTTTCAACACGTTCCAAAAGATTTCCGAGGATTGCCCTCAGCGTCTCGACATGACCGTGGGCGGCGCCAACCTTCTTGACCACCTTGTCCCCGAGTTCATCAAGTTCACTGGCCACTCCAGCTTCAAGGTCCGCCTTTACGCCCTCGAGACCCTTCAGTCGCTTTCGGCTCTTCAGACGCCGGCTGTCACGGCTAATGTCGACGCCTATCTCCAGGCCTTGTTCGCCCGCGCCACTGACAACTCGGCCGACATTCGTCGCAGCGTCTGCGCTGCCCTCGGCTTGATTCTCAGCCACCGCCCCGACAAGCTGGTCCCCGAGATGAAGAACGTGGTCGACTACATTGCCTACTGCACCAAGGACCCGGACGAGACGGTCGCCCTCGAGGCGTGCGAGTTCTGGCTGACATTTGCCGAGGACCCCGCTCTCAAGGACCAGCTCCTTCCCTACATTGGCCAGATCGCCCCACTGCTCCTGCACGGCATGGTCTACTCCGAGGTTGACCTGTTATACCTCGACAACGATGACGATGACGAGGCCGTCCCCGACAAGGAGAGCGACATCAAGCCTCGCAACTATGGTGGCAAGACCCACGGTGCTCACGAGACGAACGACCCTTCCTCGTCTTCGGGCGGTGCCGGCAAGTCTCGCGAGGCTGCCGACCGTGCCCTCGACGATGATGATGAGGACGACGACGACGACTTTGACGACGACGACGATGAAGGAGCTGCCGAGTGGAACATCCGCAAGTGTTCGGCTGCCGCTCTCGATGTCATGGCCGTCTCATTCGGCAGCACCCTCCTTGACATTCTCTTACCCTACCTCAAGGAGCGTCTGTTCAACGACGACTGGCGCCAGAAGGAGAGCGGTATTCTTGCTCTCGGTGCTATCGCCGAGGGCTGCATCGACGGCCTCGAGCCCCACCTTCCCCAGCTTGTTCCTTGGCTCATTTCGGCCCTCAAGGACAAGAAGGCTCTCGTCCGCTCCATCACCTGCTGGACCCTCAGCCGTTACTCGAGCTGGGTGGTCGCTGTTTCGGCCACGGACAAGACGCAGTTCTTCATCCCCGCCATGGAGGGCCTTCTCCAGATGGTGCTTGATGTCAACAAGCGCGTCCAGGAGGCTGGTTGCAGCGCCTTTGCTACTCTTGAGGAGGAGGCTGGTGGCGAGCTCGTGCCCTTCCTCGAGCCCATCCTTCGCAACCTGACGTACGCCTTCACCAAATACCAGCAGAAGAACCTGCTCATCCTGTACGACGCTCTTGGAACTCTTGCCGACTCGGTCATGGGCGCTCTCGGCACGCCTCAGTACCTCGAGATTCTCATGCCCCCTCTCATTAACAAGTGGATGTCGCTGGGTGACTCCGACCCTGATCTTGTCCCCCTCCTTGAGGTAGGTTCTGGTGACGTTGTGAGGATGCGGATTTAGTTGACATCGGTAGTGCTTGTCGTCGGTTACGCTCGCATCCGGCAAGGCCTTCCAGCCCTACGCGCAGCCCGTCTACCAGCGCTGCCTGACCATCATTGCGACATCGCTCCAACAGTGGGACGCGTTCACTGCCGACCCCGACAACGTCGAGGAGCCCGACAGGACATTCATTGTCGTGGCCCTTGACCTTCTTTCGGGTCTCGCCCAGGGTCTCGCGGACCAGATGCCGGCTTTGATCGAGCAGGCTCAGCCTCCTCTTCTGCAGCTCATCGCCCTCTGCTTAAACGTAAGTGGTACACACTCTTCTCGATCTGAGCTTACACCGCACCAGCACTTTGAGCCTCCTGTTCGCCAATCGGCGCACGCCCTGCTGGGAGACATGGCCATGACCTGCTTCCCCTTGTTGAGGCCATACGTCCCCGAGCTCATGCCGGCCATCATTGAGCAGATCACACCCGAGCCTCAGCCCGACTGCATTAGCGTGTGCAACAACGCTGCTTGGGCTGCTGGAGAGATCGCCATCCAGTACCGCGCCGACGCCACCCCCATCGAGCCATTCGTCGACGACCTGATCCGGAGGTTGATCCCCATTCTCCTCAACCCCAAGTCGCCAAAGTCTCTGTCCGAGAACGCCGCTGTCACGATTGGTCGTCTTGGTCTTGTCGCCACGGCCCGCGTCGCGCCCCACCTCGGCACCTTTGCTCAGGCATGGTGCACAGCACTGTGGGAGATCAAGGACAACGACGAGAAGGACTCTGCGTTCCGTGGATTCTGCATGCTCATCGGCGCCAACCCGGCCGGCCTGGAGAGCAGCTTTATCTGGTTCTGCAACGCCGTCTGCAAGTGGCAGCACCCTTCGCGCGAGCTTGACGGCATGTTCCGCTCCATCCTGCAGGCCTTCAAGGCACAGCTCGGTGCTGGCTGGGACGCGCAGGTCGCAGCGTTCCCGCCCGTCATCCGTGAGCGCCTGCGCGAGCGCTACGATGTCTAGACGGTTTATTTTGTTTGTCGAGATTGGTTTGTCCGAGCACCGTCTGTGATGGCTATTGCAAGTCAAGCGCCTCGCTCTCGGAGGCAGCTATACCACCGCCGATATACCACACACATTTAGAGTAGGCACACACTGGCATCTATACCCTTTTATACATTGTTCATAGCACAAAAGTAGGTAGACAAGGGCGCACGCCCCACCACCTTCCCCCCTCCTCCCCACCCCCACCCCCTCCGCTTCCACTGCATCTCCTCGTTCGGCGCGAGGAACTACACAGCACGCATGATGCCCTATCGTGCATAGCATTTCAGTTCCATACTACAAGATTGTGATGTTTGTGTGATTGAGGACTTGTTGGCAGGTGGCAAAGATGGGTGTGGACGGAAGCTAATCGGTCTTGTTGATTTCGATGAGACTGCGTCATGAAAGCCGAACGAGATGTCGGTTTCTAGTCTTTCACTCAACCTCTGTCCAACTTGTGCAAAATGGAGGGATTCGACCTGCCTATGAGCTTTGGCAAAAAGGCCAAGGCGCCGGCCAAGGTCAAGCCGCAGCACACGAAGCGGGAAGAGGTACGTGGGTCGTCTAGCCGAGCTAACAGACAGCCTGCTCGCCCTGCTATCCCTCCTCCGCGCGAGGTGCCGCGGGCTGAGCCAGGACCATCACGGCCGGCTGCCGACGCCGTCGCCAAGGCGGACGACTCGGGTGATGACGATATCGGCCCGAAGCCACCATCGCCGGCGGCGAAGCGCAAGGCGGAGGACGAAGACGGCGACGACTCGGACGAAAGCGAGTACGAGGAGGAGGCGGACCGGACACCGGTGACGCACGAGATTGTGCTGAAGGACCACACAAAGGTGGGTTCTAGGCTTGCGTAGAAGCATCACCACTCACACTCTCAGCTCGTATCCGCCCTCGCTGTCGAGCCGTCGGGCGCGCGCGTGGCGACCGGAAGCCACGACTACGACTGCAAACTGTGGGACTTTGGCGGCATGGACCAGCGGCTGCGGCCGTTCAAGAGCTTTGAGCCGAACGGGTCGTACTTTATCCACGACCTGAGCTATGCGCCGGACGGCAAGCACCTGCTCGTGGTGAGCGGCACGTTCTACCCCAAGGTGTTTGACCGGGACGGCGGCAACGAGCTCGAGTTTGCAAAGGGCGACGTGTATCTGCGCGACATGAAGGTCACCAAGGGGCATACGGCCGAGATCAACTCTGGCGCCTGGCACCCCAGCGACAACGACGTGTTTCTCACTGCGGCGAACGACTCTACGCTGCGGATATGGGAGGTCAGCAACCGGCAGAAGCAGAAACATGTCATTGTTGTGCGGTCCAAGGAGCGCGGCAACAAGACGCATGTTACCGCGTGCGCGTGGAGCCCGGACGGCAAGCTGATTGCAGGAGGTGGGTAGTGACCGCTGGACGATGCTGACCCGCCAGGATGCCTCGACGGTGCGCTGCACATCTGGCGCACAAACGGCAACTTTGCGCGTCCCGACAAGAGCAACGAGGCTGCCCATGCCAAGAACACGGAGACGACGGCGGTGGCCTTCTCGCCCGACAACACCAAGCTCGTCTCGCGCGGCGCGGACGACACTATCAAGCGTGAGTGGGAGGGAGGCTATGCACCACTGACACACACAGTGTGGGACGTCAAGAACCTTCGCCAGCCGCTCGCAGTGCATAAGGACGAGGCCAACGTTTACTCTGAGACTGGGGTCGCGTGGTCGCCTGACGGCAAGTACGTGCTCATCGGCACGGCGGTCGACCCGCGCAAGGAGGATGCAATTGGCGAGGTCCTCTTCCTGAGCGCGACCGACCTGAGCGTGGAGCGAAGGGTACCGATTGCGAAGGGTGCTTCCGTTGTGCGCGTCGTGTGGCACTCTCGCATCAACCAGATCTTTGCGTCCCTGTCCAACGGGGCAGTGTACGTGCTCTACTCGCCGCACTCGAGCATCCACGGCGCGCTCCTGCCGCTCGCCAAGATGCCGCGCACCAAGGCGCGCGACGTGTCGTACACGACGGCGGACCTCACGCCGGTCATCTACACGCCCGACGCGGGCGGGCTGGGCGGCCCGCGGCTCGGCATGTCGGCGCACCAGCGCGAGAAGCGCGCAAAGAAGTTCAAGCCCACCGAGCCGGTGCACGGCGTCGGCAAGGGCGGGCGGATCGGCGCGTCGGCAACCGCTGGGTTCGTGGCGGAGATGTTTGCGTCCGGCGCGCGCGTCGGCCTCGAAGATGTAAGTGGTGTGGTGCGTGGTTGGAGTTGTGCTGACGCCCGCGACAGCCCCGCGAGGCGCTCCTCAAGTATGCCACCGAGGAGGAGAAGGAGCGGAAGAAGTACATGGCGGACGAGGCGGCGTAGTGTTGCATCATGAGTGTAGTAGGGCAGTTGCTAGCTAGCATGTATCGCGCCTCCACACGCCGCTCGTGACAACAAGCGACAAGTGACCTCCACTTCTGACGCCATAAGCGAGGCAGGTGGACGATGGTTTCGGAAGGCGGCACGCCACTTAAGCCAGCGAGTGTGTCGCCACTGGCCTCACTTACACTTCCTTTCACACTCCCACTTACACCCACATCACACGCGAACCACCATGTCCCCCATCGCACTCACGCTGGTCGGCAGCACGGGCCTGACGGGCGCCAGCGCGCTGCAGCACCTGCTGTCGAGTCCGACGACCTTCGCGCTGACGGCGCTCTCGCGGCGCACCGACGCGCACACTCCGTCGAACAAGGGCACAAGCTACACCAACCGCGTCGTGGCCGACCTCACGACCGTCGCGGCCGCGCCCGAGCCGCTCGTCGCCAGCGGCGGCGTGTACGTCACGGCGCTCGGCACGACGCGCGCGCAGGCCGGCGGCGTGAAGCAGCAGGAGGCTATCGACCTCGACTTGAACCGCGACCTCGCGACGCGTGCCAAGAAGGACGGCGCGGCGACGGTGGGTCGGGGCGGGGAAGAGGAAGAAGAGGAGTGTTGGGGCTGACCCCCCACCCCCAGATCATCGTAGTCTCCTCGGCGGGCGCAGACGCAAACTCGTACTTTGCCTACCCGCGCATCAAGGGCCAGCTCGAGGAGGACGTCAAGGGCCTCGGGTTCGAGCGTACCGTCATTCTCCGTCCCGCGACGCTGCTGTACAGCGGAGACCGGTGAGTGGGCGCGGGGCAGCGAGCTCGGGCGTGTAGCCCTGCCGTCAGGCTGGGCTACACGAGGGTGATGTGTTGTGGTCACAGCAGCTGGCCCGTTGAGATCTTGTCCACTGACGCACCCCAGCGCCGAGAAACGTACCGCCGAAGGCTGGTTCGTCGGCCTCATCAAGGGCGCGCGCGCTATCGGCCTCCCTACCGGTGCGCTCGGCATCGACATTGAGGAGTAAGTGTTGGTCCGGGACAGACACGGACGGCACTAACGAACGACCCCAGCGTCGGCGCCGCCATTGCCCAGCTCGCGGCCAACCCTCCCGAGGGCGTCTCGACCCTCTACGACGCCGACCTCGTCAAGCTCGCGGCCGAGTTCCGCGCCTCGCAGGCCGCGCCCGAGAAGTAGTACGGCTACCCGCTACCCGCTACCGCTATATGATAATGCATAATTCGCCCAGTCTCTATCTTCTGAGTGTGGGCACTACGGCCCGAGCTGTGAGCAGAGCAGAATCGCGCGGCTCCCTGCACTGCTGCACACATCACACCCCGCCTAGTCCACACGGATCGAGTGGTACAGCCGCCTGATGGCAAAGTATGTCGAGATGTAACCAATCGATCCGCCAAGCAGGAAGTTGAGCAGGGAGAAGAGGAAGCTGGGGCGTGTCAGCAAGACTCTTTGTCTACCACACCACAATACCACTCACAGGTAGCCAAAGTAGAGCACCACGGAAGGGAAGTTGCCAAACGACAGCCGGCTCGCCCAGTACCACACACCGTACACAAACATCCAGAAGGCACTGCCGCCGCCCACGAGGAACGCGCGCCACTGCCAGCGGTACTCCTCGGCGCAGAGGATAAAGTACACGAACAGGATGCTGACGGTGGCCGTCGTCAGAGTGACGACGAGGAATGTCAGGAAGAGGAAGCCGAACGCGTAGTAAGCTCTGTTGCCAAACAGGCTCGAGAGCACAAAGTAGAGCTCGACAAACGCCGCGCCGAAGGGGAGGATACCGCCAATGATAGCCGCAGGAACAGGCTGGAGGTACCACGGGATGGGCGGGATCTGTCTTGGGATCGAGTTGACGCGCACAGGGTGCGAGAAGCCACCGTGCTTCATGCCGAGGAAGTAGCCTGCAACGGCGAGCGGCAGCGAGAGCAGGAACCAGAGCAGAAGGATGGCGAGGATGGTGCCGAACGGCATGGCGCCGGATGCCTTGGCAAAGACAAGGAACAGGTTGAGCATGCCGATGATCGTAAACGTCACAATAGGGAACAGCGTGGCCGTGAGGATGAGGTTGGGCTTCCAGGTCTCACCGCCGAGGGTCGTGAAAACGCGCGCAGAGACGTAGCCCGCAATACCGCTCATGAGGGTCCAGCACACCAAGAGGACAGTTGCAAGCGATCCACGGCTTGAGGGCGAAAGGAAGCCGAACAGCGCAAACACGAGGGTGACCGATACCATGCAGATGAGCTGGGCGCCGTTGCCGACCATGACCGAGAGCAGCATTGGGCGGTCGGGGGCACGGAACACCTCGCCGTGGACGAGCTTCCATCCATAGTCCTCCTGAACGTCCTCGGCAAGGTCGACAGCGTTGTAGCGGTGGATATCCTTGGACATTGTGCGGTAGAGGATCATGGCGACCATGAAGGTGAGGAAGCCGACAATGACGAGCGAGTTGATGAGAGAGAACCAGTGGATCTTGGGGTCAAAGACGTGAAGGTAGCTGTCCCAGCGGAGCCCCCAAGGAATATCGCTCTCGATAAACTCGACCGTGTACGTGTAGTAGAACTCGTTTGTTTGCGAGTCGGACAGCTTGTATGGCGCGTTCACAAAGCAGTTTGGCGTCGTCTCGCTCTTGACAATCGAGTCGACGGACCGGGGGTAGACCATGACGCCGACGACACGGAAATGCTCAGTGCCACGCTTGTGGTACTGGATGTAGATGTCGTAGTGGTTGTTGAGCTCTGGGTGGTGCACGTCCTTGGTAGCATCGCCAAGGGAGAAACCCTGCGCGTCGAGGAACGTCTCGCCAGTCTTGGTGTCTCTCTTCTGCTCGCTCGACGGCAGGCCGTCGATGATAAAGTTGAGACCATAGTTTTCACGGATGCGCGCGTTGATGAACACGGCGTCGAGCTGGGGGACCGAGGACTTGCACAGCGGGACACAGGTCTGGTTCTCGAGCATCTTGATGTTGAACGGACTGGACAGGATACGGTCGCCAAAGAGGATCGAGCCAAGCGACTCTGGCTGCTTGACTGGTTCGCCTTCGGGGCGACAGAAGTGGAAGCGCTCGTCATAGTAGTCGAGCGAGATGAGCGACTTGAGGGTCGCATTGAGCATGGGCGAGAGCGAGTTGACAAACACGTCAACCTTGTCGCCCTTTTTGTAGTCGTGCGGCGCGCTGCCGGGGAGGTAGAATGCCGACACGGGAGATAATGTCGACGATGCGGCGAGGACGACCGCCAGGGCCGTGGCTGCAAAGTTGCGCATTGTGGTGAGTGGAGTGATAAGGACAGGAGGAGGAGGAGGAGGGGTAGGGGTAGGGAGGGGAACCGCGCAGTGTCGTCGTCGAGTAGGAGGGATCTACACGCGGACAAGGGCGGCCAGGCGGACAAGAGGCGTGTGGGCGTGTGGAGTGACGAGTGTCTGTGGTGGGTGAGTGTCAAGCGATTGCGTGAAGACGCGGTGGGGTGGGGGAGGGAAGTTGAGTGAAGAAGTTGGATTGTGTAGTTGACGCTGTGACCTCTGTGTGTGTGTGCCATTCAGTGGTTGTCGCGGCGGCGGCGTCGCGCTCGCGGCTGGTGGGCGGATGCTAACTGAGACATTGACACGTCCAAAGCCGCCGCGTGGCAGCCCCCGCCAACACGGCCAACACTCACCCAGCGCGCCAGCGCCCACCGCCCATCACTTTACAGGGTCCTGCTTGGCCGCGTCCCTGGTGCTGGTGACTGGGCATCCATCCCGCTCTCGCTGCATGTGAGGTACCTCGCACTTTAAATGCTCTGCTCACTGCAAACGGCGTGCTCCATCTTTCCTCGACAAGGCCAGCGCGCAGAAGCACAAGCAATGCACGCATGCCGTATCTCGCGAGGACGGCTGTGTGGGCACATGCATGTCAATCTCGTTGACGTGTTAATTGGTGGGCATGGGGGCTGGGCCGGCTCGGTCGACCTGTGTCTGTCTCAACCAAGTTGCCCAACTCCGACGGATTAAATGGGCACGTCGCTGGGCGCCGTGCACTGACTTTTTGGCTGGTGGTGGGTGCAAGCCAGGCAGAAGCCCAGCCAGCCAGCCAGCAGTGGGTGGGTCGGCTGCCGTCGGTGTCGGTGGTTGAGGGCCGACCTGACCCCCACCCACCCATGCACCCCCGCCGCAGTCGCCCGCCAGTGGCCGCGCTTAGCAAAGCCTTCCCAATGATGCCACCATTAGCACTTTATCCTTGGTCATCGGGTTTCATAATCAACCAGCCAGCAGCCAGTGACGCCTTTTCGACTCCATACGGCTTGACAATCTCTCCTCTTACCCGGGTGACAAGTAGAAAAAAGTTGTGCCCATATAGATGCATTCGGCTATTCATCGGCCTCTCTGTCCTTCTTAGATACCTACATCCACAACAAAGACTCACACACATACATCGGTGACCCACCCACGTTCACAGCAAGCAGCGCACTCCAACACCGCTCAACGCCGCAAACACAACCCAGCCAGCAGCAAGCAAGCACCAGGGATAACGCAATAGCCGGCCCGGGGAAGATTCGAGCGAAACTTCCAATCACGACCCTGCTCACCCACCTGAGATCAGGACAGTCTCGGTCCATTGACGACTGCATCTCGGTCTTGTCTTGTCTTTGACCCACTTGTTGTTTGCTTCTTGCACCGACTACCCCCTCCTCCAACCACCACTATGAGCGCCCCTACCGCCGTGTCCAACCCGCCCACGGCCATCCCTAGCCCGTTCAAGTTCGACCCCGTCGAGGACGCGATCGCGGCCATCCAGAACGGCGAGTTTGTCGTCGTCATGGACGACGAGGACCGCGAGAACGAGGGCGACCTCATCTGCGCCGCGTCCAAGATCACCGAGGAGGGCATGGCCTTTTTCGTGCGCTGGACCAGGTGAGTGACCGTCGCTGGCTGTCCGAGTCGAGGCGAAGCCGCATCGCGCCTAGTCGGGCTCGGTCGGTCGATCGGCCATCCGCGAGATCCGAACTCGGATCCTCGGGTCTTGCGACCAGCAGCACCTCGGCGAGACGAAGAGCACAACCGGCGTCCCCGTCCCTCCCTCGCCCAGCCTGCTAACACCCCCCAGCGGCTACATCTGCATCCCGATGCTGCCTGAGCGTCTGGCCGAGCTTCGCCTCCCCGCGCTCACGGCCACGACGGGCTCGAGCGAGGACCCAAAGGGCACAGCGTACCACCTCACCATTGACGCCAACGGCGCGCGCCACCCCGTCGCGACCGGCATCAGCGCGCACGACCGGTCGCTCGCCGCCCGTCTCGCTGCCTCTGGCGCCGGCCCAGAAGAGTTCACCCGCCCCGGCCACCTCGTCCCCCTGCGGTATACGCCTGGCGGCACGCGCAAGCGCACGGGCCACACCGAGGCGTCGATTGGTGAGTCGAGCAGTCGAGCAAGCACGCCAGAGGATAATGATAATGAGAGCTCACACCCCACCCCAGACCTGTGCTACCTTGCTGGCGAGCCCCCCGTCGCGCTCCTCTGCGAGCTCGTCCACCCCACCGACCCCAGGGGCACCATGGCCCGACGTGACGACTCGTGGCGCTTTGCCCGGGAATGGGGCCTCAAGATCATCTCGATCGAGGACCTCCAGGCCTACGTCTCTAGTGAGAAGGGCGCCGCCGTCCCCTCCGCATGAGCGGCTGGACTGTGACTGGATCCGGATCTCAATCACCCACCCACATCGTTACAGCATCGAGCATCGCCTGTTGTCGCTACGACGTAATCCCAACTCTACCTCTCAAACCCCCCACGACGCGCCATAGGAGCTAATGTACTTTGTTCTTGACCGCGGTGATGGGCCTTGGGGGCCGTGGCGCCATGGGGATAATGGCTCGCTTATTGACGGACCTCCCCGAACTGATGGTATCATGTCACAGGCGTGGGATTCATCGGCCGTCGGCGCGGCGCGGTGTCTACAACAATGCGGATCTAGTGTGCGCAATCCATGGTGCGGGTGAAAGGGGGACGGACGGCGTATGGAGTTTACACAGGCTACGTCTCATGCCGTCTGAAGTCTGGACAGGAAGTCCTTTTAAAGCTTGAACAGGAAGCCGAGCTGAGGACACGTCAGCGAGAACCAGCAGTGCTACCTACATCCTCCACAGTGAGCTTGCCGAGGGCAGCATCGGGGTCTCGGCTCAGAGCCGCGTCCGTCATGGCCAGCTTCTTCTGCTGCAGCTGCACAATCTGGTCCTCGATCGAGTCTTCAACAACCAGCTTAACCACCTTGACGGGGCGCTTTTGTCCGAGACGGTGGATACGGTCCATGGCCTGGTACTCGACAGACGGGTTCCACTGACGGTTAGAGAATGTCTGCAACTTTGTACTCACCCATGAGTCCATCATGAACACCATGCTAGCCTCGGTAAGGTTCTGGAGGTGTCAGCTTGGATTCATTCGCCGACTCAGCGACGTACGAGGGCAACACCACCCGCCTTGAGCGAGATGAGGAACACTGTAACTTGCGTGTTCTTCACTGCCAGAGTCAGTATCGACTTGGACAATCAAACCCACTGAAGTGCTGGATGGTCGCGTCGCGCTGCTGAGGAGTCATGCCACCCTCCAGACGGCAGATCTACAATCAGCACAAACCCTTCACTGCCACGCACGTTGAAGCCCGCACGCTGCAGGCGGAAGGCAATGAGGTCAAGGAAAGACACAAACTGCGAGCTGGTCGGGTCAGCGCCAGTTCCTCATCCCGGTCGGTCTGCTTACAAGACCAGGGACTTGGTAGTGCAGTCCTTGCGGCGGAGCTTCTCAAGCTCCTCGACCAGCGCCTCCAGCTTGGATGAGGAACGCCAGTTCTGGTCGTGTGAGTACACCCACATACACACGCAATCTTCAACGCACATCAACATTGAGGCGGGACAGAATACCCTGGTTGGCACGCTTGTTGGTCTCTTCGCCTAAGTCCATGGCCTCCTGCTCGAGATCGATGGAGATCTCGATGTGGCAGACTGGGCATTCCGGCTGGCGGGTTAGCTCAGTCTGGAGTGATTAACCCACCCTGTGACCGCGTAACTGAGTGACCTCAAGGTACTGTCTAATACACTCGCGGTCAAAGACGTGCTTGCAGGCCGAAACAATGGCGTCCTCGGCAGTGTCGTTGCAGATGCGGCAAACCGTGCCCTCAGTGACGTCCACTGCAAGAGCGCTCTTCTTGGCGCGGAGGACAAGGTCGGGGTGACACGCCATTTGACGCACTGCGATCATCAGATCGATCCGCGGCCGATGGACTCACTCCTTGTAATGAGAGAGAAAATGTTCGAGTAGTCTACTTGTTAGAAGAATGTTCTCATTTCGCTTGAACCCACTGTTGAGCACAGTACCGGAGTCGAGGTATGTGTCGAATTGACGCTTGGCATTTGTGAATAGACTCATGTACAGCTCCTTCTCCTGAGGCGAGAAGAAGTCGCGGCGAACCACAATGGTGCGAGGGGGGAGGCCGAGGTCGTCGGCTCGCTCGAGCTTGGTGCGGCTGGGGGTATGAGTTGTGTGCCGCATGCCATGATGGCAACCCACCGAAGCATCATGCGGTCGAGGAGAATCTTCAACTTCTTGAAAGCCGTCTTGCCAGGACCACCTTCCTCGATACCGTAGCGAGCAATCGGAGTGAGAATCTGAGTGGGTCAGCGTTTCCAGCAAAGGTCCCACCCACCTCAGAGTTCCACAGCGACACATGGGCCATTGGCGTGTGACCGCAATCGTCACAGTGGCGTCTATTGGCAAACTGATCGTTAGACGAGCACACCCTTGAAGCCTTTACTCACAGCCCAGTGGAGGGACTTGCAGTCACACTTCTTGCAGAAATAGTAACTGGGTGTGTTAGAGTTGACTGAATGCGCTGTTTTTGAACTCACCTAAAGGGGTCCGCGCCGAGGAAACGGACGAGGGAGTACAGCTCACCGACACGGTTCTGAAGCGGGGTGCCGGACAGACACCAGCGGTACTCGGCATCCAGCGCAAAGGCCGCCTTGGCAGCATTGGTTGAGCGCTCCTTAATGTTATGGGCCTCGTCCAGGACCACACGGAACCACTTGAACGAGTGAAGGGCACTCTTCTCCTTGATAAGGAGGTTGTTCTTCTTGAACCCACGCTGTTGACGGCGGAATGCAGCTTCAAGAGTTCCGTACGATGTGAGGACCTAGGGATGTGAGCGGAGATTCTGGCGCTCACAGGCCCGAACTTACCACATCATACTTCTTTAGCTCCGCCGCCTTCACACGATTGGAGCCGTGGAACAGGTACGTGGTGAAGCCTTCGGCGTGTGTCTCAATCTCGTGCTTCCACTGCATCAGAGCGACGACAGGGGCAACAACAAGGGACGGCTTGCGGCGGGGCTCCGACAGGAGCAGGGCAATCGTCTGAATGCTAGCATCGTCAGCACACACCTTGGCGCACAAACTCACGTCTTGCCCATGCCCATCTCGTCAGCCAGCATGCCGCCACGCCAAACACCCTCCTCCTGCTTCTTCATCCAGTAGAGACTTTCCTTCTGGAAGGGCAGAAGTGTGAGCTTGAGGGATGGGTGCGCCTCCATCGGCACAGGCTTGATGGGCTCGATGTTGGATTCCAGGTCGCCCCAACAGTCGACGAGCTCGGGGTGATACTAGGCGTCAGGACACAGTGTTGAGTTGCACAACTCACCAGCGCCAGGCGAACCTGGTTCTTCTCGCCTTGGGTCAGCTTGCGGCCGAGCTGCTTCTTGAGCTTCCTCTCTCCCTTGGCGACAACTTCCTTCTCCGCCCTCATGCGCTCGATCTCGGCCTCCCTTTCCTCCTGTGTCCAGTGATCTGGCATGTTTTGAATCTCGCGCTCAATCTTCCTCTTCTCTGCGCGCGAGACCTTTGAAGACTTCTTGGGAGCTGGGCTTTTCTTTCCGCGACTGCTCGGGCCGTCGCTGTCCTCAGACATGTCGTCGTCGTCGTCGTCCGAGAGTGTGATGGACGAGAGGTTGCTGTCGGATCCCTCATCTTCGCTGGGGCTGAAGTTCGACTCGGGGGACATGGCTGTTGACGGGCCTGATGGGGAGGTACTCGTGGACACTCCATTCTCGCGCTTCACGCGGCCTGCCGGGTCAGTGTCTGAAACGGGTAACCTCCACTCACGTTCAGCAGCTTTGGCCATCTGCGCACGAAGAGGAGCATCGCCCTTGGTCGCCTTCCCTCCGAGAGTACGGCCAGCGCTGGCCTTCCTTCCGCGTGGCTTGGCCGACGATCCGCGGCTGGTGGTCGGCGTCGCGCTTGACGATGCACCAATGTCCTCCTGGGAGCGGGACGCCTTGAGCGCCTTGCGCAGCTGCGCCTCCTCCTCGTCGGTGTCGTTTGCGAACACGTCAAAGTCGTCATCCGACTCCACCTTCCTCTTCGCCGGCGCCTTACCCTTACCCTTGGCGGCGCGGGAGGGTGTCGGCTTGAAGTCTTCCTCTGACTCGGATCCAATGTCCACGATCTGGGTGCGCGCCCGTGTGGAGCGCTTGCCCGTACTTGGTGGCTCAGGCTCGGTCCTAACCTTGGATGACTCGAGCGTGAGATTGTCGGCACTGTCTGTCTTCTCCACACCGAGCTTGGAGCGGCCGCGAGGGGTAGGAATCGCGACCTCGATCGCCTGGCGCTTTGCGGCCGGGGCCAGAGGGGAAGCTGATGTCAGCACCGTCGGCGTGAGCACACTCACCTTTACGCTTCGAGGCGGGGACGGGCAAGTCCTCCTCCATGTCGCTCATGCTGATGGGCGTGATAGCGCCGAGGTCGACCGAGGGGGCGGCCGATGAGCCGGGAGTTGTGGCTGCCGATGACGAGCGCTTGGTGGAGGCTGGCGTGGGGAGGGGCGGCTTTGCTGAGCGCGTCGAGCGACGCGTCGAGGGTGTGCTCATGGGCGTGTGGGGTGCGTGGGGGAGAGGAGACGGGGGGCGGGGCGGGGCGTGGAAGGTGGGAAGGAAGGGAAGAAGGAGAGAGACGAGTCGAAAAGCAGAGTCGCTGGGCTCGAATGGGTCGTTTTGGCGGTTGACAACAGTCCAGTCAACCGCTCAAAGCCGATCGAACAAAGTGGTGAAATATTCAGGGACCTGGATTTGAGTGCGCCTTATCTGCGCGCGTTCAAAGTCACCCAGCACGTCACGGCGACAACAGTCAGCGACGCGTGTCGGGACCAAAATTAGAGAGACCTGGCCTTGACAACGACAACAACAACAAGGAATGCATTGTGGCATTTGGGCAAGGCAGAGGCCAAGGCAGCTGAAGAGCCAGTGCGCGTGTGCCGTGGCCCATCAATATGGTTACTGGCAGACAGGTTGCCACAAGCTGATGGCAAGTACACCAGGGCCTCATCTCACAGCGGCGCCCGTGCCGCCATGCAGCTGTGGCACCCCACATTCCATCCATCCTCCCCTCTCCACCACCGCCATCATCATCATCGCCTGCTCCGTGCAGCCTAGGTCGAAAACCAGCGGCACGCACCAGCGGCATACCCTTCGGACCTCGGCAGCTCGGGACCCAAGACCGAACCCCACCGGCAGTTCCAGCGGACGCACGAGCGCGGGAGTCCCTATGTGCCGTGCCTAAGCCAAACAACCTTACTCCTCGACCTCGCACTCCTCCTCTCTTCCCTTTTGCGCTCACTCTTGCACACACCAGCCATCACAGACACACGCGGTGCATCTTGGGTCCCGATCGATTAGTCGCTCGCTATAAAAAAAATACACTCTGAATATCTATGGGCGGCCGTGAAGCTGCCTATGCCTTCTTGAGCTCGTCCTCGATGGCGCTCTTGAGCGCGGCCGGGGTCGTCGTGGGCGCGTAGCGGCCAACGAGCTTGCCCTCGCGAGAGACAAGGAACTTGGAGAAGTTCTAGCAACGTCAGCACTCTGCTCGTTTGGCCATAGCAAGAAGACTCGACTCTACTCACCCACTTGATGGCGGTGCTGCCGAAGCCGCCGCCTCCGGGCTGGGCCTTGAGCCAGGCGAAGACCTCGTTCATGTTGTCGCCGTTGACCTCGGACTGGGGCGTGTTAGCCAAGGGTCTATGCTGTCAGGTCCCCGTGCCCTCCTCACCTTCTTGGCCAGAGGGAAAGTCACGCCGTGGTTGACCTGGCAGAAGGAGGCGATGTCGTCGTCGGATCCAGGCTCCTGGCCACCAAACTCGTTGGAGGGGAAGCCGAGGACCTCGAGGCCCTGCTCATGGTACTCCTTGTAGAGCTCCTCGAGTCCAGTGTACTGTTTGGGTTAGCGCGGGCGTCGAAGCAGGATTCTCTCGCTAGACTGACCTGGGGAGTGAAGCCGCTGTTGGGCGTGTTAGCATGCGCCGCTCAGCGTGTGTGCACAACACACTCACCACTTGGACGCCGTGTTGACGATGAGGACAACCTTGCCCTTGAGCGTCGACTGGCTGTCAGCGCCTGCTTCTCTAGGGCCTTACTCACAAAGTCGAGGACCTTGTCCTTGCCGGGCAGGACGGCCTTGAGCTCGTAGAACGACTTGCCCTTGACGGCGTCGGGGATGTTCTCAGACTTGAGAGTGCCGACGGCGGACTTGAGTGCAGAGAACATGGTGGCGGGGATGAGTTGCAGTTGTATGCAAGGTAGTGGGTGGTGGGCAAAGCGGCAAAAGAAGTCAGAGCCGCGTGTGTAATGTAGTCCTGTCTCTCGTCAGATCCTCGGCCAGCGGGCGGCGGCGGCGCGGTTTCTGGTGCTGCTGGGTGGTGCCTGGACGACTTTGTCGGTCCACTCCGGTTTCCCCGGGTAGGTACGTAAGTAACTTTGCGCTTCCACAAGTTTTGATTCCATTGATTCCTCAGCCAACAGGCCATAAGCAGGGTAACCGACTGTTTACGACGCTCGGATTTCCCGCTTCAACGCGGGCCCCGTTTACTTAAACCACAGTCTGCACGGCTATAAGTACGCACGCACGGCGTATGCAGGGGCTGCATGGCTCCACCGCACGGTGGTACGGTGGGCGCCCGCACCCTCGGCGTTTGCTATGCTCAGCCCCGAGGCCTCACCTGGTAACAACTGACATCATCGCTATCGCTGGGCCCGACGAGGGGTCAAGAACCGAAACTTGCGCCCGACGGAGGCGTTGGATGGGCCTTGGAGGGGCCTTGGAGCTTCAGGTCAGAGTTGCGCAATGACCAAGCCGAGATATCAGCAGGTCGGGCGGGCGGGCGGGCATGCGTGCGTGCGTATGTAGATCTCGGTGGGTGAGTGGGCGACAGGGAGGAGTGGAGCAAGCGACGTCAGTGTGTACACATAGCAGTGAGGGGTCGCACCACATTGCAAACCTCGCAAGTCTGGTGATAAAGAGGGCGCCGGATTGACTAAAAACCTTGAGCGAGGAGGGTCTGTCGCCATCGAGTGCATTGTTGCACCGCCATGTCGTGTTGTGGGAACGTCGTGAGCGTCTTGGGGCGGTCACGGCCACCCGTGTGCCCTCTCTCTTTGACTTGGGGCGATGACAGTGCTCCGCACGCACGCACTGCTGCTGCGCGGTAAGTACTGTACTTACTTACGAGACGACGCCTCGCGCCCCGTCGAACCGCAAGCGAGTTGTAATCCGCCATTAGGATTTGGTCTAGACTGCAGCCTCCTTTCAAATTATATTCCGCCCTGCGTGGCTGGCGACAAGATTCACCTTCCCGCGATTCGGCCGCCACAACCTTGAATGGATGGCCCAAAGTGGCGGCGGACACATTGTGCTGGGCGTGGCGACTACATAGTCACGGCTAACGAAGGCGACGAGGCTTGCATCCACCGTCGTTCTTTCCGCAGCTTGGCAGGTCGTTGGCGACACGCCATGCATTCAACCGTACGCGACGACTGCTCTGTTTGGAGTGTTTGGGGGGACCGTGGAAACCGACGTGACAAACTCGAGGCGCAAAGGCCATCTAGTCAGCAGATATAACAAGGGGAGGAGGCGGGGAAGGGGGGTGTGCCATCCTCTCTCTCCAGACACACTCACTCCTCACAATGATCCTCGCCCTGGTGCTGCTTGCACTAGCTGTCGCGTTTCCCGCCCTGGCGAATCCCGTCGACCCGGGGCAACCGACAACGGACAGCTTTGTCTTCCACGGGTGCGCAATCAGCCCCAATATAGAGAACTGGACCGTGACGTCCCACTGGACAGTGATGATCAATGCGTTCACGAGCTGGGAGGCGTGCCAGGTAGGTCGCAGACGCGTCGCACGTCGACTGAACCCCAGGCCAAGTTGGCCTCCATCTCGCGCCCAGATACCGTTGTCTACGCCTGGTGGTTCCCAGGGGAGCCCATCTGGACGGCAACGTGGTGCGGCCTCTCAATTAACCCACCTGACATCACGTACTCCTCCCTCTACGACGGAAACTGCCCAGTCGGCTATGCGAAGGTGAGCTGCTCCGCGGGCCCGTCACCTGCTGACCCCTAGGTCGGGGTGCAGAAGGACTTTACCGTCAACGGCGCTCAGTCCGACTACCAGTTCGCGGGCTGCTACGCCGACCTGACCCAGTCCAACCCGCCTGGGTACTTGGGCGACTTCTACAACGGCGGAGTCAACTCCTCGCATTTGGCCAGCGTACAGCCCCAGGAAATGATGACCTCGCACGACTGCCTCGCGGGTTGCGCGAGCGAGTTTGCTGGCTGGATTAATGACAACCCAAGCCTTTTTACAACCGACTTGTATGGGTACGCTCTGCACTATGCTCCTGGGGCACCAGAGGTCACAGCACGCGGCGGGGCAAACTGCATATGTGCGCTAGATACCGTCCACGGCATACTCGGTCTCTGCGAGTACTACCAGGGTGGCACTTCCACAGGCGGTGGTTCCACAGGCGGTGGTTCCACCCCCGGTGGTTCCACCATCGACCCCGGGCACGATGGCAGCGGCACCGGAGACGAGGGGTCCCCGGGTGGTACCCCAGGAGGCGGTGGCGGCAGCGGAAGCGATGGTGCCACGGGTGGTGCCCCCACCACCGACCCCGGGGACATGGGCGGCCCCAGCAGCAGCGGCAGCGGCAGCGATGGTTCCCCGGGTACTACCCCAGGGGGTAACCCGGCGGGGAGCTCGAGGAGACGCGATGTCAACGGTGCCGACGTCAGTCCCTCCCTCCGCAGGCGCGATGCCCCGTTCACCATGGCCTACGTGTACGCCATGCTACTCCCCCAGATTCTCGAGCCTTCGGCAGCGCCCGTGCGGCGCCGCGCAGCAAGGGCGAAGCAGCTCGCGCTGCAGGAGGCCAAGCAGCACGCGTACTGCCCGCGCGGTCTGACGCCGTGCCACGTGTCGCCGCGGAGCAAGGGGTACGAGTGCCTCGACGTGACGAGCGAGCTTGGTGAGTCGCACGCATGATGGGGGCTGGTGGCTGACGTGTCCAGAGTCGTGTGGCGGGTGCAGGTGGGGAGTGTACGGCAACGCCTCGTCGGCGGCCGTCGGCTTCGAGTGAGTACTGCACATGCCCAGCAGCCTGTGTGAGTGTGGCACTGACGCCCCGCGCAGCTGCACCAGGCGCCGCGGCGTCGACTCGGCCGCCACCTCGTGCGTCCGCGGCAAGTGCACCGTGTGGGGCTGCCGCGCGGGCTTCAAGCTCGCGGGCGGCGAGTGCACCAAGGTCTAGTATCGTTTGGTTTGTGTTCGTTTGCCCCGAGGTCGCTTAGATTCAATACACGCCGTGGAGATATGGACAGTGCCACGAACGCAATTGACATTGGTATGCCCCACTCAATAATGTTGAGATCGGCGCGTCGTGCCGAGCCGAGACGAGCCGAGGTGGCGCCGTCGTCCCTCTTGATCCCGTGACGGTGGTTTGAACGTGCACGAGAACGGTGCCATTGGTGCCGGATAACAACAGGCAGGGCCGGATTTGCAATGTCCATCAGAGCAGACAGTCTGGCTTAGGCTCTGCGCAGCAGGTGGCTGTGTG
The DNA here is from genome assembly GCF_020906515.1 of Vanrija pseudolonga. Taxonomy (NCBI): domain Eukaryota; kingdom Fungi; phylum Basidiomycota; class Tremellomycetes; order Trichosporonales; family Trichosporonaceae; genus Vanrija; species Vanrija pseudolonga. The sequence continues at coordinate 3,188,169 of NC_085849.1, read as the reverse complement.
GCGGCATTTACGAGCCACGCTGGCGGTCGCCACGGTTGCCATCGCCCAGCCAACGGCCACCTGCTGTGCATGCCCTAGAATGGATCACTCGTCCGAGGTGGCGGCTCGCAGGGTGGCCGATGCGAACAGTGGCCGGTTGTCGAAGAATGCCATGGTGGTGCGGTGACCACCTACCGGGCATGTACCTCCGTTGGGCCGCGGCTTGAGATTCGCGTCGCGCCATGCATTCAGCCGCGGGCCGACGCGCCGCTCACATGCCGCGGGTAGATGTCTTGGCAAACCGAGGCGGTGGCCAGATATAGCGGGGGGTGGTGCCGGGGTGGAATACCCCCTTGGCGAACCTCAGCGCCCTGCCTATCACGATGGCATCGCCCCGCGGGTCGTTGTTGTCGCCCTCACTAGGTACCGCGTCGCTTGTCTGTCGAGCCCCTGATGGGCCGCGCGGGGAGGACTTGGCTCTATGAACAGTGAAGCTGCGCCGCGCCCACTGATCTCGCAGCGGTGGTGTAGTTGTAAATATCGGCTTCGGCTCACCATTAAGCTGCGACGGGTGTTCGACTCGGAACGTGGACTGCAGCCCTCCTCGACACTTTCGACATTCGACATTCGGCATCCGACACTCGGCCAGGGGCAGTCCGCACCGACCCGTCCTCAAGGCTTAACCAGAGGTTCTCTGAGACCCTTGAGGGATCAATGTTTTGTTATGGTGAGTGATGGGGGCTGTGGGGTCTATTGATGGAGCGTGTGTGCTTACCTCTTCTATATGCGCGCCAGTGCCCACGACAAACCCAATGCTGACCGAGATGCATACATTATCGTCTACAAGAATGCTGGTATCGTGCGTGCGGAAGTGGTAATGGCAGGTGACTCGCTCTGGGGCGAGTCGTTTTAAATGGGTTCGTCTAAATGGGCGCGCTCTAAACGAGTCTAACCCTCTAGTCAAACGTGATCTTGGTGGCGGCAGGTGCGTCGGCAGTGTCCTTGTAGAACGCGCCGTAGCTGCCGTGCTCCTTCTTCTTGATGGTCGAAGGGAAGCGGTCCATCTCCTTGGGGATCTCGGCGCCAGCGTCGCGAAGGACACGCATAAACTCGCCCGCGAGAGACTTCTCGTGGTTCTCGCCCGTGAAGAACGTGACAGCCTTGCCCGACTTGCCGGCACGGCCGGTACGGCCGCAGCGGTGGACAAAGTCCTCGGTGGTGAGCGGGAAGGTGACGTTGATGACGAGCTGGACGTCGGGAATGTCGAGACCACGGGCAGCGACGTCGGTCGCGACAAGCACGTTGACACTGCCGTCCTTGAACGCCTCGAGCGCCTTGAAGCGGTCGTTCTGGTTCATGTCACCGTGCAGGGCACCGACGTTGAAGCCCGCCCGGCGGATGGTGTACTCGAGGCGCTGCGCCTCCTTCTTGTACAGGCCAAAGACGAGAACACGGGTGCCGGGGTGCGCCTTGAGGTGGTTGCGAAGGTGGTACGTCAGGCGGTGGTCCTTGTCGCGGGGGTTGTCGAGCACCTCGACGAGCTGGGTGATGCGCTTGTTGGCGGCGAGCTCGTCCGAGCCGACCGTCACCTTGATCGAGTTGGTGAGGAAGGTGCTGGCGAGGCGGCGCACCGACTCGGGCCACGTAGCCGAGAACATGACCGTCTGGCGGCCGCCAGTGTGCTCGGGGCAGTGGGCAATGATGCGGCGGATGTCGTTCTCAAAACCGGCGTCGAGCATGCGGTCAGCCTCGTCGAGCACGAGGTACTTGATGCCCGAGAGGTCGAGGTCGCCGGCGTCGGCGAGGTCGAGGGTACGGCCAGGGGTTCCAACCACAATGCGCACACCCTCAGAGCGGAGCTCGAAGATCTGGTTGTGCTTGGGCACACCGCCAAACAGCGCCGTGGCGCCGATGCCAACACCCTTGCCGAGCTTGACGAGCGTGTCGAACGACTGCTGCGCAAGCTCACGAGTAGGCGCGAGGACAAGCATCGCGAGCTTGCCCTTTCCGCCCTTCTTGGGGGCGGGGAGGCCGGCGAGCAGGTTCACACCGGGCACACCAAAGGACAGCGTCTTCCCCGAGCCCGTCTCGGCGATACCGACGACGTCACGGTTGGCCAGGAGGGCAGGCCACGAGACGGCCTGGATGGGGGTGGGCTTGGGGAACGCCGAGAGGAACTTGGAGATCTCGGGGCGCACAGGCAGCGTCGAGATGTCGAGTTGGGGCGGGAAGGTGGCGGGCTCGAGCGTGATGTTCTGCTCGGCGAGGTACGCCTTGTCGGCGGCAGTGAAAGCCGCGGGCGGCGCAGCAGCGGGAGCAGCGGCCGCAGCCTCCGAGGCAGCAGCGGCAGCCTTGAGCTTCTTGAGCTGCTTCTTGGACAGGGCGGGGGCCTCGGCGTCGACCTCGCCCTCGGCGGGCGTGGCGATGGCCGTCTCGTTGGGCGTGGACGCGGTGGTCGCGTCCGGGGTGTCGACAGGGGTCGCGGCACCCGACTTGGACTTTTTCTTCTTCTTCTTCGGCTCCTCGGAGGACGTCGGCGCAGGCGTGGCCGTCTCGGACGCGGCGTCGCGGCTGCGCTTCTTGTCCTTCTTATCGCTCTTCTCGGTGGCGGGCTCGCCAGCAGCGGTGGCAGCCTCGGCCTTGGCGGCCTTGCGGGCGCGCTTCTCCTCCTTGAGCTTGCGGCGCTCCTCCTTGCTGAGCTTGACTTCAGTGTCGACCGACATTTTGTGTGGGTATCTAGGTGGTAATGTTACAGAGAGAGTTGAGATTGAATCCCTGGTAGTGGGTGTGATTTCTGTTTTCTTTAATCTAGGGTGGCAAGCAGATTTTTGGTTCCTGCACGTGACTTGGCCGGAGGAGTGGGTGAAAATCACCCCACAACGACCGAGCTGCAACTGGTGCGACGCCGAGCATGACGGCGTCGGACATGGCCACGGCTTCTAGGTATGCAGTGTAACACGGAGCGGAGCGACGACGTAACGACGATGGCAGCCTCGGTGCAGACCCACACAGCTTCTCATCCCTGGCTCGTAGCTGTCAGTTCACGAGCTCCAGCCCTTCTCTTCACTCCCGCCATCGCCAACAGCACCCCTTCGACCTCTCCATGCAACTCCACATGAACCGTTCAAGTACACGGCTGAAGAATGTCATGACGCCGGGCTACAGCCTACACCCATTGCCACCCATGCTCAAATCCCAGTCGTCTACTCGTCGGCCTCAACAACGGCGGTCTCGAGGCCCTTGAACGAAGTGACACCCTCGACAACCGAAGCGACAACGTAAAGCTTCTCCTTGGCACCCTCGTCGTCGTTACGCTTGCGCTCGAGGCGGACACGGACGCGGCGGGGGGGAGTGCGGACACCACGGGCCCAGATGTGCTGGTTGAGGGCGGGCGAGATGCGGACGTCCTTGACACCCATGGCCTTCTGGGCGAAGAGGGTGACCTCCTTGATGGCCTTGGGCGACTCTGGAGAAGGGGTTAGTGGCTGCTGCATGGCGTTGTGTCGGAGTAGTAAAGCAGGCGGCACACGACGAATGTCGAGGCGCGCTGTTTCACTGCTCCGTCGGCCGACTCACTCTTCTTGAAGGAGAGGTCGTGGGTGCGCTTGTGGAGGTTGATCGTGTACTCGCGGGTAACGACGTCCTGGAGCGCGGAACGCGTCTTGCGGGTCTGTCATGGTCAGCTCTGCTGCTTGCTTGTTGCCTGTCGATGTGGTTCGGGGTTGGTAGGTTCACGCGAGTTGGTGAACATTTGTTGGCAGGCGAGATTCTGGAACGGGACGGCGCGCTCGACACGACGGCGTCGTCGGCACAGCCTCCGTCCCCATCGCCAGCGCCTCTCTCTGCCAACACTGGACTGGCTCTGGGCTGGATGTCGACGGCGTCCCAAGCCGCCCGGCACACATCTCAGCGGGCGGCACACCTTCAATCCCTCTCCGCGTCGCTGCACGCCGCCGTCCAGCCCCTCCAGCCCAGTCCAGTCCATTGCTCCTCGCAGTCCCTCCCGTCGCCGTCGCCGATGCACGCTCGAATCGAGAACTAACCTTCTGGGTGGGCGCCTGTGACATTGTCAGCGTCAAACCTCGAATTTTAACACGACACGACGGCGAGCGACGAGGGAGTCGATGGGCACGGTGCTCGCATGCCCGTAGTCGCTGTCCGCTCCGTCGTCGTTGCCGTGCCGTTCGGTGTCATCGTCGCTGCTCACCATTTTTCTAGACTGTGTACCGACTTGACGGATGGAGAGGCTGTTGCTGTACCCTTTGCGCCGATGAGATGCTGCAGCGAGCGCTCAGTGTGCTGCTGCCAGACTGTGCGAGGCAGAGGCAGCAGGCAGGACGCTGCCAGCAGCGACACCGCCCACCACCCACCACCCAACGAAATCCAGGGCGTCAACGGAATCAAAATCTGGAGCACGCGGGATCAAATTTCAGTTTCGGTGATAGGTAACGCCGAGTTTCGCGATTCTAACACTGAGACGGATATCATTCAATGTCCGCTGTTGGGATCCATCCGGTTTGAAACATTTGCCTCATATTGGATCCAGCTTGAGACACAGTCCATAGTAGTAGTGCGTGCATAGTGCCCATCTCACACATGATAGCGACACACGATGTGCATGGGTACACACGAGAGCAAGACTGATAGGTGTCACACCTACTGACACCGTCCTTGCACCTCCCAACAACACCACCCGAGGCAAGCACGTTTCTTCCGAACGCGCGCTCAATGTGCGCTGACTGCTGCTATTATCACTCCTGTGCCTTCATCATGGCACCCGAGCGCGCCCACAGCCTACAAGGCGTGCTCTTCACGTAACCCGATTGTATTTGACTCTCTCTATCCAAGATGTGATCACGAAATAAGCTTGTAGGTTATGGCCCCGGACATAGTCGGGCAGCGCGCACCTTCAGGGAAACGGCGAGTTCATGAGCGGTCGAACCTGATTAACCCCAGGCAGAACCTGAGCACTCCATTCAACTTTTGTGCCCTCTTGCGGGCGCATCCACCGCGACACGCACACTTCATTGTCTATTACGGGGAAGTCAGGTCAAAAGCCAGCCAGGTCGGGTCCGCACAGGTCGCGCGCCGTGCCATGCAGACGCGCCAGCGGGCAGCCGGACCGACAGACGGGCACACTGCTGCAGCAGCAGCAGAGTTCGTTTGTGCTGATTCTGGTAGAACTCGGGCCCTTTGCCTATCCTGAGCGCCTCGCCGACCACCACCACGCGCGACGCGCGACGCCGTCCAACGCCAGACATAGGGCCAGGGCCTTGCAAAATATTTGGAAAGGGGCCTTGGCCGACTGGGACTCCGGGGAGTGCCCGATGCAGCAGCAGCAGCAGCCAGCAGCCGCAGTGTCAGCTCACCAGCCAGCCAGCTCCATGGCAGACTGACTTATCTCGAGCTCGCTCGCCCGCTTGCTCCTTTGCTCCTCATCACTGACAAAATGTCGACCCTTCGCCAGCGCACGACGGACAAGGCTACCGGCAAGGCCGCCGCCAAGGTTGATGTCGACGAGCTCCAGCTCCCCGAGGAGAAGAAGTGGGTTTGCAAACTGCCGCGCGCCAATCGCCACGGCGTGATTGGACGAGACACTGATATCCTGCCCCCCAGGTTCGTCGTTCCCAACTTCACCAACAAGCAGCTTATGGATGCCATCCCGTGAGCATGACGCCGGCGAGCAGATGCAGTAGCATGTTACTGATGTCCAAAGGGCCCACTGCTTTGAGCGCTCGGCCCTCAAGTCGACCCAGTACCTTGTCCAGGATGTCGTCGCTCTCGCGATCCTGGTCGTCGGTGCCTTCCACATCGAGGACCTGCTCAACTACCTGTAAGCTCCGTTGCAAGGGAGCCCCACTAACCCTCGTAGTGACCTCGCTCCCCTCCCGACCAAGGCCCTCCGCATCGCCCTCTGGACGGCGTACACCGTGATTGCTGGTTTCTTCGGCACCGGTCTCTGGGTTGTCGGGTGAGTACACTGCCAAGCACTGCGGCACCGCACGCGCACGTGTATACACAAGCTGACGATCCCGCAGCCACGAGTGCGGTCACCAGGCCTACTCTACGTCCAAGACGCTCAACAACACGGTCGGCTGGGCCGTCCACTCGTTCCTCCTCGTGCCCTACCATGCGTGGCGCATCTCGCACGGCCGCCACCACGCCTCGACCGGCAGCCTCACCCGCGACGAGGTGTTCGTGCCCCGTACCCGCTCCGAGATCGGTCTCCCGGCCCCCAAGGACGAGAACGAGGTTGTCGGCATTCACGTGTCCGAGGAGAGCCAGAGCCTCCTTACCGAGATCCTCGAGCACGTCCCCATCACCGCCATGTGGATCGTCCTGTACCAGCTCGCCGGCTTCCCTCTGTACCTCATCATGAACGCTGCTGGCCAGCACCGCTACCCCGCGTGGACCAACCGTAAGTGGCGCGTGACCACCGTACAAAAGCCACAGCTCACGCCCCGCCCCCAGACTTCTCGCCCGACTCGATCATCTTCCGCAAGAACCACAAGTGGCAGATCATCTGGTCCGACTTTGGCTTCTTCGCTACCATTGCCGCCATGGCCTACTGGTCGTACGCGCGCAGCTTCACCGAGATGTTCCTCATCTACGGTATCCCCTACCTCTGGGTCAACAACTGGATCGTTCTCATCACCTACCTCCAGCACACTGACCCCACTCTTCGTGAGTACTTATACCTCTGCGGGCCAGTTCGCAGCTGACCCCACGCCCCAGCCCACTACTCGGACAAGACGTGGACCTTCCCCCGTGGCGCCCTCGCCACGATCGACCGCACCTTCCTCGGCCCTATCGGCATGTGGTGCGTCCACGGCCTCTGCGAGACCCACGTCGCCCACCACATCTCGAGCAAGATCCCCCACTACCACGGCGAGGAGGCCACTGCCGCCCTCAAGAAGTTCCTCGGCCAGCACTACAACCGCTCCGAGGAGAACATGCTCGTGTCTCTGTGGAAGAGCCACAACCAGTGCCGCGTGAGTTTGCACCGCCGCCAGCGCCACTGCCTATAACCTCCAATCTAACACCCCCCAGTTCATCGAGGACGACGTCGACGTTGCGTTCTACAAGGACGTTCGTGGCGTGGCCCAGCGCTACGGTGTCGAGGAGCCCCTTGTCGACTCTGGTGTCGAGCTGTCGTCGTAAGGACACACACACACACAGCTGACCCGTGTCCGTCCGCCTTCTACATCCGCCGTGTTCCCACATACATTAGCATAGCACACGCATAGTGTAGTACACATTTCATAGATTGGTAGACTTTTGTGCATGCCCCCAGGTGGCAATATGCATCCATCTCATCTTATCAGGACCATCATCACTACGGGCCGATTAGCGCCGGGTCGCGGGATCAAAAAGTCGCGTCCTCCCCCATCGTGTCATGTCCATCGCATCGGCGCATCGCAGAAATCAACGTCAACAATACCCACCAGCCAGCGGCCGACTACGCCATGTCGTCGACCTCGCACACGATCGTCTCGGCGCCGGGCAAGGTGCTCCTTGCAGGCGGGTATCTGGTCCTGGACCGCGCGTACACCGGCCTGGTGGTGGGCACGTCGAGCCGCTTCTTCTGCTCGGTGGTCGACACGCCTTTGCCCTCGGCGCCGGCGTCATTCTACGCCGCGAGCGTGCGCGTCCGTGCCGGCCAGTTCCCCGCCGACTCGGCATGGAGCTACGACGTGCTCGTGCCCGCTGGCACGCGCGCGCCGCTCCTCACCCCCACCGGCACCACTGGCAGGAACAAGTTTGTCGAGACGACGCTCGCCAAGGTGCTCCAGTATGCGCTGGAGCGCCTCGTGGCCTCGGGCCTCGGACAGGCTGCTGCTGGCGCTGAGCTCCTCCGCCGGCTGTCGGGCGGAGGGCGGACCGCGCTCGACGTCGTAGTCCTGGCTGATAACGACTTCTACAGCCAGCGCGAGCAGGTGAGTGTGATGATGGGGTGCGATGGGGGCTATGGGAGGGCTGGAGCCCGGGTGCATTTCGGCGACATGATCTCTTGTGCACTGCCCTCCTTTGGTGGGCAGTGTCTTGGCATTCTCGAACAGCGCCATGCATTTCGCGGGCTTGTGCTGGACTCGTTGTCGATGTCTAGATCTCACAGAATGAGGGTCTGGGCCGTGGAACGCCGTTCACCGCTGGGTAGATCTAACACCCGCAGCTCGCTGCCGCCTCGCTCCCCGCGCGCCTCAGCTCCCTCGAGAGCTTGACGCCCTTCTGCCCCTTACCCCGTGGCATCGGACAGACGAACAAGACGGGCTTGGGCTCATCTGCGGCGCTGGTGACCTCTCTCGTCGCTGGTGTCCTGTCTCACCTCGGCCTCGTGGACGTCAGCAAGCCGGCCGACGTGGACCGCATCCACGCGCTCGCACAGGCGGCCCACTGCTTCGCGCAGGGCAAGGTCGGCTCTGGGTTTGACGTCTCGTCGGCAGTCTACGGCTCGCACGTGTACCGCCGCTTCTCGCCGGCCGTGCTCGAGCCCTTGTTCAACGCGACCGAGGGCGCGCCGCCTCCGTCGGTGCTCGCGTGTGTCGAGAGCAAGGCATGGGACCAGGAGGTGACGCGCTTCCGCCTGCCCCGAGGCTTGAGGATGCTGCTTGCTGATGTTGATGCCGGCACGGACACGCCCAGCTTTGTTGGCAAGGTTTTGGCGTGGCGCAAGGCCAAGCCAGAGGAGAGTGAGTCGGACAAGGCATGGCCACAGCTGACGCACCCAGGCCTCGCCCTCTGGACCCAGCTCGACGAGTCCAACAGGCTGCTGGAATCGCAGCTGTCCAAGCTGGCAGCTGTGGACCAGAGCAACGAGTATGCCGAGACGCTCAAGGCGTTTGCCTCGACGTCGGTTGGTGGCGTGAGTACCCAGCCCAATCTGGTGACTGCCGGCTGATCACGCGTTGTTCAGCTTGCCACAAACGACCCCATTGCTACCCAGTTGCAAGATATCAACGCCACTGTCGGCAGGATACGCTCCGGCATGCGCGACATGTCTCCAGCCTCCGGCGTACCTATCGAGCCAAAGGAGCAAACGAGGCTGCTAGACTCGTGTTCTGGTTGTCATGGTGTTCTGGGAGGCGGTGTGCCTGGCGGTACGTTTTTTACGCAACTTGTCGCTTTGGACGCTGACAACCGGGGGTAGCTGGCGGATACGATGCCATTTGGGTCCTCTGCGTCGACGATCCCGCTGTGATTACGACGGTCGAGGACGTCTGGGCCTCGTGGACCGAGATGTCTGTGAGCCCCCTGTCGGCACGGCAGTCGGATGGCGGCCTTCAGGTCGAGGACGAAGGGAACGTTCGCGGCCTTGCAGACGCGCTCAAACGCGCCAGGGTGTAGGAAGTGTTCTATGCATGCATCATCAGACAGACGCCCCCGCCCTGTTTCGTTTACGACGTGTACTGTGTTGTCCATGTGTACACATGTACGACGTGTCGCTGGATGGTCACCCGCGGCCCTCAAAGACGGCCGCCCGACACCTTGTTTGGTTGCGAACAACAATCTGAAACGCCGCACCTCTCATCGCAGCCAGTGATTCAGCGAGCTCTACTGGAAATAAACTCGGATGCTAACGGCACGTTGTTGATAGGTATCCTTCCCGCCCGCCAGGCACACCACAAGCTTGACAACGCTCTGCAGTATAGGACGGCTGCAGCATGACCCGAAGAGAGTCCCGCTGTTTATGTGTACCTTGTTGTCGCTGAGCGACTGGCTTCCGCCGTGGCAACTGGGGGCAGGCCGGCGGTGCGGTGGTGGGAGAGCGGAGCAGGTGGCAATGTTGGACAAAGCTTTTGCCGTACAGCCGTGGCATGCTGCGGCTCTGGTCTCGGTTCCCGCACTGCCCGACATGACAAGGTTACCAACAACGACATGGGTGCAGCCATGTGCAGGACATTGACGACTACAACAGCCTAGCAGCTAGCAGGGTGCTAGGCGGCGTGCCTTGCGCTCCAGGAGGCAGGAGTCAACGCTAGGGGCTAGGGGCCGCATGCCAAGGACGATGAGGCGGCCAACCATTGTATTCATTCATTCTCACACGCAGTCCGGCGACTTGTCGGGGCGAGCAGCGTCAGTGGCTGGAAACCCAGAAGACGAGGCAGATCGCACCGTTCTTACCTTGCCTGTCAACCCGAAACCGAGGAACGGGGGCAGGGGGGCGGTGGGCGTTGCGATGCACATACATATATACTGGCTCGGGGGATCAGGCTGCCCAGTGACCCCCCCACATCTCACGCACGCAATGGCAGACATCGAGCAGGCGAGGCTGGCCGAGCCGGCATGGGCGAGCGATAACCGGCGCGGGCGAAGAGGCGTGTCGTTCGGACTGTGAGTCGCGGCGCGGCGCTCATCATGGACGGCACTGACATTGAACCCCAGGCCATCACTGCGCGGCGGCATGGCCATGCTCATTGCCCTCGTGCTCTTCTGGGCCGGATACGTGGTGCACAGCGCCCCGGAGCACGTCGCGAGCGTCAAGAGCACGCTCGCAGGCTGGGTCCACCCGACCCCGGTCGACATCGTGCCCCCGCCCGTTATCGACACGCGTCCGGACGTCGACAGCCTAGTGGAGGAGATTGCGCGCATCAAGGTGCTCAAGTCGCTGCTGAAAGAGCGCTTCCCGGCCGGGTACGTAGAGTTTCGCGTCGCGCAACACACACCACACTAGCTGACCCCCGCCAGCGAATGGGAAAAGTACAGGTCGAACAACTACAACGCGCTCGACCGCCTCGCATCATGCATCCAGCATGGCGGGTGCCATGAGAGCGAGGAGACGGTCATCTTGGCAGGCAGCTATCACTTTGGTAAGTTGGGATCTGGTGATCTGGTGACGAGCGTGTGGCGGTGCCGCGGCGGTGGGCAACGGGCAGTGTAGCCTGCCGCCGCCGCCGCAGCCACCGATCCAGCCTAGTCACCTCAGTCGCCGCATCCATGACGCAAGATGGCTGATCATGTGTCCAGGAAACTCCAAGGCCGGCGATGTGTCCGGAGAGGACATCTGGTGAGTCTCTACAAACACGGCTGCATGTGGCGGCGCTGACGGCCCCAGGGCGGCATCCACAATCGAAATGTTCGAGTCGCTCAACCACACCGTGCTCTACGCGTGGAACCAGTGGGAGTCGCTCCTCATCTACCAGGCGCTCTCGAAGCGCATCCCCATCGTCATTATGGAGCGCGACCACTACCAGCGCTGCGTGGAGCGGACCGAGGGTGAACAGAAGGAAGACGGCGACGAGCACTGGCGCAAGCTGCCGTACTGCATCCAGTCGGCAAAGTTCCCCGAGGGCATCCCGTACTGGAAGATCTTCTTGTGGCACTTCTGGCACGGCTCTGACCACGCTCTTGGATCTCGCTGGACAATGTCGCCCGAGGACTTTGCCAAGATCTACCCCAACGACCCCAAGGCTGGGAACCACTACATAGGTGAGGAGCGTGGCGGCTACCGGGAGCCCGAGCGCGGCTGCTGACACACACACCTAGGCTACTCGATCGAGTCGCGATGCCGCAAGGAGCAGCACTTCAAAGAGCGCAAGCACCGCGGGTTCATCTTTGGCAAGCATGAAAACTTCTTCCGCCAGGAAGAAAACGCGTTCTGGGACGCCATGCCCAAGGTCCGCGACGCGATCAAGCCTGACGGCGACGAAAAGTTTGAACTCTACTCGCTTTCTGGGCCGACGCTCCCCGAGGGCATTATGGAGGAGACGTTCACGCCGGGCATCTGGACGCTGGGTCGCCAGACTCAGTCGGGCTTCCACCGCTTCGTGGCGCAGAGCAAGGTCATGATCGGGACGGGCGCGCCGAAGCTCTCGCCGTCGCCGTACGACGCGCTGTGCATGGGCGTGCCGTTCATCAACCCCATTCTCGAGTGGGACAAGAAGCAGCCGGCCGACAAGACCAAGTGGCGCGTTCAGCAGTCGGCGCTCATCGACGTGCCCGAGCCGTACGTGTACCACGTGTACAAGCACAACGAGGAGGACTTTCACCGCGCCGTCGAGGCGGCAGTCCAGACCCCCATCCCGCGCTACATCCCCCCTCCGATGCGCCTCAACGCCGTGCTCGAGCGCCACCGCCTGTGGGTCGCCAACGACTGGCACAAGGAGGCAAAGGAGCTCGTGGCGCAAAAGTACAGGGGCCAGCCGAAATCCGACTATGCCCACCTCATCATGGACGAGGTGTACATGGAGGACTTCCCCGGCCCGCGTATTGGCGAGTGGATCTGGAAGGGCCCAAAGAGGCGCCGCCAGATTGGGCAGTGAGTGGGTAGTAGTACATAGGACATTGCAGGTTGTGTTGTAAGATGCATAGATGGCTTGGCGGGTGGGTGAGGGGGGGTGAGTGGGGGTGCGGCGGCGTGTACTGCGCCATGTGCCTCTGTGTACAATTGTGTCAAATCTAATCCGCAGCAGGGCAGGAGCGAGCGGCCAGGATGGCCAGGAAACGCCTCGTGCACAGACGGCGTCACTTGGACTTTTCAAAACAAACGGAGATGTCTTGGTCTGTGCAGGGTGAGACTGCGAGTGAGACATGGAGGCAGCCTCGCCGGTGTTGGGTTTTACACGCTAGTAGAGAGAAGAATGGTTGCATAGAAAGATAGTTGCACGCACGCACATGTAGAGCGGCGTCGGCCTGTGGCCAGAATCAATGTTACGTAAGGCTAGAATCCAACACTCCCCTCGGACGTCTCGTCGCGATCAGTTTGCGCGAGCGGGCTGTCGTGCGGAGGTCTGCTGGTTTCAGGCGCGGAGCTTGAGATCCTTGCAGGCCTTGGCCTGCATGGGGCCACTCAAAGCCTTTGTGAGGCCGTCGGCAATCTGCTTGTCGGCGGGTACGTGCTGCAAAGCAAACTGGCCAGTGTTGACCAGGTCGCGGATCTTGTGGTAGCGGCGCTCGATGTGCTTTGAGCGCGAGTGCGCAGTAGGCTTGTTTGCCAACGAGATTGCGCCTGTGTTGTCCACGTACAGGGTGGACGGCTTGTCCTGGGGGTAGCCCACAAATTCAGCCATGCGCCGGAGGAAGACAGTTTCTAGGCCAGCTTCGCAGATGGCCATGTACTCAGCCTCGGTCGTGGACGTGGCTGTGGTCTGTTGGCGGCGCGATTGCCATGTGATTGGCGAGCCCAGGAAGAATGCGACGTAGCCGGTGGTAGAGCGGCGTGTGTCCACGCAGCCGCCGAGGTCCGAGTCCGCGTACACGTCAGGCCTGGTCTGCTTTGGGTCGCTGCCGAGGATAAGCCACTGGTTGCGCGTGTGCCACAGGTAGCCAATGGTGCGACGCGCTGTCGCAAGGTGAACTGTGGTGGGCTTGTTGTTGAAGCGCGCGAGATAGCCAGCTGTGTAGGCGATGTCTGGGCGTGATACGCTTGCTGTCCAAAGGACGCCGCCTGTCATGGTCCTGTACTCGGAGGTGAAGGTTGCGCTGAGCTCGTCGCCGTCCTCAGAGCCGGGTAGCTCCCCTGCAGTTGGCAGAGGGCATGTCTTGCCAGTCTTCCAGTTCTCCACCTTGTGCTTCTTGGCAATGTGCTCAATGTAGGTGGCCTGGTTGAGCGCAATGGTGTCGCCGCGCTTCTCAACGCGGATGCCGAGCATTTGTGAGGGGTAGCCCAGGTCGACAACTGTCCAGCGCTTGCGGAGGGCGGTGATAATGTCGTCGGCCTGCTTTGTGGTGGCTGTACCGATGAGGAAGTCGTCCACGTAGATGGTCACGAGCGCTCCGTCGGTCTTGCGGCGGTAGAAACCCCAGTCGTCTTCGCAGGCCTCAAAGCCGAGCTCGAGCAGGGCGGCGCGGGCCTCCAACCACCAGTGGTGGCCAGACTGCTTGAGGCCATAGATTGCCTTCTTGAGCATGAGGACCTTGCCAGGTTTGACAGCAACGCCGGTTGGAGGGCTGAGGTACAGCTCAACGTCCAGCGTGCCGTTGAGGTAGGCTCCTTCGACGTCGCATTGGCGGATGTTGAACTTCTTGGCCGCGCAGGTGCTGAAGAACAGGCGTACAGTGCCCATGCGACTCACAGGCGCGTACGTGTCCTCGAAGTCGATGCCTGGTACTTGCATGAAGCCGCGCGCGACCAGACGTGCCTTGTACTTGACAATCTTGCCATTGGCGTCGCGCTTGCGGCGTAGGACCCACTTGGCAGAGAGAGGTTTGCGTCCCTCGGGCAGGTCTGCCTCAACGTAGGTGCCGTACTTCTGCAGGTTGGCGAGTTCGGCGTCCATGGCCTTGCGCCACTGCTCGCGCTCTGCGCCGCGTAGGCCCTCGTGGACAGGAATGGTGTCATCGCCTTCGGAGGCCTCGGTGGCAGCGGCGAGGGACATGGGCTGGTCGTAGTACATGATGGCAGCGGCTTCACCGGGCGGCGCAATGTCGTCATCATTGACGTCATCCTGCTCGGCGTCGGGGTCGTCTTCGAGGTACTCGATGTCGTCTGGCGCGGCGATGGGTTCTCCTGGTCCTTGCTCCCCTGCAGCGAGTACGTCGCGCGTGTAGATCACGCTGTGGTCGTTTTCCAGGAGGACGCACCAGCCAGCGCAGTGTGGGTCGATACCAATAAGCCAACCTGGCACGGATCGTGGGCGCTCGAACGTGTCGAGGTGTTTGACCTTGGCCTTTGCAAGCCGCGCGTACACCTTGGTGCCAAAGGGCTTGAGATTGTCAAAGTGGGGCTTGCGGCCAGTCATGAGCTCGTACGCCGATACGCCGTCATCATTGAGTGATGCCATGTTGATTAAGACGGCGAGGTACTCGGCGGCGTAGTCCCATAGGTCTTCAGGGATGTGCGGTGCGGCGGCAAGGAGGGTGGCGATACCCTCCTTCATGGTGCGGATGGCGCGCTCGGCCACGCTGTTGTTCTCTGGCGTGTAGACAGCGGAGGTCTGGTGATTGATACCCTCCTCGGCGCAGTACTCGGCCATGCCGTCGTTGAGGAACTCCGTTCCCTGGTCCGAGCGGATCCACTTGACCTTGATGCCGGTCTGCCTCTCAATGCGGCGCACGAAACTGCGCACGGCGGCAAGGATGGGGGCTCCAGACTTGCTAGGCAGGGGGATGTACTCCTTGGCTCCAGTGTAGTCTGCTGCCATGCAGAGGAGATACTGGTTGCCACGCTCGCTCGTGTTGGAGATCATGCCGGTGAGGTCCATGTGGATCATCTCACCCTTGGCAGAGCCGCGCATTGAGTGCTGGTCGCGTGGGTGGTTGGTGGACTTGTGCATTGCACAGTGTTGGCAATCACGCAGCCGGTAGTCCGAGTTGGCCAGGGCTTCTGGGTCCACGCCGGTGAGGAGGCCGGCGCGCGCAAGCTCGATCATCTTAGTCTTGCCCATGTGGGCGAGGTGGCGATGGATGGTAAGGACAAAGCCAACGCCGTACTTGGGTTTGGCGGGTTCAGCTTCGTCGTCGCGGACAATGTCCACTGGTGCCACCTGCGCACGCTGAGGGCGCCAGAGTGTCGCCGTGGGGCGCGCGTTGAGGCTGTCGTCCAGCTCGAGGTTGACGGCGCCGTTGCGCATCCAGGTGTCTTCTCCGTCAAAGGTCCAGCCAGCCTCCTTGCAGACGCGCTTGGAGATCATGTTGTGGACAGTGCCGGGGGAGTAGTGCACGTCTGGGATGGTGGCTGATCCGTCACTGGTGGTGATGATGATGTCACCAACCTCATCCGCGGGGATGAGGTAACCAGTGCCGCCCATTTCAAAGTAGGCGGTGCGCTTGAGCGCGCAGATGTTGCTGAGCAGCGTGCGGTCGCCGATGAGTGAGGTGTTGGCTCCTGAGTCGATGAGGAGATGCGCATGCGTGTCCGAGAGGGTGGCAGCAGCTGCCTGTGCCGGTGGCGCGTGGGAGTATGACGACACGAGGTGGTCAGGGATACGCGTGTATGAGGCGATCGACGCGCCGGACTTGTCCTCGCCGTCCTTCTTGGGCTTCTCCTTCTTAGGAGGTGGCGAGTCCTTGGTATTCTCGGCCGTGTGGTACTCCTTCTGGTTGCAATCGTTGGTCATGTGTGAGAAAACGTGGTGGTATGCGCACCAGCGAGGAGGTTTGTTGGAGGTGCCGGTGTCGGTGTCCGTGGTGCGCCCAGTGGTGGCACCGCCACGTCCACGCCCGCGCCCGCGTCCGCGGCCGCGGCCACGGCCAGTGGAGGTACTGGCCTCGTCGGCCTTGTCGTCCTTCTTGTTTGCGCTGGCTGCGACGTGCTTGCCTTCGCGCTCCAAATCGCGTTTAACAGAGTCGATGTACCTGTCGTAGACGCGCGAGATGGTCTCCCATTTGTCGTCTGTGGCCATGCGGCGGATGGTTGCCTCTAGCTCGTGTGGCATGCCGTTGTAGAACATCTGGGCGCGTTCATCCTCTGTGAGAGGAGAGCCCAGGTCGGCGAGCTCGGTGAGCTTCTTGCGAAAGGTCGTCATGTAGGCTTTCTTTTGCTCAAGGTTTGCGTCGGTCTTGACAAAGAGGGTGGCCATGGCTGAGCGGATGCGGATCACCTGCTGCTTGGTGTCCGAAAGGTAGCGCTGTTTGAGGGCCTTGAAGATGTCTGCGGCGTACCACAGATGCTCGTAGTCCGAGATGATGTGGGGCTCGACGGTGCGTAGGAGTGCGCCACGTGCGCCGAGCTCGCGCTTTTGCCACTTGAACCACTCGTCGCGTTCGTCCTTGCTAAGGGCTTCCTCATCGGGTTCTGGCTTGACAGAGTCGCCGTGGAGGAGGGACATGGTGGTGGCTAGGATGACGGAGATGGCTGTCATGTCTACGCCAGTGACCTCTTGTCCTCCTGTGGTTGCTTGGGCGGCTTGTTGTGCGGCCTCTAAAGCGCGCTGCGCCGTTGCTGCCTGAAGACGAGTGATTGTGCCCGAGGTACTTGAGCTGGATGACGCGCCGGTGGTGGGTGGAGTCGGCGTCTTTGAGCGCTCGCGCTCACGGCGTGCCTCTAGAGCAGGGCGAGTGATGAAGGCTGAGCCCTCTGGTAAGGAGGTGCCGGCGTGCTCGAGGCTGTCGCGCGGCGCATTGGGGTTGCGGTAAGGGTCCTTCTCATTGCCGTTGAGCGCGGCGTGAAAGCCCTTTTCGTAGGCGATGGCCTGGAGATCCTTGTGCCACCTCGCAAAGCTGTCAAAGCCTTTGAGTTTGGTGGCCTTGGCTAGGTCGCCGTTACTGTGGTCGCTCATGTTGGTCTCCTCTAGTAGTGGAGGTTGAGCAGTGTGCGTGGGAACGTGGTCACGTGACTGTGGGATGACGGCGATGACGTTGAGTGAACGCCCGGTGGAGGTTGTGTGGAGGGCGTCCAGGGGGCGTGGTAGTGTGAACGTCTCGCACAGGTGCGGCGCCGACGGCGATGGCGAGCTCGCAGTTTTGGGTCTCGTGCGTTGCCGTTAGCGCGCAGACGTTGGGCCGCGCTGGGGGTACACCCTCGCGCAAGAACTGCTACTCTAGCTGCCCTGTGAGCTCGGCTAGGTGGTCCTTGTTGGCCTGGTTGTGTCACCGGTTGACACAGCTCGCTGCCTGGGCGAGGAACGTGTCGCTGGTGGTGATTCTTGCAGTACTGGTGCGTGGAGCTGTCGCCGAGGATGCTGTCGTACTCGTAGACGGCGTCGGAGGTGTTTGACTCTTAATCTGTTGGGTTTTACACGCTAGTAGAGAGAAGAATGGTTGCATAGAAAGATAGTTGCACGCACGCACATGTAGAGCGGCGTCGGCCTGTGGCCAGAATCAATGTTACGTAAGGCTAGAATCCAACAGCCGGCGGCACTCGTGTCTAGGAGGTAGCACCATTTTATAGGCTCGCAGAGCACAACTGCTTTGGTGGCGACCCGCGACGCGGGGCGACATGATCTACATGTCAACGACGCCTAGCGGCGCGCAGTGCTCCCGATTTCCGCGTGGGCCTATTCTCGGAAACCTGGCAGATTGGAAGGCGTTTGGTGTAGGCGGCGGGGGTCCAGGGACGTGGCCTGACGCGGGAGTGCCGGTCCACTGCCCGCGACGTCCTTCCGACATGATTTCATGCCAGGCAGCAGACACCGACTAACAAACGACACGACACGACGACATCTCTATCTCTCCAACACACTCTTTGTCCATCGCTACCCACTTCCCATGCCCCCTTCCTCGGCCACACTTCGACTGAACCGTAGTATTGGCCCCTCTGAACCACTCCTCCCGGCGTTCACGCCCCGCCCCGCCCACAACAACAACAACCCACTCACGCGCAACAAGATGTCGTCCGCGCGGCTCAACCTAAACCCACAGCGCTTACGCTTCCTGCTCCGTGCGAGCGTCCTGGCAAATGTCATCCTCCTCGTCCTCCTCATCCGCTGGCCTGACTTTGAGTCGTCCGGCGACTCGGTCTTTGACCTGACCGGCACACGGCAGAAGGAGAATGCGCGCGTCGGCAGCGGCGGCGGCGACGAGGCGACCCGCTTTGTCACAAAGACGGTCAAGGTCCAAGGGGCGGCGGCCACGTCGACGGTCGTCGAGTTCAAGGACAGGATCGTCGAGGCCGACACGTGCAGCATGTGCGCCGTCGCGCCAGAGCTGTGCAGGGAGCTTGGGTGGGTGGTTGATGGTAGCGACGGGGCTGACGATCATCAGCGAGGACGGACTCCGCAGGGCAGTCGGCTACATGGGTACCAACAACCGCCTCCGACGCGCGCTCGCACGACTCCGCAAGGGCCAGCCATTCAACATGGGTGTTGCGGGCGGGTCGGGTACGTCAACAAGAAGATGAGCGACGCCGCTGACGCCAGTGTCCCTCGGACACGGACTGCACGTGGCCAACGAGGAGCGAGGTCCCGAGAACATGCACCGCCAGATCTTTGACTATCTGAACAAGAAGTTCCCCGGCAAGGGGGAGCCGGCCATCGAGCCGGACACGTCACTCAAGGCCGAGGGGAGGAACGGATTCTTCAACGGCGCGCAGGGCGGCGTCGGCGGCGACTACTTCTCCATGTGCTTCAAGGAACACTTCCCCGCCGACACGGACTTTTTGTTTGTCGAGACTGGTGAGTGCATGCTCCTGGGGCCTGGGTAGTTGCTGACGACGCGTAGCTGTCAACGAGGAGAAGTGGGTCATGCCGGCCGATGCAGAAACTAACCACCAGCGAACTGTTTGTCCAGAGGCCGTTCGAGCTCATGCTGCGAGGCTTCCTTGACCTCAGATCGGAGCCTGCGGTGATCAACCTGCAGTGAGTGGAACAATGTGACGACCACTGACCACTCCAGGGGCATTGCCTTTTCGTTCCCGCAGCTTGTCACTGGTGGCAACTTCCAGCAGCCGGGTATTGCCCAGTTCTACGACGTCCCGAGTCTCAGCCTGAACAACGCGCTCATGCTCAACATCCTCGACAAGCCGTCCCTGCTGACTGAGTACTTTGCCACGGGCGACGCTGGAGGTGCCACGACAGTGAACGGTATCGACCACCGACACATTGGCCTCAAGGGCCACCAGCTCTTTGCCGAGATTGTCAAGGCATACTTTGAACTGCAGTTGTGCGAGATGGACCGCATCGAGGAGGAGGCGGGGCACGACGACATTGAGAAGCTGTATCCCTTGGGACACCTCCCTCGCGTAGGTCACTCGCTACTAGACGGTCACTGACCAGCCCCAGCTTCTGGCAACAGAGAAGTACGACCCCACGAGAGTGACGCCACGCATCGACCCGTTCTGCAAGTCGATGAACTCGAAGAAGAACAAGCTGGTGCCGGTGGCGAACGAGGGGTGGCGCGAGTGGAACTGGAAGGACAAGGTGAGTGGCGGAGACATGGGGTGCTGAGCGGGGCTGACGACCTCTACAGCACTATCTCATTGCCGACAAGCCTGGGTCCAAGGTCACATTTGAGATCGAGACGGCCTTGGGCGTTGTGCAGCTCTTCTTCCAGCGCTCTGGCGCTTACCACCTCGGCAACGCCAAGTGCTGGGTGGACGACGATGTGGACAAGGCCCAGGTGCTCATCAGCTGGTGGGATCTCCCCTTCAACATTGGCCGCTCGGTGGATCTGCGCACCGACCTGGCTCCCGGAAAGCACAAGGTGCACTGCGAGTTATTGTCGGAGACTGGGGACCCTGATGGCGGCCACGAGTTCCGCATCATCTCCCTCATGAGTATTTAGAGACAGCGCGGGTGAATAGAGAGATCAAGCAAACGACTAGCTATGTACATGTTGATAGAGATGTCATGGATATATACACATAGAGCACACACACTCGTACACATACATACATGTATGTACACGCGCGCACGGCCTACGTCGATCATTCCGCGTTTCAGCCACGCGACGGTCCAAGCTGAAACACCATTCCAGCCCGCAAGTGACAACCTCCACCTGCCGCCTGTTGTTATTCGAGACGCGCAGTCGCGTCACATCGCAACGGCTCCACATTCACCACAGCGACCAACAACATGATAACACGCAAGCTCCAGCCAAAGGCTGCACAGACGTTGACCGCGCGGCGACTGTCAGACGCGACCCGGCTGGACGTGTTCAGACGGCGGCGGGTCCGACTCGCAGCGTACCTCCTACTAGCGCTGGCGGCTGCGTCGCTCTTTCTCCTCCCGGCGAGCTCACCGCCGAGCGCTGCGGCCCGGCGGGCACGAGACAGCGGATGTAAGGGCTGGGACCCGCTCGGAGCACCCAGCGCCGACCCGCCGCGCTGCCGCCGCGCACGCCAGCTCCGGCAGCTGCAGCGCTTCCTCGACAATCCCGAGTGGAAGTGAGTTGACGCCTTCCGTAGGACGGGCGCCCGATGGCGTGGCTAACGGCGGCGGCAGGTACGACGACGCGACGATGGCTGCGCTCCGCCGGCTGGAGCGCTGCGTGCTCGGCCTGTCCGACTGCCCGGGCACGCCGCTCATCGTCAGCCTGTACTGGTTTGCGTACAACGGCGTGCGGGGCGGCAGCGCGGGCGAGGAGGTGTGGATGCGCGAGGTGGTAAGTGGTGACCATGGCGCTGACGCTACGCTCGCGACGCTAACGCGACCGCGCAGATCGACAGCGCCGAGGCCGAGGGCTTTGTCGTCGTCACGGGGCATACGCGCGCCAGCATACTCCACCTCGTGCGCAAGCTCAGCCTGTCGATGTGAGTCAGGTCGTCGGGGTGGGGTGGCCGCTGACCTGGTACCAGCCGCATGGTGTGGTTCAATGAGAACAACGCGCTCGAGTGCGTGTCCAACCCGCGCTGTATCCGCTCCCAGGACTACGTCGAGGCGACCGACGTCACGCTGCGGCACGACATTGCCGCCATCGCACCGAGCGAGATGGGCACGCTGCCGCTTTGGAAGATCTTCGTGACGACCTACGTGGGTGTGAGAGAGGGCGGGCACGCTGACGCCTTCAGTGGGGGAGCAGGCCGAGCAACGCCGACCGGCCAGGCTTCAAGATGCACCGGGACTGGGCGGTGCCCGAGAAGGGGGGCGACGAGGTGTGGGCGTTCCAGCCGCTCGGGCGGCGGTGGCAGATTACGTGCGTGTGGCTGGCAGCTGTTGCAGGGCTGATAACACCAGGCCATACCCGTACCCCGGGCACACGTTTGTGCCCGTATCGATGGAGCGCGAGTGCCTCGCGACGCCGGCGGTGCGGAAACGGACGCGCCGCGTCGTCGTGCTGGGGAAACGCGCCAGCTACTTCCAGTCGCGGTTCTCCAGTATCCAGTGGGACGTTGTGCGGCGGCGCCTCGGCCAGGAGGACATCGAGCTCGTCGCGGCCATGGAGAACGACAACGCCACGGTGCCGGCGGGGATCAAGAACGTCGGCAAGCTCGACCACGGCGCCTACGCGAGCCTGCTGAGCGCGTCGTCGGCCCTCCTGGGCATCGGGAGCCCGATGATCAGCCCCGCACCGTACTTTGCCCTGTGCCGCGGGGTGCCGGTCGTCATGCCGCTCAATCTGCACGACGTCCCCAGCAGTGCCGGGTGGGACTTGTATGACGAGTGGGTAGATTGTCCCGTCACCAGTGAGCTAACCCGCCAGAGGACACGCGCAGCATGGGCCGGTGAGCGCATTGTCCAAACCCTACGTGTACCCGTACCACCCGACCGACAGTGAGGGCCTGATCGCGCAGGTGATCGCGGCAGTGGACACGCCGATCAAGCCATAGTGAGTGGACGTGGAACGAGAAAGCACATAGGCTGACCCACCGCAGCGTCCCGCCAGGCCACGGCGCCGAGGACGTCAAGGCCCGCACACACGCCATGCTGCACTACGACTACGAGGGCGAGTACACCACGATCGTCAAGGCGCGCGGCGGCTCGGTACCCGGCATTAAGAATTACATGCTGCGCAAGTGCTTTGACTGGGGGGACTGCTTCCACCACGGGTACACGCAAGAGTACCGAGGGGATTAGAGGCGACGCAACTAGACCGAGGGGACTACACGCAACTAGACACGATGCATAGATTACTTGTTTGGGGGGTAGTAGACGATCATCTCGAGGCCGTTGCTGTACGGCACGTTGATGCTGCTGAATCCCGAGCCAGGCGCGCGGACGTAGTCGAACAGCTCGGTGTATCCCTTTGCCGAGGTGATGGGGTTGTCGGCGACGATGACGGCGCCGGGGCGGAGATGGGGCTGGACGAGCTTGAGCGCGGGGAGGGCCATGGGGGTCCAGACTGGGCCGTCAGCTCACGCACCCTACGCCCACTCTACCCACTGTCAAGGAGCAAAAAGTCGATATCGCCAAGACCAGTCTTGAGCGTCTCGCGGAGGTCGCCAACGCGGAGGTCGATGGCCTTGACGGCGTCCGTGCCGCTCTCGGCCCAGTAAGCGCGCGCCTGGTCCGCCTTGGCCTCCTCGTGCTCGGTGCCAACGACGAGCGGCTGCCCGCCCAGCGCCGCGGCGTTCTCGGACGCCGCGAGCGCGAGGTAGATTGTGCTCACGCCGTAGCTCGTGCCAGCCTCGACGATGCGCCGCGCGCCGCTCGCCCGAAGGAGCTGGTACACGAACTGGCACTTGTCCTCGTCGAGCGCGATAAACTTGTCGCTTACGGCCGCTTTGAACTGCTCGCTCGGGACCGCGCGCAGGTCAAAGCCCGATTCCTGCGCCAGGCTCTGCTCGTGCAGCCGCGCGAGGAGCGCGCGGGTCGCTGCCGGCGCGTGCGCTAGCGGCGACGGGTGCTGCGCGTCGTTGGGGATAGACATGGTGTGCGGTGGGTGAGGGGGGGGGGGGTAGCTGGATGAGGTAGCTGGTAGAAGACGAGACGGGCCACGACCCGTCGCTTATATGTTGCTGCGACCTCGTCGTGCTGGTCCCCTCCTCGCGACATGACGTCTCTCGGCCGCCTTATCAGCGGGGTATCTGGGGTGAGGGCGGGCGAGTGGCGCGGGGCGGGCGGGGGGGATTTACTCCCGCCGCTGCAGTATCCGATCAGGAGAGGGAGACATCCGCTGGATTGAGAACGCAACACTGCACCACCCACGTCGTTAGGGGCAATGCGTCGCGCTGTGCTCTTGGCCGGATACCCGGGTCTCAAGGGGTGACGACTAGACTCGAGCCGTCGCTGTGCATCGTAACGACGCCTGCTTGGGGGTTGGGTGGAGATGCTCGGCTGGTCTGTGGCGGACCAGTTTTGCCACGCTGCGCCGATCAAACGCACACTTGTCACGGTGATCGACGGTGCGTCGTGATCGCCAGCGAGACCAGTAAAACTAATCACCACATTCCTCTCGGTCTCGAGTAGCATGTGGCATGCTCTAGTAGTGCCATAGCACGTCGCGCTTCCACTTGTCCCTCATCACTCGCCATGCGTGCCGCCGCCTCCACATTAGAGTTCACTGGGACAGGGACACCATTCCATAATCCCAATTACACATCATTTTTCTACCTCCACTTTGACTATCACTCCGCGAGTTTTCGGTGTGCATCGGCTCTGGACTGACTTTGACCAGGCCGGTGCCGTACTCGACTCCCCAACCCCATCTCCTCTCCTCAAAAGTGTAGACGACACCACTTGCAAAAAACGTATCAGACATGTCTGCTCCCATCGGTGAGTACTGCAGCGTGGCCCTCGCGCTGGCCGCGTCACACCGCACGCCACACCGCTCACACCCCAGCCCTCCTCTCCGTCTACGACAAGACGGGCCTCCTCCCCTTCGCCAAGGAGCTCAAGGCCCTCGGCTTCCGTCTCCTCGGTTCGGGCGGCACTGCCAAGCTCATCCGTGAGAACGGCATCGAGATTGAGTGAGTGGAAGCGCTGTGGGGGGGTAGAACCGGCCCATCACACCCTTACCTCCAACCTGTGACACCTCTTCTGACGCACGTTCCCAGGGACGTCTCCTCGATCACGAACGCGCCCGAGATCCTCGGTGGCCGTGTCAAGACGCTCCACCCCGGCGTCCACGGCGGTATCCTCGCTCGCGACATCCCCTCGGACCTTGCCGACCTCAAGGACAATGGCATCAACAAGATCACCCTCGTCGTCTGCAACCTCTACCCCTTCGTCCTCCAGACCTCCAAGCCCGACTGCACCCTCGCGGCCGCGATCGAGGAGATTGACATTGGAGGCGTGACCCTCCTCCGTGCCGCGGCCAAGAACCACGCGCGCACGTCGATCATCTCGTCGCCCTCCGACTACGACGCCGTCATTGCCGAGTGGAAGAAGTCGGGCGAGGTCTCTGCCGAGACCCGCCGCGGACTCGCCCTCAAGGCCTTCGAGGCCACCAAGAGCTACGACGAGGCCATTGCCGACTACTTCCGCAAGCAGTACGCCTCGACCGACTCGGCTCCCGAGCTCAAGGCCGCCGCTGGTGTCGGATACCAGCGCCTTCCCCTCCGCTACGGCGCCAACCCCCACCAGAAGCCTGCCCAGGCGTTTGTCGAGGACGGCGAGCTTCCCATCAAGAGTGAGTATAGAGTCGGGCGTGTGACCGTGGTCGTGACCGTGGCGTCGGGCGTCTGGCGTGTGCTCGTGGTGGCGTCGCTGACCCCGTCACAGTCCTCTCGGGATCTCCCGGCTACATCAACCTCCTCGACGCCCTCAACTCGTGGGCCCTTGTCAAGGAGCTCGCCGAGGGCCTCGGCCTCCCCGCCGCTGCTTCGTTCAAGCACGTCTCGCCCGCCGGTGCCGCCGTCGGTGTTCCCCTTTCCGATGTTGAGGCCAAGGTCTTTGGTGTCGACGACCTGAAGGAGCTCTCGCCCCTCGCTGCCGCCTACGCCCGTGCCCGTGGCGCTGACCGCATGTCGTCGTTCGGCGACTTCCTTGCCCTTTCGCACACTGTCGACGTTCCTACCGCCAAGATCATCTCGCGCGAGGTTTCGGACGGTGTCATTGCCCCCGGCTACGAGCCCGAGGCCCTTGAGATCCTCAAGAAGAAGAAGGCCGGCAAGTACTGCGTTCTCGAGATGGACCCTGCCTACGTTCCCGCCGACATTGAGACCCGCCAGGTCTACGGTGTCTCGCTCCAGCAGCGCCGCAATGACGTCAAGATTGACGCGTCGCTCTTCACCAACCTCGTCACCAAGAACAAGGACCTCCCCAAGAACGCCGTTACCGACCTGATTGTCGCCACCCTTTCCCTCAAGTACACCCAGTCCAACTCGGTCTGCTACGCTCTCAACGGTGCCGTCATTGGTCTCGGTGCCGGCCAGCAGTCGCGTATCCACTGCACCCGTCTTGCCGGTGAGAAGGCCGACAACTGGTGGCTCCGTCACCACCCCCGCGTCCTCGCCCTTCCCTTCAAGAAGGGCACCAAGCGCGCCGACAAGTCGAACGCCATCGACCTCTTTGTCACTGGTGAGGCCTTTGCCGCTTCTCCTTCAGAACGCGCCCAGTGGGCCTCTCTCTTCGAGGAGGTGCCCGAGCCCCTCACCGCCGAGGAGAAGGCCGCGCACTTTGCCAACTTCAAGGGTGTCTCGATTGCCTCGGACGCCTTCTTCCCCTTCCCCGACAACGTGCACCGCGCCAAGCGTAGCGGTGTCCAGTACATTGCCGCGCCCAGCGGATCCATCATGGACGACGAGTGTGTCAAGGTCGCCGACGAGTACGGCCTCGTTTACGCCCACACCAACCTCCGCCTGTTCCACCACTAGACAACGACACCACCACGAGACATGAGGATGACGCGCAAGGGGCGGATTAGAGAGAGAGAGAGACAGCTGTTTAAACGTAGTAGTCGCCATATGGAGCGCGTCTGTAGTGTGATCAGTAATGAGATCTTCTGTTCAACCGGATACCTAGAATGTGACAACAAGCTGTCACACCATGTCCTTGTTTTACGGCGGCCAGACTGTCCGCGCGGCGAGCTCGTGTTTATCTGTTTATCTTTAGCCTCTTCGACGTTCCCGCTCAATTGAGATCCGATCACGGATTAGCAGCGGATGCAGAGGGGGCGAGCCGCGGAGAGGGGCTGCGTGCGAGGGGAGCCACCCCACGGTCCGCCGAGCCGCGATACGTGTCGTAGCCTGGTGCCACTGACGTCGTCGTTGCTGCTGCCGCCGCCGCCGCTGATGGCATCAGGGGAAACCATGATAGCATGCGAGGGAAGCTACAATGCCCGGGAAGGGATGCATGTGGCGCGAAGGGGGGGGGGGGGCCGAGAATGGCGCTTTGCGCACCGCGTGTGTCCCCCGCCAGGAAGGCTCGGGGGTTGTGCCCCGCGCCGCGCACCAGCGCACCAGCACACCATCCGACACACACGAGCCAGCAGCACCCCGCAGTGAGCCAAGCACGCCGAGCATCTCTCCCTCTCTCGTGGTAATGAGCACAAACAGCGGAGTAGTAGCCGGGTGGGCAGGTGCGGCCGCTGAAACACTGCCTACCACCTGGGCTACGCCACGACCCGGGCCTACGGTGGTGCCGAAGATTGTCCCGTGAGTCCGTCGCCGCTAGCAGAGAGAGGCACGCCGAATTGTGGTGGGGGGGTAAGCGGACCTGAGTGAGACGCCGAGGTGGGGACCGGGGACCACCAGCAGCAAACAGCAGCGATTATGCGGTCGGTGTGTGCGGCGCCGAGAATCGCGGCAGCGGGACCCGAGAACCAACTGCCAGACTGTCGCCTCGTGCGTGCGTGTCTTGGCCGCCGCCGCCACTCGCCACTTTCTAGGCACGTTTTTGATAAACCGTTTCCACATTCCACATTCCGCAGTCATGTGCTTGCTGCGTTTGCACGCGCCCAGCGCCCACACCCTACCCCGACGACGGTTGCAGTTGGTTTCAGAATGCCTACATACCCGGGTCAAGTCAATCAGGTGCGCTCGCAAGGCACGTCCGTCGATGCGTTGCGGGCTCGGCACGGCCCACGGCACGGCAGCAGCACGCACAGCACAGCATTCCACAAGCACAGAACAGCGTTCATCGCGTACAAGAAACGCATGACTAAACTGGGAAACGCTGTTCCGAAATCAAGGCCGCTGATCGGACCACATGCCCGCCACTACCACCGCGATAGGGCGTGGCGCGACACGAGTCCGTCCGACACCACACGGGTCAGTCACTACTACTTTAGGGCGGGGCTACTGTTGTTTGTGCTCTCGCTCCACGATAGCGGTACCGACGACCACAGCCAGTTCCACTCTGCTGGCTGTTCGTCTTGCGTCTCGCCGCCAATTACGGGGCCGAGAGCGGGCCACTGCCCTTGCAGTATTGACTGGATCGCCTGTGATGATGTTAGTGTCTCGGTCGCGCACGCCTTTTGCGTAGGTGGCGTTTTACACGTACCGCTTCTTCGCTCTGTGGCTCCTCGCCGCCCTTCTGAAGC
Source organism: Vanrija pseudolonga (assembly GCF_020906515.1). Classification (NCBI taxonomy): domain Eukaryota; kingdom Fungi; phylum Basidiomycota; class Tremellomycetes; order Trichosporonales; family Trichosporonaceae; genus Vanrija; species Vanrija pseudolonga. Next base: position 3,160,515 of record NC_085849.1, on the reverse strand, counting down.
CTGTAAAACGCCCCATACAGCCTCCGATAACTACGCTCAATGTACCTGAGCGGATGGTCGCCGAACTCGCGCGGGACTTGGTCAAACACGCGCCACATTTCATTGCAGAAGACTTTGGCGCGCGCCACTTCGTCCGGTCCGAAGAGGTGGCGAGCCTGTGATGTTAATTAATTTTTTGGTGTCCACGTGTGGCTCGAGTAACAACAAGTTACACAGTGGAGGAGGAGGCCGGGTAGAAGAAGGGCGTAGCTCCAGAGATCGGACCAGAAAATAATGTCGCCAGTCTCGAAGAGCTGCTTGATAAACACGCTGACGTCCTCGGTGAGGGAGAGGATGTGGGCGGCCCTGCCACGCGCCTGGTTGCCGTGTTGCAGCAGTCCAATGGCCACGATCTTGAGAATCTGTACTCTGCCAAGAATTTCTCCAGAGATGCGCAGGACGCCTTGGATCTCGGGGTTCTTTCTCATCTTGTCGAGGTTCTCGTACATCCGGCGTTCCTTGGCCTCCCATGTCCACGGGGCGTGTTTGAGATCAAGGTTGGTGCGCGGATATGTCGCCGTGTCTTCGTGGTACTCCCACAAGCTGTGACGTTAGAACGAGTCTTTACTCGGCCATTTGCACCCTCACCTTGAGAGGAATGGCTTGAACGCGTCACCGGGGACCTTGTGGCTCTTGTGGCTATCGGCCCATCGCTCGAGCTGAGCCTCAGTCGGCAGCATCGAGGGGTGACACCCCGCGGGAAGCTGGAACATGAGGGAGTAAGACAGATCGAGCCCTTTGTTTGATCAGTATTTTTAGCAGAGTATAATGACAAACACACCAATCAAGCCTGCAAGTGCGTTAGAGTTATCTCTCTGTCTCGGGCGGACACGCTACTACTCACTGCACACGGTTCTCTCGGCATCGACCAGGCGGCGTGACTCGTCGTCTGACGACGTGAGAGGGACCACTTCGGCCGGGAACTCGAGGCGGAGCTGGAACATGAGCCTGACGGCCAGCCCGAGTTTGATGTACGACGTGCGGTCGCTGGGTGCCTTCCAGGTGACGAGGACGAGGAGGGCTTGAATGAGGGGGACGTCGACATCGCCGTTCTGGACCTTTTTGGAAATATTGTTGCTGGCCAGCACAAAAAGCTGGTCGGAGAGCGCGGGGCGAAAGTACCGCGACGCCGCATAAATGCACGCCGTGAAGAGCGGCATCCACCCACTCACACGCGCATACGTGTGGTACTGAGGGTCGAACATGCCGCTCGTGAGGCTCACGCGATCTAGAAACCTGGCGAGCGTGTCGGTAGGCAATAAAATAATTTTATACAGGACCACTCACTGCTGATAAAGATACTTTGCTTCGTTCTCCGAGACGAGGCCCGAGCCGATGGGGCTGACGACAACGCCAAAGTTAAGTGTCGACTCGTGGCCGCGGTCCGTGTCGAGGGTGTGGGGTGACTCGGTCACGCCGTGCTGAGGGGTGATGGGCCGGCTGTCCTCGGCGCCCAGGTGGGGCTCGAGGTAGTCGACGAGGGTGGTTGATGGGCGGAGGCGGGGACGCGTCGGAAAACCAAGGGGGGGAGACGTGACACTATCGAGGCTCCCGACGCTCATGGGATGCTGCAGACCGTCGGGCGACGCGTGGATAATGTGGGACGCAGGCACGCCGGCGGCACTGCTCCCACCGCCGCCGCTGCTCGACCACCCCGCTGACTGCGGGGGCGGGACAGTCCAAGGATTAAGCCCGAGGATACTTGCCTGGTGTGGTGGGGGACGGTTCATACCCATTGGTGGCGCGCCAGCCATAGAAGGCGCCCCGCGGGTGTGCGATGGTCCTGTCACGCTATCAGCAAGGCGGGGTGACGCGCCGTTGTCGTCGTCGGCGGCGACACTCTCCTCAAGTCAGCCCCACTCACCACCGTTTGATACAATTTCCCATTCCTGCGGCAGACGGTGGTTGTTTGGGTCTACAATCATGCCCATGCCATCCACGACCTGGCGGCCTTGGGTTGTTGGGTGGGGTAGGGGCTTGCGGGCATGGGCGGCACTACCGGCGGCGATGTTACTTTGTTCGTTTCTATCCTTGTTCCATTGTTGGGGTCTGGTCATCCGTGAGCGATGGGGCCATGTTATGCGCCACCTAATCGCCGCCTCACCTTCCTCGCTTGGCACGAGAGTATTCACAGGGGAGATTGAGTCGGGCACACCGAGAACACTGCGAGTTTGGTTCAGAGTTCTCGCCATCGGGCAAACATCGCGTCTGTTTGTCAGCTGCCGTTAGGCCGCCCCAACTTGCCTTGAGACCCCTGCAAATGGTACAACTGTGAAGCAGTAGTAAGCATCGCACAGAACGCGACGAAATGGCAGATGCAGCCCGAAACTCACGCCTTTCGGGGTCTGGGAATGGGAGGCCCTTTACGCTGGACGGGCTGGGGTTGATGGGAGCGGCCATGATTGAACATGGTTGGGAAAGAGATGGGAATTGGGTGGAGGCTACAGAGGGGCGTTGTTTCGAGTGGAGTCGAAGCTGCTGTCGTGTCCAAGATACATGTACGAATGTCTAGAGAGGGACGAGGAGAGAGAGAGAGAGAGAAGTGAGGACAATCACTTGAACGTCGATCAATGCACGTAATACAGAGGGAGGTACATATGCTCTGGCGACGGGGACATGTAGTCGCCTAATCCGAGACACTTGAACAAGACTAAAAAAACACAAGTCAGGAGGGTGGTGGGGGATGAGACGAGGAATGGTACAAAAGTGGCTGGGGGGGAGTGTGGATGGCGGGGGGCAAGGCAACAGCAACGGCGGCGGCTACGGCGGCGGAGGCAGCACAGGAGAGAGCGGAACACGCGAGCGCCCCTAACGGATCACGAGTACCTGTCTCTCTTGTCCTCCACCGCCAGCGCGACCATTGCCTGCAGGTTGCAGGTGGCCTCTGTTGAGTCAACACCAGTCCGAGACAGGTCTAACGGGGGGCTCAGAGGGCAGAGGCTCAGCTGGCTGGCGCCAACTACGTGGTACACTATTGCGCACGCAAACAGCGGATCTAGCGGGGGACGGGGACGGGTGACTCTCAGCCTACTTCCATCAAAGCAAAGCAGCAGCAGCCAGCGAGCCAGCGACCGTTTCGGTCTCAGCTTCTGTTCCCCCCCCTCGCTCTCAAGGTGGGCAACGACCCACTGCCCAAACTTGCACACGCGCTCGAAAAAAGAAATAACCAAAAGGTCGTCGACGGTGTCTTGGATGGGTCCTTGCTTGAGATTTCTGCCGCCCCTCCTTCCCTCCCTCTCGAGCCCTTGCCTGGCCCCGCTCGCCCCGCTCGCCCCGCGCGACCCGCGCCGCCTGCACCGCCGCCGCCCCGCAGCGGCGTCCCTCTCGCGGGCGGCAGCAGGACCATGTTCCAGACGGTCATGCAGCAAGCGGGCTAACGCATGACGTCTGCGTTTGGCAATAATTATTTATTTGTACTCGCATCCATTGCGGTGGCGGCGGCGGCGACGACTGTAAGCAGTAGGTAGCCAGGAAGGAGTCGCGCAGCATTGGCGAGTTTGAGCGACCTCGCCCTCTCAGTGGACGGGCAGCCGACGACGGCGGCAGGGTGTTTAGCGTCTTTCACTCAGTTTCACTGCTTGACTGCATTCCCCCTTCACGCCCCAGATCTTGCTGGGCAGGCCATGTCTTATCGCCATGCCGGCGGCGCCGGCATGCGACCATGCGAACGACAACGCACTCGCCATCCATCGACAGACTCGCCTATCGCCGCCGACGGCATCTACAACAGCATGCCCGATGGGCGATGGGCTGGGGGCGAGGGGCAGGGCACCATCACCACCAGAACCAGCACAAGTACGTGGGGGGGACTACCTTTCTTTCTGGGTCGGTCGGTCAATCAATCAGTCACTCACTCAATCAGCACTCACTCAATCACATGTCCTGGGTCCTGGATCAGATAGGCGTCGTGCGTCGTCGGCCGACCGGCCGTCACGCGTGAGGTTTGCATTCCTTGCTGGGCTGGGCATGCTGGGCCTTGCTGGGCGCGCGAGCCGCGAGCCGCGACCCACCCGAGGGGCCAGAGGCTCGCCCCACGTCGCCTTAAGCATCATTTCGTCCAGTGGTACCGTGCTGATCAGGCGCACGCCCCTTTGCTAGTAGCATTCCGCAAGCGAGGCGAGCGAAGGGGGGTTACAAACCGTCTGTTTGGCGGGGAGGGGAGCTGCGCGGCGTCTCTCTCACCGGCCGGAGAGGGGGCCGTCGAGTGTGCCGAGTGCGGCACAGGGCGGGCGGGCGCCGACAAAGCCTCAAGTGGCACACACATCGTGTGCGGCCTCTGACCCCGCTCAACCGCACTAAACGTCCTTGGCTAGACTACTAGCGCAGCGATGCAATCAGCACGTGCGGCGTGTGGGTGCAGCAGCCGCCACCTGTCGTCAGAGAGAACAAAGCACACGCCTGCCGCTGTTCGCCTTCCTGCCGGGCGCCTACCCGCTCTTGGTTCTGAGACATCACGAGAGCCGGCCGCCCGCGCCGGCGTGCCGGCGAGGCGAGGCCACGCACGCACGCACGCAGCGTCGTCGTCGTCGTCTTTGTTGCGGTCTCGCTGCCAACTTCGCCCCCCAGCGCATTGCCAATCATCATGCCATCTCTAGCTCGAGGCCAGAAGGAGTGCAGCCTCAAGACGCTGTTTTCTGTTCCTTCGGTGGCAGTCGCCGTGTACGTAAAGTCAAGAGCCAAGTCACGTGGCGCGACGCGTCAACGAGCACCTCCACGCCACGCTGCCGGCCCCCATGCCATGCCCGAGTTGGTCTCTCTCCACATCAGTCAACCACATCCACACTCACACGCACACACACACTCACCAACCGCGGTAAAATGTTTCGCACCCAGCTCGTGACCCTCCTCGCGCTCGCGCTCGCGCTGCTCGTGTCCGTCTCCGCCGCCGAGCTCAAGATCGACGTGACCCACCTCCCAGAGGGCTGCAAGCTCAAGACGCGCAACGGCGACAAGCTGAGCATGCAGTGGGTGTGGTGTGATGCCGCGGGCTAGAGTCGCGCTGACCGGCCGGCCCAGCTACACCGGCACGCTGGACGACGGCTCCAAGTTTGACTCGTCGCGCGACCGTAACCAGCCCCTCGACTTCACCAGTGCGTTGGTTGCGTGAACTTGAACCGGGGCGACTGCTGACATCCCCAGTCGGCAAGGGCCAGGTCATCCAGGGCTGGGAGCAGGGCCTCCTCGACATGTGTGTTGGCGAGAAGCGCATCCTCACCATTCCTTCGAGCCTTGGCTACGGTGAGTGGGGTGCGGGGCACGGTGGGCACGGCGAGCGCGCGATCACAATGCCCCGCCTTCCTATCCGGCATTAGTTGTATGCTGACAACGAACCAGGCGCGCGCGGCTTCCCTCCTGTCATCCCTGGTGAGTACCATGGCGTGCAGCCGGCGTCACCTTCCCCGCTGACATCACAGCCGACGCTACCCTCACCTTTGACGTCGAGCTTGTCGCCATCAAGAACCGCAAGGAGGAGCTCTAAGCAGCTCAACTTGCTCCACATTAGCATATAAAACACACACGTAGTATTGAACACGATGCTTCATCTCTACTGTATCCACTAGCTAATCCTGGGGCGCGTGCAATCATCGCATAGTAACAAGCTCCTCGGCAGAGGTGGGGTCTGGTGGTGGTGTCAGCACGTCGTTACATGGCCTACATCTCCACAGCCAAACTCACGGATAGCGACAGTGTCGTCAAAGTCTTTCTTGGTGGCACCCATCTTGACGGCAACGGCGAAGCCCTGGAGGATCTCGTCCGAGCCCTCACCGATAATGTGCAGACCAATGACCTGCTCGTTGGGAAGGAGAGTGACGAGCTTGTAGGCGGTAGGCGCCTTGTGGGCCTCGTCGAGCATGGCGCCCTGCATGGCACGGAACGCCGTCTTGTAGATCTTGATCTTGTCGTCGCCGTACTTCTTGCGGGCCTCGGGTTCTGACAGACCGACCGAGCCAATGGTGGGGTGCGAGAAGACGACCGAAGGGATGTTCTCGTACGACAGGTACTCGTCCTTGTACTGGGGGCCACCAAAGAGACGGTTACTCAAGCGACGGCCGGCAGCAATGGCGACGGGGGTGAGGAGAGCCTTGCCCTGGACGTCACCAATAGCGTAGATGCCGTCGACGTTGGTGTTCTGGTACTTGTCGACAATGATGTCGCCCTTCTTGTCAACCTCGACACCGACCTTGTCAAGGCCAACGCCGGCAATGTTCGAGTTACGGCCAATGGCCCAGACAAGGACGTCGACCTCGAGGGGCTTGTCCGACGAGTCGAGGTGGACGAGGAGCGAGCCCGAGGCCGTCTTCTCCACCTTCTTGACGTTGGTCTGCTTGTGGATGTTGAGACCCTCCTTCTCGGCCCAGGGGACGAGAGTGTCCGAGAGGATGGGGTCAAAGGTGCGAAGGACAGAGTCGTAGCGGATGAGGAGGTGGGTCTCGGAGCCGAGACCGTTGAAGATGCCAGCAAGCTCGACGGCAATGTAGCCGGCACCGACGACGGCGACGCGCTTGGGCTGCTGCTCGATGTCGAAGAAGCCGTCCGAGTTGATGCCGAGCGAAGCGCCGGGGATCTCCTCGTCGGTGGGGACCGTAGGCTGGCCACCAACGGCAACGACAATCTTCTTGGCCTTGACCTGGTACGAGGTACCGTCGTGCTGCTTGATGTTGAGCGTGTTCTTGTCAATGAACGACGCGAAGCCCTCGTGGTAGTCGACCTTGTCGTTGGCAAGGTTACGGTCGCTGGGATGTCAGCGGTTGATCCACAAGGGTCGTGCTGCTCCACCACCCTCTCACTCACTAGATACCGTTCAGACGGTGAATGTAGGCGTCACGCTTCTCCTTGAGCTTGTGCCAGTCAAAGCTTTCGGCGATCTTGTAGTTGGTGGCGTCGTCACCAAAGCCGTACGAGGCGGCCTTGCGGAGCGCGCTGGCAACCTCGGACGTGTACCACATGACCTCTGCGGGGTGTCAGCGTGTTGCTCACGACCGCTCCAGCCGCTCCACTCCACTCACTCTTGGGGACACAGCCGACGTTGACGCAGGTGCCGCCGAGGCGGTAGCTCGCCTCGGCGAGACCGACCTTGGCGCCGTACTGGCCGGACGCGCGGCGCTGGGAAGGTAGGTCAGCGATGCACACACGCACGGACGTCACGCCATCGGTACTCACCGCTGCGCCGAGGCCGCCAGAGCCGCCGCCGATGACGAAGAGGTCGCTGGCAGGCGTTAGCAGGGATGCGTGCAACAACACCACGGTACTCACTACTCGCCGACCTCCTCGGCCTGCTTCAAGGGAAGGGGGGGCATGTTGTTGGGGGTTGAGGAAGTAAAGGTGCGGAGGGGCGCTGATGAGCGTGCTGCGGCGATGGGGAGGTGCGCTGCGAGGCGTGTGGCTGCGATGGCACTGGCTGGGCGGAGGGCGAGTCTCGACGCGGCGCGGGCGGCGTAGAGTGCTGGTGTGTAGGACTGCAGCTTGGGCGGGGGATGGGGGTGGTGGAGGGGGAAGGGAGGAATGCAAGCGAGCTGGGTGAGATATATACTCGTCGGTCGTCAGGATGTGTGACTTTTGCGCACCACCACCCATTCATCTCCAGCGATGACACCTTGGATCAGTCAGCGAAAAGGTTCCGCCCGCCGGCACCGGTGACTGCATGACTGTGGCCTTGACTGTGTACAGACAGACTGGCAATGGCGTCATTGGCACCTCGGCTCTCCAGTCTAGAGCCGCCTTGCCTGACTGCTTGGCTTGGCTGGCTGGCTACACTTTTTCATTCGGCCACGGCCGAGCACGCACCGAGACGTCGAGACTGAGAATGTGGGCAGCAACAACATGAACGATCCACCGATCCACCGAGGCATGCTGCTGCAGCACTCGAGCCGAGGTAGATTCGCCCAAGTGAGGCGGCGGCGCATCGCAGGGCAAAGCATCAAAGCCCGACCATCACACACGCGCTGCTGCGGACGCACCCCGCACCCCAGTACCGATAGGTCGCGGCCCCTCGTCCGAATCCCAGCGCGGTGACACACGCCGCTCCGACCGGAAATCCACACCGAGGCGGCGCTGACTGATGATAATGATGATACATGCCACACACACAGCGGGCGTACACGTACATGATAGTAGATACAGATAAGACAACGGCCTAGCACTTGCAAGACCCGACGGCCGAAAGTGTCGTTGTGCGCCGCGGAGCTATCCGAACGGCACCTGCCGAGTGTCGCTGGCGCTGGCGCCGTCGGCTTGCGGCTGGCACGCCTCACCGTCGAGCACGTATCCGGTGCGACAGCGCGTCGCGACGCACCGTGCCCTGTGGCAGCGCGCGCCGCGGACACCAGGCACCGCGAGGCAGTTGACGCCGCCGAGGGGCGCGCCGTCGGGGTCGAGGCAGCCGCCGCACGTGCCGACCGACTCGCCGACGTCGTGGCAGGCCATCGGCCCGTCCTGCTGCGCGACGCACACCTGCGACGTCGGCCCGCACATGACACTCTTGGGCTGCAGGTCGACGCCGTCGAGGCAGAGCCAGTGCAGCGGGTCGTAGCATGCGCGCCCGCACGACAGGTGGCCGGGCAGGCACGCGTACTCGCAGGTTGCGGAGAGCGGCGTGAACGAGTCGGGCGGGTACTCGCACTGCGTGAGCGCGCCTGGGCGGAGCGCCTGGGCTGCCAGGCGCGCAATCACGAACGCGGCGCAGTGCGACGGCGAGGCGCCGCAGTCGGTGCACTCGTGCGCGCAGAACGCGCGCGCAGCGCTCACGTTGACGCGCTGGTCGGACGACGCGGTGTCGCCCGCGGCGAACGCGGCGTGGATCGCGAGCGCGTGCGGCGACACGAGGCGCCCGAGCTCGAAGCACCACCCGGGCGTGGTGTCGCTTGCGGGGTAGAGGATGGGCTGGGCGTCGGCGTGGGTGCCGCTTGGTGTCCAGGAGAGCCCGGAGGGCGTGCACCCCGTCAATGGGCTGGGCGCGGTGCGCGTTCGCGTCGCGGGGGTAGAGAACGGATGCGCGTAGCTGTGCAGGGCCAGCGCGACGGCGACGATGGCGAAGAGTGGCGGCCTCAGCATGCGAGCGATTTGCGGTTGATTGTCGGTTGTTGTAACAGCGAGCGCGCAGCGACAAGCGGCAACTGTCACGTTTGTTGCGCGGTGTCGTCGTCATGGATCTGAAACGCGCCAAAGCACCGATCCGATACTCCGCCACTCCGCGACCACCGCTGCTCCGCGCCGTGTGGCATCTTTGAACTATGCACCGAGGCCACCGTCGTCGTACTCGCCACACACACATCGTGCTCCACTCGTGCTGCCTCGCCTACCCCACCCCACCGAAGCGATCGGCGGACCATCAGCGCCCCGCCTGCTGCCCACCAAACGGGAGGCGGAGGCACCTGCGTGACAGCGTGACTGACTTCTTCAACCGTCCGCTGCGCCGCGCTGCTTCTTCGCTCCACGCGACGGCCCACGACCCACGACCCATGAGCCCCAACCCGCAGGCATGAAATGTATTGACATGAAAAAAAGTGCGTACAGGCTATGTTGAAGTCGTGACACTCAAATAATGACCCAACCTCCGAGTCAAAAGAGAATGTAGGAATGAGGGCAAAATGCGAGATTGGGTCGGTGGCTAGTGCTTGGCCTGGTCGACGTCCAGCTCCCAGACAATGGGCGGCGTCTCTATCAGTTCAATGCGAGGAATACTAGGGAGCGCAGGAGCAGCGTCTTCGGCCTCGGCTGGCGGGTTCCACGACGAGTTGCCTCCTGGCGCCATCGTACGTGAGCGGCGCTCCTTGCCCTTTCGAGACTTTGGTCTCGAGAACAAGAGGCCCAAGTCGCCTGACCGAGACGACGTTCGCTTGCTGCTCGACGAGAATGCGGACAAGACCGACGTCCGCTTACTGGTCGAAGGTGTGTCGGGCTCGCGAAGTGACGTCTCCCGCATCGATACCGACTTGGGGAGCGTCGCCGGCGTGTTGATTGGCACGACAGCGCGGATCGAAGCAACAGGCGATGGCGACGTCGAAGTCGGCGTGGCAGGTCGGACATTGTCCGAGCTAGGTCGTCGTTGCGTTGGAGGGAACGCCTTGATCAATGCCTTCTTGGTGTTTTCGTATCCACGGGTGGCAAACAGCGGCTGGCGGCCCTTGTTCGAGCTCTGCTCCGATGACGTGTCCGACTCGGCGCTCACGCCCTTGCGCAGCCCCGATGGGACACGGACAGCCGATGTCTGGCGCGAGGCCAGGCCACGAACCGACGGGCGGCGTCCGAGCATGCCAACACGGGCCAGGAGAGAGGGCCGCGTCTGACCCGCGGCGTCGGCTCCGTTGGTCGCCTCGGGGATGGTCTCGGCGTCGAGCTGCTCCCAGTCTTCGTCGCCGAGCTGCGAAATAATGCCATTGACCTCGACCGAAAGTCTTGGGTGGTGGGGGTATGCGTCGATACTGGGTGCTTGACGGTGACGGCGAATGATAAGGTTGGGTGAGCCTGGGACTGAAATAACGTCGGAAACCGACAGACCACCAGATGGTGGGCCCGATGGCAGCCGGACGGACAAGCCGCCTGGAGACTGATGCGGGCTGATCGAAAGTTCACGAGTGTCTGCCGGGGCAAGGGGAGGAGCAGAAAGGTCGTGCACCTCAACCGTGGGAATGGGGGATGAATTAATAGGCCCAAGCTTGGAGGGCGATGCAGGAATGGGTGTTTGGATGGTAGGGGGAGACAGGGGTTCTGAAAGGGCGTCGGAGGCGGCCACTGGGGAGCGAGGAGAAGTCGGCGCAGACGCCAAAGGTGGCGGAGTCGGCTCGACGACGACCTTGTCCACAATGACGGCCGCCGGCTTGGCGGTGTCGGTGAGTTCCGCTCGCTTGGGGGTGTCGACCAGTGTAGGGACCGGGCTCGGTGATGTTGGAGGAGTCTGGTCCTTGGCAGAGGCGGGTTCCAAAGGAGGCGTGGGTGTCCGGACCGTGTCTTCCGAAACGACAGAGTCTTGATTAGTGGTGATTTCTGGTGTGCTGAGGTTGGTGTGGGCTTGCTCCACTGAGGCGTTGTCTACGGCGTAAAGGTCTTCTTCTTCTACAAGTTGGTCGTCTTCGTCTTGGTCGTCAAAAGTGTCGTCAATGTCGTATGCGTTCTGGCAGGTCCAGTCAAAGGACGCGAGTTCGTTTCTAAACTCGTCCTGAGCTGCGGCGTACACGTCGTCATTGTTGAGAGGGTTGTTGGACGCGTCGTCGGGGTCCTTGCCATAGTCGTGACCTCGCATGTCGACTGTCGGCGTCTCTTCCAGGCAGAGCCTTGGGAAGAACTGTGTGTTGTACTCGGCCACGGGGTCGATCTCGAGCTGGAAAGGGTCTTGGTAGTCGCCCTTGTCGACCGTGTCCCAGTCACTGGCAGAGTATCAGTGGGAGGGAATGGGTGGGGAAGAAGGTGGCGGCCGACTTACACGTTGGTGAAATAGGGATGTGACTTGACGCATGGTTCTGTCAGACGGAACATTGGCTCCTTTGCCAACAGCTGGACAACAGAGTCAGCACGCGCACAACGACGGGCGCCATCGCAATCAGGGGGGATGGCAGAAGACTCACCCCCTCGATAAAGTCATAGGTCGTATTGTCAATCCTGTACCGTTCCTTGAGGTAGACTTTGGGGTGGTCACCTCGATACAGGGCATCCCAAGGAGCGTTGATCACTCGGTCGTACAGCTCGGCCTGGGGAGTGATCAGTAGATGCTAGCATTGACGGCCAGTCCACCTACATTGCTCTCGTTATCGCTGCCTCTGAACGGCACGCGCCCCGTCAAGCATTCACAGACGATACAGCCCAGCGCCCACCAGTCGATGGCGTAGGTGTAGTGGTTGCGCTTGATCACTTCGGGCGCGAGGTATTCTTGTGTGCCGACAAAAGAGAACGCACGGTCCCACGTTAACTCGCCTTTGCGGTACGAGCCAAAGCCCTTGCCCGCGTGGGGAGGAGGATCGCCCTTGCCGTCGATGTAGTCGGCGGGAAGCTTGACTGGGACGGGGTCTCCTCGGTAGCCAAAGGATTTTGACAGGCCAAAGTCGGCCAAGACGGCGTGCCCATGCCAGTTCAACAAAATGTTTTCTGGCTTGAGGTCGCGGACGAGGATTCCTTCTCGGTGCCTGATAGCGTCAGCGGGGCCTGGCCGCCGCGCACACAACAAAAGGGGGGCACAACTCACAGGTGCTCAAGGCCTGCGACGATGTCACACGTGTAGAAGCGTGTCCTTAATGGGCCGAGAATGCCATGGATCTCCATCTGGGTCGCGAGATCACCTCCGGGGTAAAACTCCATCACGAGATAAAAGTTCTCCTTGTCCGTAAACGAGTAGTAGAGGCGTGAGATGAAGGCGCTGCGCCGTTCGCTCGACGCAAAGTGCTGCAAGATGTGCTGCTCGGCAAGCGTGTGGTCAAGCTCGTCGTTTGCCAGCACGGCTCGCTTTGAAATGGCCTTCATGGCGTGAACCCTCGAAGTGGGCGTGTGCTTGACCAGGAGCACCTGGAGCGAAGAGTCAGCAGACAACAACGACAACGACGGGCTTCAAACGCCGTCCGACGCACCCTTCCAGCGCAGCCCTTGCCAAGTACGCGGACCAGTTCAAAGTCGCTCAGCAGGGGCATGATGGGCCGAGATCTTGACCAGCTGGGGCGTGGCGGTGACTCGCCATTCTTCAAGTCGTCACCCGAGGTATCTGGCGTTGGGATCGACGCTGGGGCAATGGCCGACTTGAGCGCCGCACGGCTGCTTGATGACGGTGTTGGTACCATTGTTGATGATGCGTTTCTGGGTGGGCTCGGTGGCGGCGATGTTGGCAAAGGAATCTTGTACTGGACCGCTACCATTCCGCGAGCAAAGGTTGAATAGCGACGGGGCGGCGCGGTAACAGAATATTACTGGGGTTGCAGCACTGAAAGAGTGGGAGGAAGGTGTGTAGTAGGGGAGGGCGGGGGGGAAGGAGAGTTTGTGTCGTTGGTCCGAGTACGCGCGCCTGCTTGTGTCAGTCCAAGTTGAAGCGTTCCAGGTTGCGCGGGTGCCAGAAGGGGGACGCCAGGGGTATTGTCCGAGTAACGGACAGACAAGCACAAGGTTGCCAAAGTGGACTTACAACGACGGCCTACTGTGCAAACGCAAGGGGGAGGAGATGGAGGGTGTCGTGTCAAAAGACTTGCGCGCGGTGGGCGGCTGGACCCGTCACCAGCACCGTGCAGACGCCAACACGCAATGACCCCAGCTGCTGCAGCTGGCGGGACCGAGGGGGACGAGATGCGCCTGTCGGTCGATGTGTGCGGGTTCGCTCAGTCGCTCCCTCTTGTGGACAGAGCAGAGTGCACCGACGATTTAAATGAATTGACCGCGTGATTCGACGACGACAAGGCGGTCTAATCGGTGTGTAAAGAACTGTGGGTTGGGCGGGCAGATGGAAAGGAAGGTGCGTGGAGCCGGCCTGTCTGGCTGACTGCGATGGCGGCGGTTGGGATCGGGGAAACGTAACCCAAGCCAACGAACGATACGGCGGCGGTGACTAGGGGGGGGGGATGAGCTCGCGCCAGTCGGAAGATGGGATCGCGTGCCGGTAGTGGAGTGCAAGGCGGAGGGAGCGAAGTGTGAGGAGGGAGTGTAGTTGCTTCTTCTGCTTCCTTGGTCGTTCGTTCGTTTAGTCGTCGCAGGTTTGTCGTCCCAGATGTCGTTGTTGTGGTCGGTGTAATGAGAGTGGTGTGGGTGGTAGGCTAGGGACAGTAAGGGGTTGCCAGCAAGGCCTTGCTTGGGTGTGTGGGGGTTGATGCACCAACCCAGCGAGCGAGCGACGCGGGAGGAGGGGAAGGGCTGCGAGCGATGTCGGAGTGCACTGGGCGTATATCGCACAAGCAACAGCAACAGCAACAGGCAAGGTGTGCAAGTTGCACGCACCACTGTGCGCACAGTGTACGTGTGTGGTGGGGTGGTGTGTGTGTGGGTGGGTGACCAACTTGACACTTGTACGCCGTGCCGCGCCAACTTGCCTGGCTGCCCGCCATGGCTTGAAGGGGGAGGTCCCGGCGCCGCCGTCGCTGCCGCCGCCGCGCCGCGCCCGGCAGACTGGGAATCCACCCCTGAACAATAGGAACGCCGGGTCACAAAAGCCAAAGTTGAAAGCTGCATACAGCCTGCCAGCCAGACCAGCAGGCATCAATCCACCCACCCAACAGTCCGGGCAGAGAGACGCGCGCAGGGTTAGGGAGCACAAAGCCCTAAGCTACACCTGACCTGTACCCAACTGACACCTGACACACACATACGACGTAGGCAAGACTCCAAAGAAACGGCCTGCTGCAACATGTCTCCTATCCATGACGGTGCAATGTGCACCCAGTTGTGGTGTGTGCGTGGGTGCGTGAGATTGCCCACACTCTTAGCGTGCAATGTCTGGCTGGCTGGGTGGCGACCGCCAGAGCCAACCCATTGCAGTGGCAGAGAGACAGAGGCGCCGCGCGGCGCCGGATGGCTGCGAACGGCAAGCGCCGTGGCGTGGCTGCGTGGCGACAGGAGGCACTACAACACTGCGCCGGTCCATGAGGCGAGCATCAGTAGCGACACTAGGGCGCCGGCCACGGAGCGCGGTCCGGGTCTGGCTTGCTTCCCTTGCCCAAACTGTCTACGGCGGCCCGGCGATCTTCGAGACATAGGGGTGTGAGCTTGCATGATCCTAGGATCAGGCTAGTGCGGGTTGGGTCGGCGGCGGCAGCGGCGGCGGTGGCTACTCGGACACCTGGTGCACCCTATCGTCATTGCAAGGGCGTCATTCCGAGTGCTCGGTAGACTGTCATGTCGCTGTCGACGACGACGAGACTTGAGCATCAAGCTGTGAGTCGTCGTCGTTGACTGCTGCTGTAGTGTCACCCGCCCACGGGATGTCTGTCACTGTGGCGTCAAGTTACCCGTACCCACGGCCCAAGGATGGGGGATACAAGGCCTGTTCTAGGCCTATGCGTTGCACCTTTGTGGTGCTGCGTCGATGCGTCTGACGATGCGCACGATGCATTTGATTGTACCCGTGCGGGAGGGGAAATGCGAGGGAAAGGAAGGACAATGGGTGAGCCCGGGCGTGGTGGGCGACTGGGCGACTGGCGCCTTGGTCCAAAGCCCGCCCTGCAGCCTGCAGCATGCCTGGATGAAACCACCAGCGAGGCACCAGGCGGGCAGGTTTCAGGCGTCGATAAGAGGGGGATTGGATAAGAGACGCTGGCGACCAGTCGAATCATTAGGCCTGCTGAGCCACTCTCACGCCTAAGCATTCCTATTCGGTTTTGTGGTGGTGGTTCAGGGCCCACTGTTTTGCTCCTCGCGCTTTCAGGGTTCCCGTCATTCCTTTGGCGTGCGCTGCGTTGTTGGCCTGCTGGGCTGGGCTGGGCTGGGCTGCCCGGCGCGCTGGGTTTGTGGTGGTTGTCGCGGTTGGTGGTTTGCTTGTCGCGTGCCTGTGGGTGCTCCCGAGGGTGAACTTGTTGTACGAGAGAGAGAGATGACACAGAGTCGCCGCCTGCTGCTGCTGTTGCTGCTGCTGCTGCGGGTGCGGGTGCGCCGACTCGAGCCGAGCAACGACGACGAGCTACTGTAGTCGTCGCTAGCTGGCTGGCTGGCTGGCTGACCGGCTGGCTGGCTTGTTGGCCCACACATGGAACACCTCACCCTGGCCCTACCTTCCCTTCCCTCAAACTCTCGTCTCTTGCTCGCCCGCCTGCTCCGCGCTCCTCCTCGCGCCGCCGCACAAACGCGCCTGGACTAGACCAACGCCTTGCACCGTGCAACCTGCACCACCCACCCGCACCACCTCTGATAGTCACTCAACCTCGACATTATTGCTTTGCACTCTCTCCCCATCACACACACATACACACCCATCGACTCGACGTCAACGTCTGCACGCGTGACGACGACGGCGACGACCACAAATCACGCAACGACGACCGCGACGACCCCCCTCCACGACGCGTGCAACCACCCACCTCCCCACCTCCCCATCCCACTTGCTTGGCAAGGACACGAAACACGCTCCACCTTCCCAAACTGCACATTGTTGGGCTCTGGAAGCAGACCACTCGACCAAACTGTTTACGACACGTTAAGGATCATCCTTTCTCTGTTTGGCCTAGCTCGCCTTCCCGACACCACCTCACTTCTCCCTCTCCCCAACGCATAGGACACCGCCATGGCGGCTGCAGTCCACATTGCGCCGCAGATGGGCGGGATGGGCACTCACGCAATAGGAGGCGGCCCAGGACAAGCACAGTACGGCGCATACCAGAGCGGCGGCCTATCAGTCCTCGAAGACTCGGACGACGGGGATCACGAGAGAATTGATGAAGACATGGAAGCGTACTATGCCCAACACGACTACCAACAGCATGTCCATCAGCATCAAATGATGCAGTCTCGAGGAATGCAGTACCACGACGACGACGACGACGACATGGACGACGAGGATGTCGAGGACGAGGACATGTACAGCGAGACGTCCGAGGAGAGTGTCCTTCCCGACGAGAACATCGACTTTGGTCTCATCTACGCACTGTAAGTGTTCACTAGCGAGAGCGCGAGGCCAGCCCGCGCCACTCCACCTGCACGCGTGCATGGTCACTGACGAGCTTTCTCTAGGCATACCTTCCTCGCCACCGTGGAAGGCCAAGCCTCTGTTGTCAAGGGCGACTCTCTATTGTTACTCGACGATGCCAACTCGTACTGGTGGCTCGTGCGCGTGCTCAAAACAGAGGACGTTGGTTACATCCCAGCCGAGAACGTCGAAACGCCTTACGAGCGACTGGCGCGTCTGAACAAGCATCGCAACATTGACATTGCGGCTGCGACAAGCGAAGACAAGGCCGCCCTACCCGATGTACCGGTCAAGGAGAGCAAGTTGAAGAGCTTAATAGGGTGGAAGCGGAGCCCACAATTACAGGAGACCTCCTTTGACGACGACGACGACCCAGAGACACGTGCCAACCGCCGTGTAGTGTTCGCGCCGCCAACGTTCTTCGAGCACCCGGGCGTTACGTGGAGCGACGATGAGGAGGACGAGGAGGATGATGACGATACGCACATCATCGACGGCGGCGAGCCCGCATCATCATCCCACGAGGTCGACGACGAGGACGTTCACGACCAGATCAACGTTGACCACGAGCTCGGCTTCGAAGTAGAGCCCGATGACGGGGTCGAGTGGGCCCAGGACGCGGTCGAGGCCCAGCGCAACGCTGCGCAGGTCACTGTCGTCGACACATCAGCGCCTCTGGCGGTCCCCGCAGAGGTGGCTGCTGCTGCCGCTGCTAGCCCTACGGCCAGCATGTCCGTCTTCGACACGAGCCTCGACGTGTCCTCGGATGCTCACGGCTCGCTCGCTTCCGACATGCCCTCTACGACTGAGACGGCGCAGTTTGGAACCGCCACCGTGGTCGCCGGCGTTGCTGGCGCGGCTGCCGGCGCTGCTGGTCTTGCCGCTCTTGGTTCGCAGCACCTCGGCCACACCAACGTCAACCAGCACCCGCCAGCTCCGGACCGCTCGCCATCGCCGTCAGTATCACACTCGGCTTTATCCCGCACAAACCCCACACCTCCGCCGCACCGCGCGCCGTTCACCCCATCACCCATTGCCTCGGCCAGTCCCGATTACAACCCGAACCAGTCGTTCACGGAGACGACCGAGACGCTGGCCAGCCCCTCGGCTGCTGCTCCAGCCTCGAGCGACCTCCACGCACCTTCCACCTCGGGACAGATTGCGCCGTCGAGCACTGCTCCGTCCACGCCGCCTCGGTCATCATCACTGGGCCGTTCAGGCTCGCTCCAGTCGCCCCGCTCGTCCAACCTCACGTCGCCACCGCCGCTCCGGCCACCTCGCCGCGCCACGATGCGGTACCAGGACGCGTTCGACATTGCGCGTCTCAACACGATTGTCCACGCTCGCGCCAAGGAGCTGAAGCGCACGACACCTGTGCCCAACCGCCGCGCTCCGCCGCAGATGGACGCTGTCCAGCGCGTCTACTATGGCGAAAAGGCCGAAATGGACAACATTCACCCCGACATTCGCGCCTGCTTTGTGCATGTCCTCGCCAAGATGGACACCTTTGACCGAGAAATTGACGAAATCCTGGGCTCCCTAGTGCCCGCACACTAGACGAACGTTTACGTTTTTACGTTTGGCATCGACGCACACGCTCTGTTCCGACACGGACAATGAGATGGGAGCGACGGACGATGTTGGCCGTCTAATCAGCACCCCCCCACGACCTGCGCTGCGCTGCACCGACCTCGGCTTCGGCAGAGGGCCACGCGCGAGCGTCCCTATCCTACCTGTACAGTAGTATGTTTATGAGAGGCCTGTACGCTGCGAGCACGCTGTACGCCTTAGTAGTCTCCGATGGATGGCATTACGATTGTGTGGTGTGGCGGGGGAGAGGAGAGACGTGGACGGAATCATGATGTTCTCAGGACACCACCGCGCTCTCCTTACCCGATGCAGGACGATGGGTTCTAAACAGCGTGTGCAGCGTGTTGCATGCCCATCCCGGCGACTCGCACTCATCCGCATGGCCCATAACGACGTGGTGCACAGGTAGAGCAGGCAAAATGGTATCACTGTGGCGGAATAGAGACTTTGGCAATGTCAGCTGCCAAAGTCAACCACCACGCACCGCGAGTCGTCTTTGGTGCGCGCGTCCAGTCTTGCTCGGCTCGAGCTGATGCGCGTGGTGCCACAGCCGGTGGGGAGGATGAGGCAGCCACCTTGTGTGCGTACTCTGCCCTGTCGCGAAGAACAGGGCACCTCAAAGCAGTCATGCCACTTCCGACCCCGCATTGACGTGCCTCCATATGCGACCGCGGTCTCGAACTCAGTAGTCGACAGGCTGAGTGGAAACAGATGTGCCGCGCCGTCTTGCTACCCACCGACCGCGCGGACACGGGCTCGTGCGTGCGTGCGTAGGCCGAGTGCACGCGTGCAGCACGGCCGGCTGTGTCGATCGAGGAGAGGCGGCGCGGCGCGGCGCGGCGCTGGCTGCCGCTCATGTCGAAGGTTGAGGACTGTGCAACCTGCCACCCACGCGTGGGTACATTGCGCCCCAGCATGTATGTTGGCAAAGTGGCACGCGCCGGCATGTTGGCACGCGACTACACCGCGTGGCGGAGGACTCGTTCGTCCACGCGGCCGCCGCGAATCGCCGAGTCTGGCCACCCACCACCGTGTCGGCGCTGCGTTCGTTCCTGGGACGTTAAGGCGGTGCGCGGTGACTCAGTCGGTTGCGCCGCGCCGCGCGGCGCGCGGGGTGCACTGGCTGCGGGGTTGCGGGGCCAACCAGGTGGGCAGAAGCAGAAGCGCAGGTGCAGCTTGCGCAGCAGGTAGCCTCGGGGCGCCAGAAGCAGCCAAACTGCCCACCGCCCACTCGCGCCGGGCGGGGCGGGCGCCGTAATGACACGGCCCACCGCGCCAAACTTTATCCAACACCCACCGGGACTGGGGGCCACTTCCGTTTAAGCTTGATCGATTGACGCGACGTCGCCTTGCTTCCTGCTTCCAGTGGAAAAAAAGTGTGGTCGTCACCGTGGTTGTCACTTGTTTTTGCTGGCGTCAGCTTGCCGACGTCAGCTTGCCGTGCCGAGGTCCGAGGGTCCGAGGATCCGAGGAACTCGACTGGAATAGCCCGAGGTGCGCGCGCAGTCGCAGTCGTCTTGGCGCGCCAGCAGCCCGCTGATAAGACAAGGACTAGATCGTGGACGTCGGCGCCGGGATAAGACTCGGCGGGGTTCCGCCTGCCGTCGATAGATTGGAAAAGGCAGACGAGATAGGAAAAGAGCAAAATGAAGATGAGGTCGGAACGTACACAACCAATGCCATGATACAATGTACAACAATTCTACCTACTCTACTCCCTCGCCTCGTCGCGCTCGCGCTGGCGGCGCTCCTCGAGCTTGAGACGCTCGTCCATCATCTCCTTGAACTGCGTCACAATGGCGCCCTCCTTGCGCTGCTTCTCCTCGCGCTGCATGATGAGCAGCGCGCGCTTCTCCTCGGCGTTGATGACCTGTCCCTCCTTGCGCAGACGGACAGCGTTCATCCTCTGGTGGCGGTTACCGGACATGACATAGCCCGACTCCTCGAACTGCGCGATACGCTCCGAGTCGAGGCCAATCTCGCCACGGCGCGGGATGCGTTCGCCACGCTCGACAAACTGCTGCATGCCAGCGCCTTCTCCTGGCAGCAGACCACGGTAGCTGAGGAAGCCGTCAGCACGTCTCGCTCAATCATAACCCGCCACGTCAACACTCACGCCTCGCGGTTGAACTTGTCCTTGATCTTGAGCTCGGACGGCGGCTGCGGTCCAACCTCGTCCCCATCGTCCGCTTCCTCGGCCGGCGAATGTCCGCGCGCAGCCGCGGGCTCCGCGCGCTGCTCTGCCCGGTTCTCCTTTTCAACCCAGCCGCCGCCGCCGCCACCGTCCGTGTCGCGAGCACCGCGTGGTCGAGACGCCCCTCGGAGATCTTCGCCATCGGCTAACGAGGTGCTCCTCGCACCACGGTCCTTGTCCCGCTGGCGTTCCCGCTCGCGCTCACGCTCGCGACGGCGCCGTCGCCTCCGCTCCCGCTCATACTCTTCCTCGCTGTCCGTCTCAGAATCCGACGAGTACTTGCGTGACTTGCGTCGGCGCGACGACTTGGACTTGCGCGATCGAGATCGGTCACGTTCCTGTTCGGCACTGGTGACACACGCCAAGTCAGCGGCGGCGGCATGGAGCGGACGGGCTCGCTCGCAAGCGACACGCGTCGCGGTACTCACAGATCTTCGGCGTAGGGGCGTTTCGGCGACGGTGGCCAAATGGACAGATCGCTGCGCTCCCGCAACACCCTGCGCCTAGAGGAATGGTCAACGTCGTCCAGTTCGGCGTTGGGCCGGGTGGCGACAATTAATCAACCACCAGCATCAGCAGCAGCACAAGACGACCTACTCTTCGAAATTAATGACTGCCGAGGACCCCGAACTCCGAGCACCGCCGTTGTTGTTGTAGTGACCTTGTTGTCCAGGAAAGCGTCCCGGGAAGGGAGGCATGGAGTGGGACGGGTGAGGGTTTTGATAACCGCCTCTTGCGCCACCCCCTTCGTTTCGCTCTCTTTCGTAGTTGTTACCGTAGGCTTGGCGCATGCTAAGGAGTTATAGCGGTTGGAAGGAGCGCGCGAGGCAAGGAGAGAGAGAGATCGAAATGACACTTTTGTTTAATCTTTCCAGGGGAGGAGACGACTTGCAGAGATGAGGCATGCGGAAGAGTGGGCTCGGCGCCGAGCGGCTAGTGGGTGGGTGGGACGGAAGCAATTCTGGACCCATAACTGGGGTCAGTGCATCCACGCGAGTGACAAACCTGGGTGGGATGATCACTTACTCGAGCCACCCCTTTACGTCCTCGGCGTTCAGAGAAACGGATCTTGACTGCAAAGTAGACTTTTTTGCTACTTTGCCCCCACCCAAGACCCGTTGTCGCGACACTGGCCCTGGGCCTGCCGGGGGTGCAGCCTGTCCAAGAGCTACGGAGCCTGCAAAACTAGTCATTGGGGTCAGGTCAGGTCAGGTCTAGTCAGGTTCCCATCCTGAGGGCCAAGGCAGAAGGCCAGGACGCTTGGTCACTCCGCAATCGGCTCCAGCGGGTCATGGACCTGGTTAGTCTGGAAACCCACAGACTCACACTCGCTCCTCGCTCCGCCGCTCCACTCCTCCACTATTACCACAATCCACAAACCGACCACGGCGCCGCACCCAATGCCTGCACCCACCGCACCCATAACCGTCAAACACCTGACTTGCTTGTTGGTCCGGACCTTAACTACATAATTCCCCGCAGTTGTATCCTTAACCCTTGCCCCTGGGTACTTGTGGTGCAGATCCCCTATCCCTAGCCGGTGCCTGTTCTCGTGTTCTCCTGGGGCCGCTGACGATGCTTGTTGATGAAGACAGATTGGCGCTGCACGTGAAAGGATTGACTGTCTCAGGCGGGAGGGAGCGGCGTGTTTTAGCCACAGTGGCACTCGCTCACACGCACGTACACACACATGGAACCCACACCCACGTACGAGGAATGTATCAGTGGCAAGCACTTCAGGAGCCGAGCAGCAGCGCGGTCACCTTGCTAGCCCCGAAACGGCAGTGGGTGGAACCAAGCAAACGTAGTCCGCTTGTCAACGCGGGGCCAGTGTGGCGCGGCCCAAACATGTGGATCACTTTTGCTGTACCAAGGTCGATCTCGGGCTTACCGCACTTCTCCGAGACTGTCTTCCGCTGTTGCTGCGAGATAGGGAGGGAGGAGTTGGGGGCAGCGGGTACATACAGGGGAGTTTGAGCGCTCACAAGAGAGCGCGGAAAACAAGAGCAACAAAAAAACCGAGTTGTCACCGTTCAAGACAGCTACATACTCACCTCCCCTGAGGATGCAGACGGATGCTCGAGTGTAGGCAGTGTGGCTTGTAGGGGAGGGATGTCGCGCGTGTGTCGCGCGTGCCCTCAGTGGTTAGTCCTCTGGATTGGTGTGCGTCATTGGAACGGAGAGTTTATGTGGTAGCGACGACATGACCTTGTAGCCTGAACTTCTGGACTCGTTGCGAAGGTTGTCAGCTGGCCCAATAGTTTGTTGGCTCGTTGGGAGCCTGAGCCTGCCTTTTTCCCCTGTAGCGCCACCACATTGTATGTTACCGCCGACTACCGCGTGCGCGAGGGCCCGCGTCCGTGCCGTGCCGCCTGCCGCCGCCTGCCGCCCCCCGCCGCCGCGGCGGACGAGATTGACGTTATTAGGCGGATACCAGTCGAGGTGGTCATGTCTGAGTTGTGCCGTAAGTGTGGCTGCCATGGCCTGTTCCCGGAACATGTGAATGCCTCCGCCCTCCGTTGGATTCCGTTACAGTGCGGTAGTCGTTCCCACATACCAACACTTGGGACCTGGGCACGACGGGGCGACGCCGCGCTATGGCGCATGGCACGGCACGCACGCGCAACAGCCAAGGCTACATAGGCGAGGACCAGCAAGAAACACAAAAAAAAACAAGGTGCGGCTCCTGCGGCTCTCTTGCGTCTATTGCGGCTCCTGCGGCTACTACGGCTCCAGCAGCACGAGCATCACCAACGGGCAATCAACCTTGGCGCGGTTCCGTACCCACTTGTGCCTTGCCCTAAGGGTCGCGAGTTGGGGACCGAGTTCGTTTGGAAACGACGATTGCCATCAAGGGGCCCGGCGGTCCGCCTGCCCACCCCCCGCCCCCGTGCTCTACGCACCACCTACCACCAGATTCCAGGCAACGCTTCCCCGTGTTGCAGGAGCCACCACCACTCTGGCCTGTTCAAAATAACAGGATACCTACAATGCAGGGGAGATATCTTTGGATGGCTCGCATCCCGTCGGTGCTCGGCATCTGCGCGGAGTTGCTTCCGGATCTTCTCTCCGAATTCCAGCAGAAGCTCCAAGGATCCATCGACAAGTGAACGCCGAGATGACGGGCGCGAGAGGCTGACCCGCAGAAATCAAACCGGGTCGGCTTGCGTGTGTGTTACATTTGTGTGTTCGTTTGGCCGAGGTGAGACATTTGGGGGGAGGGGGAGTAGAGGCAAGAGTGCATTTGCAAACACGGACTCGTCACGGCTCTCGTAAGGAGAGGGGGAGAGGAGGGAAGAGACTGCTGCATATGGGGATAGGAAATGGAAAGCGGTGTGGGTGGCAGTCAAGGAGGATGAGTTTGTTGTTGCGAGGTGGGGTTGTGGAGTGGTTGTCGAGCAAAAAATCAAGAGCGTTTGGTGTTGTGCCGGTCGGTTACAAGCAGGCAGGCAGGCTGGTGGATGAAGCTGGGCTGGCCTGGGCTAGGCTGGGGCTGGGGGAGGGGCCGCAGCAGCAGCACTTTCTGTCTGTTTTTTTTTTCTCTCTCTTCCCTGGGCAATCCAGCGCTTTTTTTCTTGGTTATGACGACGCGATGCCAGTCGATGAGCGAATTCAGGGTAGCCAGGGCACAAGGGCAGAGGGAACAAACGTCGGTCGGGGGGGAAGGGCGGGGCCATTTTGTTACACTGCGGTGTTGGTGCGTCCAGAGGAGGCCAGTGGTGCATGCAGCATTACGGTGTGCGTGCAGCAAGCAGTGTGTGCAGTGCCCAGGCGAGACAAGGGGGGGGGGGGGGCGTGGTCGCGCGCGTCCTTCTGAACCGGGTCAGGTTCGTCGCAATCTCTTTCCAAGGCAGCAGCAGCCTAAATCCTGACACACCTACACACGCTCAACACCAGCCAGCCAGCCAGCCATGCCAGCCACGCACTGGAGCTGAAGCGGCACCTGCATCCCACAAACCGCTCAAACCTGCATGCCTCAACCAAAACCATCCCAGTCAAACGGCCTGCTCCGACAGCCCAGCCCCCCTTCCTCAACCCACACCTCCCCCCCCCCCCCTCTCCCCCGCCCCCACCCTCCCCTGCATCGGCCCGCCCGCATGGTCAAACTTGGCACGGCCCATACGCACGGCACGCACGGCACGCATCATCACATCTGGTACCCACTCCTCGCATCCCCTCCCCTCCCCCCCGTCAGTCCCCCCCTCGGTCCCCCTCCGTAAGACGCCTTGTCGCTCAGATTAGGGTCTCAAAGTTAGGGAATCCCAGCCCGTGTGTCGCGCGTGCGCGCCTCCACTACTCGATTGCCGACCCCCCCGGCCGCCTTGGGATTCGCTTCGCTTGCTCCTGCACACCCTAGTTCGGATCTCTGGATCCCAGGGCCCAGAGAAGGAGAGAGGGGGAGGAGAAAAAATACAGGCCGAGTGTGGTTGAAGCAGGCAGAGCGCGGCTTGGTACGGGAATTCCTGTCCTAGTAAGGTTGTAGCAGGCTGAACCCGGCGTGTCAGAAGGTGGGCTCGTCTAGGGGCTAAAGGCGTAAAAGGGAGACGGACGGTTGGGCCTGGCTATGACGACAACAAGTTGAATATCACCACAATAACGCGCACCGCGCCGCCGCCGTGTTCCCCCCCTCGTCCTCCCCACCTCTCCTCGTCTTCTTTCTCCGTATTTGCAGTAGCAGCAGCAGCAGCAGCAGCAGCAAGTCGCCTGCTCCTCTTGCTACTTCTCACTCGCACGCGCTACGCTACGCATCGGTCCGCTCATCCTGCCCACTTCCCCCCCCACGCTTGCGGTTACAGCCGGGACGGTCAGCGACGACGACGACAACGGTCGCGACGGCGACGCCGACAACGAGCTCTGTAGCAAAGACCGAGGGGACGGCCAGAGCCATAATTACACTTTAGCTAAAGATCCGACACACACATAACCCTCACTGGGCAATTCCAACACTTGTATCTCATTCCACCCCCACCCCACCCCCCCCCATATCTGATTCAACAACAATCACCACCACCCACACCACCACCACCACACCACACCACTCCCCAACCATCGACACCGGTGTAGACAGCTAGCTTGGTCATCATTACCGCGCCGTCGTTTCAACCTCGATGGCGTCGGTTCCGGGTGAGCCCCGTGCAAGGCGGACTCATGCTCGCCGATCATGCGAGCTGTGTAAGGTCCGCAAGACGCGTTGCGAGCTGCCCGACCTCGACGTTCCTTCATCGTCCACACCTCTCGCACCAGAAAAGTCGTGCCACCGATGCCGTGTGCTCGTCCTTCCCTGCGTCGTTGACGACAGTCGCATGAAGAAGCGCAAGAAACGTGATGACACCTCGGCTCGCGGTGGTGGCACCACAACCGCCATTGGTAGCCGGCCTTCGGTCGCCTCCACCTCCACAAAGGCCGCCGACAACGCCAACGAGCCATCAACCAAGAGACAGCGGGGCGGCGCTGGCGGTCAGAATGGCCAAGGTGGCAGTGGCTCCTCTCAACCCGCTCAGGACGAACGATTACAGGCACAAGCACGCACGAATCCTGTCAACCACTCGGTCGACTTTTCGCCCGCCTTCCCTGTCACCGCTGATCCGCCCTCAAACCAATTGTGGGAATCGTCGTCTGGACAGGAATCCGAAACCAAACCTGCTTCCCAGCGGCACACTGTTCGACTGCATGGGCGCCCGCTGTCTCTGACCAGCGCCATGCTGAGTGTGGCTAGTCGTCAGATGTTTAAAGGTCTCAAACGGAAA
Source organism: Vanrija pseudolonga (assembly GCF_020906515.1). Lineage (NCBI taxonomy): Eukaryota > Fungi > Basidiomycota > Tremellomycetes > Trichosporonales > Trichosporonaceae > Vanrija > Vanrija pseudolonga. The sequence goes on along the minus strand of NC_085849.1, from coordinate 3,134,366 downwards.
ATCGTCGTCGTCGACGATCTGGACCTCGACACGACTGTCGATCATTCCCTGCGAAACAGGCTGGCCCCAGGGTACGCACAACTCCGGACTTTCCACCCCCATCTGCAGCCCCTGGACGAGCTCTTCTCAATGTCTCGCAACAGCGTGGATCCGTCCGTCATCCTCCTGGCTGCATCTGCCCTTTACGTGACATCGCAATCACTCCCTGACGACGCGGACGCCAAACGCATGCGAGTCGCCCTCGGTCCCTCCATTGGCCACCTTCAACACCACATCCTTGTTCAGCAACCTTTCTCGTTTCATGCCATCCAGGCACTCGAGATTCTGTCTCTCCATGCTCCCTTTGCGCCTGTCCTGCCATTCCAGTTGACAGACCCACGCACCCTGGCTCCCGCCCGCGGCCTCTCGGGCATTGCCACCAACATATCTGTGAGCCTCAATTTCCAGAGCCTTGTCAACTGTGGCATCGACCGTTGGACCAATCCGGACTTCTGGTTATGGCTTGGCATGTGCGCGGGGGCGGCTCAAATGTCCCTCGAGGATGAACGTCCGCGTAAACTCGCCCTTTTGACGGACGCCCGTTCGGCGTCGGCGAGCTTCGTAGCTCCCGAGAGTGACGGACTTTGGTCGTCCGCGGCCACTAGTGACGACCCCGCAGAGCTGTTAGGAAAATTGGCAGTGTGCGACCGGCTGGCCCGACTTGAAGAGCTGCATGACGGCATCGGACGACTACGTGGCACTCTGGAAACGACAGCGGCCGTTCCGAACTTCAACGCCGTTCAAACTATTCTCGACGAGTTTGAATACTTTACGCGGCGCATGGCAGCAATTGACAAGCGCTATGAGGAGATCCTTGGTGCGTACATGTGGCTGTTCGTGGCAGGAGGCTGATTTTATTTTCTAGCAATTATCTCGCCACCGCTCGAGTTGTCGTCTGGATGGGCGGCGTATCGCACCATTCGGCGACGCTTTGAATTTATGAAGGAATATATGACGGGTTTCCAAGCTTTGGTTGCCCTTCACTTCCTCCCCGGCTCGGCGATAGCAATTCCTGGACTTCCCCAGGGACTGGGAACGTACCAGATGGTCCACTATGCGCTGTCCCGCTCGAACGACCCCGCCGACATCATCTTTGCGTATTCCACCCGTTCCGCCGGCGCCGATGAACTGCGTCGAGTGAGCGGCCTCAGACAAGAGCTCGCCGAGCAGCAACTGTTGTCCTTCATCGATGTCTCTCAGAGCGTCATGGCGAGCGACAGGCGCCCGGCCGATATTATACCGCTTCACGATGTCGTGGCTATCGTGGTCGAGTCGTGCAAGGCCCTCGTCGAGGGGCAGTCATCGAGACTGTCCTATCTGAGAACAATATACGGTCTACCGACATCGGTGTCCAAGCCCGGATGGCTTCGGACTCTCTCTCAAGTGACGACCGTTCTGCGGAGCATGGGTTTGCTCTGCGTCGACAGCGAAGCCAGTGGCGGGGAAAGTATCGCCAACGGCTGTAGCAACCTTGTCGGATCGATGGCTCGAGCATTGACAGAGTGGATATCCGTTGTCGAGCGTGAGGCCAACTCGTCCCAGCCACACGGCCAATCCGACCCACTAGGAGGTGGACTTGTACACACCTCACCGACCCAAGCCTCGGCGACAGCTCAATTCTCTCAGCAACAGTCGAGGCCGCACACTGCTATCGGCGTCTCGGGCCCTCAAAACATGGTTGGAGGCGTTGCGGCTGGTTTCCAGTCATACATGCCAACCTCGGATCGATGGATGGCGAGCGACGAGCCAGACGGCAGCCTTCCACCTGGCTCGGCGGGAGGTCCCCACCCGCCACCGCCACACGTCGCCCCTGGTGGCCATGTCATTCAACAAGGTGGCGATCATCCTGGTCCCAGAGATCGCCCGCAAGGGAGCTATCAGCCACCTCAAGGTTTGCCTCAACCTCATCCGGGGCAGATGGCGCACCACCCTAACCCCGAGTCACAAGAATCGGGATCTTTCGACCACATTTTGTCTGAAATGTTTGGCTACGGGTACTCGACCGTCGGCGGCCAGCAAGCTCAAGCGCAGGCTCAGGCGCATCACGCTCAGGCATCTACTCATCACTTGGCCCCTCCAAGCCCATACCAACAACACCAGCAGCACACGCAGCATCAGCCTCACCCCCATCAACCTCATTCGCAGCTCTCGCCTGCTCCTCGTGTCACACATGATCCACACGCGCCTCCTCACCACCCCCCACCACCCCCGCATCATCACCCACACCATGCGGCACCCCCGCAGCAAGCACCACTCCCGCAACACCAGCACACACACCATGTTCCGATCATCCCAGGCCAAGGATTCATGGACAATAAATGTAGGTTTGGAACACTATTTTTTTCATTCGTACGACCGAGTGGCAGTCTAACTCGAGACCCAGCGTAGCAACTCGAAGTCAGCTCTAATCAAGCACGGCTGCACCGCAGAGATATTTTTCTCCACTGTCGACTCGCATCTTTTATGATGCCCAGAGTCTTCCTCGAACGACTGGGATTGTGGTTGGGTCCCTGGTATACCCCAGTAGACCTATCCTCGTGTTACCAGTGACCGCACTTGTAGAGCCTCAGCGTTTTGTCCGGGCTCGTTTGCGTCTTGTCCACCACGTCATGTATCGTTTCCATTTGGGGTTCTATATAGTAGCTCGCATCATGTATGGCGAATGCACGGCCACTGTTTCTGCACTGTGGTTCTTTTAGTGGCACGTTGGGGTGCATAGAGTGTGTGCGTGTGCAAGTCGGCTGTGAGTGCGGAATGGGTTTCAGAGTGAACCATGGGTGGTGAGCCCTATGCACGCCACACCAAAAGAGACCAGCCAACCAGCCAGTCGCAAGCCGGCCAAGTTTTGCGGTTGTAGGGGTGGCGAGCAAGGTTGCGGCGGTTGTTTACGGCAGGCACACCCCTGGTGTGCCACAATTACGGCATGGCCAGAGCCAACCACTTTTCTTCCGACGGATCCAAGACTCGGAGCGTGTTTCACTGCCCGTGGCGTCGTTGGAGTAAATATGGTTAGGCGAGTGACAACCCTAGGCCAGGTCGCCATGTCCGCTGGATCACTGGTGAGGTAATGTCCGACTCCCGGCAAGGGCGTGGAGAGAGGTAACTATGCGTCAGTCGCCGCACGGGCGGCCACTTGAGGTCACCTGGGGTCACTTGGCACCACCGCGACATGTGCGTACGAGCTTGTAGCATTGGTGTGCGTCGCAGGGGTGTAATGAGTCGCGGCGGCCGCCAGACACTCGCACTACAAGAAGACTAGGCTAATGCTCATCCACCTGCTCCACATTCTCAACAATCTCGAGGACAAATGCCGAGGTGACGCCGGGAATCTGCCGCTCGGCAGCCTCAAACGCCTGGCGGAGCCGGTCGAGAACAATCCTCGCAGCTTGGTCGTTAGGGACACGCGCCGTGAGCTGTCGCCCCCGCCAATGTTAGCTCGATGCCAAGTCACTAAAACGGATATGACTCACGCTTGCGATCGCAGGCACAATGACGTTCTCGAGCATGCCGTCCTCTTCCTCATCTAGCAAATGGTCTTGGGCTTGTGGCGGAGGGCCATGTGATGGTGGCGGCATGTACTGCTGTTGCTGTTGCTGCTGCTGCTGCTGGACAACCTGGGGTGGAATCTGCTGCTGCTGCGGTTGCTGCTGCGCGGGTGGCGGGCCGGGAGGGGGCTGATGCAGCACCTGCTGCGCAAGATGCTCGGCGGGCGGGGGGCGAGGCGGAGCGCGATACATGGTCCCGCTGTGATGTCCGCTTAGTGGCTCCACTGGAGTCGGCACTATTGCGGCGGCTGGTGCCTCTGGAATGGGAGGTCCGCCTGGGGTCGGGAGCGGCCTCGAAGCACGCGACATGGTCGAGGGTGGCAGGTTATGCCTCACAGTGCCAACTAGATTTGTTAACCGATGACGTCTAGCAACGTGTAGACAATCTTGACTTACAGTCCCAGGCGTCCTCTGACGGTCCATAGCCAGGCTCTTGTGGCACATCGCGAGGAGTCTCTTCAGGCTTTGCGCCACCCTCCTGCTTCCACTTTTCATGACGCTCGATCAGTTCCGTCAGATACGAGACCTTGCGAGCGTTGCGAATAAACTTGTGCTTTAGGAGGTCCTTTGCTGTTGGGCGCTGGGAGAGACGTTAGCGTCCATGGTTTTTGTGCCGTGATTCTCGGCTCACATTGCGGGGGTCACGCTGGAGACACAGCTGGACGAAATCGCGAAATGTCTTTGAATACCGATCCGAGAGCTCTGGCGGGGGGTTCTTCGGAATGAGGAACAAAACCTTCATTGGGTGGAGGCTTGCATATGGTGGCTCTCCCTCTGCGAGCTCAATGGCGGTAATGCCCAGACTCCAGATGTCGGCCTTGTGGTCGTAGCCGGACTGCTTGATGACTTCTGGGGACATCCAATAGGGCGTTCCGACAAAGGTGTTCTTCTTTGTCATGGTGGCCGTGAGCTGTCCCGAGACTCCAAAGTCTGCGAGCTTGACGTCGCCATTGGACGTCAAGAGGATGTTTGCAGCTGTGACGTGTCAGAACAGGCATCACGCCGACAACGACATTGCGCAGGGCCCACACGACAAGGCCGACACGCTACGCCGCTCCGTACCCAACAACACGTACCCTTGATATCACGATGCAGCTTGCCCTCGCCATGAAGATAGTCTAGTCCACGGAGGAGCTCTCGGAGCAGAATAGCAATGTAGTCCTCCTTAAAGGTACCGGCCTTCATCTGTTCCGGTGCGTCAGCGCAGCCTCGCTCACTCGCACCGTGGCTGGGTGGTGGTGGTGGCTTACCAGGTCCGAGCATGAGCCACCGGCGCAGTACTCCATTATGATCCAGAGGTGCGAGCCCTTGAGGAAAGACCCATAGTACCTGGTGATCGCGATCGCACGTATGTCAGCATAAGGAAGGGTGTGTGGTGCGAGCACAGCGCCCAGCGCGCAGCGCGCAACTCGCGGCGGCAAGCGAGCCGCGCGACCGACCACGGCCGTACTCACCGCGTGATAAAGTCCGAGTCGAGCTGGCCGAGGATCTGGATCTCCTGCTGAATGTCGTCGATCTCGTCCTCGGCGCTTTCGAGGTCGATGATCTTGATGGCCACGGGGACCATGGTACGGCGGTCATAGCTGGAGGGGTGGGTGAGCACGCGCGCTGCTGCTGGACAGAGTCATTCGAGATCGCTTACCCGCGATATACTTCGCCAAAGCTGCCCTTGCCTGGAGAGGGGAGTCAGCGACCGTTGACGGCGGGCGAGGGAGGCGATCTCGCAGCGCGGCCGTGTTGGGCACTGAGCATGCTGCACATGCGGCGGCACATTCACCGGCCCGGCGCATACCCCCAACTCACCGATGCGGTTCTGCTTGACGTAGAAGAGCTCGGGGTCGGGCCCTTGGTTGGCCGACCCGTACGACTGCATGGTCAGCGACGAGCAGCAGCGTGAAGCAGCAGCAGCAAGCACAAGAACACGTACCATGGCAAGCTAGGCGGTCACGCGGGCAGCACAGGGGGGCCACGCTGTGCGAGGCTGGCTGGCGTGGCGCAGGTTCGGGGAGGTGTGGACGGTTTGGCTGGCTGGCGGGCGGGCGAGCGGTTGGGCGGTGTGTGTCGTGGAGCTAGCTCGGCTGGGCTGGGCTGTGGAGGGCTGGGGTATGCAGCGCGTGTCGTGTCGTGTGCGTGCGGTGCGTGCGTCGTGCGGGTCGTGAGTGCAGCAGCGAGAGAGAGAAGTGAGAGCCGGAGAAGTTAAAGTCTAGATGTAGTGTTGCAAAGCGGCAGAGTATGGGGGAAAAGGAAATCGTCGAACTGATTGTTGTATGGGTGGGTGGAAGCAAGCAACCGTCACGGTGACGCGCGTGCGCACTCCCGCAGGCAGCAGAATGGCAGCCAGCTTGTCGCGACGACGGCCACCAAACAACACAACCCCTTGCACCCCCACGTGAGGTTCTTTCGTTGCCCACCCACATGCACCTACGACTACACATGCATATATAAATTCTCCTGCTCTTCACTCCGAAGTCCCTAATGCTCAGCTCGGCGTACGTTGTCGCCGTCACCGCCGCGCCCGCCGCGGCGCCGACACCGAGTGCCTTGCCTTCCTTTCTACCTGGCCTTGTCCGCGCGCTAGACGATTCAACTTTCCCTGTCTTCCCCCCCGCCGCGTCCCTTAGCGCCCACCGTCGTGTCGTGTTTGAGCCGCCCCAATCAAGAAATCTGCCAAAACGGCGACTGCTGGCGCCTGCTGCTGCAATGGCAGCCATTCCTCGTCGCCATACATGATGCAATGCACGACTCCGGTGCATGGCTCCGCACGCTCCTACACGCATCAACCACGCACCCCCGGATCTATCCTATGCATACAGTACAGACAGACAGGCACTAGAGCCCGGCGACCTAGTCGTGCTAGTCTCGGCCCGTGTTGGCGACAAAGAGACAACCAGCACCAGCACGCCACGCCCGACGCGTTCTGGCCTCGGTCGGTCTAGATCTAGATCTAATCACACTGCGGCGACGGCGCCCACGCTCCAGCTCCACAACGACGTCGCGGCGAAACCAACCAAAACTGTAATCGTACTCCTTCCTTCCTCTACGCCCGCCCGACGTCTCGCGGCAGCCCGCCAGTCACTGCCAACGGGGAGCCGTAGCCGTCCGTCTGAGACGGGGGAGTCGCGGGGCGAGGTATCCGGTGCAGGATGCCGTAGCTGGCGGTGCGTGTCAGCGGGTTTATCCAGAGGGCGGAGTCGCGGCACCGCGCAGTGAGCGTTCGGGCCCGAGTCCATGACCCCGAATCCGAGCAGCGCCTCCGACTCCGGCCAGCCAGCATGCGACTTACCCAACGCCACAGCCCAAGAGGCCAGAACCGCCCCATTTCTCATTAGGAATGACGACCACTTCGCGGAGGTTGTCCAAGTCGGCAGAATAGACGTAGAGGCGGAGGGATTTGTCAATGTGCTAGTAGTAGCTGTCAGCAGGGCCACGACCTGTCTAGCAACTAGCCACTTACAGCCTCGACGAGGTCGTAGAAGCTGTTCTCGCCGTGCAGGGGACCGCCGGCCCATCCGCACACCCAGTCGCCGAAGGGTACGAGGCCCGCCATCTAAGGTTTGGTCAGCGAATGTCAGTGTCATCAACTCGACCCACCTCGGCAGGCGATCCCTCGAGTACTTCGAGAATGTGCCACACGTTGTCGAGCGCCTGTGTCGGGTTGCACACGCGCACGCTGAGGCCGAGGAGCGACGCGCGCTCCTTGCCCTCGGCTGTGGACGACCAGGCGCGGGACGGGGTGAGGTGGACCTCTGGGGGCAGTGTCAGCGCCGTGTGTGGGTGGGTGTTGCATAGCAGCTCGGGGGAGCACAAGTCCAGGCATCAACAGCGGGCCGCACAAGGCAACGCCTGCCGTCGTGAGAGCCCTTGCTTCGGTTCGCAACGCCGCCCTCGCCCGCGTCACTCAACTCACCCCGCACGCGCTGCGTCTTGGCATTATACACGGTCAGGCCGATCGTCCGTCCCTCATTCGCCTCGACGATGCGCGCGAGCTCCGCAGGCGTGGGCACGGCGGGGCCGGCACCCGCCCCACGCGTGGTCGGGACACTCGACGCCTCGTCCACGCCGACGAGGTAGTCGAAGAAGGGCTCAATCAGCCCGTCGGCGGGCGAGTGCTCTGCCACGCGGAGGCAGTGCAGCGCCAGCTCGGGGAGCGTGCTTAATGACGTCGAGGAGGTCTGGCCCATCGGGTATGTTGTGGTTGGTGCTGTGGCTGATGTTGTTGTTGCGGCAAAGTTGATGATGTTCAAGTCGGCTGACGGGCGGGCAGGCGGTAATGACTTGAGAGAGAGATCCGACGCGTCACGACGCGGGATCTTTTGATGCCGCCTCCACATTGCAACTTCCACGACACAACCCATGAGTGAGTGCAATACAAGTCTCGTGCACCACCACTACCCCTCATGCACCACACCCAATGCAGCGCCTGCGGCGCTGCACCATACCGTCTAGTTCATAATAGCATGCAGCAACTCATACACCAACTTCTCACTCTACACCTACGCCTTGAGCGTCTTTTGCAAGATCGTGATCCGGTCGCCCAAAGACAGCGCAATACCCTGCGTCTTGGAGCGGATGCGCACATGGCCCTGGATCGCGCCCTCCTCCGTCTTCTCAATCGACAGGTTGGCAAGAGCGTCCTCGCCAAACAGACTCCTTGCGCACAGGTTGGCAGACAGGAAGTCGCAGTCGCCAGAGAGGGCAGCGTCGGGCGTCAGGCACGCCATGTTGGTCGACTTCATAATGTGGTCGAGGTAGACGCGCAGGTCGTTGATCGACGTGTTGACGTTGACCTTGTTCTCCCACTCAAACTCGGTCCACATGCTCCTGAACTGCGCCTCGTTGCAGTACGCAGGCTTGATGTAGTCCATAATGTCGACGTGGACGTCGTTGAGAACAATGTTGACGCTCGCGTCCGACGCACCCTGCTTGTCGTAGACAATGTTGCCAAAGATGACACCAGTCTCGGTCGACGACACCTTGATCGTCGCCTTGATGTTGTGGAAGCCGTGGGGGCCAAGAGTGTGTGGTGCTGGTCGCTCGACAAGCTTGAGGTCACCAAGGGTAGCAAACTCGATCGTCAGGTTTTGCAGCGTTTCGCTCGTCTGGTTGACGATGAGGACGTCGAGGAGAATGTCAAACTGCTGGATGTTGACAACAGCCTCGGCGTACACAGGGTCCGAGAAACCAGTGAGCTGGACTATCCTGGAGAGCTTGGACACAAAGTCGTCCTTGACCTCGGCAGCACCAGTCGCGCGAACAACATCCGACTCAAAGTCGTCGGCGTCACCGCCCGCCGACTTCTTGGAGAGCTGGCGGAAGCTGATAACGTCGTCGACCTGAACTGCCTTGGCCTTGGCCTCGAGCGCCTTCTTGGCCGACACCTTCTTCTCCTCGGCAGCCAGCATCTTGGCGTACGCAGCCTGCGTGTCGTGCAGGAAGACCTCGTGCACAGGCTTCGAGTCCTGGAGCTGGGAGAGGGCCTCAACACAGTTGAGGATACGCTCCTGCGAGTCCTCGTCGATGGGCACGGTGACAAACTTGGACTGGCCGATGCGGACAATCGAAGTCATGATGAGGATGGCCTCGGCGCGGAGGGTGTTGAGGGATGTGGGGTCAACCTTGAGCTCCGAGTAGCGGAGGACGAGCTTGGTGAGGGTAGAGGCCAGGACGGTGGCAGTGAAGAAGTCGCCGCCGAGGATGAGCGCACGGAGTGGGGGCTTGGCAGCAGCGCGGACCTGCTCAAGACGAGCAGCGGCTGCTGTGGAGGTGTAGACCGTCTCGGTGGCGTACGTGCCGTCGGCCAGAACACGAGTGGTCGTGACAGCCTTGGGGGCCTCCTCCTTCTCAGTCGCACCGGCAGCCTCGTCGGCAGCCTCAGCCTCGTCGAGCAACCTCTGCTCCGAGGCCAGGATGGGGACCTCGCCAATCACCTTGCGGAGCTCGAAGATTGCCCGCTTAATGTCGGCAGCGACAGTGCAGTACTCGCCGACAATCCACATGGCGCCGCGGAAGACCTTGCCCGACTTGATCTCGGAGAAGGTCTGGACGAGCTTCTCAGTAATGGTGGGGCGGAGGTCAGGGAACTTCTCGACAACCTCGCGGACAAACGAGATGACGTCGACGGCCGAGGGGTTGTTCGAGTCTCCCAAGAAGTCCATGAGGACGTAGACGACGTTGGCGGCGACCTCGGAGAACTTGATGGCGCACGAGTGGATGCTCTGGATGAGGAGCTGGCGGTACTCGGCGTTCTTGTCCCAGTCCTGATCCAAAGTCGACTGGAGCTGCTTCTTGAGGAAGAGAACAACGTCCTCGACGTTGCGGCTAGTGACCATCTGCAGGGCGATGCCAATGGCCTTGGTCTTGACCTCCATGTCCTGGGACGAGAGGACCTTGAGGATGTCCATGGCCATGCTGTCAAGAACGTGCTCGTGCTTGCTGCGGAGCGTGTCGAAGCGGTCGAGAACGATGAGCTTGACGTTGTTGTCGGCCTCCTTGACGATGAGCTCGGCAAAGGCAGAGGCAGCGGCCTTGATGGCAGCAGGGTTCTGGGTCAAGGTGGTAAGGGTGGTAGCCGCCTCGTACTTGACGGCGTGGCTGGGCGAACCGAGGAGCTCGAAGATGGCGCGGATCCACTTGGCGCGGTGGCCGCCCTCGGTGCGCGCCTCCTTGCGGATGAGCTCGATCACGGCCATCTGCATGAGCTCGTCCATTGTGGAGAGCTGGTCGGCGACGCTCAACAGGTAGCGGACGGCGGTGGGCTGCGAGATGTTGCAGAGTGCGACGAACGCGTTGCGCTTGCAGGTCGAGTCCGACTCGGCGGCAAGGAACGTGTCGAGGAGCTCTGGCGCGTCGGGAATGAGGTGCTCGTGGTCCTGGTAGATGGTCCAGACGGTGAAGACGGCATTCTTGCGCACAAACGAGTGGCGGTGTTCCAAGCACGAGCGGACGGTGGGGACGAGGGGCTCGAGGAGCTCGGCCTCGCGCACCTTCTGGAGGAAGCGGAGGGTCGCGCCGCGAATGTACTCGTTGGGGTGTTGCTGTGAGTGTTAGTAGTCATTCGGCGGGGATCTCGTGGAGCAGTGCCAACGCACCAGGTCGTTACGAAGGGCATTGCTGGTGTCGTTAGCACAAGGTCGCGTCCCTCCCATCGCGGTACTCACCACACGAGGATCATCTCCTGCTTGAGCTTGCCGTTCTCGTCGAGCTTGGGACAGACCCTGCAATGTTAGACGCGTCCTTGACTTGTAGCCCTGTCCAACTCACTCCCAGTAGAAGTGGAGAAGCTTCTTGATCTGCTTGTTGCGTGATGGCATGACATACTGGATGATGGGCATGAGGAGCGTGGGCTGGGTAGTCGTCAGTCAACAGGCCACTTGGAGTGAAGCAAGCACAACGTACGTGGCTCTGTCCATTCAGCGTGCTGACAATGATGCGGCGGAGCGTCTCGAGCTTGACCTCGTCCGAGCCCTTCTGGAGGGCGTTGCGGAGGTCCTGGGACGAAGGCGCGTCGAGCAGGTCATCGTGGATGATGGTGTAGGAGGTTGCCGACGAGTCCATGGCTGGCAATCTCTGTCGGAGGGGGAGATGCGCAGCGCGCGTTGATGAGCAGTGAGGTGGGGGAGGGTGCTGCCGCGCCGTGTGTTGGGTGTTGGGGGTGCGGTGTGTGCAAGTGACGATGGGAGTGATAGCTCGTCGACGTTGCTTGTCGGCGTGGTGCAGCTTGTCGTCGAGATTGCTGGTCGCTGTCGTCGATGACAGCAGGCAGGCAGGTGCCAGCGATGCGCGACTGTATGCCGCGTGTCCATTTGATTCCGCTGGCGTCGAGGTGCACGGGCTGACCAGGAACGACGCTGGCGGGCTGCCACTGTCCGGGGAAAATCGGCGAATGGCTCCTGGGTGGAAGGGGGGTCTTCCCTGGCTGACAGTCGCCTTGGCTGGTACGAGCGACGGGCGGCTGGCTGGTGCAGGCTGCCTGCCTGGCTCTGTGACCTCCGGGGCTCGCCGGAACGGCATCAACGCGGACTGGCTGGCTGCCAGGACGAGATCAACCACCAGCCAGGCAGCCTCGCTCTTTGCTGCAGCCGACCTCGTTGATCTCCATCTCGCTCTCTCCTTGCCGGTCACTTCTCTCTCCCCTCCCCCCTACCCCCCCCGCTCTCCTCTCCCAAAATGAGCGCCACCCAGAACGTGAGCATCGCGCAGCACGCACCATGCAGCCGGCAGCCGGCACGATCCCCGGGTCCGACTCGACCTCCCGGTATCACGATCCACTCTTGCTGCCGGCTCGCTGCAACGACCCTTTTATCGCCATATCTAACCCCCACAGGTTGTCCGCTACTCGGCCCTCATTGTCGGTGTCCTCTACGGCTTCTCGCACGCCTCGACCCTCCAGAAGAAGGCCGACGCCGACTACGTATGTTATTTTCGCGGTTTGCGCGGCGGTGCCATGTTGCTGACCATTGCGCGCTTCCTCCTTGTTTTGCCTGCTGCCACTCTGCCATCTGCCATGCTTCGCCTTGCCTTGGACCTATTGTCTATCGGTGACACCCTATCTTGCGGACACACTCTCCCGACTCGACCACACCGCACCACACCCTCCCCGCCAACAGATCAAGCACGCTTCGGAGCGCAGGGAAAAGCTCATCGAGGAGGCCAGGAAAGCCTACGCCCAGAAGAAGGCCGACGACTCGAAGCCCAAGTCGGACCGTGAGTGTCGGCGCAGGGTGTGCCGGTGGTGCTCAACGGCAGTGTTGCTGCTCTGCGAGGCAGGACGTGGGAGTCGCGGTTCCGTGGTCTCGGCGTCCGTCGTCGGACTGGCCGCGGACCGAGAGCCACGTCCTCGCTACCAGCTGCATTGGAGCTCTGCCCTCAGCAGGGGTCGACGCACTCGGCCAGCATCACCCACACTACCTCCATATCGTTCCCCGGCTAACCAGACCCAGTCATCACCGACCCCGAGGACCCCAAGTTCGACCTCGAGAAGCTCTTCGCGTCGTGGGAGAAGGCATAAGCTGGTATATAGATCACACCCTGCCATGGGAAATGCAATGGCTCTATCTGGACGGGGTGGACAGGGTGTGGCGCCGTTGAGCAGCAAAGCACCTGCACATTATCCATGTCTGCTGTTGTCTGTAGGCTTGGTTTGCAGCACAAGATGATGCACTGAAGTCGTGAGCTCGACGGAATCAGATTTGCCATGTGGCCTCACGCCCACTGGCGGTTCGAAGACTGAACCACCACCGTCATTTGCGACGCGTCTCGATCCAGCAACTCTCTTTGCATACCCATCTTGTCCCCGACAACTCTCTCACTCTTAAACAACTCGCATCCAGCAAAGAGATACCCCTCTCTGGGATTAAACAAGCGCGCAGAAGCACATCTGCAAGCTACCAGAGAAAAGCCGCAGCCCCTAGCTCGTAACTACCCTCGCCCTCCGCCCCAATCTCTACGCGCGCCAACATGGCCGACGACATTATCGAGGTCCCCGACGAGATCTCCTCGGCCGAGGCCAACCAGGTCATCAACGAGGTGCGTGGAGAGCTACGAGCCATTCTTCGGTATGCCAGCTGACCATGCCCAGGAGTACAAGATCTGGAAGAAGAAGTCAGTCTAGCCACTTCTCACCCGACAATATTGATAGCCTAACATCCCCAGCACGCCGTTCCTCTACGACACGGTCATCACGCACGCCTTAACGTGGCCCTCGCTCACCTGCCAGTGGCTGCCAGACCGCGAGGTGTAGGTCCTGAGAGCTTGAATCCATCTGACCTGCCACAGTCCCAAGGATGCCGACTACACGATCCACCGCATGATCCTCGGCACCCACACCTCGGGCCAGGCCGACGACCACCTCATGATCGCCGAGGTGCACCTCCCCAAGTCGGGCCTCGACGGTGCCGGACGTGACATTGGCGAGCTGTACGACGAGGACCGCCAGGGTGGGTACCATGAAGTTGATCACGGCTAACCCACCAGAGCTCGGCTCGCACACCAAGACGTCGGCGCGCATCCGCGTCAAGCAGACCATCAACCACAAGGGCGAGGTCAACCGCGCGCGCTACATGCCGCAGAACCCTGATCTCATCGCGACCAAGACTGTGGACGGCCCCGTCTTCATCTTTGACCGCACCAAGCACGAGACCAAGGCGCCCGCCGGCGGCGAGTGCAAGCCCGACATCAGGTTACTGGGCCAGACCAAGGAGGGGTGAGTGGGTTTGGGTCGTGCTGAGGCTGACGGCCAGTTACGGTCTGTCGTGGAGCAAGGTCCGCACTGGTCACATCCTCAGTGCAAGCGAGGACACGACCGTCGCCCACTGGGACATTGAGCAGTACAAGAAGGACGACAACGGCATCAAGCCCCTGCGCAAGTACACTGGCCACTCTGCCTACGTCGGCGTGAGTAGAGCTGCTCACTTGACGTGCTTCCAGCTGACCCACATCCCAGGACGTCGACTGGCACTCCGAGTACGACTACATGTTTGGCTCAGTAGGCGACGACCACAAGCTCATGATCTGGGACACACGAAGCGACAACCCTGCCAAGCCTAGCCAGCAGGTCGAGGGACACAGCGGGGCTGTCAACTCGGTCGCGTTCGCTCCCAGCAACCCCAACCTTTTGCTCACCGGTTCGAGCGACAAGACGATTGGCCTGTGGGACATTCGCAAGCTGTCTCTCAAGCTGCACTCGTTCGAGTCGCACACGGACGAGGTGCTCCAGGTTGCCTGGTCGCCACACTCGCCCGTGCACTTTGCGTCGGCATCGTCTGACCGCCGCGTGCACATCTGGAACCTGGACGCGATTGGCGCCGAGCAGACGCCCGACGACGCCGAGGATGGACCTCCCGAGCTGCTCTTTGTCCACGGCGGCCACACGTCCAAGGTCAACGACCTGTCGTGGTCCCCAATGGCCAAGTGGCACATTGCCACAACAGCCGACGACAACATTCTCCAGGTTTGGGAGCCTTCTCGGCACATCCGGGCCGCTGCCGAGGCCGACGTGTCGGCCATGGACCTCGAGTAAAAAAGTAGACGGCGACGCGCGTTGGTAGTTGTTTCTCATGCATACATTGTGGTGACGGTCGTGAGGTGTGTGTGAATACAATTATAGTCTATCGCGCTGCGATGCCTGCCGCGAGGACTGGGCTCGGCGCTTCAATGAGCTCGATGCGGGCGGTGCCGGTGAGTGCCTTGCGCTCTGCGCGTTCGCGCTCGCGTTCTCTCTCGGCCTCGAGCACGGCCTGGAGGGGAAGGGGGATGCCGAGCATCTTCCAGTGGGGGAGGTTCATGAGTCCGCCGCCCTTGGGCGACATGACCTCGTCCCAGACGGGCACGAGGGAGAAGAGGTCGATGAACTGCTGGTCGACGGCACGCGACTTGGGCGACGAGAACCGGCGGTACCTGGAGGCAGTCAGTGTCGTGTCCTGTGGTGCTACGCTGCAGCCGCCCCGACTCACTCGTCAAAGATGGATGTGAGGGACCATGACTGCAGACGGCGGATGCAGCCGATGAGGCAGCCTGTTCGGTGCTGCGAGTGTGAGCTTGCGCGCCGTGGCCACGACCGCACTGCCCACTCACCTTGCCCTTGTTGCAGTGGATCAGCACGGGGTGGTTGCGCCGGTCGAGGATTGCGACTAGAGCCGAGCAGATGACATCCTCTGGGATGTTGTCAAAGGGCTCCTTGTTGCCCGGGATGCCGAATTGCTACAACATGAGCGCGGCTTCATCACCTTACACCCACCATGAACTGGATGTCCTGCTCCTGGCACCATTTGAGGTTAGCCTCGGGGTAGTCTTCGAGCACGAGGGTACTGGCGCGTGGGGTAAGCTAAGCACTGTTGTGCCCAAGCGGTGATCGGGCAAGCAACCCACAGGACGGTCTTCAACTGCAGCGTCTCGAGAAACTTGAAGTTGCGCTTCTTTGGAAAGCCGCATCTGTACACGCCGGGGGTGACGGCCGCAAAGTTCTCGGGCGGGACGAGGTCCTCCTCGACGGCGGGCACGGCCGGCGGGGGCAGGTAGAGCGGGTTGGGCGCGGCGGGCGCGGACACGTACGCGAGCGGGCTCGCGATGCTCGGCGACGACGACGCGCTGAGTGCCAACGACGGCGGGGCGGGCGGCGGCGCGCGCGTGTTGTGCGCTGCGCGGATCTTTGCCAGGAAGGCGGGGACCGCGGGGGCTGCGGCAGCGCCAGCAGCGCCGGCCAGGTCAGGCGCGGGCAGGGGCGGGGGCTCTGCCATGTGTCGCTTGTGCGGTGTTGTTGCTGTTGATTGTTGCCTGTCGTACGAGGGTGGTGTGCGTGAGGTGGACGAGATGCGGTGTAGATGGGACGACGAGTGGAGGGGGGTAGGCAGGGCAGGGCAGGGGGTGACGCTGCGCAGCCAGTGGCAGCCAGTGGTGGGTGGGTCGGGGTTGCCGTTTGTCGATCGATCCAGAAGCAGAGCAAGCAAAGGCCCAGAATGCCGCCGGAAACTGGGAGCCACGACGGCCGCCGAGTGGTCAAATGGTAAAGCAAGAGAATGATTAGAAATCTGCCGGGCTAAATGCTAATTCGACGTCATCAACGCATCACCGAAGGCCATACTTTTCCCTTGGTGCCCCGTAATCGCACAGAGTGCCCATTGGAGTAGCCGCTCATCCTGCTGGGCAACTGCCGCATGCAGTCTGGCTGGCTGGGCGGTCGTCATTACGCCCGCCCTGGTTGACATCCACATCTCCCCTTGTCACCTCTCTCCATCCCTCGCAGCAACATGACGAAGAACAAGGACGTCACATTCAACCTCAAGCCCCTCACGCACCAGGTAAGAGCAGTGCGGCGGCATGGCCACGTTCGCTAGCTGACCTCCCTTCCTCTAGGACGTGCCCCCTGCCGGCTCGGACGAGCTGCAGGCGTTCATCGACGCGCACTTTGCTGCCGGCGAGGCATTTATCAACTCTATGGAGTGCGTCTGGCGCGCGCGGTACACCGCTGACGATAACCAGCGACTGGCAGAGGGGGTCGCAGTGGCACAAGGGGACCGTGCAGGTCATGAGCCTGCCCTCTGGGTCGGCATACTCCAAGGTATGTGGGCGCGCACTAGCTAGGCTTTTGCTAGTTCGTCACGCTGACGCGATGATGCAGATCCGAAAGCAGTTCAACATCAGCGACTTTTGGTGCGGCCGTATCTCCAAGCACACGGCCGAGAGCGTCAGAGAGGAGAAGGCCACAAACGGCAGCGCGACGGGCGGCACGTCGCTCAACCCCGTCCACCTCGTTCGCTCGATGAGCAGGCGCGTGAGCGCCCAGTTCAGCTCGGATGGCAAGAATGTTGTGGCCGAGCGCCGCGCGACTGTCGACTTGTCCGAGGAGGAGCGCGCCGTTCATATCATGAACACGGACCCGAGCAACCTGTACGAGCGCATGAGACGGGGCTTGCTGGAATACGTGGGTTTGTGTGAAGAGGCACTCCGCTGACGTCGTAGCACTCCGAGGTGTGTGGCTCGAAGGATTCTTCTAATTCCACGCCGCTAACTTTCTCAGAACGAGCGCGAGTACATCGAGGCATGCCGCGAGACCGAGTGCCTCGAGGTGCTGCAGCCCCACATGGCCGAGATCTGGCGCATGACCTATGTGACGCCACCACCGACCTCGCCGCGCACCTTTGTCGTGCTGCTCCTCTCGCGCGAGCTCAAGACGGCGCCCAAGGGCGAGCGCGCATTCATGAACAGTGCGTCGGCCACCCCCTGCACACGCTAACCCCAGTTTCCGTCCCCTTCCAACACCCCGCGTGCGTCGAGAAGAAGGACGACGAAAAATCGCGCGTGCGAGGCAAGTACGTGTCTGTCGAGCTTGTGCGCGAGCAGGACGGCGGACGGCAGGTCGAGTGGCGCATGGCGACGAGCAGCGACGCGGGCGGCAACATCCCGCGGTTTGTGACCAACGCGTCGCTCCCGTCCAAGATTGCAGAGGACGTGCCGTCGTTCCTTGGCTGGATGACGCGCCGGTTCCCCGAGGGCGGCGAGGTGGAGAGCCACCCGATTGCGGCATAGAGCGCGGGCACGAGCACGCGTTAGCGTGCGAGTAGAGAGCTGAAGAGGGTGAGCGAGCGCGCATCAGCGCGCGCGTAGAGCGGAGTAGAGCGGAGTAGAGTTGCATGGATCGCATTGTGAGGGGCACGCGAGCGGAGCGAGCGTGGGTGTGGGGATGTGGGGGATGTGGGGACGGCGCCCATCGACGCCGTGACGAGGCAGCGGCCAGGCAGAGACGTCGTCGGCACCGACAGGCTGCTGCATTGACTCGACTGACCTGACGCTGATGCTGGCACTTACGGAGAGTGCGTCTGTGCGTCTGCCACTTAGGGTGGGGTGGTGGTGGGTTGTTTGTGTCGGCGGTGTGGCTAGCGTTGGTATAAAGCCGCCATCAGCGCGTTCGCTCTCCCCTCCTTTCTCCCATCCACCCACACCCACCGACATGACCACGGATCCCTCACTCGCCGAAGGCACGTCTGAGCCCACCGAGGCGACACGCACCACAGACCCAAAGGCCGCCGCCGCCGCCCAGCCCGCCAACGAGCAGCGCACGACCGACCCCGAAGCCGCGCCGCACCCGTCCGGCCCGACGCGCTGGCACCACTGGCACCGCGACGCGTCCGCAGGGCACGCGGTGCTGCAGCACGACGGGGTGCTATACCAGGCGGTATGGGCACCGCATACCCTCGCGGATCGCGTGATAAACGACAACGGCGTGCCGCTGCCTTCTTTGCCCGTGCCCGGCGCGCGGGGGGTCAAGATCGACGGCGACGCCGTGTCCGCGCTGTCTGACGACGAGGTCGCGCGGCTCGCGGCGCCGCTGTCCGAGGCGTACTGGGACGCCCTGGGGCCCGAGCACGACGCGGAGGATGCGGCGCGCACCGCGCAGGCACAGGCGAGCGCTGCGTTCCTCTCTCTGCCGGTTATCGACGGCGCCGAGAGCAACGCGGCATACCACGCCAAAGTGCCCCGCTCCGAGCTCGAAGTGGCGCAGCTGCTCGCCGCGCGCGGGCTGCCGCACGTCGTCCAGCTGCTAGGCCGCACCTCCACGCAGCTGCTCACGGCGCACGCAGGCACGAGCCTCACGGACGCCTTCTTCGGCGCGCCCCACCTGTTCGCGGATGCAGCTGTGCGCCGCAGCTGGGTGTACGACGTCGCGCGCGCCGTTTGCGGCCTGCACGCAAGGGGGATCGTGCACCGCGACCTGTCGACGAACAATGTCGTTGTCGACGGCCACGGCCGCGCAGTGCTCGTCGACCTCGAGAGCGACGGCACGACGGGCGGGTACGGCCCGCCTGAGATGAGCCGCCCGGGGTTTGTGTTTGACATGCCCGCCGACATGTTCGGTTTCGGCATGCTCCTCTGGAGCGTGCAGTGCAAGAACATGCCGCGCGCGTTCACGTCTGCGACTATGGCGTGCGAGGGCGACTTTGCGGCGCTGATGCGCCGTTGTACGACGTTCAAGCCCGAGGACAGGCCTACCGCGCACGAGGCGGTCGTTGAGGTCGAGCGTGTGCTCCGGGCGTTTGGCGAGCTGGAGTAGAGGTGGACTCTGTAAGAAACGGTGTCAATAGTCTGTGGATCGACCGCGGCGAGATGTCACAGTGCCCAAGTCAGCACTGCCAGCGCGTGCCCGTGCCCTGCCACTGCCACCCGCCACACTGTGCATTCTACAACACTACAATGCCATCTCCTCCGTATCATGTCTCTTTGCAAAATGTACAATGCCATGCCATGCCATGCCAGATGCCATGTCTACCGCCCCACTCCACTCCACTCGGCTACACCACCCGCCGCTTCGCCTTTGCCCTCTCCCTCGCCCGCGCGAGGTCAAGGAACGAAGCGTATGACCACGTCAGGTCGTGCGCGCCACGCTGCGCGCCCGTGACCCGGTCAATCTGCTCGCTCATGCGCCCCTTGGCGACGTGCAGCGACGCCTTGGTCATGAACGCCTCGGCCGCGTCGCCGAGCCGGCTGGTCGCGGTCGCAAACTCGGCCGAGCCGGCGTCCCAGCTGCCCTCGGACGGCACGCTCGCACCGCCAAGCAGGTCAGCCCAGAAGCTCTGGCTGTGCGAGTCGAGCGGAATCCGCCCCGCGTCCAAGAACGCGTTGTGCGCGAGGAAGAGCACGTGCGCGACAGAGTGCGTGCAGATGAACCATGGGTTGCCCTGGCTCTCGCCCACGCCGTCGTACACGTCCTCAGAGTACCGGCCCACGAGCCAGCCGTCCGTCCAGTTCTTGCCCGCGTTGACTTCGTACAGGCCGTCAAACGACTTGATGTACGCCTGGACGGTGCCGAGGACGGTCGCGTGCGCAGGCGACAGCTCGTACGGCTCGTCGTCGACGCCCCGGCTGCCCGCGTGGATGGCAGTGAGCAGCGTGGCGCTGTCCAGTCCGCTGCGGGAACGGCTCTGCGGGAAGTTGGCGAGCCACACCTGGTCCCAGGTGGAGAAGTAGCGTGTGAGTCCGCCCTCGATCAAGCTGGCCTGGGAAGTGTAGAACGCGCCGGCGCCACGGTCGCCAAGGCGGTAGGCGAGCTTGGCACCGGCTTGCAGTGCGCGGCGCGTGGCTGCCTCGCCCCAGAGGTGGTATCTGTTGCTGGGGTGGGTCAGCAATACCCTGTGGTCACGTCTCACGCGCGCCTGACGGCGCCCTCGCTGGCACTCACAGCTCCTCCCACAGGTCGAAACCAGGCCGGTTCCACGTGTTGGACACCTCCTCAAGGTCATTCTTAATCACGCTCCGCGCCGCCACTCTGTACGCCTTGGGGTTGTACAAGTGCGTCGTGACGTAGTCAAAGTCTCCCGGCGCGTCGCGGTCGAGCAAAAAGTTGGCGTACGGGATAAGCGACAGCGCACGCAACGCCGGGCCGTCGCGTTGTGGTCTGCCCCAGTCGCCCGTGAACGGGCTGTAGTCGGTGTTGAACTTTGGCTCGGACAGGCCGCCCGTCCAGAGATCACCCGACGGGTTGGTCTGCGCCTGGATCATCTCCTCGGCCTTGACGTAGCTCCTGAGCACGTCCTCGAACGGCGGGTTGGTGCGGTTCTCGCGGCACGCGGCCGTCGTGTTCCCGTCCTCCCAGGGGCGGAGGTACGCCTCTGGCACGAGCGCGGGCAGCAGCGACGAGATGGTGAGCGCCGAGTCGCGCGTCCACGTGTAGAAGTAGTTTGGCACGTCGGGCGTCTCGCCCTTGCTCGGGCTGGCAATGACCACGCCGTCGCTCGCGCCTGCCGCGGCGCCGATATTGTCCAGCGTCCGCGCCCACGCCTCGCGCTGCTCGACACGCACCCAGCGGTCGAACGGCGTGCTCGTCCACACGAACAGGTCCGTCAGGCGCGTGTCGGTCGGCCCACTCCGCGTCGCGAGCAGCAGGAACGCAAAGTACAGCGCGGCGGTCAGCGCCGAGACGACGACAAGGCGCCGGAGGCGCTGCTGCGCTCCCCGCGCCGTGGCGGCCGCCGCCTGGGCGCCAGCGCACGCCCACTCGAGCTGCTCCTTGTCCTCGCCTGTGAACGCCACCTTTTCTGGCGGGGGAAGCAGCAGGCTGGGCCGCTTCCCGTTGTGCGACGAGTGCGGGGGGAGGGCGAGTGGCGAGAGGCGGTCCGAGCTTGCGGTCCATGCGAGGTCCGAGATCGACGTTGCGCGCCCGCGTGCGACGGAGGACAGCTGTGCGATGGCTGCGGGGAGGGGAAGGTGTGTCAGCTGGCGGCCATCATCGTTGGAGGCCTTGGCGACTGCCGTGGCCGTGGCGTCCCACTCACCTCTGTCCCGTTCACGGGCCTCCGAGTCGTCCTCGTCGGCGACCCAGAAGTGTGCGCGCCTTGGGGAGGGGCGGCGGGGAGCTGGCGCCATGCTGGATGGGGATAGCGATGGGAGGGACGCGATCGAGTGTGCACGGCTGATTGTTGTCGAGGAGCGCGAGGAGGCCATGGCCATGTCGGCCACACTCGATTTACGATGTGCTGGTTGTTGTCTGTGTGGGCTGTGGGACATTGGGAACGGTGGTCAGGTGGTCTGCTGCTGTTGTGTGTTGTGGAGAGCAGGAACCAGGGCTGGCGTGTGCTCGACGTCGTCGGTGGTGCGGCGATGATGGCTCCGAGGAACGAACGACGTCAATGACGACGACGACGACGAAGGCTAGCAGCTATCAAGTGTCTATGTGCCAGCTGACTACTACTGCTTTGACTTTTCTGCAGACGCGGTCGTTGCAGGCCGTCTCGTTGTGTCTTTGCTCGCTCAGCCAAACAACGTCACTGCAAATCTACAGCACTACAATGGCACGACCGACAAGAACAGGGTCCACATTCGACACATCCGGCAGCCCCTGACGTCGACACCTTGACGCTAGGCAGCCCGCCCGCCCGCGCCCAGCCACGACGCGCCGCACAAGACCCACACATCACACCCCACATCCGGCCGCCGGAATCCCGATAGGAAATGCGGGGGGGTCGTCCCTCGCAACACGCCTAACGCGACTTGGCGACCTTTTCACGTCCACTACACCGTACAATACATGCTATTTGGTACCAACTAGTTAGACTTTCCAAAGCTATCCATGACGTCCTCGCCCTCCTCGACAAACCGCTTGAGCTCCTTGCGCCAAGGCTCCCACGCCGTGCCATACTTCTTGAGCAGGCCACCAAGCTCGGCGCGCTGCTCGGCAATGACCGCAGGCATCTTCTCGCCAGGGCCGACAGCCCAGACGTCGTTGAACATCTCACTGAGCTTGGGCTTGGGCATCTTCTCGGCGCGGTTAAAGGTGGCCAGAACCTCCTTCTTGTTCTTCTGAAGCATGGCCTTGTCCTCGGCCTCGCTCCACCAGCCCTGGTCAACGAGCCAGTTGCGGAAACGCGAGATGGGGTTGTCTGTGGGGTAGGGTCAGCCATGCACCGCACAGACCCCCCTGCGACTACCAAGGGGCGACACTATGACACTCACCAACAACCTGCCACTCCTGGACCTCCTCGATCGGGCGGTACTTGCTCGAGTCGTCACTGGTCGAGTGGTGACCAACACGGTACGACATGGCCTCGACGAGAACACCCTTCTTGCCCTCGACGGCACGGCGACGGGCCTCCTTGACCGCCGCGTAGACGGCAAGGGCATCGTTTCCGTCGACACGTATCGTGTCGAGGCCGTATGCTGGGCCACGCGACGCGATACCGTCACCAGCGTACTGGTCAATGACGGGGGTGGAGATGGCGAAACCGTTGTTGCGGCAGAACCACACGGCTGGGCCGCCGAGCACACCACTCATGTTGAGCGCGGCGTGGAAGTCACCTTCTGACGCAGCACCGTCGCCAAAGTAGCAGATGACACAGTCACCCTGGCGGTCCTCGTCGAGCTTGAGCGCGTATGCTGCGCCGGCCGCCTGTGGCAACTGGGTCGCGAGGGGCGAGGTGATGTTGTGGATGCCGAGGTCGGGGGCACAGTAGTGGACGGGCATCATGCGACCCTTGCTCGAGTCGTCTTCGACGTTGGAGAAGCACTGGGCCATCATCCTGTTGAGGGAGAGGCCACGGTAGAGGAACGCGGCTTGTTCACGCTGGCGGCGTTAGTGCTGCAAAGCGGTCACACACCCACGTATTGGCTAAACACCTCGTCGCCGGGCTGCATGGCGGCGGCACTGCCGACAATGGCGGCCTCCTCACCGGCACACTGCATGTAGAACGAGATACGTCCCTGGCGCTGGGACTGGTACAGGATGTTGTCGACGACGGGGACGAGGGCCATGACATGGTACATCTTGAGTGCCTCCTCCTTGGTGATCTGGGTGTGTGTGTGAGTGGGCGGCCAACGGGGGGGGGGGGGGGGACGCTGTAGAGCTGGACATATCCACAAGGACATGATAGCTTGCCCGGCACTATGCCGCGGCAACGCGGCCCGGACCAACCTACCTCGGGAACAACGGCGCCCTTGACCGGGCGGCCCTCCTCGTCGAGGACACGGTACGTGGGGATAGTGGCCGCGACGGCGTTGAACCAGCCCTGGTCGGCCGACCACCACGACTCATGGGCGCCGCGGCGGAGGGGCGAGCTCATGCGCGTGTTGCGCGCCATGCGCTCCTTCTCCTGGCCGGCGACGTAGACGGGCGAGCGCTCGTGGCCCGGGTCGTCCATCGAGTGGAGGATCTTGCCCCAGCCGCCGGGGGGCGCATGCAGCGACGGCAGCGGCGTGAACGCCGGCAGCGGGGTCGGTGTTGGGAGCGGCGTCGACGTCGGCGTCGTGTGGTGCACTGCCGGGAGGTCGGGTGGGGGGCCGGTGATCTGGAAGAGGAAGGAGAAGCTTGGTGAGTCGCGTTTCGCCGATCACAATCATTGCTTGTCGCCACTTACCAGAGTGCGCTGGGCACCGATCTTTGCCCAGGACAGCCTGCTGACGCGTCGAGGAAGCATTGTTGTGCGTGAATGAGTGGTGAGTGTAAGCTTGCAACGTCTTGGTCGAGGTTGTACAAAGTGTTGCAGTGGGGTCGGGCAGCGTGCAACACACCCACCACTGTATGCTGCTCTCTCTCTCAATGACGGACCTTACGTCGTCACTGACATGCTCCGCCCGTAACCGCGTTGGGTGGGCCGGGTCAGGTGGTGTGGGGCCAAAATGCGGGGTCCCGGCCTACGGCCTGAGAGATTGCCTCCTGGCGGCTCCACTCCCAGTGTTTGGGTCAGCAAACTCTAGAGCGACGCGCAATGCAGCCACAACGACGCTCACTACGATACACTGATGCATGGATGTGGATTTTGAAGAGCCGAGACTAATGGAAATACAACTATGAGACTGGGTCTTGAACTCGGCCGCTGGATCCAGCCAGGAGGCCCGCCATCCCGTCCTTCCGCCATCACACCTCGCCCCGCCCTACGCCTCGATGAGTCTAAAGACGCCCAGGATGACAGCAGTGATGATGAGAATCGCGAGGGCGATGATGGCCGTCACGCGCCACTCGAAGCGGCGGGGGCTCTCCTCGTCCTCGTCGACACCTAGGAGGGGCACGCGTTCGGGGTCTCGCGACGACGCGCGCGGCGAACGCGCCGCGTGCTCCGTGTCGTCGGTGTAGGGCACGCTGAAGTCCGCCTGCGGGGAGCACGCGGCGCGGCACGCGCGCTCGTAGCATGCCACGCTCTCCCGCCGGGGCGGTATGCTCATCGTGTTGCGGTCGTCGGTGAACGGGTCGTCGAGTGGGGAAGCTGGCGGTGTGGGCTTGCCGTGGGGCGAGGACGGCGACGATCCCGAGGACGATGAGCGTTTCTTGCGCGGCGGGGAGGGAAGGTCCTGCGGCACGAGGCTCGTCATCACGCGGCCTGGGTACGGCGAGGACGCGGACGCGCGGCGCGACGAGGACGGGTGCGGGCCGGGGGCGAAGGAGACTGGCATCGTGGCTGAGCGGTGTGGGGTGGAGGTGCCGTGGCGGGGCGGAGGAAGGTGTGGCTGAGCGGGGCACTGGAGACTCGAGGACTGTCAACGATCAGACACGGCCCTCGTTGCACTGTTGTCGCTGCGATGAGATGGACAGTGAAGATTACAGTGTTTCCGTTGAAGCGGAGGGGACAAGGGACGAGGGGGGAGGACCCTTTCGGCTACGACGTTGTGTGGATCTAACAAGTGATCCCGTGCCTGGAACCCATTGCATCAGATGGCCACTGTGGCGCGCGGCGGCGGCGCGTGTTAGCTCTCCAAGTGTGCGTTGGGAACAATGGCAGACTGCAGAGTGGTACACGCCAAGGGGGATGTAGCGCGTTTCACAAGGATTGCGAGTGCGTCAGTGGCCATTCATGCAGCAGTAGGAAGCACGCTGTAGAGTGGGCAGAAGCAGCGCTGGGATGACCTGCACTGAGGGTGAGACGCGACACTGAGTGGGCATCTGGAACGACGGCCAATGCCGCTCGCTGATCTGCACGTGTGCCATTGCACTGCGCCGCAATCCAAGGCCATCATGTCGGCCATCATCTCGCTCGAGACGACGACGACGAAGCCCTGCAATGCATCAAGAACCCAGCCTCGCACTCAGTCTCTGACAACACCTGCCCAAGTCACGTGCACTGCCACACGCAGGAAAAAGTCGGCGGCAGCCATGCAGGTGCGCGGCGAGCGGTATCTTTTTTTTGCACCTCGCGCCCTGGCTGGATTTTGAAAGTTGGTGCGGCAGCACCCTGGCAGGCGTCCCGTCGTCGCGCACCGCTGGCACTGGGCACCACCATAACACTTTGCTGCACGTTTCTTCAACCTCTATCCAACACAAACACCAAAACACATCCAAAAATGTCCACCTCCGAGCAGACCTACATCATGATCAAGTGCGTAGAGGTGGTTGAGGGGAGGTGGGAGTGAGGAGCGCGCGCGTTGGCATTGTGCGCGCTGCTCCTCTCCTTCCTCCACGTCATGAGACTGCTATGAACAACAACTGACACTTCGCTCTCTTTTGCTTTGCCTGCGGCTTCCTCACACCTCGTCGTCTATCCCGAACGCACTCTACTCGTGCCCCGCTGCACCTACTCGGCCTACCCCTCCACTCCCACCCACAGGCCTGACGGCGTCCAGCGCGGGTGAGTCTCCTTCAATCCGGGCAGTTACGCTACGCTGGCCTGTTCGCCCCAACGGCAAGGGCCAGTGCGGTAGCCGAACCGCCCGGATAGCATAGACGAAGACGGCCCGTGCTTACCTACTTCCCCAGCCTCGTCGGCGAGATCATTGCCCGCTTCGAGAAGCGCGGCTTCAAGCTCGCTGCCCTCAAGCTCGCCCAGCCCACCAAGGAGCACCTCGAGCAGCACTACGCCGACCTCAAGGACAAGCCCTTCTTCCCCAAGCTCATCACCTACAGTGCGTAGAACCAGCGGCATGGCGTTACGTGGCGCGTGGCTTGGGCCCGTGTCGGCGACAGAGTGGAGTAGGAGTATAGAGGCTAACACCACCTCTAGTGCTTTCGGGCCCCGTCGTCTGCATGGTCTGGGAGGGCCTTGACGCCGTCAAGACCGGCCGTGTCATGCTCGGTGCCACCAACCCCCTCGCCTCGGCCCCTGGTGAGTACTGGCTGTCGAGTTGGAAGGTGTGGCCCCGCTGACGATCTGCAGGCACCATCCGTGGTGACTACGCCCTCCAGACCGGCGCCAACGTCTGTGAGTAGAGCGTGTAGCCATGAGCACGGCATTAGAATGGTAGTGCTAACCCGCCAGGCCACGGCTCCGACTCGGTCGAGAACGGCCAGAAGGAGATCGCTCTCTGGTTCCCCGAGGGCCTTGTGAGTTTCAATTTCTGCCTTACCTCTGGGATTCTTGCTAACAGATGCTAGACCCAGTGGACTGCCGCCAACAGCGCATGGGTGTACGAGGCTTAAGTGCGTCGCATCGTTCGCGCCTGCCTTTATTACCTTTTGAGACCTGGATATGCACATTGATGATGGTCTCGCGTATGGTAGCGTCATATGACGAGTGTGGCAGATTGGTCTTTTGGCGGAGTGGCGGAAGCAAATTTTGGTTTTGGCGGATCCGACTGCACCGGGGCGGGAGTCGGCGAGTTGGAGAGTGGGTGGACACGGCCTGCGGCCAGAGAAGTTGAACGTCGGCCGCACATGGGTCCATGGGTCCGATGCAAGGAGAGAGCCAAGACAAGGCTTGGGTGCAATGCCCTCTTGTTCACAGCCCCAGCCACCGTTCGCTCGGATATGTCCGTCGCAGCCATGCCGCAGCTTATGGAGCGAGTGCGCGATGCAATGGAGCCAAGCAAAATATCGCCTGGGTTCGTCGGCAGGCTCGGCAACTAACCCACAAACCCACACGCCCAGCAAAGCAATAAAAGGGGGAAGCGACGCCGCGTGAGGACGCAGCACGCCTGACTCATCTTTTGCCCCACTCTAGCCGCTGTGTCTGCTGTCGGGACGTGTCCGGCAGCTGTATAATCGATAACGAGCGCGCCGTGAGCAGTGGCGCGATTGTCTCGAGCGCATCACGAGCAGCGAACACGACACGGCAAGTATAACAGGTCCTTGGCGGGAGCGAGCAGCGGCAACACCAAAACAAATCAATCAACACGATGAGCGCCAAATACGACGACACGGCACCAATACCCAACGACCTGCCGCCCACCGCCCCGGCGCTGGGCGACGTCGAGAACCAGGCTGGCTCGGGGACGGCGACGCCGACCGACGGCGCGCGGAGGAAGAAGGGCGGCGGGTTGACCGAGGGCGATGCGGGTGGGTGGCAGAGATGGGGAGTGGCAGGGAAGGCAGGAGCTAAGGTCCCAGACGTCGCGGCCATCCCGGACAACAACCTCTGGATCGTCATGCCGAGTATCGGCCTCGTGCTCTTCCTCTCTGCGCTCGACCAGACAGTGCGTATGGTGTCTGGGGGTACGCTGACGGCAGATCATCGCTACCGCCTTGCCGACCATTGCGGAAAAGGTGAGTCATCCCTCCGGAGCCACACGGCCGAAGATGCCTCTCCTCGCCGTGTGGCCTCCTCCTCGTCCCCCGCAGCTGAGAGCTAACAAGGCCAGTTCCATGCCACGCCGAGCCAGTACAGTTGGGTTGCAACTGCGTACCAGCTCGCCATGACGCTCCTGACCCCCGTCAACGGGCGCGTGTCCGACATTGTGGGCCGCAAGCCGATGCTGTACATCGCGATCATCGTTTTCACCGTCTTTTCGGCCCTCTGTGGCGCCGCGCAGAACATTACCTGGCTGATTGTCGCGCGCGCGTTCCAGGGCCTCGGTGGAGGGAGCATCATCGGCCTGACCACCATGGTCGTCTCCGACATCGTGCCCCTCCAGCAGCGCGGCACGTACCAGGGCTACATGGGCGCGAGCTGGGGCATCGCCGCGGTTCTGGGGCCTATCCTCGGCGGCGCGCTCACGCAGAAGGCTAGCTGGCGCTGGTGCTTCTTCATCAACCTGTGAGTGGGTGTGGGGGAGGGGTTTGGTTCGTGGTTGTGATGTCGAGTGCTCGGGTCGAGGTGCCACACGACCGTCGCCACACTGTGCCATGCTGACCTTCCCCCAGCCCAACCTGCGGCGTCGCCCTCATCCTCCTCGTCTTCACGCTCAAGCTCAACCCGCCCAAGGGCATCACGTTCGCGGAGCTGCGGCGCACATTCGACTTCACAGGCCTGGTGCTCGTCATGGCGGGCGGCGCGCTGCTCATCACGGGCTTCTCGTGGGCCGCAGACCACGGGTTCCACACGGCGGCCGCGATCGCCATGATTGCCGTCGGCGGCTTCCTGCTGGTGCTCACCGTCGTCAACAGCCTGTACACCTCCCGCAACGCCGTCATCCCCGCGCGCATGTTCAAGACGCGCACGACGCTCTTCTTCACCATCGCCAGCACGCTGCACGCGCTCGCGTTCATCCCGTCCAACATCTTGCTCCCGCAGTTCTTCCAGGGCGTGCGCGGCGCCGACGCCCTCCAGTCGGGTATCCAGCTCCTGCCGTACGCCATCTTCGTGTCGTGGTCGACTGTCGTGGCCGGCCAGATCCAGTCACGCCTGCGTATCGTCCGCCCTGTTGTTTGGGTGGGCTACGCCGTCGCTGTGCTGTCCTTCGGCATCATGTACGGCTTCTTCGACTCGACCATGCCCCTTAGTCGGCAGTATGGCCTGCTCGTCCTCCCCGCCGTCGGCATCGGACTGTCGCTGTCGTCTCCGCTGCTCATCATGCAGGCGGCGATGCCGCTCAAGGAGATGGCGGCGGTGACGTCTGCGTGGACGCTCACCCGCTCGCTCGGCGGCTCGATCGGCATCGCAGTCTTCACGGCCATCCTCAACACCAACCTCAGGTCCAAGTTCACCAAGGTGCCAGGCTACGGCACTGAGTTCGAGGTGCCGACCAGCGCGCAGGGCTACATCGCGCTGCACGAGCTGCCCGAGGGCCCGACAAAGGACGCAGTGCTCAAGGCCTTCTCCGACTCGTTCCGCCCCGTGTGGCTCCTGTCGATCATCATCTTCGCCATCTGCCTCGTCATCACGATCCCCACGAAATCCTACAGCCTCAACCGCGGTCCCCAGGCGGCCAAGACGCCCGGCGACGCCTCGCCTGTACCTGAGAAGAGCGAGGGCGGCGAGGGCGACGCATTGCCCGAGGAGGCGCAGCGTGCGCAGGGGCAGGACGAGGCGACCGAGTCGAGCGTCGCAACCCTCAACTCGACACCGAGCAGGGACGACGCAAAGGTCGACGCAAAGGCCGACGTAAAGGTCTAGACGCTCGCTGCTGCACGACGCAGCAGACGCATCAGCATTGGGGTTCATCAGCCATAGTCACATCTGTTAGCATCCGTTTCAACATCCCATGCATCATAATACAGCATATCTGAGTTTTGGGCTCTGCGCTCACTGCGCTCTGCGCTCACTGCGCTCTGCGCTCACTGCGCTCTGCGCTCACTGCGCTCTGCGCTCACTGCGCTCTGCGCTCACTGCGCTCTGCGCTCACTGCGCTCTGCGCTCACTGCGCCGCGGGACGGCCCTTCGGGTCGCCAGGTGACAGCAGCACGACGGCATACTTGCCCGAGATCTTCCATCCGGGCTCCTCCTCGTCGAGCTTGGGGCCAAGCTCCTTGGGGATGCCGACGACGACGTCCGACTTGATGGTGCGCAGCGAGCAGATGGGCGGCGCGCCCTCGTCGGCCGCGAGCGGGCCAATCGCCACAGGGAAAGGCGTCTCGGGCGGCGCGTGGCAGTCGTATGTGAGCTTGCGGTGGTTGAGGTCGCCCTTGAAGATGACGAGGTCGGAGCTCTGCAGCTCGATCCAGAGGTCGGGGGACTCGGAGTTGAGGTGCCAGCTGGGGTGTGCGTCAGCGGGGGGGCCGTTGCGCAGGCATAGCTGTGACTCACAAAGTGTAGCCCGTGCTCCAGAACGGATGTGCTGAGTCGTCAGCAACTGCACATGTACTTTTCCCGCCCACTCACACTCGTACTTCCACTTGCCCTCCTTCTCGTACTGCTTCCACCTGCGGCCCATCTCGCGCAGCGAGTTGTTCTCCTCCTCCGAGACCTCGGGGAAGAGGTTGCCGTGCACACAGATATTGAGGAGCCAGTTCCAGTCCTGCTTGGTCACGTCGGACACGAACCACGGCATGCGCTTCCCGTGGAAGACGACCGTGCTCGCAATGCCCGACTGGATCAGCCAGTCGGCGTACACGAGGTCGCAGTAGAGCTCGAAGCCGGCATTGTCGAGCACAAAGTCGATGCGCGCGCCCTTGAGCGAGAGCACGTAGTCGGCGAGCTTGTCCAGGTCGTTGCCGAGAATGTTCTTCTCGGTGGCAGCGAGGTGCTCGCCGCCGGTCGACTGGAGCTTCTTGATGTCCTCCTCGGTCATGTCGATGAGTAGGGACAGGTCGGTCGAGTTGCCCCACAGGCAGACTGGGCGTGGTGTCAGGGTGGTAGGTAACGATGGCGAGCTTGAGTCTACTCACTCTGCGTAAGCTCGAGGAAGATGAGGCGGTTCTTCTTGGCCTGGTCCGCTGCGCTGCCGTTGACCTGCGCCGGCTCGTGGAAGCGCGTCGAGAGCTCAAACACGGCCTGCGACGAGCGTGAGAACGTGTCGCACTTTTGGCGGAAGAAGACGTCTGGCGGGTGAGCGTGGCGCAATCACGGCACCCACCATAATCCACCCAGTACTTGCTGAGGGAGAAGCACTCCCTCAGGCGGCGGTACTTGTACGCCTCGGCAAAGAGCCACGGCGCGTTCATAAAGTCCTTGCCGCGGAAGAACTGGTGGTAGGTTAGCGGGGAGCGCGACAGATTTCGCCAGGAGCCGACGACAGCCGACATACTCGTGCGATTTCCTGCGTTATCATATCAGCAAACGCCACCAGATCCGATCACACGCCCTCGCCACTCATTCCCACATACCTTGTTCCAGAGCGCGACGTCGCCTGCGCCGTCGTCGACAATCGGGCGCAGCGTAGCATTGTTCTGCAGGTCGGCCATGAGCGTGTCCATGCGATGGATGCACTCGAGGAGGTCCAGGATCCGGTCCTCGTCGTACTCTTGGTTGAGCGTGAGCCAGACGTCGTTGATAGCCTTGCCGAGGATTGTCGGCAGGCGGACGCCCATGGTGGCCTGGGGTGGGTGTGAGAACGCGCACAGGGCTTCAGAGGGCACACCACCACACTCACATGAGCGAACGAGTACTCGTGGTAGCCTCGGTATGCGGGCCAAGGGGGCTGGTCTGGCAGTGTGAGCTCGGTATCGCGGCGGCGGCGAAAACGTACTAGGGTTGACTCGCGACGGTGTGCGAGGCCACTGCGGAGGTCAGCGCGTTCGCCACCGCTATCGCACTCACCGCCGGCGCCTCCTTCTTGAAGTCACCCGCCTTCCTAGGCGGCAGGTTACCGAGGTTGAGCTGCGATATCATCAGCCTCTGCAACGCCACGACGAGCCCGCAGGTTACATACCGTCATCTTGGACGGCGCCTTGGCGCTCGGGTGAGACTTGGTGGTCGGGGTCGATGTCATTGTGAGTGATAACGATGGTGAGTGGCGGTTCTGGAACAGCAGTGAAAGCCAGAAGGATGAAGAGTGAATCAGAGAAGCGGGTCCATTATACATGCACGCGGCGTGTGCTTGCACAGCAGCTGCACCTGCAGCAGCTAGAGGTGGTTGCCTAGCAAACCCCCTCGTATCTCACTCCAACGCAATGATTTCACTGGCGCCGAGTGCCCCTCCGATGTTTCCGACGTCACTGCGACAAGTCACCCACACAACCACATTGTCCCTGGGGTTTGGCACGTTTGATGTGATGTTACACCGCGTGTGCCCTGAGCATCGCGTACCCCATATCTCGCCTTTCCCCTGGCACCACAAGCTAAGCTCTGAGCGCGTGCCCAATCAATCAGTTGGCACCGCAGCAGCACACCGCACACACCTGTGGGAACGAGGCGTCCCATCGTATCCAGGGGGGGCACGGCGCAAGTTTGAGGGGGGACGTTGGAATGGGGAACCGCCAGCTACTGGGGCAATAGCCGTCTCATGCCGGGTGTAGGAGCTCCGCACCACCTCGTTCGTCAGCGGCGCGTCCGCAGCAGCAGATGAACGCTGCAGTTTCTTCCCCTCTGTGTCTACGCCCCGGGGAGGCTCTGTTTGACCACGTCGACCTGCGACATCTGGCCCTGGTCCAAGCACCCCCACTTGTGCCTGCCTTTGTCTCTCTATCGCACGCGCTTCCCACCGAGGCTTCCGTGTTATCTCGCGCACCACAGCAGCACAGCGTATTGGTTCTTGCCGAGCTGGTTCTTGATCTGCCATGCGGTATTAAATAGCACAGAAGTTAGCTGGTGGGATCGAGCGCTGCGTGTGAGGTCCTCTGGCATGGGAATCTTGATCGTTATCGCGGAAGATTGAGGCGGTGGTGTGCAAGGAGACTGCGCCTGGGGCACGTTAGGGGCGCCAACATAGGCGTAGCAGTCTTGGCCTGCGCCTTGGGTCTTGTGCAGGCCTGTTTGGGGGGTCAAGAGTTGCTGCTCTCAGTTCGCTCGGCATTTGGTGCCAAATAGCGGGTGAGTGGAAGCAGCAATGACGCAGTGGCTCGAGACTTGCCCGAGCCCCTAACGCCTCCTCCACTTTTTGGGCAGCACCAACTCACAACCAGTCGGCAAAATACCGCACCATGCCGTCGTCGTCGTACAGGGATCGATCGAGGTCGCCAAGGGAGGGTCGGCGAGAGCGCGATGGTGAGCGGGATCGAGCTCGTGAGCGTGAGCGTGAGCGGGATCGTGACCGCGATGGCGACCGGCGCCGCGACAAGGACGATCGGCGCGACGACCGAGACAGGAGGGACCCCGACAGGCGAGACCGAGACCGAGACCGTGATCGGGACCGCCGGGATGACCGCGAGAGGTCGAGTCGTAAGGATCGTGAGCGGGACGACCGCAAGGAGAGCCGGCGCGACCGA
This sequence comes from Vanrija pseudolonga, assembly GCF_020906515.1. Lineage (NCBI taxonomy): Eukaryota > Fungi > Basidiomycota > Tremellomycetes > Trichosporonales > Trichosporonaceae > Vanrija > Vanrija pseudolonga. Next base: position 3,100,916 of record NC_085849.1, on the reverse strand, counting down.
GACCGTGATCGTGAGCGAGACCGCGACCGCAGCCATCGATCGTCGCGCGACGAGTCCCCGCGCAAGCAGCGCGAGCCATCACCCAGCGACTCGGAGGAGGAGCTGCTGGACCTCGCCGAGCTCGGCGTGTCCGCCATCACCGAGGACGACTACTTGTGAGCTCCCTTTACGCCCACCGTGCTGACGCCGAGCCTCAAGGCCGATGAGTACCGCTTCTGGCTGCGCGAGGAGCGCGGCAAGTACCTCGACGAGCTGAGCTCGGAGCAGGCGCACAAGTACTTTCGGCGGTTCATCCGGCGGTGGAACGACGGCGCGCTGCCGCGCGAGTGCTATGCGCCGCACGACTCGACGGCGACGCGGGCCAAGGACTTGACGGCGTAGTGAGTGGAATGGAAGGGAAGGAGGTGGAGGGAGCGAAGTTGGAGGAAGCCTTCCTTGGGATTGTCGCCCGCGATCGCCGCCGCGTGACGCCCGCTGACGCCGCAGTAAATGGTCGTTTGCTAGCCACCGCTCGCGAGTGAATACAGAGGAGCTGGCAGCTGCGCGCGCAGACGTCGACCGCCTGACGCACGGCAAGGCGCTGCCTGCGTCGAGGTTGGGCGCAGCAGGCGACGGCAACGACGACGATGACGACGACGACGAGATTGGCCCGCGCCCCGAGCCGCCATCGCGGTCGGTATCACCTGGCCCGCGTGTGGGCCCGGCGGCGCCGACGGTGTCGGACCGCCAGCTCGCGCGCGAGGTGGAGGCGGCAACGGCGAGCTCGGACCGCGCGGCGGAGCGCAAGGCCACCCGCAAGACGGCGCTCGAGCGCGCCGAGGAGGTCGCGCCCCGCGCTGTCGGGAGAGAGGGAAAGATGGCCGAGAAGCGTGCCGCCAATGACGAGAACAAGAAGGTCAGGGAGAAGGACCAGGCGGCGGGTCTCGAGGTGGACGACGACACGCTTATGGGAGGAAGCGAGAGCGGGTTCGCCGCTGCGTAGGTCTGGTATGGTGGCCCAGCTGACGCCGCAGACTGCGCGCACGCGATGCCGCTGCTGCACGCCGTGCGGACAAGAAGGCCGAGGAGTGGGCCGAGAAGAAGGCGTCTATGGACGAGCGGATGGCAGAGCGCCGATCAAAGGAAGCTGCAACGATGGACATGTGGGTGTGGCACTTTTGGCATTCATCACTAACGACTACAGGTTCAAGCAAATGGCAAAGCAGCGGTTTGGTTAGTAGTCAGTAGCATGCATCGGGGTGGCCGAGGTGTCGTATCTTGAACGCGTGTTGTGCAGCAGTCAGAATGGTACCACTCTGCGCACGAGGTGTGGCAGCAGAGAGCCCGCAAAGTGCAACTGAGTCTGCCTCGTGCTCTCGCACTGCAGGCGCGTGAAAGCAGAAATTGCCATAGGCATATGCTTCACGGTGGGGTGAATGAGATCCATCTCGTGAGAGATCAAGTCTCTGCATAGTACAAACCAACCAAAAACCCAGCAGGTGCCGCGCTCCTTAGATGGTGGTCTCGTAGGGCTGGGCGGTGAGGGTCTGGGGAACGTTGTTCTTCGACGAGATGGTGCGGGCCTCACGGGGCTGGGCGGGGAGACGCTTGAGAACAACGGTCTCGCCGGAGGCCTTGGCCTCAGCCTTCTTGGCGGCGTTCGACTTGACGCGGTCAAGGAACTCCTGACGGCACTTGGAGTGCTTGACGTGCTCGATGCGGACGTTGATGCGCTTCTCGAGGTAGCGGCCGTTCACAACCTTGTAGGCAATGACACCGACGGCGCGGGGAGCAACGTTGTAGACGATGCCGGTCTTGCTAGAGTGGTCGTTAGTGATCCGCGGTAGACGACGATCTTTCGGCCCGACCCTACTCCTCCTCGTCAAACCTCCTCCTCGACCTCCTCAACCATCCTCTTCCAACCGTCCTCTTCCAGCCGTCCTCTTTCTCCAAGCCATTTTACTAACCCGTGGTAGAACTTGTGGGGGAGCGACTTAGCACTGGAGTTGGCGACAATGTCGACAATGTCGCCGACCTTGTAGTTGACGAGGTAGGTCGAGAGGTTGGGAGCACCGTGCTCTGGGAAACGTCAGACGGTCTTCACAGCCAAGGGAAAAAAACTAACGGCGGAAGCTCTTCTTGAACATGTGCCTCGTACGGGCACGCGAACCACCATGGGGAGGTCAGCTTGTGTTCTTAGAAGTAGCGTTGAGTCGGCTTACAAGGAGTGAGGCATCTTGACGGATTTTTCTGGAGGGGAGGGTCAGAAACCAGTCCAAAGGAGCGGGGGAAAGGGGTGGCGATCCGGAGGCAGCCGTGGGTCGTGCGCGTCGTGTCGGAGATCGCGAGCTCGTCGATGGGGGCGTGAAACTCACTTGGGGGGTGTCGGTTGGTGTACGAAGAGACCTCAAGTCGAAAGACCAGCAACGATGTCGGGTGAGCAGCAGCCAGCCAGCGAGCAGCCACCACCAGGCAGCGCCGACAATCCATCGCCTCAAAATTTGCTTCCGCAATTTGCCTGGTTCTGAGTGCCATGTCATTTTATTACCGAAACTCCGTCCAGCACGTGGTCAGATATGGTGCCCCGTAGTCTTCAAGTTGTCTTCTTGACGTCCGGGCGACCAAACATCGGTCCAGCTCACAAACCTCCTTTATCTCATCAACTGCTGTTATCAAACGAATCTAACGTCTCGCGCTACACTTGGCTCCTGCGACTGACACATCTCTGCCTCTACATTGATCGGTGACGCACGACAGTTGACCACTAGGCACCAAGGTCGGGGAGGTTGTCGGCGTTTGTTGTGTAGGAGCCGCCGCCCACCGAGTGGCGGTCACTTGCGGGAGTGGTCGAGTCCACTGAGATCGTTGGTGACGCCGCCACTTGGACTCCGTGGCATGATGTCAGCATCAGCGCCACCGGCGGCACTCGACGTGTTGCTGGTCGGTCCAGCCTGGCGCCCGTGCTGCCTGGCCGAGTTCGGTGCGTTATGTGCCTGCTCCCCATTCATGGCGCGCACTCGCGCCTGGAATTTCTCCACGAAGCGGCCTGTCGCGGAGGCCTGCTGAGTGAAGAGAGCATGGACGATGATAACTGACGCATTGTTCGGCCAAGGGACAGCGTGGCCTGGACTTGGTTCGCGATCAATAGACCTACCCCCGAAAGCCACCCTCCCCCCTTACCCGTCCGTGGAGTCGATGGTCGCCGAAATGGCGAGCGCTGAAGAGTGCCGGTGGATGATTATCTACATCATCTTCCTTGTGCCGGATGACCCGTCGCTTCCAGTGCTCAAGTACTGCGGAAGCGCAAGCGCCACCGCCAACACACAGACTGGCGGCCAGAGCCGCTATGCGACACACCTCTCGGGCATGCAGAACATGAGCGGGTAAGTGTTTTGTGCGGGTGGAGGGCACTGGCTGACTCGATTGATCAGTAAAGCCATGTACCTGTACCGCCAGTGCCGAAAGGCGCTGCCGCAGTATCGCATGGCGATGCTCGAGCTCTGCCGCTTCCCCTCCTTCGATTTCCGCACTGCCACGCAGGGCGAGATCAAGCAGAAACGCGAGTTCATCTACTTCGCGGAGACGGTCGGCATGGTGCTGTTCGACACGCTCCGCGGTCAGGACCTCCGAAAGTTCTTCGCCGACCCGGCATGCCTCATCGACTCGTGCAACAGGGGCGTGCCCATCGGCAACCACCAGTGGCATCGCGAGACGATACCCCCTCCTCCGCCATTTTACAGTTTGGCCGGAGCCCAGCGCGAGTTCACCCTTGATGAACTCGTGACTGCAATCCTCCTCTGCGCCGGCCCACCGCACCGCCTCTTCGTCGAAGAGGTTTCTTTTTACCTCTGCCGTGTGGTCCCGGGTAAGTAAACCTGTCACAGACATTCAACTCTAACTCCGCAGTATTCGCCGAGCAATCGGCTACGCTGATGCGTCCCCGGTGCCTTCGCGTGAAGAACGTGAAGGTGCACTGTCAGTCGTCCACGTCGGCTGGCCTGCTAGAGCTCCGTGACCCCGCCAAGGTCAACACGGACGTGTACGAAGCGATGTCCAAGCTCTTGAAGTCTCCAGGCAATGCCCAGATAGATGCTCCGCGCTTTCGGCGAGATTTCATCGTCGAAGCCATGGCCACCGCGTTATGGCCATGCTTATCGGGGCAGATCATCAGTTTCGCCATCGAGCGCCGCCATGGTAAGTGAGCACAGAAGCCCTAAGGCTTACACGGCAGGCGTCAAGTTGAGTTGCGATCAAGTGTCGAGGACGATGCGGGAACGCGAGGGGAAACTTTTCTCCACTGTCCCCTCTACCCAGTTCAACACCCGTTGCAAGCTCTGGGGGCTGGCTGATGGCTGGGAGAATGCCTCGTTCACGGCAATGGAGCGGCGAATTCTCGCCACTGAAGACCCGAGGACTCTTCAAGAGCTCGTGATCGACACCTTCGAGGATATCGTTGAGAGGACCGGGGCCACGTTGGTGTCCAGCGGTGAGCTCAACCAACGCCTGCGAGAGCTGTCTCCCAGTACGTTGCCTCCATCAGTCGGGAATACCGATAATATTGACACCTCTAGACGGAGACAAGCTCTGGGTCAAGTTTGCTGGGCACAACTGGAAGGCGTGGAGCCGTTTCGAGGTCGTCGGGCACCACACGGGGCTCAAGCAAAAGATCCTCCGACTCCACGCCAACGAGAGCTGGACGCCCTCCCCGCTCGAACCACAACCGTGTCCGAAGAGGCCGATTGTGGACCTCATGGTGGAGGCGATTCGGGGCTCGTGGGGCCAGGGGTTAAGCTTCAACGCGCTCCAAGGCGCCATTTTGAGGCGGCATACTTGTGAGTGGACACCCCTACACCTACGCAATCCGACTAACAGGCAGATTACCTCTTTGCGGCGGCGCCGGTGTTAAGGCCGGCTGTGTATGTCGATGTTCTCTACGCCGAGGGACCCAGGAGCAACGTCTTTTGCATCTGGCGTGTGATGGCCGACAATCCGTCTGCGGGGGCCTCTGGTGGTGAGGGCAGCGGGAGAGCAAAGCGGCCCAGGCGATAGAGCCGTAGGACAGAAAGAGCGCCAATTGTATGCATGACGACAAGCCAAGTATCGATCCTTCTCCACGGCCGGCATACACGCTTAGATGTCCGTTCACTCCATCACACCACTCTTCTGACCACGCCCCTCAGGCCTGCACCAAGCACCACCAATACAAGATTGGATTGTTTGTCTCGATGTCTGCACATATCCTATCCCATCGGTTTTCTACTCACACACGCCTCGACTTCTTGCTCTGCTGGAACTGCAGTACGTTCTTCTTGATGCGCTTGAGAGCCTTCACATGCGCGTCCGCCTCGTTCGACGACTCGATAACGTCGCAAATGTCCGAATGCGTAAGCCAAGACCATCAACGGGCTTTCACTCACTCATGTCTCCCCTCTTGCCGTCGAAATCGGCGAGCTTCTTCTGCGCGTCGGCGGCATCATCCTCGGCCCGCTTGATGGCTCGATCGAAGTGAGCTTCGTCGGTCGGAGGCGAGGGAGCCCGTCGGAGCCGGGGGAACAGCGCCGGCGGAGCAGGGGGCATAGGTGGGAGTCGAACTTGCTCGCCTTGCGGTCGTTCGCGACGCCCCAGCCAGAGGTTTGGGTCTGGGCGAGGGGCGTCTTGGAGCGGGCGACAAGATGACGCTGCGAGGCGACAACGCATCGAGACGAGGAGGAGACGGCGCGGTGATCGGAGGCGGCGGGGGAGCGACGGCGGAGGGCTGCGCCGAGCCGGCGGCCACCTGCTGGGCGAGAAGAGCGCGTCGTCCGAGTAGTACTCGTCGACCTCGGCACCCTGGGCGGGAGGCAGCGGCGCAGCGACGGTGGAGGGCTGCGCGGTGGTGAGCGGAGGCGGCGATCCGAGCCGAACTCAAGGTCGCTGATATAGTGACAGCTCGGCCCGGTGAACGGGGGCGACGACATCTACGAGCTTGTGGCGTGCTGGCAGATGACCTTCAGCCGCTTCGAGCTCCTCCCGACGTCGATCACCTCGTATCGGCCCCATGCCTTCCGGCGCCAGCGCCATGAGCCACTCCCGTCTTACCCGTCAGCCTCGGACATTGCACTGCACTCACTGTACCAAAGGCGGATTGTCGAGAGGATCTCGTCAACCGGGTGTCGGTGGCCCACGCCGCGAACACGTCGTCGACGACCTCTTCATCTTAGTAGTCGACGTCCCCCGAGTGGTTGCCTTTGTGCTAGTCGGCTTGTTGTAAATGACTTTGCCTTCCGCTTGCAGGCGTTTGGAACGCTCTGCAACCTTCTCTGGGAAGTCTTCGACGAGCCGATACAGCCCTGTCTCGCGGGGGCCGTCGTGCCAGGTATCATTGATATGATTTCCGACTCGGAAGCGCAGGTTTTCCTTGGAGGCGTAGTCTTGCGACTTAGCACAGTGCTCGGACCTTCCGCACTCACAAGGATGGCGGCACATGATGGAGCCGGTCAGAGCCCAGCCGGTCAACTCGCGGCCGATGGACAGCTCGATGCCCGGTCCGTTATGTGGGGCTTGGCGTCAGGCTTGAGTGGGGCCGGCTCCCAGTTGGCATCATCGTGCATGCGCACGAGCTCTTGATGGGCATGCTGGCGGACGACTTCGAAGATGTCCCACTGGCACCACCGCAGAGCTCAGGCTGTCGTCGAACTTGCCTGCAGGCGCATTCAGCTGGACTCTTCCAAACACTTGGTGGTGCTCACCTGGCCACATCGCCCTCATGCGCTGCTTGATCTCGCCCGACGACAGGATTGTCCTCCCCGTCTTGGCCCGCATCTCCTCGAAGATGCCGACCACAATCTCCTTGTCTGTGGGTGCGGTGCCTCCCAATCGCAGCGCCCGCTTCTCCACAGACGAGACCGGCATGGCGTCCTCCCAGCCGTCCATCAGGGCCCATCGTGCCCTACGCCACCACATGCCGAGGTCCTCCTCGGCGCACTCCTTGCGGAAGATCTTGCCCTTCCATTTCGCCCATTCGATCTTGGAATCGAATGTGAGGTCTGGGGCGTTATTAGCAGCTGACTCGGCTGATCTACTCACTATGGCGCCTCCGGATTGCTCCGATGATGGCGAATGGGGACATTGAACCGTACATAGACCTCATGAGAGTGTCAATGATGAGGTTGCGCTTGGTTTTGCCGAGAATCGACACGGTCGAGCGACCAGGCGGTCGGAAGATGGTGCAAATTGACGCGTACAAGGCGGGGTCCACCTTGTCGGGAGTCGTCAACTTGAGGATGTACCTGGAGTACCCTGGGTCATCGACCACAATGACTCCGCGCCTGTTGTGGAAGGACCTCCAGCAGAGGCAAATGGGCTGGGATGCGAGTTCTGCAAGGTCAGCGCCCATCGCCCAGCAGCTTGACACCTACCCGGGACGACTCGCCGGATGTAGTCCCGGATCTCATTGGACGTGAGCATGAAGTCGTCGCTCTTGCCGCTGCGTTTCAGCAGCCCGACGACGAGATCGTAGAGGGTGAGCTGCTCGTCGAGCCCGGCGATGGTGTAGAGCTTGGCTGCGTTCGGCTCATAGTTCGTGAGCGGCTCGGCGATGTTGCATGGGGTGAAGTTGTAGTCGGGCAGGTGGAAGAGAGACGTGCGGTGTCCCTCAAACCTGTGGCACCCCCACGCCTCCATCAGGCCCGACTGGACGGCATGAACTCGGCGCCTCACCCGGCGGACTTCGTCGTCCGTCGCGATGCGAAAGTCGAAGCTTGGCAGGAGCCACAGCTCCAAAAAGTACATCTTGGCCGACTTGTCGGCCTCCCATTGCCGGTGAACATATTGTTCCCGGCCTTTGCTGATGCTGTTAGCATACATGCTGCGATGTTGGGACGTACCCAGACCCCCTTGCCGACAATGAGGATGAGGTACACCACCCAGTGCGACGACTTGCTCGCGTCGCTGAGCTTGCCCCTCATCTCTCCCACTGTGGGATAGCGGCGGTCCGGGTGCCCTGGCTCCTTTCCGGCCGCCCTCGGCAGAATGCAATGCGCTCCGTGTTGTAAGAGGCGGTGTAAGAGTAAATATGACGATGGAAAATAGAGAACAATCAATCGCGTTAAATACCGCCAGTGGCGCCAGAGTGGCGCGCTCGCTTTCCAACACTCCATGTGTGCGCTCCGCGACGCCAAACTCTGACAGCTCGGTGTCCATCTGTCGAATGTAGCTGATCTCACACTGGACCCGCCGTCAACTGAAACTATGAAACATGCATCGAGGTGTGCGATCTATAAGACAGTGGCCAGGGCCAGCTCGGGGTCATTCATTCCAACTTTGGTCGTTCTTGATATATTACAGGACTGGGGATGGATGTAAGCGTGGGTCTTTCGTATTTCGGCACTGCCACTCACTCTTTGTTTGATGTCATGCTTGAAAGCGTTGCACCGCCGACGTCGGTCACGCAGTACCGGCACCCCACACCTCACCGGGAGTGGGGTCGGTGCAGTGTTGGTTGCCGCTCACGAAACAGGGGAAGCACTTGGTCGGGTGGATGAGCAGGAGGGTGAAGCAGGCCACTCCATTGTGTTGAGGCACAGCGAGCGGAGGTAGCCAACGAGTGACTTGTCGATAAGCCCTTATGCAAGGCTGCGCCAGTATTCCTGGACATGCGGGGGCTGGTTGGCGGCGAGCCTGCCCAATTGGGTGGCACGGCGGATCCGCTTAGGAGGGGGCTCCTTGCTGCAGTCCGTCTTGCCAGTCATCCAGCACGAGAAGCACCTGTAGGGGTGGAAGAGACGGGACGTAAAGCAGGCCTGCCTGTTGCGGCCGCGACAGTGGTTACAGGGAGTTCCTTGGCCGGAGACCTTGTTTGGGGCTAGCTTGAGCAGAATCTCGAAGGCCCAGCGATACTCGAGCTCTCGATCACCACACTCCTGGCCGTCGGGGGTCTTCGGAACGGTGAGGTCTGGGGCAGGACCACGGCCATGGTTCTTGTGAACAGCCCAGGCTGCGAGAACGCAGGCGACAACTTCCTGAGGGGTGTACCGCTCGTGCGCCAAACAACCCTCCCCCACCCTGGATTGGAGGTGTTTGTGCAGCCTGTTGGCTAGCGCGTCGGGCATGCCGTCGTTGCGAGCTCGGAGGTGGCGTTCTCCTGGACCGGGGGGACTATCACGACCGAATATGTCGTCTTTCATCTGTAGTGGGGGTCAGAAATTGGTAAAGGCTTGAAGAAGTACCCGATACTCACCTCCTCCCCGGTCGCGTCGGGGAACGCAGCCAACACGGCGTCAAGGCGCTGCTGGAGGAATGGCTTGTGCTCTCCAAGGAACCTTTTCCACGAACACACGCCATCCGTCGGACCAGCAACCCTGTGGCCAGTTTGAAACGAGGAGCGGAAGCCGCCCAGACCGAGATCCTCATGCAGATCGCGGTAGGCGAACCGCAGGTCCTTGGGGTCGCTGGGGTTGGGACCATCACACGCATGGGGACTGAGGGCACCGAATCGGGGAGGTGGCTTGTTTGTGTTCGTTGGCTTCCTGCTAAGTAAGGCATTAGGATCTACTCACATCGTGAGAAAAACGTTTGCTCACCGACGGTACGATGAAGCAGGCATGTGGCCCGGTGGGTCTGGGCTGTACGATGGGTCTGGGCTGTACGATGGGTCTGGGCTGTACGATGGACGGGGACTGTAGGGGAGTGGGCGGACTCGAGCAGTGTTGGCAGCGGCAGGTGAATGGGAGTTGGTCACCAGGGACATGAACGACGCGCCACCCCACGCCGGAGGTTGGTTAGGGGCTTGGGGCGGCTGCTGGTAGGCTGGGTGCGGGATAGGGGCATGGGACACGACTGTTGCGTCGCCCCGAGCTGGCACGACTACCTGCTCGTTGTAGGCAGCTTGCTGTGCTATGTTGAAGGGGTCATGGTTGTAGGGGGCCTGGTGGTGCATGTTGTAGGGGGCCTGGTGGTGCATGTTGTAGGGGGCCTGGTGCATGTTGTAGGCGTGGGTGTAACCTGGATTCGCCGCCTGCCACATGTAGCCAGGGTTGTAGGCGTAGTTGGCGTGGCCATTGGGCTGCACATAGGCCAGCGGCTGGTTTGGGAGATTGGGGCCAGGGTTGGGGTAGAGGCCTTGATGAACGTGGTACGCTGAGGGCATGGCTTGCTGCTGCGGCGTGTTGTTGGGGGCGCCGTGGACGAGGTTCGTGTTGGGCGGCTGTAGCGCATTGTAGGGAACGTTCCCACCTGCTTGCTCGTAGTACCCGGCGGAGGGGTAGCCCCACGGGTAGCCGTCGGGGTTCATAGCCTGCAGGCAGATACGTTAGCCTCTGATAACCCAGTAGAAGGGAAGAGGGGGAAGGAAGGACTTAGCCGGCGCTGATCATGCAGCCGCAGTACGGCACTATGCAAGGGCATAAGATGGCTGGGGAAGCTCGTGGCTTGACACTCACGTCTGGTGGTTCACCTCGCTTCGCTGGACGAGGGTTGGATTCGGTGGCGAGGGTTTGTGAAGAAGGAAGGTGGACGAGAGAGCAGAGAGGAAGAGGGAAACCACAAGTATGAGAGGGGTGGCGAGGAAGCTTGTCACACCGAGTGCGAGGGGAGCTGGTGGGTTGGGGTGAATACTAACGAGCTGGTTGTGTTTGCGTTCAAGTGCAGTAACAGTGTAGAGAGGAATGTGAGGTGGATGCGAAGAGATGAGAGGAGGTAAAGGTGAGAGAAGAGAGAGCAGAGATGATGAGAGACACAGAAAGTGAGTGAGTGGGTAAGTGAGCGTGGGGTGGACGCCTGGGTTGCGTTGGCTGACGGGTGACTGGGGACCCACCGACCGTCTTCCCTCGGTCAGACGCGCGTGTGCGCAAATCGCCTCGCCGAGGGAAGGCAGTCAGTCGCGTCAGCAGATTGCCCCCGTCACGTACGACGCGCACCACAGCCAAGCCAAGCAGGTGACGAGGCTGAGGCTGGGCGAGGGAAGGTGGTCGTGTCAGTGACACCAACAAGCCTCCTGGCGGTCAGCCCTCGAGCTCGAGGTCTGCGCGAGCGAGTCAGCGTCGAGCCCGCACCACGACCACCCTCAGTGAGGCTCTCGTACGATCAGTGCATCGCCATTCAGCAACTCATAGTCCCTGTGCTCACCAGCTGCGTTTTGCCAGACCGACAGGCTTGCTGGTCGTGTCGGCGTCGCCTACAACGAGAGTCAGACGCTGGACTGGGGGACAAGTATCACGCGCAGAAGTCATCCATCTGCGGGGACCCCATACACGGAATCAAAATTCACCAGCATTAATACCTCCCCCTGGTTACCCGGCGTTATGATACATTCCCCGGAGAAAATGTGGCACTATGCGGAATCAAAATGTCCAAATGCCTGGTCGTTTGGTGCAGACTGGGCTGGTGCAGGCGTGGGCGGGCAGGGGTGTGGGTGTCTGCTGCTCCCTCCGTCCTGTCCTGTCGTGCTCCTGCTGCTGGCTGCTGGCTGCTGCTCCCCACTCACTTGTGTTCTCGACCTCCTCCTCGACGAATCTTTCATCCAGCAAACAAAGTGGGTATCCTCGAGCTAGCTATCGACACTCGACATCTCTTGCCCGCGACGACAGTAGTGCTGACCGCGTCTTCTCTCCTCTCCGCTCGCCGTTACTCGCCGTTCGTTCACTCTTATCCAGATGGGAAGGTGAGTTTTGGGCAGCAGCAAGTTGCAGCGGCATGGACTGACAACCCCAGCGCCCCCAGGAAGCAGTCCAAGACCTACAAGGTCCCCAAGCGCCCCTACGAGGCCGCCCGTCTCGACGCCGAGCTCAAGGTGAGCAGAGAATTGGCTGGGAGCATGTTGGAGCAGGTTTCGCAAGTTGGGCCAAGTTTCGACATTGGGTCACGCGGGCATGGAGGAGGGGCATTGAGGGGAGAGGGGGGGCATGGGACCAGCGGCGACAGCAGCCGCGAGGACGAGCAGCGCTGCAGCGTCGCCGTGAGGCCCTCCCCGTCACTCCAACCCCCTACTGCAACTTTTCCAAGGCTTCAACCTGTTCCAACTTGGCTCCCAGCCAAATTTCACAAACGACCAAGACAACCACTCACACCCCTCACAGCTCGCCGGCGAGTACGGTCTCCGCAACAAGCGCGAGATCTGGCGCATTCAGCTCACCCTCTCCAAGATCCGTCGTGCTGCTCGTGAGCTCCTCAAGCTCGACGACAAGGACCCCAAGCGTCTCTTCGAGGGTAACGCTCTTATCCGCCGTCTCGTCCGCATCGGTGTGCTCGACGACTCGCGCATGCGTCTCGACTACGTGCTCGCCCTCAAGACCGAGGACTTCCTTGAGCGCCGTCTCCAGACCCAGGTCTTCAAGCTCGGCCTCGCCAAGTCGGTCCACCACGCTCGTGTCCTCATCCGCCAGCGCCACATCCGCGTCGGCAAGCAGGTCGTCAACGTCCCCTCGTTCGTTGTCCGCCTCGACTCGCAGAAGCACATCGACTACTCGCTCAAGTCGCCCTACGGCGGTGGCCGCGCTGGCCGCGTCAAGAGGAAGCGCGCCAAGGCCTCGGAGGGTGCCGGCGACGCCGAGGAGGAGGACGAGGAGTAAACGTCTGGTTCAGCCCAAAAGCCCCAGCGTTCCCTCTCTCGGTTTCCTTTGTACATTGCGGTGGTAGCCCATGCATCCCTGCTGCCAGAGCGACAACACGACACGGCAACACCCAGCCATTCAGACATGAAATGCATTACGTGCATTTGAGAGGATCGTGAGGGGGGGTACAAGGTACTAATGATACAGCTGCTCGTACAGGTTGGGGCAACTAAAACTTTGCCCGGTCTATGATGTCTAGCCCGCGGTTCACGACACCGCTCAAGCGCGCTGCAAAGCCTCTACTGCCTTTGCTCATGAGGTCGCGCTCAAATCGGTTGGCAACAGAGCCGAAGCGTGAAGCTTGGCGGACAAGGACGTGGTGTATGGCGGTCTTCGCGAGGCTGGGGCGACCGTCAGAGGCATGTCACCCGCTGTCACTCACAATCCAAATGCCGCACGGCCGATATTGAAGTGCTCGTGCTCATCACCACGCGTATGATGACGCACACGGGCACGACCGGCACTGTACGTGTAGTCGATGGACAAGAGCAGCCACGCTGCGAGTTAGGTTCCAGTCAAGAGGCAACTCACCATACACAAGATCTGCTCGGACTTGATGCACAGTCGAGCCCAGGCCAAAGTAGTGTGGAATCTTCATCGCCGTCAGGCCAAAGTTGAGGAATACGTTGAGATACACCGTGTCCAGGTCGTTGTGGTGTGTATCGAGCTGCGTAGGTGTCAGATGCTGAGGGGGTGTGGTAACCTACAAAAGCCACATGGTTGCGGTTCTCGAGCTGCCTGCTGAACCAACCGACAAAGGCTGCGCCGCGGTTGCGACTCGACCGGAGGGCGAATGACTGGCGCGTAGCTTCACGGCGTCAGTCGTGTTGGAAGCACACCATGTACTCACGGCCAGTCAGCAGGCGATCATGGTCGATACTCATATCCAGCGTGGTCGCGTCGATGAGGAACCCGCAGTAGGGGAAGTCTGGCTGTCAGCACAAGCGTATAGCTGCCACTCACAGCATGAGCCATCTTTGTGCATCGGCGCCACGGGGGCAGCTAGGCCACCTGGTGCCAGCTCAAAGGACAGCAGCGTCTTGTTGGGGGACACAAATGCGCCGTAGTCGGGGAAGCCGCGGTGCATCGTCTCCACGAAGCTCCGTGCCACCTTGTAGTCGTCCGTGATGAGGAGGAAGTCGTCAATATAGCGAAGCAAGCGCTGAGGGGGGTCAGCTGTGGGACAAACAAGTTCAGCTCACTGTCCCAGGCCGCCTTGTCCACTTGAGGTGTTCTGCCTCCATGGCGGCGTAGAAGAAGGAGCACAGCAGACTGGAGATCGTCGAGCCCTGGGGAATGCCAGTCCTCTGGCGAAAGAACTTGTTGTTGACCTTCCACACGTTACTCTGGATGTGTGTTCGCAGGAGCTGCACACAGTGGTCTCGAGTGACCTCCTTCCGCCGAACCTGGCATCAGTACACGACCCGCCTGATTACGCACCATGTCCACAAGGACGGCATTGCGGTACGGCCGAGCAATGTCTCGAGCGTACTGGGTAAAGTTTGAGACGTCGCCCTCATTCACGTCGGCGCGAGTCTTGAACAGCCGCCTTGCGGTTCCTTGGGACGCCTTGCTCGCGGGTGGGAGCAGCATGCAGTACATCATTAAGCAGTAGTCGTAGTCCTGGGGTCGTAAGCTCATGGCGCTTGGTCTCACGTACCTCGTCCAGGAGCCGTTCCACAATCTGCAGCATCTTGTCCTGCTTGATGGTGTCGAAGGCAGCCTTGATATCCATCTTGGCAAAGTAGAGCCTGGGCAGAGCACCATGTTTAGCCACGAGCTCGGTCTTGAGTTCATTGACAGGAGTGAAGATCTCGTTCGTGCCGAAGAGGGACGCGCCTAGTGATGCGCGTTTGCGGTTCTGCCAGGTGGTCAGCTCTGGGTTGTCTACTTATCTCATAGCTGCGTCTGTGGGCGGTGAGGGACAACCCTCACCTTCTCGAACGTGAGCACCTGGTGGACAGTGCGGAGGATGTCGTTTGCCGTAGTCACGGCCGGCTGATTGCTCGATACACCGAGGGCATTCTGAACACGCTGGTTGTCAGCTCCCACGGATTTGAGCAGCTCACGATTCGTCGCCCTAGGTTGACGATGGGTCGGAAACCGGTCGGCTTGGGGATGAGCCGCACGGCGGAGACACCGAGCTGCCCGTTGATGGCCGTATCCGCCGCCTCCTGGTCCAGCTCTTCGAGAAGGTTGTTCTCGAGCACCCTCAGATGGGGTTCGGCTGCCCGCGCCCACTGGTCGTGCGGGTAGTACACGGTCTCGTAGCGTGTCTCTGCCATCTCAGTGATGTAGAAAGACGACTGTGGCCTGTCAGCAATTATGTGGCTACCTCCTTACTCGTAGCAAAGGGATGAGGTAAGAATCGAAGAGCCAAGTTAGAAACTCCTGGGCAAGCTGGCGACGCTTGATAGCCTCCTGGGGAGGCACACGCCGGTCCTCCCCCACGGCAAGCCAGGCCAAGTCGTTGATACGCAGGCCCTGCAAGAGCGAGTGGACGCTGATCGGCTCGTACATCTTTGCGCGAACAAGCGCGTGGGCATCTAGGCTGTCAGTGTCTGTGTTCGTGCCGCACGCGACCGACTCACTTCGACTGATCACATTGCGGTTGTGCTCGCAACCTGTGATATAGCCTGAGAGCAGCTTGTGCAGCACCGAAGACAGGAACCGGCAGACCTGGACGTCAGCTCGATATGATTTCTTCTCTCTCACCTGATTATGAGACAGCGGCTCGAGCGGGGGAGCTGGTTTTGGTGTCGAGGTTGGCAGGGATGGCGGTTGATGCTGCACCGGCACATCGTCCGGCTTCGTTGGGCGACCTCGCTTTAACGGCTTAGGCGGGAGCGAGGGGTAAGACTCCTGCGACGAGGTCAGACTCGGTGCGATACACTGGATTTGCTTTACCAGATCAACATCCCTCTGTTCAGGTCAGCCTTTCTACGAGGTCTGGCGACCTACCTGCCGGTCGACACACATGCGGAGGAGAGCACGATAGTTGATCTTCTTCTGGGCTACCAGCAGCTCGCGCATCACGCCCAGCATCTGCCCTGTACGCTTGCCCTTGAGTGCGCTCTCGTCAGCCGGCGTCGAAGGGAACACGACGCGGAGGAGCTCGAGGCATTCTTGATCCGTGGGGAGGTGCGACGGGTCGCTGTAGAACTTGTTCAAGGGGTCTGGTGGGTGAGCGGCTTTTCCGGGACTCATGACCCACGGCTCCGCGGAAGACCATATACAATAGTCCTCGACGCCGTTCGCGACGGCCTGCCGTAGAACATTACCTGGCGAGCAAGGATCAAGTCGGCCGCCTTGGTCGACGGCACGTTGGCGATCGGCGCCCCTGCCTCGCCTTTACGACGCTTGGGCCGCTCGCGGCCCTTGTCGACGGCCTTGCGCTTCGGCGCGGGCTTGATCTCGCGCCTGGCCTTGACCTGGTCGTAGAGCTTGTATATCGGTGGCCCGGACAGCTGCATGTAGCAGTTGTTACCGAGCTGCGCGAACAGCGCCGTCGTGAGGAAGAGGTAGCGGAACCTGTCGTTGCCGAGCCTGAGGTCAGCTGGGGGCGTGGGGGTGCCAAGCTCACCTCGACCGCAGGATCCTCCATGGGAGGAAGCGCAGCTCGCTGCTTGGCTGGCTCGCTAAGCCTGCATCGACTCCAGGGCGTGAGATGTTGATCTTGCGGTCCGTGGTCTGCTGTCAGCGCAGACGCGGAAGACGTCACCTACCTTCGGCCCGCAGAGCACGTCACGACGGTCACCGCCCCCGCGACTCAGCTCGCGGATGATGCGGTCAAGAGCCTCCTGCTGCGTGCCATCTGCTGGGCCACCAGCTGGCCACTCGCCATGGTGGTGCGCGAGCGGCGCACAGATAATGTCACGCAGTAGTGCGTGGTACGCTGCCGGATCAGAGTGGTAGACCAGCTCGCCGTCACCGACCACGCTGGCAAGGTGGCTGCCCAGCGTGGTGAGACGGTCATAGTATGCTGATAGGGTCTTGTGCCGCAGTGTCTTGGGACCTGGGTCGCCGCGACTTGACTCCATGTTGGAGCAAGCTGGGCATGAGATGAGGAAGAAAGGAGGGATGCGAGATGCGACCAGTGACGAAATCCACCAAAGGGCGAGTTGCGTCAACTGCCCTTGTTTGGTTCCACCTGCACGTGATTTCTGGCATCAAGCATTGTACACAACGCGTACACTATACTGCGCCTTTTTCGATTCTATGCACTGTGTATGCTATGCCCCGCGCCCCGCCCCGCCCTGCCCGGCCGGTCGCACAGCCTCACGGACGCTCGTCCTCCCAGCGATAGCCCATCGTGTCGGTGAACAGGCGCTGTGGCGGTCAGCGCAGCTTCGTCCTCCGCCACATACGTCTCTCACGGCGCGCACGCTCTCGAGCAGCTCCCAGACCGAGTAGCGCTGGCGCGTGGCTTGGTCGACGATGCGGTGGTGGAACGCGTACAGCATGTCGTTGATGAGTGCCGCGAGGCGCTGGTCGACCTCGTCGGACGTCACGGTTCTGGGGGAAGTCAGCTGGGGCAGGCCCATGCCGCGACTCACCGGTCGTACCAGAAGCACCACTCCTGCGGCAGTCAGCACAACCCCAGACACCACTCACATAGGCGATGCGGGGGAAAAACTCCTTGAACCAGAAGTGCTGGTTGGACGGCGTGTGTGTCGGTCTGAGCCTGGTCCGTCAGCGGGGGCTATTGCAGCAACGGCGTGCCCGTACATGCTCTCGGCGATCTTGATGTCCTGGGATCCGCTGTCAGCTTCTGTGGAGAATTTGACCCACGTCAAGGATGAGGTTGTCGACTTGGTAGCGCTCGAGCTCTCTGCGGGTGTGAGTGGATTGCTGCGGGTCTGACCCACTCAAGACGCCACGACTCGGACTCGGGGGTCATGTACTCTGGGTTGAGTGAGCGCGGTCGGGGAGGAGACGGGGACGTACGCGTCGTCGTGAATGGCTCGAAGGACGGCCGGTACGCAATCTGGGTTGGCCGGCGGGTGCCTACGCCGACTGGGTTGGGCGGCTGGATGGGTGGGAGCATGGCACAGGCTATGTCGGAGACGAGGAGACGAGGAGAGACAGCAAGTGAGTGCGAACTGTCGGGCGAGGTTGTATATGTTCCCTGTCCGGGCGACAAGTGATCCGCACTGGCGGCACTGGCTCGCTCGTGAAGATCAGACAAGATCCGGAGACGCGAGCAGCCCGTGGGCCGGGTGAGAGATAACGTGGTAGCGGGGCGGCTAGCGTTGTGCTTTCTCGTGGATACAATGGCCCATCGGCCCGCCCTCATGCCAGTCCGGCGCATTAATGCCCATTGTGTCGCCTCACCACGATTGATGGAAGGAATGCGCTGGCCAACTGGCATCACGCTTCATGGTTCATGCTTCAGCTCGCGGGCCTGGCCCTGTCGCACCACCGCGCCCCAGCCGCGTGCGTAGCCACCAATGCCGCCGTGTGGGAAACGTCGCAGGCAGGCCCAGCCCACAGCCGCACCCATTCCAGTCGTATTTACCGATCAATCAGGCGCCGATCTGTGTAGGTGGAGCGTGTGCTACATTGGGTCCGCTGGGCGAGGAGGTATGTGCTGGGAGGCGAGGCGGGCGTGGTTGGGGGGGGGGGGGTAAAGGCAGACAGGTGGCGGCATGACTCGCACTCGTTGTGCCACGATGCCACGAGGTTGACATGGTGCGTTCCTAGCTCGCGCTCGACTCGCGCCATATCTCTGGCATGATAGCCCGAGCGCGAGATTGTCCATCGCCTCGAGCTCAATTACGCCACAATGCTGAGTCGCATACAGCGCCGGGGCCACGATCTAATGAACAGGATGATCTACAGAAGCGGCAGTGGCCTCAAGCTGGCGCTAGCATCTCGGACAGTCAGACGCGTTGGATCCACCGACAACAAGCAGGCAAGAATAGCACGGAGAGAGCCGGTCGCGAGCGCTCGGCCTCTTCCCCATTACACTATCTACCCTCGGCGCCGTCGAGATAGAAGCTTGCGGCGGGGCGCTGGGATTCTCGATCCGAGGCAACGTCCTGTCCCACAATTTGGCGTAGCGTGCCCAGATCTCGGTGGCACGGTCTGCGTGCCACACGGGCTGGATTCTGGGTATGGCTTCACACCGTGCCGACGTGGAAAGGTCGACGCTCTATACGGCATCGACGCGATCATGAGCACAGGATGTTGCCACAGGTGTGCGTGTCGGCGGAGTCACTGGACTGTCAACGCTACGCGCCGTGACGAGTCCCGGGAGTCACGTCCAACCTCCTACCTACCAGCCCCCAAGCACCTCCAAACACCTGGCCTACGAGAGCTATGTACCTCCTCTGCAAGGCCGGGGCACACCGACTCGCTTGTCGCTTGCCAATGGCCGCCCCGACGTGCAGCAGCGTGCCATGCCCGAAGCCTTCCTTGCCCGGTCGCTTTCCCACACGTCCTTCCATTCCTTCGCCGCCGCATGAACGGCGTCTGCTCTCTCTCCATGAATGCGTGGCGAGTTATGCTGCCCGCACGCACAGTCACCCACGTCCACTTGACGCAGTCGCCACTGACTGACACACGTGCAGTGGTGGGCACCACCACCTTTGCCGCCTGCCAAGCTGCGCGGCGCGCCACTCAGGACAACAATAGCTCCGAGGGTGGTGTGGTCGCGGATGAGAGTTATGGGGCCCGCACTACGCTGCACCGAGTGTCGGTCGCCAGCTTTTGCACAACGAAAGCACTCGCTCGCTGCCCCGCATTGCCTCGAGGTACGACTTGCCCATGTCTCTCCCAACCCGTGTGCCATGTCGCCACATGGACGCACCAGAGGCCATAGGCACGCACATTCAAAAGGCTATCGCAGATTCAGTGATGCTCAGGGCGAGCAGTGGTGTCTGGTGCAGGGCTTGTTCGGTACGCGCTAGTGGCGTCACGCGGATCGTACAGCTGGGTGCTCGCTGGCGTCGCTGGCGTGCGCCTGAAACGCGTCTGCAAGGGTTGCCGCCCGCTCGCCCGTCGCGTCCCCGCTTTGACTTTTGTGCGTCGTGGCGTTGTGGGTCAGTTGGAGGCCACACCACTCGACTCCACCCTACAGGATACAGGGCTCGACATGCACCCCAGTCGCAGCAATTGCCAGTCTGGGCCCAGCGTGGACGTCGCAGCTGCTAGGGTCACCTGGCAATGCTCGGGCACCGCGGCAACTACCTGCTTGCGAACGACGACGACGGCGACGACCACGGGCCCGGGATTTTGGTCCTTCTCCTGGCAGAGTGTGAGTGTCACACTTGTACTACAAACTAACCACCAAAAGCAAGAGCGAGCAGAGCAGCAGCAGTAGCAAACAGGCAGCGCCTGGCCTAACTCGACCCTCCCTCCTTTGCCTCGTCCTCGTCCCCTCTCGTCTCGTCTCCGTCTCTCTCTCTGTACTCTACTCTACACTTGTCCGACCAGCTCTGCGAGCGCTCGACATACTACGACGACACTCTACCCGACGCTCATTACATCGCGACCACACACGCCTCTCGCCCGCCCGCACGCACGCACACTCGCTACGACCACCGAAGCTGCTGCCGACCACGACCACATCAACCCCCTCTGACGTACCCAACACACTCACCTACGACAACACCTCAGCATGACCTGCGTGCTCGTCCTCGCGACCGTTCTCCTGGCCCTGGTGGCCCCCGCCTCCGCCGCGCCCCGCCACCGCAGGGGCAAGCGCTGTGCCCGCAAGTCTACTGCTGTTCCGTCCACCGCTGCGGTGACGTCCGCAGCCGCTGCTCCGATCAGCAGCGGTTCGGCCGTCGCCCCCGTCCCGGCTGCCAGCGGGAGCGCGGTGCAGCCCCCCGTCACGCACAGCAATGCCTCACTCTTGGCCGAGCCCGCCGACGAGAACCACGGCCCCGCGCAGTCTGGCTCGTACCTTTTCGCCGCTGTGCCGTCCGGTGTGCCGGTGACGGTCAACTCGACGGCCAACTCGACCACTAACTCGACGACCAGCTCGACGACCGTGGTGCCGACGTCAGCCAATGTCACCAGCGTGCTGCCTACATCTGCCAACTCGACCACTGTTGAGCCCACCTCGTCAGCTTCCGCCAACTCGACGACCGTTGAGCCTACCCCGTCTGCCTCGGCCAACTCGTCCGCCGTGTCCTCTATCATCGAGTCCGTGACTTCTATCTTCAACTCGACGACCACTCCCGAGCCCACGTCCGCCAACGCGACCACTGTTGAGCCTTCTGTCAACGCGACCTCTGTCTCTGTGACTTCGGCCGCCCCAACGTCCTCGTTCTCGGCCAACGCCACGACGGTGGCCCCGAGTGACGTCGCCAGCGCGACCTCCCCTACCAACTCGACGTCTGTGGACTCTGCCTCGACCACGAGTAACATCTCCGCCTCCAGCACCGTGTCGTCCGCTTCCAGCACCGGATCCGCCACCCCCACGCCCGCGCCCACTGGCCCACAGACCGGCCCGGCCGACCAGCAGAACCTCCTCCTCGACCTGCACAACACGCTTCGCGCCGAGTTCTCGGCACCGCCCGTCACCTGGAACGACTCTCTCGCAGAGTATGCGGCCAGCTGGGCGCCGCACTGCACCCTTCAGAACTCGGCCGGTGCGGCCGGTGAGAACCTCGCCGCCGGTGCGGGCAACTATGACCTCACCGCCCTCTTCAACTACTGGAGTTCCGAGCAGAACCAGTACGACTGGAGCAACCCGGGCATGGTGGGCAAGGACGGATCTCGCGTCGGGCACTTCACCCAGGCGGTGTGGCAGGACACGACGTCGATCGGCTGCGCTTGGATCTCGAGCTGTGCCCCCAACACCGTCTTCCAGGGCATTGACTCGACCATCCTTCTGTGAGTGGCGGTGGTGCACAATGTGACGACGACCCGTGCTAACCTTGCAGCATCTGCGAGTACTGGCCCCACGGCAACGTAGTTGTCCCCAACAATGTCAACTGGACGCAGCAGTGGTTCGAGACAAACGTCGGTCCAAAGCTCTCTAGCTAGTGTGACGACGCAGGGCTTCCCATTCAGTGGACTCTATTAGGTTGTTTGTTGCTGTGCCTCATCCCTTCCTACCCTCCTCCTCCCCTCAGTATCCTATCCCTCTCCACGCGCTAGCGCAGAGCGCTATGCCTCCCTGTTTGTGTACTTGTGTGCGCTTGATGCGTCTATGCACGTGCCTCTCCCCCGAGACATGGGACATGTTGGTGTTGTGTAGACACGGGACATGTTGATGTCGTGACGTCGTGTCTCAACCACACGGGGTGTTTTACGCGGTAAGACAGCAACAACAATAACCAAGCCGAGTTTAGTTGCTACGATATAACATGGTGCCCAACAGTCTGTCTGATCACTAACAACATCTAATAACAATCCAACTACAGCGCTCACTGCAGGCCGAGGAACTGCTTCGCAAAGTCGCCCGCACGCTCATTGGCATCATTGAACGCAGCCATCGTCGGCGCGTGCGTAGGCGTGGGGCGTGCGCCGAAGCCGTGCGCCGTGTCGGGGTACGTCTTGAGCTCGAACGGCACGCCCGTCTCCTTGAACGTCGCCTTGAGCTTGTCGACCTGCGCCTCCTTGAAGAAGTGTCTGGGGCGGTGTGAGCGGCGACGTTTCCCGCTACTCCACTCTACTCGACTCACTCGTGCGCTGGATCGCTCAGGAGCCACAGCGACGGCTTGGTGAACTTTGCCCAGCGGTCCGCCTCGACACCGGGGTGGATGAGCACGCCGGCGTCGAGCCCCGCCTCGTCGCCCTTGGACAGGAGGTGCGCGGTCACGCTCCCGCCGCGGCAGTACCCGACAGCCACGAGCTGCGTGTAGCCTGCCTTGCGGAGGTCCGCGACGGCCTGCGTGGTGTGTAAGGTGCTGCGTCTCGCTCGCGCCTTCGCCGCTACCACACTCACCTGCTCAGACTTGGGGTTGACGGCGCCGTCGCGGATGCCGCCGGCATACGGCACAACCTTGAGCAGGCTCAGCTTGCCGAAGAAGGAGCTAAGGAAGCCCTGGTTCGCCTTCTGGCCGGGGTATGCCTCCATCGCGGAGCTGAGGTAGTCGGGCGGCAGGCCGGCCGCTGGGCGTGTTAGCTTGTCCCGGCGCGACACCACGACGCACGCATGTAGTCGGGCACGACGACGGTCACGCCGAGGCGGTCGGCGAACGCGTCGGCGAGGATCTTAGGGTTGGGCTGCGCGCGTGTCAGCGCGCCTGTACACACGATGAAGGTAGGTAGGTGCCACGACGCACAATCTGGAACCCGAAGATGTCGTAGAAGAGCACCAGGGCCGCCTTGGGGTTGACGTTCTTGCCCTCCGGGTGCACGATGTACCGTCCCAGCACGACGTCTGGCGCCGAGCCGGGCGCCTGGAACTCGCCGCGCGGGGTGCCGTTCAGGACTGAGCCCTTGATGCAGCACGGCGAGATGGGGAGGAAGGAGGATGCCATGGCGGGGGTGTGCTGGCTGGGATCTGGGGGAGGGGTGAGGTGTGGCCGCTTGTGCAAGACGAGAGGTAGGCGACTGGGGGTGGTGCGGCGAGACGGGCCTAGGAGTGGCGAGGTAGGCTGTGTGAAGTCGAACCGAGTCGCGCAGCTTGCTTTATGTATACCGCGACGCTCGACAGCAGTTCTCCCGCGTCTTATACCGCGCCGCTCCCTCGGGCATGCCGCAAAAGATATCAACAACGCTCATATCTCCCATGACGGCCCATGAGGCCCCTCGGCGAGGCACGTGATGGCATCCAGCCCGAAGTGGCTGTCGTGCCCGTCGGCGACGATGCTGCGGCGGGGGACTGCCTATCTGCGGCTTCTGAGCTTCCGTGTTCATCACTGGGGGTTCACGCCTCGTCCCGCCGGCCGGCTGGCTGTGCGCCGCACCGCGCAGTACTTACCAACTTGATGGATCTCGAGCTGCGTTCATCTGGACTCCGGCGCAGCGAACCGTCCACCATCTCGGCTCCGGATAGTGTCGGCCACCGGAATGCGGAGGCACAGATCGCGAAGGGAAGGGTTACATAACCAGAAAGAGGGTTCATGTCAGGCTGATACCACGTGCCAAACCAGCCTCACCCCATCAGTCGTCACCGACGCGCGGCGCTGGTGCAACGACATTGGCGTCACTGATCAATCCGACCGGAACGCATTCAGCTCTTCACCACCCAACCCACCCACACCACAATGTCCGCCCTCGTCCAGCTCCCCGCCGGCCGCTCGTTCCGCCGCTCCCAGGAGGCCAAGTGGGTCGACCCGCAGCCCGAGAA
Organism: Vanrija pseudolonga; assembly: GCF_020906515.1. Lineage (NCBI taxonomy): Eukaryota > Fungi > Basidiomycota > Tremellomycetes > Trichosporonales > Trichosporonaceae > Vanrija > Vanrija pseudolonga. The sequence continues at coordinate 3,077,099 of NC_085849.1, read as the reverse complement.
GGGCACGATCGAGCTCTCGCTCGACCAGGGCATCATCAACTTTGGTGCGTCGTTCCGCCGCCTTCCTTCGTCCGTCGCCCCGCTGACACGCCGCAGTCTGGCGCAACGCCGAGACCTCGCGCGCCGAGGACGAACTCCTCATCTTCCCCGGCGAGGCCGAGTTTGAGCGCGTCGCCAAGGACCCCTCGGGCCGCTCGTTTGTGCTCAAGTTCAACTCGTCGAACCAGGTCCACTTTGTGGGTTTAGAGCGCCGGACGCGAGCTGACCCGCCAGTTCTGGCTCCAGCGCGGCACGCTCGCCGAGTCGGACGCCCGCGCCGCCATCGACATCAACTCGCTCCTCCAGGATCCGAGCTACCGGTGGGTGTGGTTTGGGCCGATGACGACTGACCGCTCCGCAGCGCCGGCTCGGCACCGATTCCCGCTGACTTCTTCCCTCCCGCCACGCCTGCCCCCAAGACTGAGGGCACGCGCGACATTCCGGCCACGCCTAGCGCCCCGGCCAAGCCCTCCGCCGCTGCGGCCGCTGCTGGCCTCGCTGCCGGCCTCGCAGGTGCCTCGACTAGCGCTGCTGCCGGTGCCGGTTCGACCGACGCCGACGTCGACACGCGCGCCATCACCAAGGAAGACGTCAAGAACCAGGACATGGCGCGCCTTCTCTTCCACTGGGCTGACCAGCACCTCCCCATCCCCGAGGAAGGTGTGTAACTGTGCCGCATGGAAGAGCTGACCCCCGCAGAAGAGGCCAGCCTCACCGACATCCTCACGCCCGAGGTCGTCTCGCGCCTCGTCGAGGAACGCCCCGAGCTCGCCAAGTCGCTCGCGCAGCACATGCCGCCCGACCTCACGCTCCCCGAGGGCACCGACACCAAGGCTGGCCTGCTCCGCGTCGTTGGCACGCCCCAGTTCCGCGACGCCGTCGGCAACCTCGAGATGGCGCTGCGCAACGGCACGCTCCCCGAGTCGATGATGCCGTTCGTCCACCTGCCCGAGGACGCCGCGTGGAGCCTCAAGAACTTCCTCACGGCGCTGCGCGAGGTCAAGGACGGTGACCAGACTCAGGAGCCCGAGGACGGTGACGAGAAGATGGACACGGATTAGGTGTAGATTGTAGAGCATGAGTCAGTCACTGGAAGATGCACAGATCTAGGTGCTATGTGCACGATGTTCGAAACCAGCTGCAACTCGAGGTGCACACAGTTAGTAACCAACTCCAGCTCCTCCGCCACCACATCTGCCCGCACCACTGCACCACACATACTTCTGACGTGTTCATAACACTTCTGGCTTCACTTCTTTCATCGCCCCCTTGCTACTCTACCCAAAGCTGCTGCTTGCGCCAGGCGCGGGTTGTTTTACAGGTGGAGAGGACCAGTAGGTCCTCGCGGTCATTGGCGAACGAACGCAACGACTAGAGATGGGAAACACAGTCAGATTGGAGAGGGAGGGAGTCGGGTGGGGTGGGGGTGGGGTTTGATCGCGTCGCGTCGGTGACGACGGGGTCGTATGAGTGATTTGGATGGGAACGGTCGAGTCGAGTCAAAGAATGAAAATTACAGGAAACGGGGGTCGGGGGTTAACGTCGTCGTCGAGGTCGTCGTCGACCCTACGCCGTAGCCTCGACACGCTTAGGCGGGGGGAGCGCCGCCGGTGCCGGGGCAGTTGGCCGAGATGTGGCCGACCTGACCGCACTGGTAGCACTGGGAAGTGAGTCAGTTGGGTCGTCTTCGGCTGTCCAACTCCACTCACAGTACGGCCCTGCTCCTGGGGGCAGTCGCGCGAGATGTGGCCGTCCTGGCCACAGTTGTAGCACTTGCGCGAGCCGCCAAAGCCGCCGGCACCGCCGAAGCCGCCACGGCCACCGCCGCCACCGCCCGAGGGGCAGTCGCGCGAGATGTGGCCGACACCGCCGCAGGTGTAGCACGACTTGTTTCCAAAGCCGCCGCCGGCACCGCCAAAGCCGCCCTGCTGGCCGCCGTAGCCGCCGCCAAAGCCGCCGGCCTGGGCGTCACCCGACTCGGGGCAGAGACGGGCAATGTGGCCGGGCTTGCCGCAGCGGTAGCACTCGCCGCCGGTGGGGCCGCCAAAGCCGCCCGCAGCGGGGCCCTGGGGGCACGCCGACGAGAGGTGGCCCTCCTGGCCGCAGGTGTAGCACGCCTTGGGCTTGGGCTGGGGGCACTCGCGCGAGAGGTGGCCCGACTGGCCGCACGAGTAGCAGGTGGGGACACCGGCGTCAGGGCAGACCTGGGCAATGTGACCGGCTAGCGAGGTTAGTAATCGTGAGGTGGTAGGTGGAGGACGGGAGGCGATAGCGGCTGCGGAGGCGGTTGTCTTGCCGAGAGTGTGCTTGGACACAACAAAAAAAAAAAGTTGGGCTTGGGCTATACCATGATGATGGCTGGGGAGCAAGAGGAAAGTGGCATTGCATGATCCGCAACCCCAACCCCGGCGGGTCAAGCTGCGCGTTCGTCACCTGGAGCTGTTGCGGCTGGCGACTTGCGTCACCAGCACCCAACAACACCAGGGCGTACACTCGCTGTGCCCGGCCCGAGGGAAAAGGGGACGATGCAGATTGTGTGACTATGTACGAGAGGCTAATAGCTCGCTCCACGCCTTCGCGCTCGCTCGCACCGCACCCACGTACACAGAACACCGCAACTTCGAGCAGGAGAGGGCGTCGAGTGAATGGGCAAGAAAGTCAAGCCCAGCACGTCGAGCCCCAGTGGTGTCTGGTGGGTAGCAGAGTGGACCAGAATCCTTCCTCCGCCACCCATAGAACACACTACACAACGACAACAACAACCACCGCCGCCGCAAAACACGACGACAACACCCTACGCACGCTGGCCACAGTTGAAGCAGTTTCCAGAACGAGGAGCGCCGTACATTGTCGAGCGGTTTTGTTTTTACTGAGGTGGTGAAAGGGAGGTGTCAGCAACAATTTTCGCTCGACGATCCCGAAGTGTGGCTTGGGACAGAGTGGAGGGGGTGCGGGATGTGAAGAGTCGAGTCGAAACGGCGCGCGGGGATCGTCGCGCGGCCAGCGGTAGGGCCGTAAAGATGTCTGATGCTCACCTGTTGTGTAAAGAGACGATGAAGTGGGTGGAGTGGAAGCGAGGAAGAGGAAGAGGGAGAGATGTAGTGGAGAGAGTGGGAGGGGGTGGGTGGGCGGCGCTGGAGCATCTGCAAGGCAAAACGCGGGAGGAAACCATCAGTCCTGCCGAAATCACAAGTGGGCGGGTCAGGTGAGCAGCCAGCCAGGGCAGCCGAGTCACACAGGCGCGCGCGCCGCGCCGCCAGCACAATCCACCACCCACCACCGCCCACACACAACTGCGTCACTGAAAAGACACCCAGGGTCCACACGCCCGGCAATACCCGGGAATTGAAGATCTGTGGCACCTCGACTGCCAAGGTCGACCACCTGCACCACCACACCACACCACCACCACCACAACACTCTCGCATGCCCAATCCTATAGGAATCATGACTCTGTTTAGAGGAAGTAGCTGGGGGATGTCGTCAGCAGCGAGTTCGTCACCTCGACCCGCGCGCGCCGCTACTCACCGGTCTCCAAAGTCGCCGAGGCCGGGGACAATGTAGCTGTGCGAGTCGAGGCCCTCGTCGACCCAGGCGGTGATCATGCGGAGCTTGGGGAAGCGTTTGCACACCGTGTCGGTGCCTAGTGGGGAGGCAATCTGGACGTCAGCTGCAGTGTCGCTAGGGGGTCCACTCACCAGGTTGAGGAAGAGGATCTTCTCCTCCTTGACGCCGTGCGAGAGGAGGACCTCGATGGCCTTGATGCATGAGCCGCCAGTGGCTATGTCGCGTGAGCTCGGCCAATGGCGAGGGTGACACACTGCCACTCACCAAGCATGGGGTCGAGGAGGAGGACGAAGCGCTCCGCAATGTCCTCGGGGAGCTTGGCATACTGCGGGTGGTTAGGACAAGCTCAAGCGTTCTGGGCAACCACTCACGAAGAGCTTGGGAAGGCAGGTCTCCTCATCCTGCAGGCGGCGTTAGTGTCGGCATGGTGCAGAGATGCAGAGAGATGGGCGAATGCAAGAACGCAACAAACTCACACGCTGGATAAGAATCTATTGTGGTGGGACCCGAACGGTCAGCATCCGGCACCGGCACCACGGTCATTTGCCCAGTCAACACGACACACCTTGCCAATCCTCACTGCATGGCGTCAGTACGGCACCTCGGTCCGCATGACAGGCATGCAACGTACCTGAGCGACAGCAGTCACGAAGGCCCGCCTCCATGGACTAGGCGAAATGTCAGACGTGCACGCGCGCGTTATCAGTCAAGCTTGCTGCCTCACCTCGCCAGCTTTGGATGTCAGCGCCACCGCCCAACGCGCCACAACTCACCCCGCATAATCGACACGCCGCAGATCCTGCCCTCGAAGCCGACACCGTTGAAGTCCAGGCCGACGGGCGTGCGCACCGTCTTGGGGACGACGGGGAGGTGGTTCAGGCCTGCGCAGGTCAGCTTGCTTCAGATTTTAGCCGGTCCGTGCGGCTGCCGCCAGCAACGAGCTGCTCCGAACACTTGCCTTCTTCGACGAGCAGGCGGATGATGCGGTCAGAGTAGCTGCTTGCTCAGTGTCTTGCCCTCTTGCTGTTGCCTCTTGCCCCGCCCTTGACACTTACAAGACAAAGTCTCCACTGCACACATCAACACCGACGACAGCAGAGCGAACCAGGCACACAACGTTCAGCGACCACCCACTCGCGCACCCAGCCGTCCTTGTGCTCGTATACCCACCGGTGAGTGTTCTCATCACGGATGAGCGTGAGGAGTGCCTGGAGCTGCGCGGTCGGGGGGAGCACGATCGCGTTGTCCGGCAGCTCGTACTTCTTGTCGCTGGCGACGGCGGCGGTGGTGGAGGCCATTGTGGGAGATGGGAAATGCAAAGTGTCAAGGGGATGGGTGGAACAGGGATGAGGAAGGCTCGTGAACGCTATCCAGAGGTTCCTTGAGCTCGAGTTGTCGTTATTAATGTGCAAGGAGGTATAGGAAAGAGTCTTATCGTCAGCTGGCTTGCTCGTCCCGATCTGCGCGGGGTGGTGTGGTGTCTGCTCTGCTCGCCAAAAAGTGACGTCGCGCGTTGCAACTTTCGCACCCACCCAGGCTCCAGAGGTGGCAAATTTAGCGCCAAACACGGGTCGCGTGCCGAACAAAGCGGGGTCGCGCGGGGGGGAAGCATGGCGCATGGGCTTGGCACCGATGCCTTGCTCTTCTTCATTGACATTACTATCTATGCAACTAAAACACATGATGGGAAACTATGCAGACAGAGACGAGTTTATGCAGCGGGGGCCTCGGAGGCCTTGAGCGCGCGGGCAACAGCGTCCTGCAGTCGGTCAAGGACAAGCTCAAAGCTCGGGTTGTCGCCGGCATCGGTCTGCCACTTGTTGGCCGCCTTCTGGACAGGCCCAAGGAAGTCGCTGCGAAGCGCGTCGAGGCGCTCACGGTCGGCAAAGCCAGTCGCATTGACCGTGTCACGCTGGAGGAGGAACCACACAAGGTTGGAGCATTCCGTCAACCACACGGGCCACATCGACGCCATGACATCGTTCAGCGGCCAGTCCAGAGGTCCAACAGGGACAGAGAACAGAATAGGGCCGAGCTGTTCGAGCAATGTGGGGTTCAGAAGAGGGGAGGGACCCGCCTTGGAGGCAATCTGTTCGCGCAGAAGGCTGATGGCAAGCACGCGAACACCTTCGAAGGGGTTCGACGGCTCGAGCAGCTGGCGGCGAGGTCAGATTTCAAGACCGGGTCTACTCGGCACCACTTGCCTGCTTCAGAAGGTGGATTCTGTCGTTGGCTCCGGGAGTAGTCGACACAATTGCTCCCAGAAGCTTGGACATGGCAAGGCGGGTGGTAGGCGACGAGTTGACCTGAATAAGGGGCATGACGAGCTGGGCGGGTCAGAAGATTACCTCTCGGTCAACCCACCTCAATGAAGAAAGTCGCCTGGTCGTACTCGAGCACCACGCTTCCAGCCTGGGCGGCATGGATGAGTGCCCACGTCACGACAGTTCCAGCATCCAGCGCACTGCCTCCAATAGCCAAAGTCAACAGCGGCATCGCGTCGGCAATGATTGTCTTCGAGGGGGCGAACTCCTCCTTCTTCGCTGCCAGCGCAGGGAGGGTGGAAGCGAGGAGGATCAAGGACGAGATTGAGGAGTGCGGCTTGACGCTCGAGGTGTTGATGATGCGCTCGACCAGCTCCCAGTGGTCCAGCCCGAGGGAAGTGGCAGTGGCCTGGCGTCAGCACACTCCCGCAACAATCGCCTCACCAATGACTGGTCGAGCACGGCCTGACCCTCCTCCCACTGCTCCGGTCCGTCAATCTCGGGGTGGAGGCCGCTGAACTGCGGGTGCGTGGCAAGGAACCACCGCGACGTGAGGTCTGCTCCGGAGCACGGCCCGAAGATCATGATCGCGGTTTGGAGGACCTCGGTGAGCATCGCCTGGGGTGTCAGTGGCACTCGCGACGCCAGCTTACCTTCTGCTCGCCGCCAGCGTCGGTGGTGGTCTTCGACCAGTTCCACCCCGCGGTGACGATCTTGGCCGTGCGGGAGAGGAGCGAGCGGGAGATGGGGACGGCGAGCTCGGCCGGCGCAGTAGCGGGCACAGCTTGAATGAGCGGGGTGAGCGAGTCCTGGAGGGCGAGCAGCGTCGGCGTGCTGCGCTGCGTCCTGAGGCGAGGAAGGGCTAATGTCAGCGCTGCCCCACGCTGGCGGTGACTCACCAGTCGCGTACATGTCCAAAACCGTCTCCACCTGCGGCAGGGCATACTCCCAGTCGAGCTCATTGTCTTCAATGTCCGTGTCTTCCTCGTCATCGCTGACAGCGAATGGGTCGGCCAGCTCGGTGAAGTGCACGAGCTGCTGGTTGAGAGCGAGGACGACCTCGCGCGGCTCAGAGTGCGCCGCGATGAGATCGAGGACCTCCTTTGCGTGCGTCGACGTCTTGACGAGCGGAAGGAAGGCAGGGATGACCGTGAGCGCTGCGTCCTCGAGCACTGAGAGCTGAGGGGTTAGCTGTCTGTGGGGTTGGTAGTCAGCTAACTCACACGACCAGCGTCCTGCTCGTCACCGCGCGGCTTGAGAACGTCCAAGCACGACTCGATAAACGCCTCGCGCACGATTGGATCGCGCGATTTGGCGAGCGCGTTGGTGAACGTCTCGAGCACGGCGGACGCCTTGACCGGGTCTGGAGTTGTCAACAAATGGACCTAGGGCGCTGTTACCATACCTTCGTGCTCTGTGGCCTCAAGGACGACCTCTCCCAGACTTCTTGTGACCTCTGACACGTCCTCCATTGTTCTGCTCTGCGTTGCGTGTATAATGGGCAGTTGCAAGGTCCATGCTCAGTATCGTCTCTTGGTGTGCTGGCTGGTCACTGCCGCGCCTCGACGCCTCCGGGACACCCACCCAGTGACGCGTTTCAGTGGTTTCCGCCACGTGTCAAAAACAGGGAGGAACGGATAAAGCGGAGACCCGTGCCTTCGCCTCCCAAAGACAACAACAAATCAGTCACATTGACCTGCATCTCTCCATCACGCACAATGCCACCACAACCACACCCACTGCGGAGGATATCCACCGGCTCGTTGTCAGGCCTCGCACGGTCACAGGCCGACGCGACAGAGTCACCCTCGGGCCTCGACTTTCTCGCGCCGGCACTCGCAGACGTCGCGGACGAGGCCGCAACGCTGGCCACCAACATCCAGCGCATGAACATGCTGCACGACGCGCTGGGTACATTCAATGAGGGCTTCGCGGCGTACCTGTACGCGTTGAAGATTAACGCGTTCTGCATCGAGTGGCCAGAGGTGAGCTGTCCGGCGCTCGGCATCCAGCTGACGACCAGGCGCCGGTCCCAGCATCCTGGGAGAGGCTGCCCGAGTTAACAGGTGAGGATGGGAGGAGACGGCGCTGACCCCAGCTCCTCCTCCAAAAGAGCCAGAACCAGAGCCCGTGCACGAATCACAACAGAAGGCCCGGGTTCCGCCCACGCCCGAGTCCAAGTCGTCGTACCGCGACCCAGACATGACGTACGCGACTCAGTTCGACTCGCCGCCTCCTCGGGCGACTGCTCGGGGCAAGCCGAGCGCAGTGGTCGGGAGGAAGCCTCCAGCACCGGCCGTGGCTGCCAAGAAGATCTCACTAGCAGCGAAGAAGAAGCGAGACGTGAGTTTCGATTGCTTGATCCGAGACCCATCTGACCAGTACAGCTCGAGATTGCGCAGATCATCGACACGCAGCTGCCGCTCGAATACCGTGGCTCAGATCCTGTATGTGGACGAGATGCTGCGAGTATGGCGCTGACAATCAGAACGCACGATACGCCATGGAGAAGGTCATTGACAAGCTCATGGGCGAGACTCAGGGCCTTGCAAGTGAGCTTTCCACTCCCTGTTGCAGCTCTAACTCCCCAGTCACACAAATCGAAGCGCCTCCAGAGCTCCAGCGCGTCCGTGTCAACAAGTGTCTGATCTCGCTTATCGCCAAGAAGCTGGTCACCAAGACAAACGAGGGGGTGAGTTGCCACGCCCCGCACTTGCAACTGACACCGCAGGGAAGAAACATCTACCGCTGGGTCGGACAATGAGTCATGGACCGCTGTTGTATTATAATCAATCCAAGATGCCCATTCTAGATGCCCATCCTGGACAGCGATGCCGTGAGGGACAGCTCGACGTCGTCGAGTTCCTGCCGTCAGCCCCACCTACACCCACCACCCACCTTGTTCTCCTGGTCGAGCAGGCGTTGCCGCATGGCGCACCACGCGTCCCACGTGAGGTCCTCGAAGCTCTGGCGGCCAGAGCAGACATCTGTTTCGCCATACCTCCAGATCTCGTACTCGCCCGTGTCAAAGTCCTTGCTGTCAGCGCGATTCTCCCACCGCCACATGCCACAAAGTACGCCCAGCGCGGCTCGCCGGTCCACTCGCGCCACGGGTGGTCCGGGAGTGCGGTGCACGAGCCGTCCATGACCTGGCGGAGCGTGTCGAGCGGGCGGCGGAGAAAGACGGAGCCCTGGTCGGGCAGCCTGGTGTCTGTCAGTCTGCGCGCACACACACACACACGCGCGCGCGCTCACGCGACCGACCACGCACCACTGTACCTGCTTGAGCCGCCACGACATCTGCTGCATGTCGGCCTTGTTGAGGCTCGTCGCGAAGATCCACACCGTCATGCCCGCGTCGGGCCACCACTCGGGCGCGATGAACGAGCCCTTGCGCACGCCGTTGATGATGAAGCCGACGGTCGACATGGAGGAGGTGTGGGCGATGACAAAGTCGTCTGGGGACGATGAAACGCAGGCCTGAAGCGCCGCACGACCACCGACGACGCTCGAGCCGATCATCTCACGCCGACCGACCGACGACGGCGCCCATAGCGCTGTGTGCTACATCCATGCATACTAACGTGCTATGACTCGCCATCCACCTTTCTATCGCTCATCGCCGCTTCCCGCTGTCAAGCAGGTTCCAGAACTTGGCCACCACCTGCCTGTCCGTGTGCCGCTTGAACTTGTCGATCTTGAAGTCGGTCACGTTCCAGTCTTTGATGGTGGGGTTGGTCGCCTCGTTGTGCCACTGGAAGTAGGCGCCGTTGACTGGGATATCAGCACTGCGACAGCGGCGGCCCGACTCACCATTCCGGAAGAGAACCTTGGGGTCCATCCACTTGTACGGCTTGAACTGCCACGCCTGGCCAGTTGTCACGACGCAGATGACACGGTCCCAGGCGTCGACACCAAACTTCTGCAGCGCTTCGACACTGTCCACCACGTAGTATTTTATCTGTGTCTCGCCCGTTGGACTGCTGCGCTTCCGCAGGATCGGGATCATGTCCTCGGACCGAATGTTGCCCTGCGCCATCTCGTTTTGCCGTGCTGTTTCTGAAGGCTCAAAGCTGGTGGTCAGTCGAGTCCACATGGTGCACAACTCACATTCCCTGTTCCAAGAACTTCTTGACGTTCCACATGGTGAGCAGAGACGTCGGCGACGACGAGATGAGAATGATGGGGTGTGCCGAGCGCTTCTGGCGAGAGGCATTCCGGCTCGGGTCGGCAGCGACGGGCTGCTGTGGTTGCGAGCGCCCAGACTTAAGGGCTTGCTGGGACGCTCTAATCTTCTCGTTCATCACCGTCTGGACAAACGACGAGAAGTTGTTGACCTTGCCGCCGCTCGAGACGCGCAGCACCGTGTTCCGGTCCTTGAGCTCCACCTCCTCGGCACGCAGCTTCTTGCAGAAATCGCGGTCGGCAATGTTGACCTCGTACTTGCGCTTGGCTGCTGGGGCGCTTCTCGATGGACCAGCCTCGGCCGACGCAGGTGCCGCTGCAGTGTCCGCTGCTGGAGCGGCCGCCGCTGCCGCCTTCGCTGTTGCGTGTTATCGACCGCCCACTACCCCATCACAGCACTCACGGTCCTCTCCCTTGCCCAGCACACGAACACCACCATCCGACGACCCCTGCAGGAAGTCGACGACACCACGCCTGTCCGTGATCGCGACGTAACCGACACCAGCGGCCTGACCCTTCATGAGGTATTCACGCACACCAGTGTCGCGCTCCGTCCACGCGAGCCACAGCTGGCCAACCGAGTAGAAGTCGTCGCGCGCATCCGTGCGTGCATAGCGCGTTGGCGCGTCCTTTGGGACGATGACTGCGTCCTTGCCATCAGGCTGGGGGAACGAGAATGACGAGGCATCGGGGAGGGCGTCCGCTGGTGCGCCGGCGTCGGTCAGCAGCGCCGCTGCGAGACTTGGCGTCGCAATCGACTGGCGGAGGAGGTCGAGGGGGTCGGTCGAGGCCATGATGGATGTTGCCTGCTCTGTGCAGGATGCTAAGGAGCAGATGTATTATTCTTGAACTGATCGCAACCTCCAGATCAGAAGTCGTTGTTTCCAGGTGTCCAGATTAACATTACGTAAAGCTGAAAGTGGGTTAGTCCAGTCAGGTCTTTTGGGTGGAGGTGCACCACCTCGAGACGCGTTGTTTTCCTCATTCTGTCATCTCATCGTCTTTTGTCCACAACATTGCCTTGTGCAGGTCTAGACATGCTCTACACATAGCCCCAACGCGTAATCTGTCGCTCGTTTTACTACAATCCAGCTTTATGCTCCTGCTGCCGGCCAGCGATGGATATCCCCTTTGAGAGGTGGGTTCTCGATGTCGCCCGGAGGCTAACCCGCCAGCTTCGCGGACCTGGTGTACCGCATGGGCCATCCCCCAGACTCTAAGAAGCGGAGTCTTCCGGATGGTTCTTCCCCAAAGCTTCCTCCCGAGAAGATCTTCCTCTCCTGGATTAATCACCATGGAAGACCACTTGCCCGCCATACCGGGAAGCGCCTCTTCCGCCTCCTCTTCCCCCATGATGGAACCCGGCGTCGATACGGACTCAAAGAGAAGCGGCTGGCCGTCCATCTTGAATCTATCCTCTGCATTAAGGGCTTGGCACAATGGGACTGCGTCGACTGGGAAAAAGGTGGCGTCGGTGGCACTGGGTGCCTCGGTCAGGAAGTCCACAACTCGATGGCAAGGAAGGTGGGCCCCAGGCCTCCGCCGTTCTAACCCACCAGCTCCCTCCCGAAACCAAGTCTAACTTGACACTCAGTGAGCTTGACAAGCTGCTGGACCAACTTGCTGCGCCATCCCCATACTCTCAGCTTTCTATCCCCCCTGTGGACCCTCCAGATCCGGTCGTGATCCTTCGACAACTCTTTCGAGACTCCAACCTATCCGCAAACGCCTTAGGTGTCTTGGTGCAGGTAATAATGCGCGACCTTCGACCGCTGCTATGCCCACTGCCTACCATGCGCACCCGACATCCCACGGCCATGCTACGCCTCAAGATTACTGCCGCGCCACAACCGCTGAACATGCACCTTGCCATGTGGTGCTGGAACCCCGTCATGGCGCGGCTGTACCGCGATGGCAAGGGAGATATTGATTGGTGTGCCGATGCCGCGGAGAGTGTTAGTTCGTCTCCAGGTCAAGTCATCCCAGTGCCACCAGGACCTGTGCTCGGGGTGAATGTCCAGGTTTGTTAATGGTGTTCCTGCGAATCTCGATTAACTATGTTCAGATTCCTAAATGCCTGAAAGGCCGAGGGATTGGGGACTCATTGAAGCACTTCTTCAACGGCGATAACCCAACGTGCGACACCTTGGTTGCTGAAACCAAGTATGACGGGTACCGGTGGGTTGCAGGCGTCATCATCGCACTGACCCAACAGCCTGCAGATCCATGTCCAGATCGGCCACGACGGAACCACCGTCACTGTATTCAGCAAATCTAAACGGAACAGCACCATTGACCGAAGAAACACCCACTCGTTAGTGTATGACTCTTGCCGTTGCTCATCCGACCAGAATTGTTCTGGCAGCTCTCGGCATTCCATTGCCGGACGGCATGCCGGTGTATCCCACCCTCGCTTCTCGGCTCCGCGGCACACCTGCTCCGACCAAAAGGGTCAAGTCGAGTGTCATTCTTGAAATGGAGGCTGTTCCATTCAACGAAGGGGCTCGTGAAGGTGACCGTGGTCCGGGAATCGAAGAGTTTTGGTGGCTCGAGGCGGCTGGAGTCACTGCTGGCGCCGAGTAGGTCCCGTGCGTTCCATATAACTGACCCATCAGAACTGGAAGATCAAGAGCCTCTCATATCGGACGCCACCTCTGCCTCGTGTTCTTCGACATCCTCCACTTGGACGGAGAAAACCTGCTCACGGTGGCCTACCACTCACGTCGATCTTTGCTGAAGTCGGTCGTCCGCCCAATTCATGGATTTGTGAGTTGCTGGATGCGCCGCCTTTGGCTAACTCGCAGTCCATGTTCGCCATGTGTCAGTCCATCTCGCTTGACATGGGCAAGGACCACGCCAGGCTGTCCTTGAAAAAGGCCTTCGACACCGTGTGCGATGGCCGAGAAGGTTTGTGACATGGTGGGACTTCAAATCGTTAACAGGTTCTTCAGAGGGGCTTGTCCTCAAAGCCGACTCCTCAACGTACAATGATCCCAAGCTACCCTGGGTGAAGCTGAAGGTAAAGTGAATTTGTGGATTGCTCTGACCATCCAGAAAGACTACATCCAGGGACTGGGGGACACGATTGATCTCGTGCTTCTCGGCGCCGGCTGGGATATTGACCGCGCAAGAGAGCTTCGGGGTATGTTGGCTTGACAAACCGTTATGCTGATGGCCGAAGTCGACACCTCTGTCTTCACAACATTTTACCTCGGCGTACTCACCAACCGTGAGGATGTATACAAACGGCGCCATGCTCCCTACTTTGAGATCCTATTTCGGGTATCGTATGGCCTCAATCGCGACCAGTTGGAACTCTACAATGACCAGCTTCGGCTGGGTCGGTGGGCCAGCAAGCCATTCGATAAGGACGACCCGTGGAAACGTGTCAGTTGGCGCATTCTTGATGAAAACTGACAATAGCAGAGGCTGATCGGGCTGTCCTGGAAATATCACATGCCCAAATCTATGGTCCCTCCTTCTGTGCTTCTGGAAGCACCATTGTGCGCCGAGGTCATGGGGGCAGGGTTTCAGAGGCTCCCGTTCTCAGAGGTGAGCAAGTTGTTGGGCACTGGCTAATCTTTAGCTGTATGAGCTTCGGTGGCCTCGCCTAATGAAGATCTTCGAGAAGAAGGAGCGTGCATGGACCGCTGGTGGGTAGCGGTTTCTCCGGCCGAGCTGACCCGCCAGCTCTGTCGTCGAGAGATTTGATATCAACGGCCCGTCAAGCTCTAGGTTACGACCAGACGACCGCCTCCCTTCCGGTCTCACCTGAGCGAGACTCGATTGGAGCTCTCTGGAGATCTCACAGCACAGTGGCGTTAGAGGCTCCAGGGTTGTTGTCATCGCCGAAATTGCGCACGCCAAGAACGCCGACGCGCTTCGCCTCGGCGCCGGCCTTAAATTCGTCTCCACCATCAACACCGCCACGATCAGGGAGGAGGCATCAGGCAACATCCCCACTGTTCCAGCGACAACCGTTGACAGATCGGCCTGACAGCCAGAACAGTGATGATGGGATTCAGCTGCTGTCACCAATCACCAGCCCAGTGCGGGGAGCCGATCCAGCGTTGGCAACGGAAAGGACGTCCAAGAAGCGCAAAGTTGTCACAACCCTGCCAACGCCACCTGTTTCCTCCCAGCAGGCCGTCCCGTCATCGAGTCCCCACCGTCCCACTGCTGTCGCCAGATCTCGCCCACTATCTCTAGCATCCCGTATCCGCCTCGCTCGCAGTCTGAGCCAAGGGGGAACTAGCCACAAACCATAGCCACAATCATTAATAGATAGCGGAAGCAAAATGCCACTTTGCATCTCATCACCTCCACATTTCATCTTGCGGCGGGCAATATCCTTGTTGACATCCACCCACTTCACCATGCCGCGAGTATACACGCGCGCCATCGTCTCGACTTCGGACCAGGCGCAGAAGACGGAGAGCTCGCGCGCCGTCCTAAGGTCATACTACTGCCTGTGTGGCGACTTTCTCCTCGTCATCCAGGGCAAGCTGGACCGGCTCCCTCGCCGAAAGTGAGCTTGCCTTGCTCATTGCAGCCCCTCAAGCTCATACCGCAGATCGGACGGCGCGTACATTGTCCGCTCGCAGCCCGGGCGCAAGGGCCAGCCGGCGCGCAAGTTCAAGCTCAACGCCCAGCCGGGCACATGTGCGATTGTCAAGCGGTGAGCTGGTCCTCCGTGCGAAAGCTGACAACCAGGAGAGGAGACGACAAGCACGAGGTGCGCCAGCCGTTCGTGTGCTCGCGGTGTCGGACAGCCGGTGGGTTAAGAGGTTATTACGGAGCTGACGGAAGTCGCGTACCAGGCTGTTGCTGGACCCGCGGGCTCGGCGCCCTTCTTCTACATCCTCCAGGGCGCGATGACCGAGCAGCAGGGCAGAATACCCCCCGACGCGTTCGAGGGCGAGGACCAGCTGCCCCCTGCCGACGACGACAAGTGAGCCCGAGGAAGGAAGTAGTGCCGAACCATGCATATGTTGTACTAGTGCTACGACATGACAGACTAACACGACTACGACTACACGACGCGTCCTACTCTTCGTCGTCCTTTGCGGCGGCCGCCGCGTCAACCTTGAAGTTGAGCGACTCGAGTTTGCGCACCATGCGCGCGAGCTCGTCGCCGCGCGATCCTAACGCCTGCTCGAGGGGACGCAGCTGCTTCTGCCCGTACGCCTGCGACTCGGACACGCCTTCCTCCTTCTGTGCCGCCTCGGCGAGCGGGCGCACGACACCCAGCTGCTCCTTGAGCACTTGGGCGCGGTGCGCCAACGTCTGGTTCCGGCGCACCGCCGCGCCGCCGCTGACGCGCTGCCGCAGGCGGTCGAGCTCATCAAACCACTTGCGCTCGACCTGCCCAATCTGTGGTCTGTATTCGGCCAGCATGGCGCTGAGGACCGCGTCGAGGCGGTCCGCGAGTGCCACCTGCTCGACAACCATCTGCTCGTACCGCTCAGTGCTCGCAGTCGCCGTCTCGCGCGTCGCCTTGGCCTTGGCAGCAGCGTCGCGCAGCACACTCAGTTGGCGCGCGTACTCGGCCACCTGGAGATCGACTCGCCTCTCAATGACTGCAGACGCGGTGCGCACTGCCTCGGCCTGGGCTCTGATCTGCGACGAGGCGTCGGCAAGAGCACGCAGGTGGTCGGGCCCGATGGCAGCAAGCGGCTTGCCATTGTCAGGCAACTTGCGGACAGCCGCACGGGGGTTGAATGGTGTTGAAGGAGAGCGAATGCTGGCGATGAGAGCCTTGGTGTCGAACGGCTTGACAAGAAGCGACTGTGCGTCGGGAACGTCGGCTGGTGTTGGTTCGGCAGCGACCTCGGATGGCGGGGCGCCGTCCCCTCGGTCCTGCACTCTGAAATCTAACTCGACGGTCGCCAGCTGGCCAGAGGAGGCAAGGCCGAGGATACCGTAGCCCAGGGTGATGTTGCAGAACGTGACGGTGCCGACGATTGGTCTCGAAGGGCTGCATTGTCAGTTACATTCCAGTAGGCTGCGACTCACGCTGCTGCAATTAATGGCGCCACCTCGCTCGGAGGCAGATCGCCCTCACTGCCGTCCAGAAGCTTCTTGACCCAGGGTGCAACCGAGATCGCGTCGACACCAAACGAGCTTTGCACGTACACGACGTCGGGGTGGACTGGGTCAGACACCAAGGATGGGGTGTTCGCCTCGACCGCCTCGGGCTCCAGCGCGGCGGGGTAGGAGATGAGGATGGATTCGAGAATCGGGAGTGTGACATCGCCCGGAGCGGGATCCCGCGAGGTAACCCAACGGGGCTCTGGGGTGTCGATCGCCACGCCGAGGTCTACTCGCCCGGCACTCCATGCGATAGCAACCACGTTGGCGCGTGGGCCGCTGTCGTCTTCATTGTCACCTGACGCTCTCAGGACGATCAGGTCGGTCGCACTCTGCTCGTCCACGCCGTCACCGTTGCCCACCTCCTGAGGGGATGGGTCAAAGACGAGCGGGCCTTGGCGAACCAGAGGGCGGTGGACACCGGGAGCAGGGCTGCCAGATTCCGTCAAGTGTGGGGGATGGACGCGGACCATTCCTGGTCCGGGGGCTGGGCGGTCCGCCCTGGCTGTGGAAGCTGATGTGGACTCGCGCAGTCCGAAGCCGCGGCGACGGGCAGGGGACGCGTTCTGGTCGGCATCTCCATCGTCACGGGCGGTGCGTGCTTGGCGGAGGATGGCATCGACCCACTGCGCTTGCAGCGCGAGGCGGCCGGCGTACGAGGCCCGCTCGGCACTTCCCTCGTCGCCTACCTGTCCTGCATCCGCCTTCTCGAGCCGCTTCGTTCGCTCCGTGACCCATGCCGACAGCGACTGGAGGTATGTAGCAGGCACGTCGGCGTGCAGTGGCAAAGCCGGGCCCATGGTGTAGACGTCTCCGTTCGCCATGAGGACGTACACCATCAGCGGGCCAAAGTCGAAATCCCCGGCAGAGAACGTAAACGACGACGCGTACTGCGACAGGGGGTCAATCGCGGAGAACTTGGCCTTGACGCGTGTCGCATTGTCAGGGAGGAAGTTGAACGTCTGGACCGGGTCCTGGGGGCGGAGGACATCGTACTCGCTGCGGTGTCAGCTGCTTCCTCGTCAACGGCAGCTTACAAGAGCTTGCCGTCGGAAGCGAGAACCCAGAGAGAGTTTCCACTCTCGCCCCAGGGGTGCCAGATGACCTTGGTGAGCGCCGCAGTGGAGGAAGGCGAATGTTGGTACTCGTCGACATGAAACGACCTGACCACGACGTCGCCGCCGGTTCCGCTGCCAAAACCAGCTCGAGGAAGTACGAGGATCACGAGCTGGTGGTGGCCAACGACAGCAAGCAGGCGGCCGGTGGGGTTGACGATGATCTGGTGGATCGTGAACGTGAGGTGGGGGGACTTGAGCGTCTGGGGAATGTGAGCAATGAACCGCCTGTGAAACATCCAACCCACCTTGTACGCGCCGACGCTCCCAGCGTTCACCTCCCATCCCTCCCCTGCGAGGGTGGTTATTCTGACCTCCTTCCCGAACGCGACGATCAGGTCCTTGTCGCGCACGGCGATGCGCGCATTCCTTGGCGCCGGGAGTCCATCGGCAGATAGGCCAGGAGTGTCGACCAGCTCCCAGCCATCATCGGTGGACGACGACGCCGGGGGCACGAAAATGGCGTGCGAGCGAAGCGCCTCGAGCGAGAATGGCAAGGTAGACGCCATGTTTGCGAGGCAGGCTGTTGGGCCTTCTGCGTGTTGCGCCAGACGTGTGTTGATGAAGGCGACAAGATCAAACAAGGTCGAGCAGTTCAAGTTGTGCAGGTTGCGTCCTCCACAACAGAAACAGTTGGTGGTGAATTTTGCTTCCGTCTCAATCGTCATTGTGGCTCTCGTCCTATCTCCATTGTCCACACCGGCGTCATCAAGCCCTTGTCCACCAAGCATGGATACATTGTGCATGCATATACGACTAGGCCTTGGCCTTGGCCATGATGGGCTCGGCTCCAAGCTGACCCTCCGACACCACTTTGCCCTCCAGGTTCTCGACAACCTCGCGACCAAGCTCTTTGACACGCTCAACGTCGTGGCCTATGAGACTGACATGGACGCCCTGGTAGAGGTATGGGTCTGTTAAATCGTCAGATTTGCACGCAAGTGAATAGCTCACATGATCCAACGCGAATGCCCTCCTTCCTGACCCTGTTCTGCAGCTCTGTGAGGTATGGGGCGATCTTCGACTCGGGCCAGCTGTGCCACCATTAGATTCGCTGCCGTCACTCCTTCCCCCCAGTATACTCACGCGGTGTAGATCAGGTGACGGAACGGCTTAGCTGACGACGGAGGCAGGGGGAGGTACGGCACCAGGTCCTGCAAGAGCTGCTGGAAGAGGCTGGGGATGCCCGGGAAGATGCAGAGCTGAGGGGGTGGGTGAGTATGATTGCCCGACTGCTACATCCGCGGGGCGTACCTTTCCGGCCAGACGAACAACAGGAACCCACTTCTCAGGCGAGACGTGGATCACCTCGCTCCTGGCACCACCCTGCCCATCACCACCGTGGCCGCCCTTGGCAGTAGGGAACAGCGCCATCCGCTCGCGAGCGGTACGCTCCGCTTGAGAAGCAGCAGCCAGCTCCGCACGCCTCTTCTCGGGTATCCAGGCCCTCATACGATCCAGGGTCTCCTGGTCATGGGTAAGAGGGAGGTCGAACGCCTTGCCCAGCGCCTCGTATGTGATATCTGGGACATATCATCAGCTAGGCCCATCACCCGGCACTCCATCGAGCTCACCATCGTGAGTAGGGCCAATACCTCCGGTAGTGACGACAAAGTCATAGTTCTTGGTCATACGCCGGGCGGCTTCGACGCTATTCGGGTCAGTATGAGATTTACGGGGTGCACGGTCGACCTCGCTCACATCTCCTCCTCGTCATCGGCAATGACTTCTATCCGCTTGCTGAGATGTTAGCGAAGTGTCAGCGAAGTGAGGTGTTGCTCACAGCTCAATACCCAAGTCGAAGCAGAACTGAGCAAAGAAGCTTGGCCCGTTAGCTTTGGATCGCCAGAAGCCGTTCCGCCCATCTCACTGGCTGTTAGTGTCCTTGGTCTTGCCATTGAGGACTTCGTCGCCGATAACAAGACACCCGGCAGTCCTAGGACAAGGAGTCAGTCGTGAACAGAGTAGATTCTAGGCTCTATTCTCACTTGATGTAGTTGCCTTGGCCGAGGGGGTTAGGGACGGACTTTGGATCCGTTACGCCGAGGTCCTTTGACATTGTGTATGGTTGTGTTGCTTTGGCGGCCGTAGATAGCGAATAACGCGATAGGGATGCTGGCTTGATTGTTCTTGTACACAGTCGATAAGAGACAAGAGTTGAACGAAAGAGCATGGGCGACGTTGCACTTGACAAGGGATAGGGAGCAAGCAGGACCACTCGGTTGAGAAATGAGATCGCGACATCAACATGTCACCGAGCTCGTCGTTGATGACATCAGCGAAACAGTCAGCACTGTGGGGTCCTCAAAAGAAGCCACGTGGGTCAATTTGATTCCACCTCCTTAATCAGTCCTCCCACTCAATTTTCTAAGGACCATCACCACCTGTCCTGACGGACGTCGCGCCTTGGCCACCGACGAAAGCCAAACAAACGACACCTTGCATCTTCAGTCGACCATTATCCACGCATCACACTTGCAGGCAAGTCTGGCTTACGCCTAGTCGGACTGGTATCACTCGCAGCTACCGATAGATACCAAGCTCGACCAGATTCAGAGACAATCGGATTTTACGACATGAGCGACAATGACGATCTGGCCGATCGGCCGGTCCACCCTCCAGAAGACGCACCACCACAAGACGCGACCACTACTACCACCACCGAAGAGGCCGAACCGCTCCTCGAGAATGACGACCAAAACGATGGACTCAGTCTCGCAGCTGCTCTCAGTGCACTCCCACCCGATCCTGAAGAGGATGGGATGGGAGCCAGTGCACACTTTGACCCGGACATGCTTGCAAACCTAGCAGCATTGAGCAACATTCCCCACGACGATGATGAACCTGTCGAGGAAGTCGCCGAGGAACTCGAGGGCGACAAGGAGGCCGAGGAGGCTCCACTTGTTCTGGATGAGGCTGAGCAAGACTACTCGAGCCTGCTCATCCCTCCAGCCGAGCCCTTGGCTGGCGAACAGGGAGAGGAGTTCGTCCTCGATATCCCCGCAGGCGACGACCAAGAGCTGCAGGGCGGCGAGGAGGAAGTGGAGTTGCGAGGCGTAGAAAGCGAAGGGGACATGTCGGAAGACGATGAGTCGCGTCCGACCACACCTGGGGTACCGGGAGACCGACGAGATAGATGGGTGGATGGCGAATACCGGCCAAGATTGTACTACGAAGGGGGCAAGCTCAAACGAAGGCGGAACAGGACAGTCTTGTGAGTTGCAAGAGATGTGTGTAGAACTGTACTGACGCGTACCTTCAACAGGAGCTGTACAGAGTGCCACAGGAGGAAACGTGGGTCCAGCACCGACGCCGTATACTTACCAATTCAGAACACTGTGACCGCAACATTCCATGCAGCCGATGGTAAGCTCTTGCCGCCTGGCCAAAGCTGACAGACAGCATTAAGCGTGGCGTACCGAGTATGTGTCGCATGGATACACCTACCATCCCCCAACGAAAGAGGAGAAAGTGAGTAGAGGGAAGCACCGGCCCTGCTGACCCCTAGACCAAACGACGAGGTTCCTGTCAACTACGAACTTGGATTGCGCGTACAGGCGCTCGAATCGCTCATTCGCTCCGGAGGAACTGTGGACGCGGCAGCTGCCTCGGCCGCTGCCATGGAAACCATCATGCATGCGACTCGCGCCGCCAACAATGGACAACCAGAGGCAGCTCATGCGCTCCAGCAACTGTCACAAAGCGCTGCTACTGGGCTGGGTATTGGAGGCATGAGTCAGGATGCTCAGAGCAGTCTGCTCTTGGACGTCTTGCAACAGGTTGGTGTGTCTCGTTGGCCGAATGCTGACAACTAGCTCTCCGCTGCCAGCATGGGCCGTCCACAGTCTGAATCACAACAGCCTGACGACGGCAGCGTCTCAGAAATGCGCGCAACATGGTCTGCTGTTCCAGCCGCCCCTGCTGAGAGCTCGGTCCAGGTTGAGCAAGCGTTTGAAGAGGATCAAGCGGCCCAGAAACTCAACATCGCGCTACCAGTGCTCTTGGACGACAGTGGAAAGGCCTACTTGCCGCCCACTGTGAAGTATGCCGAGAAGAAGCTCCGGGAGGAGTCAATGTTCACCTACGAAACACTTCCAGTTGAGGGGTACACTCCATTCTTGGAGTCTGGTACCAAATTCGCCTACGGCGAAGACAGCCAGGCTATCAAGCGAAACCATGTTGCTGCCATTCAAGCAATGTCAACAACCGGGGGTTTGCGACTCGCCGCAACATTCTTGTCACGCTTTCCTATCGTCACTACTGCACAGCGGTCGATTTACATCCCCACTCCGACCACCGACGAAGACGTCGCGGTTCTAAGGGACGCCGGGCTTGACATCAAAATGTACCGCTTCCACGACCTCAAGACTGGAATGGTGGACTGGGAGGGCATGCGCGACGACCTGCAGCAGGCACCCGCCCGATCTGTTGTCTTGCTGCATGTCAGCGGCTCAATACCAACAGGCGCCGAGCCGACAGCGGCCCAATGGCGACTCCTCACTGCCCTCCTGCAAGAACGTCACCTCATCCCGCTTGTTGTTATGGCGTTCCAAGGATTGACGACCGGGGATGCTGGCCGTGATGCTCAGCCCCTGCGTTTCATGGTCCACGAAAATCTGCCTGTAGTTTTGGTGCAGAGTTTTGAAGCTGTGAGTTGAGGAAGTTGGGATAACACTGACGAAGTGCAGATGATGGGCTTGTACGCCGACAGTCCCGCCATTGTTTCTGTCCCAACCCTCAGTATCGAGGATCGCGACCGCATCGACTCTCAACTCCGGAACATTGCAAGGTCGATGTATGCGCGGCCGTCCACTTGGGGAGCGCTTCTGGCGAACGCGGTTCTCTCAGACACGAAGCTGTATGCGGCTTGGTAGGTCATTCCGCAGCACGCAGGTTGGTTCCCTGCTAATGACGCAGGTTGGGCGAAATCAAAGCCCAGTTTGAGCGCCTGCGGAGTGTACGCGAGAAGCTGTTCGAAATCTTGGTAAACAAGCTAAAAACGCCTGGCACCTGGTCCTATTTGAAGCGAATCTCGGGCATGTACTGGTCAGTGGTTATAAGTACTGGTAATCGACAGTAAGCTAACAGGCACAGCTCGATCTTGCTGCCTCAGGCACAGCTCGATGCGCTCACGAGCAAGCGAAACGTTCACATCTTGCCAGATGGCTGCATCTCCTTGGGATGTTTCAACAACTCGGCAAAAATCGACATGTTTGCACGTGCTCTCGACTATGTGGTCCGCGAAGGCATCCGCGAGGCTGAGGAGCAGCAGGCACAGACACTGGCCATGGAGCAGGCGCTCCAGGCCGCCAAGGAGCAGCAAGAACGCGAGGAGGCCGAAGCCAGCGCCGCTGCTGCCGCCGCCGAAGCCGCTGCCGCCCAGGCAGAAGATGCGCTGCTCATGGAGGCATCCATCCAGAATGCCATTGACGCGCAGAGAGTGGAAGAAGAGGAGGAGGTTAGGCGAGAGGAGGAGGCGCGGTTGTTGGAGGAGCAGGTGCGCAAGGCTGCTGAACGGGCGGAGATTGCCCGTCAGGCCGAGCTCATCTTAGCTTCCATTGAGTAGAAGACTTTTGGGTTTTTGAAGGAACGCCGTCGTTGGTGTGTCTAGAGTTGTGTTATAGTGATGTACCTTGTTGTAACCTGTGCTAGTGGCGGCCGCGAGAGGGAAGGGGAGTTGGTCTCAATTCCTGGCGGTTTCGGGATTCGACGTAGCTGCTTGGGGCAAACTGCAAACTGATCAGTGGATGTAGGGCTGTGTGGATACTAAACAGGAAGTCGCAGTCACCTTGCAGAGAACCATCGAGCAAGCACGGTGCAGGCTCACGACCACGATGGGACGAGGGGGGCCATGCCCACCGGAGGCACTGGCTCATGACGCCGCACGGCGCTGATATCGCTCTCCATGGATAGATACCACTTCGTCGTGCTCGCCACCAACCCCTTGGCGTTTACTGGGCGTTTTACGCCGTGGCGTGATGGAACACGTCGGGAACAGGCGTCGGCGAACGAGGAGGTGGGGTGACAAAAAATCCAAGTCGCCGACCCGCGCACGCGTCATGGCTTAGCTCGGCCCACACCCGCGTCGTCTGCACCCTTTCAATTCGTGCTGTTTTGAACGCGCCAGCCGTCTGAACCCACTTCATGGCCAGAAAGGACAGCGGTCGTCGCCACGCTCCAGGAGCAGCAGTGCTCATTTCGCCCCGCTGCGGCACGGTAACGCGGCTGAGCGCAGCTCGCGCTCTCGCACCAGCACCATGACAGATCCGTTCCGCTCCCTCGTAGTAATACGCAAGAGGACCCAGCACTATCCACTTGGAGAAACTGGGCTCTCGGGAGAGTGACGTTGTGCTGCGGTCATCCCCGACGGATCCCACCCGACCCAAGAGAGTGGGAGGGAGCGAGGTGAGGCAATGGTGGCGCGGCGTGACGTCGGCCGAGCATGCATGGGTACGTGTCTCACCGCATCTCCCTGATCCCCATGACAATTCAGTTGGACTGTTTGACGCTTTCCGATGTCGCGAGACACGACACAGCCCGGCCCAAAGTTCC
The DNA here is from genome assembly GCF_020906515.1 of Vanrija pseudolonga. Taxonomy (NCBI): domain Eukaryota; kingdom Fungi; phylum Basidiomycota; class Tremellomycetes; order Trichosporonales; family Trichosporonaceae; genus Vanrija; species Vanrija pseudolonga. The sequence continues at coordinate 3,053,287 of NC_085849.1, read as the reverse complement.
AGTGGACGGCTGACGCAAGATTAGGATGTAAATCGCCCGCCGCCACAACAGGGTGTGGCGCTGCTTTCATCTTTTGTTATGCAGCCCACACAGGGAGATGCAGACCCGAGAGATATATACCGTCCAGTAGGAATGGATTGATAGGTGGCCCTCGCACCTTGCCGCGGTACATGTTGACAGAAAAGTGCGGAGAAAAGCGTACTGTTGCGCCGAACACCCATATCGAGTCGCGAATACATAGTTCATCCTCCTAAAAATTGTTTTGCCAGTTGCCCAGCGCACTGACCGTGCCCATCCGCACGAGCCCCTCGCTGCCTCAGTCAGCCCCGATTTACACCCCAACCCGGTCTACGTCCGCGGGCTGGCGCCACTGAGCCAGCGTTTCAGCCGAGTCCGAGTCGGGGCAAGTTATCCTGCGCTTGCTTTCCTCTCAGGGCGTGCGCAGCTAGGACTTTATGTATGACGACCAGGACGGTGGCGCACGTATCACCGGCGCGTTCGCCCCAGCACCACCCTGGACCGGAGCCTGCGTGGGCGGTCGGGTGGAACATTGGCCGAAACGCAGCCGGCGGCGCGCGGCAGGCTGGGCACGGACCGCGGAATGCCAGTCGCCAGGCCCCGTGGGCGGCCCCAGCTCGTGGCGCCACAAGCTGCACTCGCTCGCCCGCCGCCGGCATCCTCACGCACATTCGTCGCCTGTCGTCCCCACGCATCATGGGTTGCTGCATGCTATGCATGCACCGTGTCTTTTAGGGAGGTGAGCGGGCTGGCGCGTTTGACTCGGCCTAGGGACGCGGACGTCCGTGGGCCCGGCGCCGCGGGCGGATGACGACAGTTGCATCGTTCGACGCCGGCCAACACTGATACTTATATCTCCAAGGCCGACAATGCCGCGCTCGAGATTGACATTTTGGGTAATTATCAACAAACAGCGAGGATGAGAGGACCACTTTCGTATGGGAGTCTCGGAGGTGTGCTTTGCGCTTAGGGTTTGAGCCCACGGTCCAGCCTGCGCAGGACAGGACGCGCTGTTCGACGCCATCGTGCTGTGCTCGCCGGGGCGAGCGAGTAGATCCTACCCAAGCCTGTCGGCGCTGCCTCGCAGCCGCAGACATTTTTTTCTTGCTCACTAAGCAGCGGAGGGTGGTTGAACGTCCCACTTCGCACACTCTGTCAGCACCAGACGGCGGTAGCTTGCAGCTCTCGAGCGACAAGGCACGGCACAGCACCCCCACGCTCCCCCCCGCGCTCGATTGTTTTCGCCCGGCCGACGAGGGAGCCCCAGAGTCATTGCGCAGCGACTAGCCCGCGCGTGCCCATTGTCAATTACACACACACTTGCCACTCGCCATCTTTGTTCCCGGAGGCCAGCGGCGGCGCGCCGCTGCCTGGCTGCCTGCCAGCTTCCTCGAAAGGACGACAAAAAGAAACTCGTATGGGCGCCGGGGATCGAACCCGGGAAAGCCCTTCGGCTGTTGGCAGTGAGGACGAACGCACTGCAGCAGGCTGCAGAAACAAAGTCCTAACGCCAATGGGTTTGACCACTTCCCTACACCCACACCTCACGGTTTGTCAGTCGTGCGTCGAGCGACGCCCTCAAGACCGCCGCTGAGGCTTTGCCACCGCACCTCCTCCACCTTTGGCGATTATCCCCAACACAGGCACCCACCTCGTGCTTGCGAGTTCGCCGCTTGCCCCCCTCGTTCTTGATCCCAGTGGCCTGCAACGGATAAAAAGAGTGTCAAGAGGTGTCGAAAGGACGGAGGCCATTAACTGGCAAGACACCAAACCCAACAGCTCCATTGTTCAACACTTGTCTCCACCTCGTCGCCCTTACTCCTTTCCCCCCACAACCTCACAACCTCCCGCCCAAGCAAGAATTACCCGATACCCCGCATGGGAAGGGGTTGGACACATTTCCCATGCAGCCACCCGAGGCCTCATGCAAGCTGGGCACGTTGGCACCTGGCTTTGGCGGCGCTCCTTGGACCAGGCACCTCCCCACAACTATATCCCACCGACTGCAGCTCCAACACACACCCCGACTTCGATAGAACTGAAGAATACGACCATACATGGGTTTATGAGTGGTTACCATAGCCCTAACAGGAAGGTGTGTACTAGCTGGCTTGCACTGATGGTGGCGCCTGTCCGAGCCTCTGGGAGCCAGTCGTCGTTCCCGTTCTCAATCGTCGACATGTCTGTTCCTCTCCCCCAGCCCCCCCACCGTCTCACTACTCTACAAACCGCAACAGAAAATAGTGAATCAAATATCAGCTTAACCCACTCGCTGCGCCACACGTCACCACCCCGTTCGGACCTCGGAGGCCTGGAGGCTATACGACTCAAAGCCCACACCTGGACGCCAATCAACCTCCCGGTCCCACCGCACCCAAGTCTCCAGAACCCCCTCCCGCCCTCTCATTCCAACACCCTACTGCGGACCAACCCCCACAGACGACCAAATATCCCCAGTAGTGTCCGTTCACCAAGGCTCCGTGTCCAACACTTCACCCAGTTGCAGGGGGCGTCCTTCCCCCGTCAACCGTGCGGGGGCAGCGCTCCGTCTGTGGAGTGTGTCCGTGCTGCCTCGGGCCATGCGGAAGTTTCGCAGCGTCAGAGTCAAGGTACATTAGCAATATTTGGCCCACTCCCGACCAGCGGGTCATCAGCAGGAGCTGCTCCAGTCGAATCTCCCGGCCTTAACATCAACGTCCCTCACAATCTTAAGATCGTAAGCTACATCAGTACCGCAATGCACCGCCCGCAGATCTGGTATTTTGTTCATACGCCTATCGTACAACCCACAGGGGTATCTCTACGTCTCTGATGATGTCAAGAATGTCGCTCCCAGCACCTAGTAGGCGGGGGCGGTCTCGAGGGCCTTGACCTCGGTGAGGCACTCGTCGAGACCCTCCTTCCACTCAGCGATCTCCTCGGCCGAGGGGGCCTTGGCGTCCTTGCCCTTCTTGGCTGGTGCCGAGCTGGATGTCAGCTACGGTTGTCGGGAGTAGACTTACCAGACGAGGACACACGAGGTCGCGCGCTTGGTGCCCGAGGCGGCGCCGAGCTCCTCCCTGCGGTTTGTGTTAGCTATACCTCTCTTCACGCGGACCAGCTACACTTACTTGCTCAGGACCCAGCAGTACTCGATGCCCTTGGTCTCCTCGGCGAGGACGGGGAGGTGCGAGATGACGTCGATGGGGGTGATGTTGGAGGCGAGGAGGAGGAGGCCCTTCTCGCCCTTGCGGAGGGCCTTGACGACCTCCTTGACACCGCGCTTGAGCTGGCGCGCCTTCGATGCCCGCTTGACCGTCTTGAAGAGCTTCTTGGAGAGCTTCTTGTCGGCCAATGGGACAGCGATGGGGGCGATGGCCTCGGGGGGAACGTCGAACTCGCCCTAGCGAGGTGTTAGCATGTGCAGTAGCAGCTGTAAAGACAGGCCCCATCTCTCGATGTAGCCCAACGCTGCACCCACCTTCTTGTCACCAGACTCGTCGGCAGCGAGCGACTTGCGCTTCTCCTTCTTGGCCTTCTTGGCGGCCTTGTCGTCCTCGACGTCGTCGGCAACGTCGGCAACCTCGGACTTGCGCTTCTTCTTCTTCTCCTCCTTGAGCTCGGCGTCCTTGGCCATTGTTGCTGTTGGTGCGATGTGGGGTGGTGGGGGTGGTGCAGACGACAATGTCAGGTCGAGTGACGGCCGTTCCAAAACGCACCCAACAGACATTGAAGAAAGTCTGGAAATCGTAGGATTTTGTACGTGTCATTGTGTGTAGGTTGTCGCGTGGATCCCACGTGTAGCTGATAATTATGATTCCGTGTCCACTCCACTGAAGCGATTGCCGATTAGCATTTCGGTGCATTAGACGTCAGCCGATCCGATCCATATTAACAAGATATGTGATTTCCAAATGCTTCGTCACGGGCCGACTGCCACCACACCACACACCACTGCAGAGTAAGTATTTGGCGCTGCTTGGCGGAGGAGTAGCCTCGAAGTCGTCGGCGGCAGGGTGGAGGTAGGTTCGGCTGTCGCTCCTCGAGATTATTAAAGCCGGCCACCACCACCACGTCGTCGTCTTATCGCCCCCACACATCTATCAACGAACAACATCCCCACAATGGTCAACGTCAACATCCAGACTACCATCTCGCCTTACACGCAGGAGCCGATCGCCACGCGCCCGCTCCTCTCCAAGGCCGAGCTCGACAATGCCATCGCCGAGGCCGTCAAGGCCCAGAAGTCGTGGCGCAAGGTCGCGCTCGACAAGCGCATTGCCATTGCCGAGAAGTGGCTGGTGCGTTGCCGCGGGGTCCTTTACTCTCGCTGACAGGTCTAGACTGAGTTCGAGTCGCTCACCGACCTCCTCGCCGAGGACATTGCCATCCAGATGGGCCGCCCCGTCGGCTCGTCGCGCGGCGAGATCAACGGCACCCTCTACCGCGCGCGCCACCTTATCAAGATTGCCCGCGAGTCGCTTGCCCCCATCCCCCAGACTGCTACCGACGACGAGGCCAACAAGCGCGAGATTGTCAAGCAGCCCCTCGGTGTCGTTGCGTGAGTCGTGACTCCTGGCTCGACCCCCGGCATGTCCCAGCAGCTAACGCCTCGCCCTCAGCATCATCACCCCCTGGAACTTCCCCCACCTCTGCACCGTCAACTCGGTCATCCCTGCCCTCCTCGCCGGTAACGCCGTGATCATCAAGCCTGCCCCGCAGACCCCTGTGCCCGCCGAGCGCTGGCTCCAGACCCTCACCGCCGCCGGCCTCCCCACCAACGTTCTCCAGGTCGTCCACCTCGCGCAGGAGGACACTCTCAACCTCCTCGTTGCCGACCCCCGCATCGACTTTGTCACCTTCACCGGTTCGGTCGTTGGTGGCCGCGCGGTGCAGGAGGCGGCCGCGAAGGGTCCCCTCTTCAAGGGCGTGGGCCTCGAGCTCGGCGGAAAGGACCCTGCATACGTCCGCGCCGACGCCGACCTCGACTACACCGTCGCCAACCTCGTCGACGGCGCCATCTTCAACTCGGGCCAGTCGTGCTGTGCCGTTGAGCGCATCTACGTCCACTCGTCCATCTTTGACGAGTTTGTCAAGCGCTACGCCGAGACCGCCAAGAAGGACTACGTCCTCGGTGACCCCCTCAAGCCCGAGACCACCCTCGGCCCCGTCGTCTCGCTCGCGTCGGCTACCCGTATCCGCAAGCAGATCGCCGACGCCATCGCCAAGGGCGCTACCGCTGTCGTCTCCGAGGCCGACTTCCCCGGCGCCAAGGAGGGCACCACTCTTGTTGGCCCCACTGTCCTGGTCAACGTCGACCACTGTGAGTGGTGCCGGCATTGGTTGAGATCACCACTGACACCCCAGCCATGGACATCATGACCGAGGAGACCTTCGGCCCCGTTATCGGCATCCAGAAGGTCGAGAACGACGAGGAGGCGCTCCAGCTCATGAACGACTCGGAGTACGGCCTCACTGCCTCGGTCTGGACCCTGCCCACCGAGGCCAACCTCGCCATCTTCGACCAGTTTGTCGAGGACCTCGAGTCGGGCACCGTTTACCTCAACCGTGCCGACGCCCTCGACCCCGCTCTCCCCTGGACCGGTGTCAAGAACTCGGGCCGCGGCATCTCGCTCTCGACCCTCGGCTACGACCAGCTCACCCGCGCAAAGTCGGTCATGAAGCGCGTCAAGCTCAACTAGATGGGACAGCAAAAACATATAGTAGATAGGGACTAGGACTCCGGGCATGCAGTAGACTTGTTGTGCAATGCGACGATTACATGGAATCTAAAATGGATACAACATTGGGTGATGGTCGTACACTATGTGTGCAGCCAATTCTCATAGTATGTGACGCTGGCCTTCGGAGGCTCGTACTGCTCGTAGCGCTCGGTGCCCTCTTGCAGAGCCGCTGCAGCGGACAAGGTTCCAGGAGTCTCAGCGCTCGGCTCAGTCACCTCTTGACCGGCTGCCAGTTGGGCGGCACGAACGTAGCGCTGCAGATCCTGGGGCTCGGCTGTGGAACTGTCGGAAAGCAGGTCGATGGTGTGGTAGTGCATGTAGTAGTCGTAATCTCTGATTCGCTGCTCGAGGTCTGGAGGGTCGAGGAGCGTGTTCACCAGCGACTGAACGGCGCTCGGAAGTTCAGCCTCGACCTCTGTCGGAGATGGCGGTGTCTCGCCATGCTTGGTCGGCGACCCGGTGTGAGCAAACCTCCTTGCCGTGCGTCGCGTTTCGGGCGTCCTCGATGTCGGTGAGGCTGGGCCGGCTCCGAGGGCCGAAAGAGTCTCGAAAGGGCTCAACACGCCGTTCTTCGTCCGGGTCGTGGTGAACTTGAGCGTGGAGGTCATTTCACTGATGTTAGTTGAGCTCCTGAACCAGGTGGTACGCACTAAGCATAAAGCTTGTCCATTTGCGTGAGCGTTTCGGGCTTGTAGTAGTCGGTGAACAGGGGCTTTGGAGGGTCCTCATCGCCCAGCGCCCCAAGTCGAGGAGGATCAAGATGTGACCGCGTGAACCACGTTCGGTAGTTTGGTCGAGGGCCGCGGGGCACGATTGGCGCATTGGTATCCACTCCGAGGAAGAGGTTGATAGCAGCTTGCTTATCAGCGTCAAGGATGGAGTTGTTGAAGTATCGGCGAATGTTTTCTGCATGTCAGTCTGGGCCAATGGGTAGGAGCTCACGGGCAAGATCACGCGAGTGGCTCGTCCACTGAGTCGCCTTGGTTGGGCGGTAGGTGTCGCGGTTGACAACAGCACTGCCAGTGTATTGATAGGCTAGGAAATCGCCGTGGTCGTGATACATCTGCCGTCAGTGCGTGGTATCACTGGAATCTCTCACCTCTGTCAACACCTCGACCGCATCGCATGCGAAAGGAAGATTCGGGGTGCTGAGAAGTCCCAAGGCGTAGAGCTGGTGACCGAAAGCTCGCTTGGCGATGGCGAACTGCGCCGCGTTCGTACGATCGAGGCAGTCGACGCAATTCACTCGCAGAACACCACACTGCAGGAGCGGCGTCTCTCGATGCTGCCCAGAGCTGATGTTAGCAGACTGCAAGCGCCCTGAAACTCACTTTGGCTCGTTTCGAGCAGCTCCACCATGGAAGAAGTGGGTATGCTGGAGGCTTTCCTCGCAGACGTCCTCTAAGATGCCCATCACGTCCTGGTGTCGACTGCCAGTGTTAGATCGGCGCGGACCATGGCAAGATCTACACACCTCTTGGCCGCCTGAGCCATATCCCAGGCAATGTAGCGCATCCGCTTGCCTTCGGGGAGGAACTGGTTGAGGTACTCGACACATTCGCCGTACTCTGCGAGCAGCTTGGACTCTCGAGGTACCGTTTCCTTGCTCTTGACCAAGTTGAGGATGAAGATAGGTGCTCCGTATCGCCCCAGCAAATCGTCAAAGTGCTTGGCCGCAGGTGTATAGAATGGGTCTTTGATAGTAACTGATTGTCAGCTTTTGACGATCCCACTTTGCTTACTCTCGATCGGCGGTTTCGGCGTCTTGATGTCTGACGTCTGGTGCCACATGACTGGAATACTGCCTCTGATCTGGACAAAGCTGGTGTAGCCGCTGTAGTCTGCGGTAGCTTCTGGGTTTGTAGGATATCCAAAAGCTGTAGCCAGGGGTTCCGACACTATCTGCTCAGTCTCTACCTCGTTGGCAACGTCGCCCTGGCTGTCAGCTCATCTGCGGAGGCTGCCAGCTCACATTCTCATCAGCTCCTCGAGTCAAGAAACGCACACCGGCATGGTGGCGCGATCGGCGAGCGATGAGCGTGAGATAAACTGTACGCGAGAAGACGTTGATTTCTGGAACGTTAGCCATGCCATCACCAGCCAACGTACTTGTCTGGTCAAACGATCCGTGAATGAGCGGCAAAACCCATTGGCTTCGATTCTTCGGATCCTCCAGGTCGAACGCAGGCGTGAGCAGGTGGTAGTTCCACATGAAGCGCGAGTTCCACAACTTCTCGTCTGGGTGCGTGGTGAGGTTGACCTGGAGGGTGTTCGTGATGTCATAAGAGTACCTGTCGATCAGTTGTCGCCGCTCAGTTGCACTCTCACGAAAAGTAAAAGTTCTTGGACAAGTCGACCTGATCGAAGATGCTCTGGAGTCTTGGGTCAGATGGTATCGCAATGTGTTACCTACTTGGCCTCTTGGGCCGTATTGGCTGCCTTTGGGGAGATCGGAAGGAGCTAGCTGGTCAGCCTCGCATCGACCGATTGCGCCCTACCCTTGACTTGTCACAGTGATAAACTGCTGTCAGTTGCCCATTCCATCGAGTCAACTCACTGTAGTGTCCGCCAATGAGTCCCACCACCGAACGCTGTGTGATCACGACGAGGTACCAAGTACTCGTAAATCTCGCAAAGCCCACAATGCCGTAGAAGTCGAGCAGCTTGGCCAGTCCGCCCTGGCTCTTGTTGCCGTCCTCCACCATGCGGAGCAGTAAGTCGAGCTGCTGGGTATCATAATGGGTCGCGTCTTCCACCACGTTCAACACATCAGGATCTGTGCGATCGATCTTGAGCACACGGTGTGCGCTACCTGCCGACGAGGTGATGTAGTAGCGCCTGAAGATCGGTGAGTGAGTCTCTCTCTTCCGCGGTTTCCCGGCACAACCCTGGTTAATGCTCACGATTTTGTCTCGTACAGTGTGTACTGCGACAGTCCTGAAGGGTCATCGGTGTCGTCCATGCTTCGTCGCGACATGGTGACGTGGTGCGACGCTGCGATGGAGGTAGCCTTGTTGTTGACTGGGTGGTGACTGATAAAGCCGGACGAGGACTGCTTGATGACGTTTGTTGTTGACGCGTCTACTGATTAGAAAACTCATTTAAAGTGCCTCATTAGACCTCAGTCGTAATCGGATTAGCGGAATCAAATGCGGCGACTGAGATGGTGGTGGTGGCGCCAAGGCTTTTGTCGGTATGCAGGCAACGCGGCTTGCCTGCTGCATTCTTCTGGGCCGTGGTCAGGGTTGTGCATGTTGACTGATTGCACATGTGATGGAGGGACCAGGCTCCACACATTGATGCGGTCGCTCCGCCTCTGTCCGCGAGCCAGCGGCAACCAAGCGAGCCCACTCGCCTCCCACTGCGTTGATTTGCCGGCGCTTGTTGGAAGCAGTCATCAGCTGCGTTGCAAGCGCGGATCGAGGCAGCTGAGGATTTGCAGCCCTTGAAGCAGGGACCGTAACAGGGTGAAGGCTCACTGTAGGCGAGCCTCGCCAAAGGAAACGCGACCCGTCGCTGCAAGTCGGGCTCTAACGTGCTCTGAGCTGCATGAGCTGACCCTGGGGGCTGTTAACCCACGGCGGCTGACACGGCTGCAGACGACTGAAGAACTGACTTGTATCCCGACCACCCGACCGAACGACCGACAATATCTCTCAGCTACCGGCGCCGTCTTTCGGTGACGGCAGTTCTTTTTCCAACAATCAGCCTCTTCCATCGCACAGCGCACGCCAATTAATTCTCGTCGACGGCAACCATCGCATCTCTGCACTGTCCACATTGTAACCCTCCCAGCCAGAGCAAGGCGTGCGCGTGATACCCCACCGCAACCTGCTACAGCGCTCGGGTTTGCTTATCACTCCACCCACCGCTACCACCACTCCACAACCAAGCGGCACCGCGCCGCTCCACTGTCAATACGGCACGCTGATATCGACTCGCTGAGCGTGTAACGAACGGCACACGACCACTCGAGTCAACATGGTCAAGGGCGCGACTGCCCCGCTGCAGATCCGTCTGACGGAGCCTGTCATCTTCCTGCGTGGCACATCCACCGGCGCCGACTTCCGCGGTCGGCCGCAAGCCGCACGCGATGGCCAGCCGGCTATGATCCGTGGTCTTCTGACACTTCGCCTCTCCAAGCCGACTCGTATCCGCAACATCTCTATCAGCCTGGAGGGCAAGAGCCGCACCGAGTGGCCGGAAGGTATGGATGCAACGACCCTTATCTGGCATTGTCAGTGATCGGCTGCTGACACCCCCTGCGTAGGCATCGGACCTCGCCGCACGGACACGTTCGAGGAGCACACTGTTATCTCCGAGACTACCACGTACTTCTCAGCTACCGATCAGACCAAGAACAAGGTCACTCGGCGCTCGAGGTCGGCCGACCCGGCGCTGATCGCCCAGTTCGACATGGACTCGGACGAGGAGGACGAGAAGGCTAGTGATGACGGCGAAGGCGGCTATTTTGATGCGCCGCGCGGCCGCACAGGTCGCCCCGTCCTTCCGAGGAGCGCGAGCGCATTGCCCAGCACCCATGACGCCCATGCCTGGCACCGTGATGGATTCTCGAGGCGTGCCAGCCCCGAGCACAGTGCCGCACCGTCGCGCCAGGGCAGTCAGCTCGACCTGACACATCTGCGCGCGGCTGCCGCCGCCATTGAACCCCGCGGCCCATCTCCGGCTTACACACCTGCGTACACCCCTCCCCTGTCGGCGGTGGGATCGCGCCCGTCGTCAGTTCGAGGCCTGCCGGCCTACGGCGAACAGCCCCCTGCCACCCCCGACCTCGCGGACACGCCGATCACTGAGAACGTTGTGTGGAACCCTCCGTCCGCTGCCACAGACGGCGGAATCCTCAACCGGCCCGAGGCGGCAAACCCCCCATCGCCCGCAATCCGCTGGGCACCCGCCCCAGTGCCTCCCGAGTCGCAAGACCTCGAGCTCCCGGATGCCGCCGCCTCGCACTCGCTGCACACCATCGACTCCATCTCATCAAACTCGGAAGAGGGCCATGGGGACCTGCCGTCGTCCGACCACCACCCGGTGTCAACAGGGCATCACGCCCTGCCGACGGCTCCTCCAAGCCCTATCGCGACGCCCCCAGAAAACCCGTTGGACGCCGTGGGCCAGTTGGCGCCTCCTCCCGCGCAGCGTCGCAGGAGCAGTGGCCTGAGCACAGGCAACGGCGGCTCTGATGAGCCCTCTAGTGCTCAAGCTTCCCGCCCGCCATCAGTCCCGCCTTCGAGACCGGCCTCCATCTTGTTGGGCCCCGGCCAGCCAACATCAGACCTGTCGACGCCTTCGTTCCACAGCCCGTCATTCGCCAGTGGTACATCGTCGCCTCATGCGTCGACTCACCACGACGACCACCGCGGGCGCAAGCACCACAAGTTCAGCCTCTCGGCAGCCCTGCGCAGTCTGAGCCATGACATGCATATTCGCAGCCAGCCATCAAGTCGGGCCAGCAGCCGAAACCGGGCCGAGACGCCTCGCACGCCGCACTTTGGCGAGGAGAACATCGTGTCTGCACCAATGTCTCGCAGCGGCAGTGCGCAGACTGGAATCCACTCGCGTATCGCCCACGACATCACGCCCCCCGGCCGCGACCACCGCGGTGGCTCGAGCCGCCCTGGAAGCCGAACTGCAAGCCCTGCTGGCCGCGACGAGCACCGTGGCCGCAGTCGCAGCAAGATGAAGATGTTCCACGTTGGAGGCCACCGCGATGACAGCGACGATGAGGAGGTACACAACTGGAAGGAGTTCCGCAAGGGTGAGTTGCTTGCAGCTGGGGACAACGCTAACGTCTAGGCACCTACAACTACCCAATATCATTCTCGATCCCTTCAAACGCTCCGCCATCGATCCACGCCGAGTTTGGCAGCGTTGTGTACCGCCTAAAGGCCACGGTCGTCCGAGTCGGTGCCCTCACTTCGAACCTCTCCGAGGAGATGGAGGTGAACATGATCGCTGGCCCTCAGGAGGATGACATGGAGGAGACGGACAATGTCATTGTCGAGCGTCAGTGGGAGGACCAGATGAGGTACCAGATTGCGCTCAGTGGCAAGGCATTCCCCATCGGCGGTACCATCCCCATCAGCATTCGGTTAATGCCTCTGGCCAAGTGCAAAATCTACCGCATCACAGTGGCGCTGGAAGAGAAGACCGACTACTTTGCGGCGAACAAGAAGGTCGCACGTCACGAAACACCACGCAGGTTTATTCTGTTCGCCGCCAAGAACCCGGACCAGAAGAAGGAACGGCCAGAACCCCTCCTCCCTATCTTGTCCGAGTCGACCGATGCAGCCCGCGAGTCGCCATTGGCTGAAATGGCACGCACCGCGGCGTTGAACAATCCACGCGAGTTTGCCGACTTCTCGAACCCCGAGGACGACTGTTATGCTTCGCTGCTGGATCCCATGGGTCCGTGGCACCTGGAGAAGGACCTCCAGCTGCCCGACTGCATCACGCGGATCAAGTTTACGACCAAGCATGACCAGACGAACATCTCGGTCGGCCACTGGCTCAAGGTCACGATCCGTGTTGAGCGCGGCGACGACTTGCATGTTGATTCCAAGGGCCGGCGCAAGCAGTTTGACATTATCATGTGAGTGGGATGTTGTTTGTGTCGTATTCCCTTACTGACGCCCCAGTGAAACCCCAATCAAGATTCTCGACTGCCGCGTCAACACGCAGTTCAACTCGCTGCCTTCGTACGACCGCACGTTCTTCGAGCAGGGAGCCGTTGGCCGCGGATGCTCCATGCACGCCAAGCTCGCGTCGGCACCTCTGGCGCCGAGGGCTGTGCCGATCGGCAACGACAAGACTCCTCGTGCCCCATCATCCTCGCTGCCCCAGGACCTTCCATCGCCCAACCTCGCCGCGACGTCGGGCCACACACCGCACGGCAAGCACGAGGACCATGAAGACACGCTGCTTGAGCGCAACATTGTGTACGACCGCCTGATGAGCGGGCAGGAAACCGAGGCCGGCGAGGAGCCGCCAACGTACGGACAGGCGGTCGCCAATGCGATCCGCAGCGCCCGCTCGGCGAGCCGCGCCGCGAGCCGAAACCCCAGCCGCTCGGCCAGTCGCGCTCCCAGCCGCAATGTCAGCCGTGTGGCGCTGCACGACGAGGCGTGAAATACCAACAACGCTGATACCCACCCATCTATCATAAATCGAACATTTTGATCCTGTCCATCGCCCCATGGCAGTTAATATGGCAGAATAGAGCTAGATCGCTATGCACTGTTGTCACAAGAGTGGTCGTGTGGGGTGGACATGATTGTTGGCGTCGCCACGCGACGAGCCGGCCCCCACGTGGTGTGTGCCTGAGCCCCGCGATCCATGGACTTTGTTGACGCGTTTCGGATCACTGACGTTCAAGACACACTCCTTCAACCCACCCACCCACCTCCCCCACACGCAATGCTCGCCGAACTCCTCCTAGTCCTAGGAGGACACACGTCGGCGCTCTTCACCCCGAGCGGCGTGTCGCCTTCGCTGGCCGCCTACCTGCACCCAGGCGAGGTCGCGGCGCTCAACACGCTCGTGACGCTGGCGGGGCAGTACCGTTCGGTGCGCTCCTGGGCCGAAGGGACACAGGCGGCCGCGCGTGCTGGCGTCCTGGCGGCAAGCAAGAGCCGCAAGGGCAAGCAGCGTGAGGAGACGCCCCCGCCCGATACCGCGCCGGGGCAGTACACTGCCGTTTTGGCCGGCGCGATCCGCGCCGTGCTCCGCGAGTACGACGAGCTGGTCGTACACACCGAGGCGGCGGTGCTCGCCTCCGATCCCGGCTACGTCCAGCGCGGGGAGGGCGCGAGTACCTTCGTACCCCTGTCGCTGCTCGTCGCGACGTTCGACGCGTGGCAGGCGCCCATGGCCGCGCTGGCCGCGCTCGTCGCCCGCGCGCCGCAGTACTCGCCCGGCGAGCTGATGCAGCACCTGTCCGACTGCGGCTCGACGGGGCACCCGGAGCTGCGGCGCGTGTTCGGCGCGCTGCTTGATGCCGTGTGGGCGCACTTCAAGGCCGGGCTGGTCGTGTTCCTCCTGGACGGCATCGCGGCGGATACGTCTACGCCGTCGGCGCCGGCCATCGGGCTGGACGCAGGCGCCGACCCCCCGCACCGGCTGTACAAGCTCGACCTGGCGCTCGTGCCCGCGTCCGTTGGCGCGCCGACGCGCGAGAGCATCCTCTATGTCGGGAGAGTCGCCGCGACGCTCAAGCGCGAGGGGCGGGCGCTGCCCCGCAGCCTTGTTGAGAAGGCGCGGAAAGATGTCCTCGCCTCGTCGTTTGACGCGCTCGACGCCGCAGTCCAGCGCACGCGCGCCGAGGTCGGCGAGTGGCTCTGGACGCATATTCTTACCGGGCCGCAGGTGGCTGAGGCGCTCGAGTCCTTGTGAGTGCCGTAGCCTGGCATAGCTGACCTCACCGCAGCGGCAACTACTTCCTGACGCGCGACGCGGACTTCTCGCTCAACGTCATCCGTGAGATTGCGCGACTGCGCCGCGACCGCCTGCTGCTCGCCAACCCGCTCTCCTCGTCGTCCGTGATCCGCGCGTACGACCTCGACCTCGCGCTGCTCCGCGCAAGCGTAGGCACCGACGCCGAGGCGGACCGCGCGCTCGAAGCGCTGTCGTGGTCGATGCCGGCGGGACACCTGCGGCCGAACTCCAAACCCACGCCAGACGACGGGAGCGTGCGCGGCCTGTTCGCGCCGGCGCTGCTAGGCACCCCGCTCGCGCTGACAGCGACGGTCGCGTGGCCGCTCGACCTGTTCATGACCCCGCCCGCCGTGGCAGCGTACTCGGATATCCACGCGTACCTGTACGCGATCCGCGACGCGCACGCGCGCGTGCTCGACTGCTGGAGCGCGCTGAGCGGCGCACAGAGACGGCGGCGGGTGTGGACCGGCGCCGACGAGGGCGGCCTCGGCGACGAGCGGGCCGCGCGCACCGCGCTCGCGCGGACAGCCTGGGCGACCGTCCGCGCGATGCTCTTCTTCCTCGACCAGCTGCTGGGCCACTTCATGACGGATATCGTGGGGACGCAGCACCGCCGCCTGCTCGAGCAGCTGGCAAATGCGTCCCCCGACGCGCGCGCAGCCACGCCGCAGCGGCCCAGCTCGGCCGCGGCGCGCCCGGGCTCCGTGACGCCGTTCTCGAGGCCGCGGTCCGCGAGCCCCGCCCGCGGGGCGCAGTACCTCGACTTTTTGACCCTGCGGCAGATGCACGCGCGCCACCTCGCGTTCCTCCGCGAAGGGCTGCTCATCGCCGAGCGCGACTCGGCCGTGCTCGTCCGCGACATCCTCGACACGTGCAAGCGTTTCGCGGGGCTCGTGGAGCGCTGGGGCGGCGACG
The DNA here is from genome assembly GCF_020906515.1 of Vanrija pseudolonga. Classification (NCBI taxonomy): domain Eukaryota; kingdom Fungi; phylum Basidiomycota; class Tremellomycetes; order Trichosporonales; family Trichosporonaceae; genus Vanrija; species Vanrija pseudolonga. Next base: position 3,038,180 of record NC_085849.1, on the reverse strand, counting down.
TGCTGCCCGAGCTGCTGCAAGAGGGCGATACGCAGGGCGGGCTGCTGGCCGAGCGGACGCGGGCAGTCGACGAGATCAGCGACGTGAGTGCGTTTGTAACCACCCGAGCTGACATCCCAGACACTGCACGACCTCATCGGCGACTTCTTCCGCATGCTCCTCGAGTCGCAGGCGCCCGTGGCTGCCAACAACGCTGCCACGGACGAGGCGGCCTCGTCCACCACACGCGCGTCTCTGTCCCGCGCGACGCTCTCGCGCACCCGCGTCACGCAGATCATGCACGCGTCGCGTACAGGTATCGGCGCGACAGAGGTCGATGACGCAGTCATGGCCCGGCATATTGAGCAGCTCCTCCTCCGCCTCGACTTTAATGGCGTGCTCACGCTCTGGCAGGAGGGCAGGGCAGGCAGAGACGTGCTCCCTCCCAGGCCATTATAAAGCCACACCACCCGCTGTATCTACCATATGTCTAGTATGCATTATTAGTCCTGCTTTACTACCTCCGCTGAAGTGGGACAGGCTCGGCGTCGCCAAACGAGTTCAACAGTGTCGTGCCGTTGATCATGCCCGTCGTCGCGACCATGAACCGCCGTCCGTGCTGCTTGCTCATGAACCGCAGGGCGGCAATCTCAGTGTACGTGCACCCGCCCAGGAAGAAGACGAGTGTCGTGCGGCGCGATTCTGAGCGCGGCTGGCGGTGGGGTGTCGACTCGTTGCTGTCGACCACGGCGCCGGGGATGGCCGCGACGGCGGCCTCGAGTCCCTTGAAGCCCGTCGGCGGCCGCTTGCCCTCTGAGCGCACAATGTCGCCCTTGGCGTCGCCTGTGAGCGCGGAACGCTGCGCCGCGGCCTGTACGAGACGAATCGAAAGTGGGGCGTAGCCAGAGTAGACGTACGAGATGTCGTCCGGGTGCGAGTCGTCCACATCGTCGACAACAAGGCGGAACGGCTTGCGCGCAGCCGCGAACGGTGTTGGGGCTGGCGCCTTGACCAACAGACCGAGGTCCTGCAGAGCAACGAGGAGAGGCAGGTGGTGATAACCGTAGGTCTGGAGGAAGTCGCGCTTGAACGTTTCCAGCGACTTGGGCTTGATGCCACCCGATGTCAGGCTGAGGAGTACGGCGGAGCGAAGAACGTAGGAAAGAGGTGCCTGCTGCAACAAGAGGTCCTCGATAATGGCGAGCTGCGCGAGCGGGTCGTACCCTGCCACTAGGTTCTGCTGAGCCTCGAGGGCCTTGTTGAAATCTGGCGTCTGGGTGACGGGCATGAGGCGCTCGGTAAGGGCGGTATCTGGCGGGTTAGCGAAGAAGGCGGATTTCAACCCACGCAATCGCAGGCTCTGCTGCTCGGCCTTGAGTGAGCCCAGCTTGCCGGTGAAGTCCTTCATCTGGGACACGCTCTCCAGCTTCTTGGCACCAGCAAAGTCGCCCTCGAGCCGTCGTGCGAGTTTGGACAGGCGAGCGCCAACAACAGCAAAGTTCAAGTCCCGGATATCGTGGAAGAGCTTGTCGCTTGCCGCGAGGTGCTGCTTGCGCTTCTTGCTGCCTGGCGCGGCGTTAGGGTCCAGGAGGTTTGGCTCCACCTCGATGTGTGCTGGGTGTGAGCTACGATGAAGAGAACAATAGCTTACCATGACTGATGCCGATAAACTCATCGAGCATGCCCTCGTACGTCAACTGGGTGCACATCGGGCTGACCCAGTCGACGGCACGGTCGAGAATGATGATGCTGTCGATGTCGGTGGACGGGTCGACGTCGGGCCGTTGCTGCTCCATCAACGTGGCGAGTTTCTGGCGGGTGAGTCCTCATCATTTAGGTGTTACCCACCTTGGCCGCATCGCCCTTGGCGATGACCCGAGGAATGGTACCAAAGGCTCTCTGGAGTGTGTTGAGCGCCAGGGCGGCGTAGTAGATGGGCGTCTCGTCTCCACGCTGAGGTGTAAGTAGGTAGGACCTGAGAATGTGGTGACCTACAAGGAACACGTCCCGCGACACATCCTCCAGCTCCATGGACAGCACATCGTCCTCGATCGGGATGAGCTCGAGTTTGAACTGTAGCGTCAGCGCCATCTCGAACCCCTGCCTCACCTCCGACACGGTAATGTCCCCCGCAACCCCCTCGTCCTCGAGCACGCGGCGGCACAGCTCGGTCGCCCGCGGCACCAGCAGCGCAGTGTACTGCAGCCCCGGGGCGGCGCGCACCTGCTCGGCGATGACGCGCATGTGCGCCCGCTTGGGCCGGCACAGCCAGATGACGTTGCGCGTGTTGACGGTGAGGAGGCCGGGTTCGAGCCAGAACATTTTGTCGACGCCATGGTGCTACGAGGGCGCATTAGCGTTGCGCGAGCGAACAAGGCCCTTCCTCCCCTCCCTCATCCTCTCGAGGCGCCTCCCTCCACCGTACCCACCTTGAGACTCGCGACGTCGATGACGAGGCCCAGAGGCCCCGCGAGCGCGGGGTCCAGCACGAGTGTCTTGGTGCCCTGTATCTGTTGTCTGCATCAGCACTGCTCGTCCCATCCAGTGGCGGCCACCACGCACATCATTCAGCGCCTCAACGAGGGCCTGCTTGCCCAGCTCGCGCAGGACGCCGACGTCTGGCCCGGCGCGGTGGGCGTGGGCGTGCACCGCGGTGCTCTCCGAGTCGCCCGACGTCGAGGGCGGGGGCAGGCGCGAGGGCCCCGCTACTGCTGCTGCTGCTGATGCCATGGGTATGCGTGCGATGGGGTGAGTGCAAGTGACGAAATGGGCCAGCAGGAATAGTGACGTCTGTGCTGGCCGACGATGGAGGGGGTTGGGTGACGAGCGGGATCAATCTCAACGCTTGCCATCAGGTTAGAGCGACCCAGACACTGAATGCGGGCACCACCACCACCAACACAATCGACGACGACTTTGACTCCTTCTTCACTGCTTCCTGCCCGTCTTCAGCGACACCACCACCATGGACGACCTCTCCACGGGGTCAGAGAGCGACTACTCGAACACGTGAGTGCGGTGCAGTGTCGCGGCTTGCTTGGCGTGCACGCAAACTGACAGACACTAGCTGGATCGCCTGGTTCCTCTCGACCAAGGGAAATGTAAGTATCAAGCAGCCAACGCCGCGCGTGATGTCTGTCACTGCGATCATGGCGCAGGTTTAACACGCCCGATGTGCCCGAGGCCACACCCCGCTCACACTGCAGGAATACTTTTCCGAAGTCGACGAGGACTACATCCTCGACCGGTTCAACCTGACCGGGCTCAACAGCGAGGTCGTGCAGGAGTACCAGCGCGCGCTCGACCTCATCACGGACAACCTGGGTGCGTATGGGCGGGTCGAGGGCGCGGCGGCTTGCTGACGCTTTGCAGACGACGAAGACCTCGACGACGAGACCCGCGAGGCGGTCGAGACGTCGGCACGTTTCCTGTACGGCCTCATCCACGCGCGCTACATTGTCACCTCGCGCGGGCTGCAGAAGATGGTGAGTGTGTTGGGTTGCAGTCTCGCCCGCTCACACGCCCAGCTCGACAAGTACCGCAAAGCCGACTTTGGGCGCTGCCCCCGTGTCTACTGCTCGGGCCAGCCGTTGCTACCCGTCGGACTGACCGACGTCCCCTACCAGAAGGCCGTCAAGCTCTACTGCCCGCGCTGCGAGGACATTTACAGCCCAAAGTCGAACCGCCACGGCTCGATCGACGGCGCATACTTTGGCACCACGTTCCCCCACATGCTCTTCATGGCCTACCCCCAGATGATCCCCTCCAAGGGCCAGCCGGCGTCGGGCGACCGCGCCGACCTGCGCCGCGAGCCAACCGGCATCGGAGGCGTCAGCACCGCCGCTGCGGCCCTTAAGGCCGACACGTACGAGTCCAAGATCTTCGGATTCCGTGTTCATGAGGAGGCGCAGCTCGCCCGCTGGCGGCGCGCGCGGCGCAACGCGTGAGTAGACAAGAGTTGTCAGGCACTAGGCGGCATCACTGACACGCCCCGCAGGCAGATCCAGCGTCTCGAGGAGCTCGAGAACAGGCCCACTTTGTAAATATAGATACATGTTCCTTACAATGACATCTGGTGACTATGCTGCTGAAACTCTTCTAACAACTACCAGGGGAGACGTTTCCACAATTGGCGACAGGGTGGCTTTAAGCCGCATCCTGGTGCGCCTCGTCTGACCCCGGAGCAGTGTCCGACGAGGGCACACCTTCGTCGGCACTGCTGCTGACAAAGATGTCATCGCCGTCGTATGTGTCGAGCTCAAAGTTTGGGATGGGGGAGGGAGCGTTGACATCGTCCTCTTCGTCGTCAGAGTCGGAGCCTGTGGTGCTAAACCAGCGGGCAATGCCGAGGCGGGAACTGGAACGCGTGTTAGGTGTCGTGTGGTCAGGGTAGCGATTACGGAGTGATGAGGAAAAGCCCGAGATGGATGGCGTACGCATGTTGCGAAATGTATCGCCAATGGTAGTGGAAAAGGTGCGGGGTATCGTGGGAGACGGGGGCTGCGGCTCGGATGGTGGTGGGGTGGCGTGCAACGTGTTGTTGGTGGGAGGGGCCAGATGGTCTGGAAACTCTCCACGCCGCAAGCCCCGGCGGCGCCGAAGCGCCGAGGCAGCCTCGGGAGTGAGCTCAGCACGGTGGCGACGTGCGCGGAACGCAATGGCGGCGTCGGCGTCCGACTCGATCGGCACAGGAGCAGCGAGGGAGTTGGTGCGGGAGGCCTCGTTGCGGTCGGTCGTGGGCCGGTCACGGTGTAGGGCGAGTCGGACTTCGGCGCGTCCACGGAAGATGGCACGTTCAATCTTGGTGCGGTTCTCAACCATGTGGAGAGATGGCCAGCTGGTGCGCTGCGACACGGCAAGCATGCGCTTGAAGTAGTGCTCGTCTGGGTCGGAAAGGAGGTTGAACCAGTCTCGGAGGGTCGTACGAGGCGTGATGGTAAGGTCGCCAGAGAAGCGCTGCAGGAAGACGCCACTCCAGTCACTCTGCAGTATCTGCGGCATGAGATCAAGGTCGCGAATGACCTTGAAGTGCTTGGAGAGGTCCAGCTTGATGTACGACTCGAGCGCCGAGAGAATGAAACCACCACGCCATCCACGGCCCTTGCGATGAGCGACAGGTCGTCCGACTGATCCGCGAGGGGCAAAGAAGAAGAGGTGGATGTGGGGGTTGGTCTGGGAAACGATCGAGAAGTTGCAGTTGAACTGGGTGTGCAAGCTGCCGAGGGGAATGTCTTCACGAAGACTGCCGTCCTTGAAGCGCGAGCCGCCAAGATTGTGAGGCAGGATCTGCCCGTTACGGTCCTTTGCCATGAGGACGACGGGGTTCAAGATGCCAGGAACCGCAGCCGAGGCAATAATGGCCGACCAGATGATACAGTTAGGGGCGGTCAGGTGGTTGAGGAGAATTGTCGGCGAGTGGCGGTCGGAAGGAACGACAGTGACATTGAGCGCACGGCCAGTGAGCTCGTAAGCCTCCTTGAATGTCAAGGAACCACGGGTGAAGAACATGGCCTGGAACGTTAGCCACACACACAACAACTCTTAGACTATCACCACACTCACCTTGCGAGCCCAGTCATAGGCCGAGTATCGCGCGCCAGTGTCCCACCATCGCTTGAGGGAGGCGAGGGGAGGGTCATCAAAGGCGCAGAGCTTGCGAGCGAGCTCGGGGCGAATGAGCTGCTTGAGCTCGGCATCGGTGTGGGTGCATGCGAGGGCAGCAATCAATCCACCAGCAGATGTCCCGGTGATGACACGAGGGAGCAGGTCGGTGTCGAGGAAGGCCTTGAGCACACCAAAGTGGTAGTAGCCGAACGAGGCACCACCAGACAGACAAAGCGCGCTCGAGCCGTAATTGTTGTTGATAGCACGGAAGAATGCGCGCTTCTCTTCCAACGAGACGTCGGTGGCTCGGCGTACAAAGTCGAGACTCTCGGCAACCTCGTTGACGTGTGCTTCGATGACGCGCTTGGTGCCGAAGAATGTCTCAGAGTACATTTTGACGCTCTCTGTGCCAGCAAAGTTGGGTCGAACGCACACCGCCAGGGCGTCCATAAGGCCACGGGTGTCCTTGTTTGTGCGGAACCGGGCGAGGGTGTGGCGAACCCGGCGGACGAGATTGTAGTCGAAGTAGGAGTCGTCTTCGCTCTGCTTCCACTCGTCGAAGCCGAGATACGTGTCCATCTCCCGGGCCGCCTGCTTCCATTCTGGGTACGTGGTCGCTGCTCTCAGCTTCTTCCGGAGCGAACCCTTCTGTCCGCGCCACGCAAGGAAGTATTCGAACACGTTTACGATCTGGCGTGTTCCGACATAGAGGCCAAACTCGATCGAGATGATCAGGAATAAGAATCCCTGGGGCGCGTGTTAATTGTGATGATGAGCACGGCTATCAACCCACCAGAAGGGGCCACCGGATGAGGTGGTAGGTAAGCCCAAGAGAGTGGCCCGTCTGGGATCGCCTAACTGATCAGCACTACACGCCATCTCAGGACACACTTTCTGACTCGGCTGTGGATAGGCTGTGGTCACGTCGATCAGTACAGGAAAATATGGGGAGGGCGTTGGGCACTTACAGCAAAGTCGGACGTCGCTGTGAGCTTCTCAATGTTTGGGGACCATTCTGGTCCACCCTCGACGGGCGAGAACACTGGTGACTTTTGGACTGCGGGTGTGTTGGCCCCATCGAATGCGGACGTGTCGGGTAGCTCGAGCGCGTGCTTGAATGCCGCGAGATGCCTTTGGAGTCAACGTGGAGGCTGGGGGAACAATGACCTACTCCTCATTGATGTAGTCTTTGGTCCAGAGGACTGGGTCGACACCGTCGGGAATGTCATCGTCCTGGGCTTGGGAGTTGTGTTTAGCGAACGTGGTGGTGGGCATGATGGTTCGTCGTCGTCGGCTTCGGAATCGGGAAGTGTGGAGGCCTATAGCCGCATGAATGCGATGGAGCTGCGGGGTTCTGGTGTGGTGTTCGTGTGTGTGTGTAGTTGGGCTCAGCTAGGTAGTTAAGTACAAGAAAGAAGAGGACGGTTAGCCGAGGTGCGATGGAAATGTTGGGGGGGAGATGTGATGGATGGATTGGATGGAGCACCATTGATTGCTGTGTGGCGTCAAGGACGAGAGCCAAGCAAGCGCCGCCAGCCGCAGTCTCCGAGTGCGGAAGCGCATCGCCGGCCGGTTGGGTAATAATCCCCCGGCCAGTCGCCACCTAACACTAATCAAACTAACACTTTGCCCTTGATATTCCACGCTTCACCCACTCTCCAACCATGGCGACCCCGCTCCTACAACAGTTTCCATCCCTCGCATCCTATCCACCGGCGTTTCTCAAGGACTTGCTGAGCTCACCAGAGCTGACAGAAGCATTCCTATACTCGCTCCCAGAGGTGCAGCAGCTCGCCGCAGACGTAGAGCGGCTCGGACGGGAGAATGATGAAGTGGCCCGTAGGTATCCTGTTCCCCGTCCCCCCATCCCCACCACTTTGGCTGCCGGGGCCATCATTGGCTGCTCCGGCTACACCGGCGCCCTTTGCCGAGTTGGCACGCGCATGAATGACCGCGTGATGACTGACACCCCACGCGCAGGCCAGAACCTCGCGTTGAGAGACGAGCTCGTCGCACTGCGGGAAGCGACGGCCCAATCATACAACCACGCCGAGGCGCTCAAGGCGCAGTGGACCGAGATTGACAAGGCGCAAACCAACCTCTACCAGGTGGGTAACGATCTGTCCTCCATTAACTGACCCATGTCAGCGTCAGCGACCGTCCTTCCTTCACATGCGCCTGCGACACAGTCTCACGGCTCAGGATGACGCGAGCGAGAAGATTGCGACGGCGTTCATTGAGGGTACGGGGACGGTAGGCAGCAGACCGGGCTCGCGGGTCGATTCGCCTGCGCCTGGGGCCGAGGAGCGCGCAACAGAGAGGGTGAGTGGGATGGTGGTGGGAGGCAAAAGTGTTGCGCGGTGCACAGATGCGTCGTCGTGCTGGCGCGTGCTGGCAACGCGTGGCCTCGGATGCGAGCTGGCTGTGCACGGACCTCGGCGCTGACAGCTTTCCAGGGGCGTGACCGTGCACTGGACGAGTTTATCGCCGACTTCAAGGCCGCGCGCAAGACGTATCACAAGCGGGCTATTTGGGCCGAGCGGTGGGCTCGTGGAGAGGTTGCATGGCGGGATGACTGAGGTGTGCATATAGTCCTAGATTCGTTGTAACGATGTCGCATTAAGCATTGAGGGGAGAATGACGTATGGGGTGGGTCGTGAGGCAATGTCCGCTGTTGTTCGCGACTGAATTGCGGTGTGTGCGTTTGTTCCAGGGCGGCGGCGGCGGCGGCGGTCGATGCCCATCTCCGACCGAACGCAGATGGTCGATCTTTGGTGTAGATTAGCACGTTGCTCGCCGGTAGTCGCCGCACTTGTTTTGCTGGACCATTCCGGCAGCAGCCACCGCCAGAGCCACCCACAAATTGACGCAGCGTAGAGAGCAGAGCAGCGAGTGCATCCGGCAGTGACGCTTCGCTTAATATGCGGAGTTTAACACAATCACGTGATTTGATCTTGCTGGTGGAACCATCCAGGTTGGAAGGCAAGGCGGCCGGCGGGGTGGGGTGGGGGGAGGACTACAGCCAGCTGGCTGGCTGGCCAGACGCTGAGCGAGCACCCAAGCATCCCAAGACCCAGACCAATACTTGGCATTGTCCCCCCATCCACCTCCCACTCATATCTCACTCTCTTGCATCCTCTTCATCAACTGCACAACTTCATCCTCTCAGTGGCAAACACCCCCAACAACACTCAATCTCTGGCGACACCGACATGTCCTCCAACCCCGACACCCGCCCCCTCCCGGACGGATGGGTGACACAGTGAGTCGGCACTCGCCGCCGCCCAGCCCCACTGCTCCAGTGCTCACACCACAGGCTTAACCCCGACTACAACACCTGGTTCTACGTCAACACCAAGGCGCCCGGTGGCCCAAAATCGTCGTGGACGCAGTAGGTCGCCGCTGGAGCCGCCTGTCGCCTCGCCGCTCGCCGCTGACACTGTAGCCCTGCCGACGAGGCACCTCCCGCCGGCGGCTTCGCTTCGCCCTCCGGCCCGCCCCCGAGCGCCAACGAGAAGGCGTCGTACCAGCCTAATGCTTCCCAGCAGCAGAGCAACGACGGCGACGAGAAGAAGACGCGCGGCGGCCTCTTCTCCAAGCTGACGGGCAAGAACAACAACAACCAGCAGCCCCCGCCCCAGTACCAGCAGCAGCAGGGCTACGGCGGAGGATACCAGCAGCAGCAGGCTTACGGCCAGCGCCCCATGGGCTACGGCCAGCCGCAGATGGGTTACGGCCAGCCCCAGATGGGCTACGGTCAGCCCATGTACGGCCAGCCCATGATGGGCGGATACCCCCAGCAGCCCATGGTCGTCCAGCAGCAGCCCCAGAGGCAGGGCATGGGCGCGGGTACCGGCGTGAGTGTGGCTGTGCCTAGCGACGGAGGATATGGCTAACGTCGTCACAGGCAATGCTCGGTATGGGTGGTGGTCTCCTCGGTGGTATGATGATCGGCAACATGATGTCCAACGTGAGTATCCCCCTCCTCCATCCCCCTCCCTCCCCGCCCTCCTGGCCACCGCCGATCACCCATCACTCCATCACTAAGGCCCGTGCCTATTCTACACACACGCCACACCCCCTTTTTTCATCACTAACGTTCTCAGTACAGCCACGACCAGTACATGGACGGCTACATGGACGGACAGGCCCAGGACAACTACGACGGCGGTGGCGGATTCGATGGCGGAGGAGATTTCGGTGGCGGGGACTTCTAACCGTGCCGGTTAGAAGCGAAACGCGCTCTTGCTTGACCTCCGTCTTGCAGCGAGGTCGAGGACTTGCCTCCCCACTTCCTACCCCCCCCCCCCCTCCCCCGTCCCCCTTCCTCACCCTTCCCTCATAGTGCATTGTCGTTTAAAGGCGCAGCACACGCGACCCGCCTCGTTGTTTCGGTTTGATTTAGGCTCGATGTTAGCATCTGCGAGAGTTGTAGACGGCGCACGGAAATGCACGTTCTTGACGAGATGGTGGTTGTGCCACACTGTGGTTGGTGGTGGTGGTGGTCTGTGCACAGCATTTTGCTTATCGAGTGATTTTCGGCGCCAGAAAAGCGAAACTCGCTGGCGTGTGCGTGCGTCGTCGGTCTCTCGCCCTCCACGCCGCCGCACGGCGCAGATGCGCAGTTCTTGGCATTGTGCCTTCGTCGAGGCATGGCGGCCGACGGCTAAGCGGCGACGATACGAGTGGGGGCGGGGTTACGGGGCGGCAAAGCCTCAAGCGGGGGCGGGGTCGGCGTAGGCTCGCTGACGTCACCGCGGCGATGGGACGGCGTCGAGACCGAGGTGAGGTGGTCTGTGTGCGCACATTATCGCTTCACATCAACTTGTGCTGCTCGCAACTTGCAGCAACTTGAACACTGACACTGATATGCCTGTCGCTGCGGCCACGAGCACCGCGAGCACTGGCACGACGAAAACGAGGACGCCCACAGCCTAGGCGACGCCAACGCGATACGGCCCCGAGACACGGCTGTCTGTCTGCCTGTCTGTCTGTCTTCCTCCGAATCAATCTCGGCCACTTGCAACAATGGCCCTAACGCTCACCTTCTTCGCGCTCCCCCCGCTCCCCCTCCCACCGTCCCCATCGCCGCCAAAGCCGCCGCGCACAAGCTTCGCCGACCTGCCCGACGAGCTAGTGGCGCACATTGCCTCGCTCGCGTGCCCGGCAGCAGAGAACAGCCTCGGCGAGCACTGGATCAACCTCGGCCCCCCGGCGCGCGGGTACGGCGCGCGCGATGTACGCGCCCTCCGCGCCACATGCCGCCGCGTCCGCGACGCCATCAGGCCGCGCGAGGTCGGGATCGAGATTCGCGACGAGTGGGACGCGCATGCGCGCCTTGTGCGCTGGGCTTCTGCCCCCGACGAGGTGCTGCGCCGGGTCAGGTGGGTCAGGCCACGGGGCAGCTACTAACGCCAGATACCTGCGCTTCACGCCCTCGCGATCGCCCGACCGGCCCGTGCCCCCGCTCACCGCGCTCGCGCGCTTCGAGCTGCTCGTCGGCGTGCTCTCGCGCGCGGCCAACCTCGCGTCTGTCGAGCTCGCGCACAACCCGTTCTGCTCGCACGATGCCTACGGCGCAGGCCAAGAACGGTACTTTGCGCTCGGGCGGCACGGGGCCGAGGACGCGGGGCTGACCCTGCCGGCGCTGCGCTCGCTCGACGTCGCGCTCAAGTGCCGCGTGTGCAGCGCGCACATGACGTACCTGCTTGCGTCTTGGTCGCCCGGGCTGCAGCGGATCAAGTGCGCGAGCGTCACTTTCGCGCCCGTGAGCACGATCGCGCCGCTCGTGGGCGTGCTCGCGCGCGCGCCCCTCACGAACATACACATCAAGGTCAGCGACGAGTGGGACCCCGTCACCGTGCTCGCGGCACTACGGCCCTGCGCGGGGACGCTGCAAGAGGTGTTCGTCGCGCCGTACGACACGAGCCGGAAAGTGCAGGTAGTGTACTCGCTCTCGCCGGCACACGGGCCTCCGCCGCCAGAGGACAACGACGCGCCCGCCGGCGGCGCAGAGGCGCGCGCGCGCTGGCTCTCGCCCGGCGGCGCGCTCTATTCCCAGCTGGCGCACTACCGCGCCTTGACGTCTCTCGACCTCTGCCTGTCGCCGTCCGCCATTGTGCCAGGCCTGGCAGACGACTGTGGCGAGTGGCGCGACGCCGCAGCCTTCGCTGCCGAGGAGCTGCTCGCCGCCTGCCCCACCCTCGTTCGCGGGTGGTGGTGGACGCAGGTCGTCGACCTCGACTACCGCCAGCTCAAGGGCTACGAGCGCTGGGGCTGGCGTGTCGGTGCCGGCGAGGGCGGCGGGCACGCTGGCGGCGTTGTGCTCGACGCTGCGCCGCGCTGGATCAGCCCCATGGTCAATCGCAACCAGGACGCCCAGGGCACTGCGCAGAGTATCCCCAGTGAGGAGTGGCACTAGGGTGGTGGATGTGGGTGGTGTTGATCCGCAGCAGGTTGGTAGTGCAAGAGCGGCGCGCAAGGCGCAAGGCGCAAGACACGAGCCGCGAGACGGGAGAGCAAGACTGAGAAGAGGCCAAACGCAGACACCATGTTGTATCATCGCAATCATCATCGTCATATCTAGCCGCATCTAATACACCATGTATCATGTTCACGACGACACTGCAGTTCGCTCGCCATGCCGCACTCTACACTCGTGATACATGCTACACGCCTGCTACGCCAGGATACTGTACAACGCGGCGCCCCGGCGCCCTCCTCCCCTCCGCCTACTTTCTCCGTCCCTTTCTGTCCTTGGCCACCTTGCCGTCGCTCGAGCTGAGCCCAAGCTTTTGCACACAGTCGGGGCAGTACCACGTATCCGGCAGCTGTCCGTTGATATTGACGCACTTGACGTGGAACTGGAGGCGTCAGCACACCACTCCCTACCACCCCTTCCCCACTCACCCATTCAAACTGGCACTTGTCGTTGTCGCACCCAATCATCTCGCCGTAGCTCTTCTGCTGGCAGAAGCAGTAGATTGCGTCGTCGGCCTCGACGTCGCCGCCGTCCGCCATCTCGACCTCGCCGTCGGCGTCCACATCCGACATGGTCGTTGCGATGCTCTGGTGGCGCTCTGCGCGGGCACCGCGTGCGCCACCAGTAGCGCGCGAGACGCTGCCCGCACGCGGCGCAGGCGGGGGCGGCATGCTGCCCGGCGAGCCGACGAGCGTGCCCATGCTGCTGCCGGCGCTGATGGCGGCGGCTAATGGCATATTGCCGGGCTTGTTGCGCCGCTTGACGTGGCGCGCGTCGCTGCCGCTGCCGAGCCCCTGGGCAGGCAGGAGCACCTCTGCGCCGCCCAAGTCGCCCATCTTGACGTCCGTGTCCAGCTCGTCAATGTCCATGCCGCCGACCTTGTGCCACTCGTTCTTTCCGCGCTCTCGCGCACGCAGCACGATGCGCTCCAGCCGCTCGGCGAGCTTGATCTTCTCGGCCTGCAGCGACTCGATCTTGCCCCACTCGGTCTGGATCTTGGCGACGTTCTGCGCGTCCTTGGTGCTCAGGTGGGCCGTGGGGAGCGCCGCACCCGCCGGGATGGGGAGGGTGAAGGTCGCTGTTGAGGGCTGCGCGTTGGCCGACGACAGGTTCTTGATGCTCTTCGTCAGGCCATAGTGCCGCTGGTTGATGCGGTTGAGCAGTTCTGTGTGCGTCAGCTGGGCTCTCTCATCCGATCGATAGCTACTCACGGCCTATCCGCTCATCCTTCTCCCGGATCTCCTGCAGCAGAAACGTCACCTCGCCCTGGAGGTTGTCGAGACCTGGTGTGTCAGCTTGTGCCTGCGAACGAGAACTGCAAGCTCACTCTGCACGAATTCCGCCGCGACTGCCGCCGCCTCCTCGTGGTTGAAGTGCGGGTACACGTGAAGCTGCGCCTGTGCTCCCGCCATTCTGTGGTCGCGTGTGGTGGTGTAGGCTGTTTTGTTGGGCGTGAGCCGCGTGATGAAATATATGCGTTGCTAACTTGCGAGTTCGAGGTGCTTGGTGGCAAATGGTCCTTTCGTTGGTGGTAGGCGCGGAAGTAATTTTCAGGGTTCAAGACACGCGCCTAATCCGTCCACAAATGCCAAGCTGTGGTGGAGGGAGTCCGCTACGCGCCGAGCAGTGACGCATTCCGGCACCCCGGCCGAGACCATTGTTGGGTCCAAGGCCGGCTTTGTCCTCGTCGCGACTTTGACCTCGAACAAGACCACACACAACCACCTCCGCACACACACACACACATACACAAAATGAGCGCCCAGACCTTGTTCCGCGCCGGCGCCGCTTTGAGTCAGTGCATAGCTTGGCAACCCCCACTCACGCCCCAGCCGCCACTGGCATGTCGTTTGGCGCGTTTGGCGCCCACGCCCTCCGCGCGCGCTTCCCCGAGCTGCCCGAGAAGTCACACACGTCGTGGATGACGGGCTCGAGCTACCTCATTTTCAACGGCCTCGCACTGCTCGCCATCTCGGCCCACCCGTCCGTTGCCCTCGGCGCGCGCAGGTACAAGACGGCTGCCGGCCTCATTATCGGCGGCGCCCTCACCTTCAGCGGCACAATCTTTGGCCTCGTCCTCTGGCGCGACCAGGTCGCCAAGGTGTTCGGCCCGCTCACTCCCCTCGGCGGCTTGGCCATGATCTCTGGGTTGGTACACCACGCACATGAATAATACTAACATATGATACAGCTACATCGCGCTGGCACTTTGAGAGACGGCACACATCCCAGAACAGCAAACACCAAAACATGTCCTTGAGACCTTGAGAAAAAGAACCCTTGTCAACTGGTGGATTGCTACAATGCTTGATGACGATATCTTGAGACAGGAGAGACTTGTGCGATGATGCGGATGCTTGAACAGAGAACATTCGAGCCAGAGTGGAGGAGGTTGAAACGGGGCCGAGGAGAAAGGGGGAAGGGAAGCATGAAGTCGTGCTGACGTATGTGGGCGCACAGCACTCTAGACGCCCCTAGCGCCGCCGGGCGGCAAAGGTGGGTGGGTGGCCATGCTGGCCGCCGGCAGCGTTCACGTTGGTCTGGATTAGGCGAACACTGCAGTGGCGTCGGCGGGAGTTGCGTCGAATGGGTGCGGCTGGTGGAGCGTGTCGCCACCCGCGCCGCCGGCAGTGGTGTGTGGCCCGCTCACGGCGAGCTCGAGGCCATGGGTCGCGGCGAGGTCATGAACCTGGCTCTCGCTCACGCTGTCGACGCGGGCGAACAGCTGGCCCAGGGCGCGCGAGAAGACCTTGGCACGGTCAATCTCCTCCCAAGCGATCGCCTCGACCGCCTGAGAGAGGGCCTTGTCGTCGTGGTCGACCGTGGCCGGGTTGAACTCGCCGTGCGTGCTCGAACGTGCGCCCTCGAGAACGTGTTCGATGAGAAAGTATGCGCAGTGCGTGTCGCCGTAAATGAGCTTGAGAAGCGAGACTGCAATCGGCTTGGGCGGGAGAAGGTATCCCGTCGAGCCGGGCACCTTGCGGGCAGTGGGCGTACGGAAGAGCACAACAGAGCGGGTTGCGAGAATGGTGAGGTAGTCCATGTCTGGTGGTGTGAGCGGGTGTGTGTGCTGAGTCATCGTTGAAGGGTAGCTTACCTGGGATGGTACTGGTGGCGACTGATGGGTATGTGTTGTGAACAGCGGCGACTGGGTGATAAAAGGACGTGGAATGGAAATGAGAGAAGGCAGTTTGGGTTGCCATGATTGTAAGGTTTATATAGGCTGTTGTTGTGTGGGTGGGTGAAGGGGTGAGGGGGGTGAGGGCGGTGGGGAAGGCGGTCGCGGTGGTGGTTGTGCTGGTGGAAGCGGGGGCAGCGGGGGCGGTGAGCGTGGTGAGCGAGCAAGCGATAGGCAGGCACGCGGCAGAGAAGCAATCTGACGAGCGGATGGGAGATAGGCAGGGTAAAGGGGTTGTCGACGAGGGGGGGACACTGGGCAAATGTGACGACGACGCGGTGGGTGCTGCGGTTAAAGGATGTGGACGTGTGTGTGTGTGTGGAGAGAGGGGGGGAGGTGTAAGTGAATCAGTACGACGACGAGGCACAAAAGACAAAAGGGTGGATGGGGTGGGGCACTGCGTCGTGATATCTTGGGGCCTTTGGGGGGTCACACACGAGGGCGAGAGAGAGACACGGGTACACGGGCCAGTGCTGCCTCGAGTCAGCACGTCGCAGCCAACGGCAAGCAGGCTCGTAGACCACGAGCAAGCGCAGCGGCACAGACCGCCGGCATCGTCGTCCCCCACGTTTGCTGCGTGGCCACTTATCACGCCGCCGCGGTGACACGAGGCCACTCGAGCCTCTCTGGCGGGCGGTGTGCACAGAGACCTTTTGGTTCTAATCGCGCGTATCTGCCTCGTTGTTGCTGCAACGACGCCACCTGCGGGTAGGGCGGGCGGGTGGCAAAGTCGCAGACGCATGTGCATGTGACATTGAGGCATGGTGAACTGTCATGGTCCGAACTGCGCCCCAAACGCCAGTCGGTTTCGGATTGCGCCCTCTGTGCCGCCCCTCGTCCTTTGGTCGAGTCGAGTCGCTATCGGGGGAAATGATACGAGGAATGGGCTCGGCCTCGGCGGCGACGGTGGCGACAGCGACCTCGACAGTGACAAAGGATGCTCGATGCACCCCGCCCGCGCCTGACTTGTCAACAATGGCCCAGCCAAGTCTGCCCCTTGCTAAGTGCCACAGTCCGCCAAAACGCCGAATCCACAGCGGATTTGATTCCGTCCTGCCCTTTGGTGGACCCGGTGCGCTCCGCCCAATGGAGTGGCCCTCAATGCGAGTTGGGACGGCAGCAGGCAGCAGCAGCAGCGACGGAGCAGCCAAGTCGGGTCGTGACCTACTACAGACACGCAACTCCAACAACGACCATCGCAGTCGTCTAGGCTACTCGCACACCGTCGTCACATCACCACTCACAAGCGACGACGACATGCTCCGATCAACTGCCCTCCCCCGCTCCCTCCGGACGGCGTCGACCCAGGTCCGCGGCCTCGCGACTGTTGCCGACACGCCCGTTCGTCACTACGGCGGCCTCAAGGACCAGGACCGCATCTTCACCAACCTCTTCACTCGCGAGGACTGGGGTGAGGCGCGCAGTGCCCCCGCCTGGCACTATACAAGACAAGCAGGCAACTAACGCGTCGCAGGAATCAAGGGTGCCCAGGCCCGCGGCGACTGGCACAGGACGAAGGACATCCTCCTCAAGGGTGACTCGTGGATCATCCAGACCATCAAGGACTCTGGTCTCCGTGGCCGTGGTGGTGCCGGTTTCCCTTCGGGCCTCAAGTGGAGCTTCAGTGCGTCGTGCTGCCCGACATCTGTAAGCGGCTGGCTGACCTGTGCGCAGTGAACAAGCCTGGATGGGAGAAGGACCCCCGCCCAAGGTATCTCGTCGTCAACGCCGACGAGGGAGAGCCCGGTACCTGCAAGGACCGCGAGATCATGCGTGGTGACCCCCACAAGCTGGTCGAGGGCTGTCTCGTTGCTGGCCGTGCCATGAACGCTACTGCTGGTGGGTTAGAGGAGGAGCCAAGGGCCGATGACGTTCCGCCGTCTGACATCACTCAGCCTACATCTACATCCGTGGAGAGTTCATCCAGGAGGCCTACCACGTCCAGAAGGCCATTGACGAGGCCTACGCCGCTGGTTTCATCGGCAAGAACGCCTGCGGCTCGGGCTACGACTTTGACGTCTACCTCCACCGCGGTGCCGGTGCTTACATCTGTGGTGAGGAGACTGCTCTTATCGAGTCGCTCGAGGGCAAGCAGGGCAAGCCCCGTCTTAAGCCTCCTTTCCCCGCCGACGTCGGTCTCTTTGGCTGCCCCTCGACCGTCGCCAACGTCGAGACTGTCGCCGTCGCCCCAACGATCGCCCGTCGTGGTGGTGCTTGGTTCGCTGGCTTCGGCCGTGAGCGCAACGCCGGCACCAAGCTCTTCTGTGTCTCGGGCCACGTCAACAACCCCTGTGTTGTCGAGGAGGAGATGTCGATCCCTCTCCAGGAGCTGCTTGAGAAGCACTGCGGTGGTGTCCGTGGTGGCTGGAGCAACCTCAAGGGTATCATCCCCGGTGGTTGCTCGGTCCCCGTCGTCACCCGTGAGACTGCCGAGAAGTGCTTGATGGACTACGACTCGCTCAAGGACAACGGAACCTCGCTCGGAACAGGAGCCGTCATTGTCATGGACAACTCGACCGACATGATCCGCGCCATTGCCCGTTTCTCCAAATTCTACAAGCACGAGTCTTGTGGCCAGTGCACCCCCTGCCGTGAGGGTACCACCTGGATGATGAACATGATGGACCGCATGGTCGAGGGTCGCGCCCAGGAGCGTGAGATCGACATGCTCCTCGAGCTCACGTAAGTGGCCATTGGTGGTGTATATTGGTTTGTTGTTGCTGACGCAGCCTGCAGCAAGCAGGTTGAGGGCCACACCATCTGCGCTCTTGGTGACGCCGCTGCCTGGCCTATCCAGGGCCTGATGAAGAACTTCCGTCCTGAGGTTGAGGCCCGTATCGCCCAGTTCCAGCAGAAGTACGGACCCATCCAGTTTGGTGGAAAGCTCGTCTCGGACGTCGACTACACCAGGGCCGTGCCAGACAACCTTGGCGGCGAGGTCCAGCCTCGCCTGACGGCCTCGGCTTAGGGAAAAGTTGGGCAGTAGATTAAAACTTGCATGCATGTGTACGAGGTAGCGGGGGTGGGGGTGCTGGCTGTGGTGCGAGGCAGTAGGAACGTGTCGGAGACCACACAGGTGTTGGGAGTTGTCAGCCAAGCCCAGTGAGTGGCCGAGTCCGCCCCCAGGCACGACCTCGCGTGGCATGACGCGGAGTGGGGAACGCCATCAGCCACGGGCGGGTCCTCAACGCGAATGTCACTCGCACGCGCCGGCCACAACAACACCCACCGCCATGTCCACCACGCCGCCAGAGCACAATCTCCTGCTGGACCCAATATCCGAGCTGCGTCTCGCGCTGGCATCGCACGCGTTCGGGGTGGACGCGCGCACCGAGCTGCTCGAGGCGGAGTCGTTCCCGCGCTCCGCTGCCGAACGCGCAGAGGTGCAAGCTGAAGCCGACTTGAGCGGGCATACGCCCGACCGCGTGGTCGCGCGCGCGCGCGTCGTGTTCCTCGCTGGCGAGGGGGAGGCGGTGGTCAGCCTCTCTGCGGGCGGGTATCGCGTGAGTGTGGCGAAGGAAGGAGGAGGGAGGGAAGGGGAGGCAGCTGACGCCGACGGCTAGGTCGACAGGTGGACCCTTGACACCCCCCTCCCGACCACGGCGTACGAATCCCTCGACGCGCTCCTCATCGCCTCGAGCCCCGCGTACGTTGCTGCCATGCAGGCGGAGCTGCATAAGCGCTTTGCGAGCGACGACGTGTCGCGTCGGTTCGTGTACGATGACGACGATGATGGCGAGGAGCCAGCCTGGATCGACTAGGCGCGGCTTGCACTGTTGGCTTGCACAATCCCGCCACCTTCAGCCTCATTCTCAGCGCCCCATTCTCAGCCCCATCATCATACCCAAGCCCCCCACACGCATTCAATCATTCTGCATCCGTGTACAAGAAAGACTGCAACATGTATTTACTTCTTCTTCGAGACAATCTTGTGCGAGAGCTCGCTGCGGGGTTAGCTAGGGACTCCGGGCAGCTACCCACCGGAGGAAGAGGTCCTTCTGGTGGTTGCCGGCCTCGTCAGTACTTGAGCGCGACTCGAGGTTGGCTGGGGTGTGAGTGATAGCCTGAAGAGGAGAGGGTGCCACTCACCCTCGACAAGGAGCTGGGTGCCGGGCTGGAGAGCCGAGAGGTACTCGACCGAGTTGGGGATGAAGTTGAACACGGTGAACCTGGCGGGTTAGCAGCAGCAACAGCGGCACCCTCACCAGTTGGTGTCGCGGACAGGGACTGGAGGGAAGAGTCAGCGAAGCATTCCGCGTGAGGAGACGATCATGCTCCGGAGGCAGTTCTCTACTCACATCCGTCGGGGCCGAGGACGACCTCTGGAGCGAGTGTCAGCTCGGTTCGATCCAGACGCAACAAGCGCCGCTCTACTCACTGCCGTCGGCGTCACGCTTGGGGGGCTTGGGAACAGCGAGGTTGTAGCTGATGCGCGTGAGTTCACTGGCTGGTGACCGATATCAGAGCCACCCACGTCACAAACTTGCGGCCGTCCTGCGTCTCGTGGACCGAGGGCGAGCTGCCGAGACGGCCGAGAAGGGTAGCCTTGGCAAAGTTGCGCTGGCCGACGGGGGCCTTCTGCGTGGATGTCAGCTGCCGGTGGCGACACGCGAGCGCGCGACCATGCCGACACGGCAACGACGCGTCGGATCGCGTGCGTTGCACGGGCATTCGCGTCCTGTTGCAGGCGGCCACTTACGAGGGCGTTGAGGGTGGGGCGGGCGAGGCGGTACATTGTTAGTAGGTGGATGGATGTGGGGTTATGGATACGAGTTGGTTGGATGGTGGATGGCGAGGAAGAGTGAGAAGGGCGGAAGGGGGAGGTGGGAGGTGGGTGGCCAGGTGGGCTGTTTGTTTGGTTGCTGCCGCGACGCGTCACATTCCTTTCCCTCTCCCAATGACGATCGGCTCGGCAAAGCATCACGTCCATCTGCTGTAATACAAGACAGACCTAATAAAAATCAAAATCAATTACAAAAGTCACGTGGGTGCTATTGGCGCCAAATGTCCCATTTCACGACGCGGCGAGATGACTGGACCGCGTCTGGCCGGCTGGCACAGTGTCTGGTGGATGATCTCTGACAACAACAATAATCGGCTGCGATAACCACCACACAAAAGCAATGAGGTGAGAGGTGGACCATATCACTCTCTCACATCATACCTCAACACACACCATGGTCTCGACATCAGACCCCGAGCTCATGGAGTCGGACGAAGAAGAGGTCCTCGCGTCCTTGACGCCCAGGGAGCCCCCAAGGCAAGGAAGGAGTAGCTCGGCAAGCGTCACGCCGACCAGGCGATCAAGCAACACGCCAGGCGGTCTCGCCGCCCAGCTCTTCCCCGGCAGTGATGAAGAGTCGCCGCACGCTTCGTCGTCTCGCCACCGTGCGAGCAGGACGCCAACACGCCCAACACGGTCCACACGCTCGTCATCGCGACGGCCCCCAGCTGTCCTCGTAGCGCCCAGTAGCCCTGACCCGCTGGCGCTGGACTCCGAGCCCGAGGCACACATCGGCTCAGTGCGCTCGATATCAGAGTACTCATGGACGCCTGCACGCCGCACCGTCGTCGAGGTCGAGATCCCATTCCAGCCACTCAGCAAGTTAATGACGTACCACATCGACGAGGGCCTACAGCCGCCGACAAGCTCGAGCCGGCGCCGTCTCCTCGCCCAGTCGGAGAAGGAAGCTGCAACTGGGCGCAAGGTCCAGCGACGCCCACCCCCCAGAACTACCAAGGCTCTGGTGCGCAACCGCGCGGTCGAGACGCCATGCGACGAACTCTACAGCGAGGAGGGAGTGGTAGAAGTCGACGACAGCGATTCGGAGGATGACGCGTCGAGCGACGGCGTATTAGGCCATCGACGGCGAACGCGAGGTGCAGTTGCTCCGACGTGGAGGACGATGCGGAGTAGCCGCAAGGTATGTTGGCAGAGGGAGTGCGTAGCCTGATCCACCAGTCACCAATACGAGACGACTCCGAGTCTGAGGCTTCCGACGACCCTAGGGCTAGGAAGCGTGCACGAGAATCCAAAAAGACTCGCACCGCGGCTGCGCCCGCGAAGAAACCAAAGCCAAAGGCCAAGGTGCCGCAGACCCACCGCGAGCTGTCTTCCGCCTCGACGGCCTCATACCACCCCACACAGAAGGAGTGGGAGAGTGAAGGGGAAAACGAGTTGGACAACGAGGACGATATATACGAGTTGGAATCGAGCTCGGACGACTCTCCAAAAGCATCGCCCTTGCCGACGTCACGGAAGATCCTGGCCCGACACCGACAGGTGTGTGGCAGACGAGGGCGCCTCTAACTGCTTCAGGTTTGCGAGAGGTGCCACAATGGGCCGGCGGACGAGTTGCTGGAGAAAGCTCTTAAGAAGAAGAAGAAGGGCATGGCGCCTCGACGACGCAAGGACGACGACGACGACTGGGATATGTCCGAGGAGGAGCGGGCTCGGATCATGATGGGTTGGCTGGAGGTGGGTCCGGCCCTAAAACTGGAGTCTTGCTGACGGGATGTAGTGCGAACGGTGTACAGTGTCGTGGCACTGGGTGAGTGCTTCGTTCACGTTCAAACTAACCGCCGCAGGGATGCTTGAAGCCAAACCAGCGAAAGGATATCCTTCACGCCTTTAGGACCAAGAACCCGGACGCCCCAAGACGCAGAAACATTGAAATCCACGAGTCCGCCACCTTCCTCTGCGAGAGCTGCGAAACAACACCTGAATGCTTTGTATGTCACCACTCCAGGTTGCCCGAGGAGAAGGCTCAGAAGCCGCACCCCTTGGCGAATGGAACAACAAGCACCATGGCCAATGGCGGCGGTACCGACGAGCCGATAGTCATCGACAGCGACGATGATGCCGGTGGCGGCAACTCGGCCCCACCGCCCCCCTCAACTCCTGACGAGCCTCCAAAACCAGTGAACGCCGGTCCGGTCGAGGATCCCTTCAGGCCTGATGGGTTGAGGCATTCAAAGCCTGCTCCCCTCATCTTCAGGTGTTTCAGGTGTAAATTGGGCGTGCACTATGAACATTGTACGTGACCTACTATACTCACACATGACTGACACACCACAGTGAAGAGCCCATTCCCAGACGGAGACAAGTTTGCGCTGCCTTCCCTGGCACATGTCTACCAAACAACCAGCGCCCAGGGCAGTGCTTGGTACTGCCATCAGTGCCGAGAGTGGAACTACAAGGTCGAAAGCGTGCGTCTTACCTCCTCTGACTTGACTCGGAGCTAACGACTACAGATTATCGCTTGGCGCCCGTGGCCTGCAAATGCCACTGAGCCTGAACTCGAAGAAGACGAGGTTCCCCTGTACCGCGATCCGCTTCCTCGCGAGTATCTGGTGAAGTTCGAGGGGCGTTCATTCCGCCATGTCGTGTGGGCGCCACATCCTTGGGTGTACAAGGTTTCGCCTCCAAAGCTCAAGAACTTCGTGGAGAAGGGTCCCGCTCTCAACCTCATCACCGATGAGACCCTGGCAACATTCGGTGATACGATGGAGGCGCCAACGATCGCCAACGTCCTCGAGGCCAGTGAGCGGGACAAGAAGCACCACGGGGTCCCACCAGACCCAGAGGCGGCTGAAAGCCTGCCCATTGCATGGAGCGTGAGTGCGTACCATGAGCCAGGCTCTAACGCCAGACTGTCGACCGTGTCATTGATGCGATGCTACTTCCACCAAAGAAGCGAAAGGGCAAGGGAAAGGCCAAATCCAACGGCAGGGTTATCGAGTCGGACTCGGAAAGCGAGGAGTCTGACTGGGAGCCAGTCAATGGTAAGGAACCACCAATCGAAAAGGCCGTGGAGATTGAGCGTTGGGAAAGCATGGCTGGCCGCAAGCTGTCAGAGGACGATGTTGATGAGGTTGCAACACTTGTGACCTGGTTCTTGGCCAAATGGGACGACCTCCAGTATGATCAATGTGAGTGCCACGAGGGAGCACGGCTGACGACAGCCTGCTGGGACACCCCGCCCCCGGTCGACTCAGAGCTGTACCCGGCATTCAAGCACGCCTTGAAGCGATACCTTGCTGCGCGCCGCGTCAAGATCCCAGTTCTCAATGATAAACAAATCAAAGCTCGCGAGCGACTTGCCCGCACTTCACGTGCCCCTCCCAACGAGCAGCCGGAGTGTGTTGTTGGAGGAGTGAGTGTGGTCGATGAACGCAGCTAACAGCCCAGACCCTCATGCCCTTCCAAATTGAAGGATTTCAGTGGCTCACATACAAGCACTTGAAACGCGAAAGCTGCATTCTTGCAGACGACATGGGCTTGGGCAAGACGTGCGTAGGATTGCTGCCACTGTCATTACTAACGCGCAGCATCCAAGTTGCTTCCTTCCTTGGCCACCTCGGTTCTGAGGACTTTGGAATCTACCCAGCACTGGTCATTGTGCCAAACTCGTAGGTCACTGGGGTCATGGACAGGGTTGACAGCTTAGAACAATTACCAACTGGGTTCGCGAGTTTGAGAAATGGGTGCCACATCTGCGCGTTGTGCCGTACTATGGTGTCGCTTCCTGTACGTCGCCTCATCCTACCAAGATAACAACGCTGACCCCATGTAGCGCGAAAGGTCGTCTCAAAGTTCGAGCTGTATCACAAGGGCGCACAAAACAAGGCCGCTGGACTCAAGGCGTAGGTTTGAAATTGCTCCCTAGTTGACACCCGCCAGCCATGTCGTCCTCACGACATACGACATGATCACCAGCAGCGAGTTCGCAGTCTTTAGTCGTATGCCACGCTGGGAGGTGGTCATCGTGGATGAGGGCCAGCGCTGTTAGTATCCTGACTCTGGAGAGGCATCAGCTGACGTCTGTCAGTGAAATCGAATTCCAGTTTGATTTTCAACCGCCTCAAGACGCTCAATTCTGTCCACCGCATCCTCCTGACGGGCACACCGTTGAACAACAACCTGCGCGAGATCTTCAACCTTCTCAACTTCCTCGACCCAGAGAGCTTCAGATACCTCGAAGAGCTTGAGGAGCGCTTTGAGAACCTGACAGAGTCTCTGATTCTTGAACTTCACGAGATGATCAAGCCATACATTCTGCGGCGTGTCAAGGCCGACGTCCTCAAGCTTCCACCCAAGGTACGTCATTGGCGCGAGTGGACTAACACATCCAGGTCGAGATCATCGTCCCCATCTCCCTTACCCCGGCGCAGAAGGTGCTCAACAAACGTATCCTCCACCGCCACAAGGAGGCCATCAACAACATCATGAAGCAAAGGAAGAAGAAGAAAGCGCAGGCTGCGAAGGCCAAGGGCAAGGGTAAGGAGGTGGCCAATGGCGATGCGCTGCCGAATGGCACGGCGGCTGTCAATGGGACCAAGGAGGGAGATGACGGAGAGGGCGGCAAGGACGGAGAAGGGAGCAAAGACGGAGGCGCCGCCCCTAATGGGGACAATGAGGGCGGGGAGGCAGGCCCATCACAGACTGCACCAGAGAGGCGGACGAGGGACTCAGTGCAGCCCTCCGAGGTCATCGAGGTCGACTAGACCTAGTTAGAGTCCACCCATGTAAATTACGCATTGCTGTCATGCCATCTTAGAGACCAATGCGATACATCTAATCAACACAACTATGGATAGGAGCCAATGCAAATGAAATGATGAAACTAACAATCCCAACTCACCCCCCCCCCCCCCCTCCTCCTCCTCCTTCTTACTCTTGGCCAGTACTGGCCCTCCGTCTCCGCCTCTCCTGCCTCGCCTGCTCGGCCTGCGCCTGCAGAGCGGCGGTCGCGAGCGCTCTCAGGCGCTCGGCGTTGCCCAGGAGCTCGATAACCCCATCAAAGTCAAGAGAGGCGATCGCAGCGTGCGCGTCGGCCGCCTGCCCCACCATCGCAAGTACGCGCTGCTGAGCGGCCGTGCGGCGGATCGGCGTCGGCGCGAACGCGGGTGGCTCAATCACGGCGTCAGCAGTCGGCGACGAGGGCCCGGCATCGGGGGTCGAGACCGCTGGTTGTGTCCTGGCTGCCATGGGCGACTTATCACCCGGCGCGTCTGATGGGTTAGCCGAAGTTCTAGCGCAGAGACAATTCCACTCACCATCGAAGACGCCGCTCTCAACAAACTCATCCTCGTCCACTTCCTCGGGCTCCTCGGCACCACTTCTACCCGCCAAGGGTGAGGCCTGCTGCTGTAGCCTTTCAATGCGGGCGTCGTCCTCGGCAATGAGTCTCTGCTCCTCCCGTCGCGCCCGCTCTGCGCTCTCGGGCGAAAGCAAAAGCTCGTCGTCCTCGTCGGGAGGGAAGCTCTGACTGCGGCTGCGGGACCGAGAGTCACGGGCAGGCTTCTTGGCGCCCCGTCGGCGCCGCTTTGTTGTCTTGAGTCCCTCGTCGTTGGAGGCCGCACGTTTGCGGCGGGTAGAAGCCTGCGACGAGGCGGGGGTCGAGTCACGAGAACTGCCCGCCGAGCGAGGCTCGTCCTCCACGGCGGCCGGCTCAGCCAACGGTTCTGCACGCTCCTGAACGGCATGAGGCTGATCCACCTCTTGGCTCTTCCGGTTTTTGTGGCTCTTATGGCGAAGCGGTCGAGAAGCCAGTGGCGTATCGGCCTCCGCATTGTCCTCCTCGAGTTGTTCGAGGCGGTCGAAGCTGCGAGAGGTGTGCGAGTTACGCTGGCTCAGTTCTGCTTGGGTAGGCGTAAACAACGAGCCGATGCTGGGCACCTTGCGCAACCACCTGCTTGCAGAAGAGAAGAGTCCCCGCGCAGCATCCTCGTCGGAACGCGAAGAGTGGAGCAGTTGAGTTTTGCCCAACTGCTCGTCGTCGTCCGCTGCCTCGTCGTCGGTCTCAGGGATGACCGTCATGTCTCCTGCTTCCACAGGTGGCGATGTCGATGCACGGCGGGGTGATTTGCGGCGAGTAGCAGCCGCCCAGCTCTTGGAACGTGAGAGTGCCGACTTGTCGAGAGCGACCTGGGCATCATGGCGCTCCTGAAGCCTGGCGTCACGTAACGACTTGGCTCTGGCTAGCTTGTTCGCCTTCTTAACGCGTCTCGATTTGGTCGGACCAAAGACGTCGGTAGTGTCCGCAGGTGACGATGCAGACGACGAGTCAGCCACGAGTGGCGCCTCCTGGCTCCGAGACTGGCTACGGCGCAGTCTACCAGATCGCGTCTGCGTGGGTGGCGGAAGCGATGCTGAGATGTCTGCGTCGTAGTTGGTAGATGTGTTCCCGAGACGTGCCCCTTCAGATGGCTGGGGAACGGGCTCCTCGTTGCCTTGGTCTTCAACGACTGGCTCAGACTCCGAGGCCTCTTCCATAACCACGGCCTCAGGTTCCGCCACTTGGATAGGAACAGACTCGGCGTAGGGGTACTGGTCCGAACTGGCAGAGGACTCTTGTAATGACAGGCCCTCAGCCATGATGTAGCCAGGCAGAGCGGTGAGGACATCACGCACAAAGCCAGCGACGTCATCCGAGTAGTCCAGCCCCTCGACGGACTGGAAAGACCGACGCCAGAAGTCTTGGAACGCAGTAGGGACGGCACTGCTCGTTCCGCGGGACAGGCGCGGAGCGTACATGTCGATGTACTCGTTCATCGTCGCGCTAGCTGCCGGCAGGTCGTTGTTCTCGATAGCGATAGTAAGAGCGCAAAGGACAGCGATGTAGAGGTCGTCCAGCTGGGCCCCAAGCTCTGCATGAACGGACTTGGGCGCGTCCGTCATCCAGACGGCCAGTCCGGGACGCAGAGGGTCGAGGACATCGGCGACCGAGTCGGGCGGCAGAGACTGGAATAGGGCCGTGATGTTCTGTACGAGCTTCCCCACGGCAGCAAAGTGGGTATCCGAGGCGCTGTCGAAAGCTGCCACAAGAGCCGATGAAACGAAGGCCAGGAAGTCGACAGGAACAAAGTTCTCGTTGATGCTGTAGTGGGCAGCGTGGTAGTGCTCCGTCGGCACAAACGAGATCCACGACATGGCCGCGGCGAGGCACGAGATGGTGGTAGTGGAGGCTTTACGCTGTTTCGTCTGCTCCGAGTCGTCGTCCTGAACGCGAATAAAGTCGTCGAGGTGAGCTGAGAGAGTCTCGAGAACACCAAAGTTTGAGCCGACACGCTTGGCACGGAAGCGAAGAACCGAGACCTTGAGGAGCGACTGCCACGCCTCGAGGTCCTCGGTCGATGGGTTGTTGTACCACACCGAAGTGGCTTCCGCATTTCTGAAGGGGCACGACAGCAAACTGACCAGAACCTCTCCAGTGTGGTTGGTGGCAGAGGCTGTGGCAGCGGGCTGGAGGTCAATGACCTCAGACCACTTGAGTGCCAGTAAGCGCCACACGTCGAGCTGCATCTGCTCGTCGTTCTCAAAGATCCACGGCATCGAGTTGGAGACTTCACCCAGGAGGCGGGTGCCAATGTCGCGCGTTGAACCGGTGTTGAGGAGAGCGCTGACAAGTTGACAGAACAGCTGGCGGACCTTGGGGTCCATGGTTGAGGAGAGCTTGGAGCGGGTTAACGGGCCAAGAAGATTGCCGACAACAGTAGGCTGACCCAGCGCTTCGGCAGCGAAAGGCGACTCTTCAGCTGGGTTTCTGTTAAATTGCTGGTTGATGAGCGTCGCTCCTAATGTCTTCTCGCCCAAGACTTCAACTGCAACGTTGAAAAGGTGGAGAGTGACACCCAGGCGGATAGCGTCGGTATTGAGGGTCGACTTGCCGCTCGCGTCGAGAAGGCAAATAGGCATGTACGTTGTAGGATCCCGCTGGAAGATGCTAACGATCTGCCGCGTGATGGCCTGGAGGCCGACAATGAAGAGCGGCGTTGGGGCCGACTCGGGGATGTCGGTGATGGCAAGCGCACGGAGAAGGTTGCCCCAGATGCGTGAAAGCACCGTTGGCAGCAGAACGAGGCCGTCGGCGTTGGTGACCCACTCGACAGCTGCGAGGTCGTTCACACCACGGATGCCGTCGAAAGCTTCTTCGAACAGCGCGAGGAGCTTGCCGAGGCGCTTGGCCGCCCATAATCTTCCCCATCCTGGAATTTCTGAGGGGAGGATGAAGTCGGCATCGAACTTGTCGACGACCTCGGGGGCCACCTTGTCAAGGTGGAGGATCTCACCACTGAGGTAACGACGCGAGAGCAGGCGCTCCAGCTTGGGCAGTGGTCCAGTCAAAGGTGCAGCAGTCACAGCCTCGAGCATTTCCCAGCCAAGGTTCTTGAGCCTGTCAACGCCACAGATGCTGAAGAACTGCTTGAGGATGGGCATGAGAACGAGGTCGAATGTGCGATCCAAACGAGGCAGCCGGCGCTCTTCTGGAGAGATGTCGACAACGATGCCGTCCGAGGAAGGCAAGCCGGACATGCGTGTGACCTCGCGAGCGGGTTGGTCCTCGTCGGTGAGAGCGATAACCGTGTAGGCGTACAGCAGTGCCGGTGCCACAAGCCCCGTCGTGATCATCCAAGCCAGTTTACGCGGCTTCTCAGACCGCTGCCAACTCCATCGCTGCTCGTTGTGGAAATCGGGCCGGGTAGTGAGAGCTCGTGCGACGTGCTTGGTGTCACTGGCCTGGGCTAACGAAACACCGACAGGTAAAGCGATGGTTCGGAGACGTTCGTCAACATCCTCGTAAGATGAAGCACTGAACGCGTTGTACGAGCGCACGACGCGGCCAGAGTCGGACAGTGAAGCCGTCGAGCCGGCGTGAAGGTAAGCGTGGATAGCGTGCTGCCAAGCGGCGCTGGCCAAGGTGGGGCGGACGGCGTTTGTTGACGGCTGGAGCGACCGCTGATGTTGTCAGTTACGCTTCTCGAATTTATAACTCACGTCCATGATATGACCGATGTCCTTGACCAGAGGAGACGAACTGAACTCCTTGCCAATCAAGCTGACCAGTATGGCCCAGGTGGAGCAAGCCCAGGCCACTTCCTCGGCCGTTCCGACAGTGCGGCGGAAGATAGCCTCGATCGGCGACCACTCGGTGCTCTTCTCTCCATCTTTGTCGTATGCAGATTTTGATCTTGGCGACTTGAGGACACCGCGAAGGAAGTTGGCGACAAATGCTTCGCTGCGGACGACGACCGATCTTGTCTTGTTCCAAGCAGTTTGTGTTGACGAGTCGTCTTGGAGGAGGCGGTCCGCGTCGTCCTGAAGCCGAAGCTTGGCTGTCTGGAACGCGGCAGCCGCAGCGGACGCGCTCTTCCTCAGCGCGGGTAGTGGACTGGAGAGGGTCCGCAGACACACGGGGAGGAGTTGTGTGTATGCGGGGAAGAAGATGTCAGGGTACATCTTGAGCAAGTTGTTGACGGCGTTGAACGCCTCCTTCCTGATCGGTGATGGGTCTTTGAGGGCAAAGACGCCGATGGCGACCGTAGTGAGCGCACTCTCCAGG
This sequence comes from Vanrija pseudolonga, assembly GCF_020906515.1. Classification (NCBI taxonomy): domain Eukaryota; kingdom Fungi; phylum Basidiomycota; class Tremellomycetes; order Trichosporonales; family Trichosporonaceae; genus Vanrija; species Vanrija pseudolonga. The sequence goes on along the minus strand of NC_085849.1, from coordinate 3,008,593 downwards.
GAGCGAGTGATCTTGCTCTCCAGTGGCCTGATCCATGCTGATGGAAGCCGCACTTGAGAGAAGATCATGATGGCCTGGCTGAACGTTCGCTTAGGGCTGGGGGTTGGGAGGATAGGCGTCCTGGGGATAACCAGCACCTGGTCGAGGAGAGCTTGAACATCGGCCTCCGTGAACAGGGTGAAGAGGCGAGGCGAGCTGCACACCACGGTGAGGAACCTCAACGCCGCGCATCCAACACCGGCCGCCTCGCGGCGGTAGAGGACCTCGGACTCGGTGTACCCTCTCTTCGGCGTCTTTTGTGGTGATGGTGGTAAGCTGTAGGCGGGGGTAAGGCCACGGAACGGCGAGGTGGACGCGGTTGTCTCCGAGTTGGGGACCTTGCCCATGAGGCGATTCAGGTCGCGCTGAACGGCGCAGACGATGGCCGGGGCTTCATCGCGAATCTCCTTGCAAACCTGCTCAAACTCGGTGTGCACTGCGAGCGTGGGCGGGCCGACGTCGAATAAGCTTTCGCGCAGGCGCAGCGTGAGCGACGTGTACGACTCCTCAAGAGTGAGGAGGTCAGCATCGCCAGACAGCAGATTCTCAACGAGGTAGGAAGGATGGAGTCCCTCCTCCTGCTCTTCTTCCTCGGACTCGTCGCTAAAGTTGTCGGCCCCTCTTGGCCGATTGGAAGGTTGGCCACCAGCCTGTCCATCGCCAGACGAGTCACTATCGTCAGATGGAGGTGCGTCGTCGGAGATGGGGACGCCGGCAATGCCGTCCTCTGCGGCGTCTAAGGTCGAGAGGAACATGGAGGGGCTGTCCATGCGGGGCATGGCGCCGATCACGCGCAGGCGCGCAGGCTCTCTGTTGTTCCACGTTCCCTCCTTGACTGATTTTGCCACGCGAATCGTGTGGTCGTGGCGCTTGAGAATAGGTCGGACACCGTCTGTCGAGTCGTCGGACGCACGGTGGGAGGAAGGGGAGGAGGAGATGGCTTCGGGGGAAGAGGTGCGGTAGGACCGTATTGATGTAGGGGCTTCAGGGACAACAGGCTCGTTGGTGTTGAAGAGCTTTGTGTGGTTGTTTGGCGAGAAAGCGACTCTGTTTCTGCGATCCGCGCTCAGCGAGCGCAGGGGACCGGCTGGAGAGCGTCAGTTGTGAACCATCTTCGTTTACTTGACACCACGACTCACCGACAGTCTTGGCTGCGCGGAGGGGATCGAGAGGCGACGATTTTGAGCTCGGCGCACTGGTGGAGCGCTGCGCGCTCTTGGACGACGAAGCGATCGGCGTAGTGTGCGAGTCGAAGATGACCGACTGGTTGGAGGCGGCACGTCGCGTAATGGGAGACATTGCGGTGGTGTGGTGAGCCTACGCGGGCAGCGCGGCGCGATTGATTTTCGCGCGCGCGTGAAGGAAAGAAGCGGTAGAGGCGGTGGTGGTTCGCTGAGGAGAGTGGTGATGAGGGCGAGTGGGTTGCAGTTGAGGAGCAGGGGTATTAAGAGCTGCGATGTGCTGCTTAACACAAAGGATGATGATGAGGAGATGAGGAGTCGAGGAAGAGGTTGCAGCTTGTTGGCCCGAGTGAGACCAGGCGCGTCGTCGAGATTGCTTTCAGGACAGGGAAAGTGACGCGCGCGCTGCATCCAGGGCGCGAGGTGCCAGAAAATATTACGTGGCTTTTGGCTCTCTCGCACCTAGGCTCAAGCCACCAACGCCACCGAGGTGGCGGGTAATGTTCTCGCGTCGGCGGGTGCGAGTGGCAGGAGGGAGTCGAGAGAAGAGCAGCGTGTTGTGTGATGTTTAGGTCGAGGGACGCGTTGGAGCGCGTTGGAGCTATGGGCGCAGTGCACCACTCGATGGACAATCAGTGTACTACCACTGTACCACTGTTTACAAGAGATCAAAAGTGACGTTACACCATGCCGTTACAACCTTGTTCTACCACGCGAAACCCATGCGCTCCTCGCATGTCCACCCCTGAATCTGTGTCGCCACCGTAGCGCCATTTTTGTGTGATGAATGCGTTGTCATCGCCAAAAAATACTCCCGTTTCTCTCTTGCTCCCATCTCACCAGGCAGCCGGCCGGCTCGGTGCTCGCCTTTACTCGGGTTGCCACCACCACGGACAGCGCATTACCGAAAACAAACCGGGCCAGCGACACGCACTCGTCTTCTTCTGACTTTGTCCATTTTGCCATTCACTTCCAGCTCGACCTCCCACCATGCCAAATTCAAGAGACGTCGGCCGCGTCGTAATGGACGGTGAGTTCATCTCGTGCCGCAGCTTCCTCCTCCCAATCTCACACCGCCCAGTGGCCTTTTTCGCCGCGTCCCAGGTGGCGCTGTACTATGCGCTGCGATACGTCCTGTCGTCGCTCGCCGAGCCCGGAGGCGCGACGAAGAAGGCGAAAGCCAAGGGCGAGTCGCTGCTCAGCCAGACCGGCCTGTCGAAGGAACAGCTCGCCGCGCTCGATTTGGACGAGTACGAGACGTCAATCGCGGCCGAGATCATCCCGCCGAATGCGCTCGAGACGACGTTTGAGTCGATTGGCGGCCTGGACGAGATCATCTCGAGCCTCCGCGAGACGGTCATCTACCCGCTCACCTTCCCCGAGCTGTTCGCATCTGGCGGCGGGCTGCTGTCGGCCCCGCGCGGTGTGCTGCTGTACGGCCACCCAGGGTGCGGCAAGACCATGCTCGCCAAGGCGCTGGCAAAAGAGTCTGGCGCGACGTTTATCAACCTCCCCCTGTCGAGTCTCACGAGCAAGTGGTTTGGCGAGAGCAACAAGCTTGTCAACGGCTTGTTCTCGCTTGCGCGCAAGGTCCAGCCTAGTATCGTGAGTGCCGTGGGGCCAGGCCCGAGCCACCCTCCTCACCCCCACACCCCAGCGGCTAACCCCACCCAGATCTTTATCGACGAGATCGACTCGCTCTTCCGCGAGCGCTCGGCAGCCGACCACGAGGTCACGGGTATGCTCAAGGCCGAGTTCATGACGCTGTGGGACGGCCTCACGTCTGGCTCGGACCGCATTCTGGTGCTTGGCGCCACTAACCGCCCCAACGACATCGACCCCGCCATCCTCCGACGCATGCCCAAGCGCTTTGCGATCCGCCTGCCAAACTACGAGCAGCGGGTCAAGATCTTGACACTGGTGCGTTGTGGCGCTTTGCCTGCCCACTTGGATTTCTCACGTTCGCCACTCACCCCACCCCCCTCCCAGATGCTGTCACATACCAAGACGGCTCCCGGCTTCACGATCGAGGCGCTCGCGCGCAAGACGGACGGCCTGTCAGGCTCCGACCTGAAAGAGACGTGTCGCAACGCCGCCATGGTCCCCGTCCGCGAGTTTATGCGTGAAAAGGGCAAGGCAGGAAAGGATGGCCTCGAGGCCGCGCGCAAAGAGGGATTCAAGGTCCGCCCACTCACACTGGAAGACTTTGCGCTCCACGACTCTCACGCGCACAACTATGTCGACCCATCACGCAGGGCCGCGCCCACAGCGTACATTGACCCTGTCGATTAGATTGTTTGTTAGATTGCATGGTTCGGTTCGCGCGCATGCATCCCATCTCACACGGACGACTGCAGCTGGCTGGTGCGTTACAAGAGTGATGCATGATGATTGTGTCTTCCCTATGCCGTGCGATTCTCTACTACTTCTGCTGCGCTCTAAATTACTCTGTCATACCATGCCTAGTGCGTCTCGCGTTGGGGAGGCTCATCGACTGGCAGCGTCTCAAGCCAGCGCTGCGCAATGTCGGTGCCGCGGAAGACCTCGTGGATGACCTGGCGCACGTCGTCGACAAAGACAAACTCGATGCCTGCCTTGACACTCTCGGGCACGTTCTCGTCGATATCCGACTTGCACGCGGCGGGAACGACGAGCTCTGGCGGAGAGTTAGCATCATGCCGAAGGAACGCAACTCTACTCACTCTTGATGCCGGCGCGGTGGGCAGCAAGGATCTTCTCCTTGAGACCACCGACAGGAAGAACCTGGCCGTGCAGCGAGATTTCTCCAGTCATAGCCACATCAGGGTCGACCTGGGTGCGCGTCAAGAGCGAAACAAAGGCAGTAAGAATGGCGGTTCCTGCACTCGGTCCCTCCTTTCCAATGCCACCCTCTGGCATATGCAAGTGGATATCCCGGTCGTTGACAGTCAGGTCGGCCTCGCTCTTGGTGATACCGAGAAGGAAGGCGTTGGCCTTGACCCAGCTGAGGGCGATCTGGGCCGACTCGCGAATGACCTCGCCCAGCTTGCCGGTAAGCTGGAGGCCGCCCTTGCCAGGCATGGACGTGACCTCGATGGGCATGACGGATCCCGAGCCGTTGCCAAGGTAGCCAAGACCAGTGCTAACACCGGCAGGTGGCGCCTTGGTGTACAGGCGGTCCTTGTGGTAGACGGGAGGGCCGACATAGTCCTTGAGGTTGTCCTTGGTCACACGGACGTGAATACCCTCTGGGATTGTGAGAGGCTCGCGCACCTTGGTGGTGACGTGGGTAGTGTCGGGCTCCTTGCCAGCCTCGTCTCCAGGCAGGCGCTCAGACTTGGGCTTGACATCCGCCTCCTGGGTCTCGACAGAGCGCGAGTTCTCAGGCTCGGTGGGCTCAGGGAGCGCTGCCTCGCCGAGGTCGTCAACGATCTTGAACGCGGCCTTGCGGTAAATCTTGTCGATGTGCTTCTTGAGGTTACGGACACCAGACTCGCGGCAGTACCAGCGGATAAGGGTCTCAATCGCCTCGGGCTCAATCTCAATGTCGACGTCCTTGAGACCTGACGCGTCCTTGGCCTGAGGGGAGAGGTACTTCTCGGCAATGTTCATCTTCTCAGCCGAGACGTAACCGTTGACCTCGAGAACCTCCATACGGTCGAGGAGCGGGGCGGGGATGGTGTCCAAGACGTTGGCCGTGCAGACAAAGAGGACACGGGACAGGTCGACGGGAACGTCCATGTAGTGGTCAAGGAACGACGTGTTCTGCTCGGGGTCGAGCATCTCGAGGAGCGCGCTGGAGGGGTCGCCATTGTGGCCACGGCCAATCTTGTCGACCTCGTCGATGAGAATAAGGGGGTTCTCAGTGGCGACCTTCTTGAGGGCCTGGATGGGCTTGCCGGGCATGGCACCAATGTACGTCCTACGGTGGCCCTTGATCTCGGCAACATCGGTGAGACCACCGACGGAGAAGCGGAAGAACTGACGGCCAAGGGCGCGGGCAATGCTCTTGCCGATCGACGTCTTACCAACACCGGGGGGACCGGCAAGACAGATGATCTTGCCCTCGACGGTGCCGCGGAGCTTGCCGACAGCGAGGAACTCGAGGATGCGGTCCTTGACATCCTTGAGACCGTAGTGGTCCTCGTCGAGAACCTGGGTCGCGTGGGCAATGTTGAAGTTCTCGGGCGAGTGGACGCCCCAGGGGATCTGGGTGAGCCAGTCGAGGTAGTTGCGGGTGACGTTGAACTCGCTGGCGGCGGGCTCGAGGTGCATGAGCTTGTTGAGCTCCTCGTCAAACACCTTCTTGACGCCCTCCGGCATGGCAAGTTTGGCGGCCTTCTCCTTGAAGCGCTCGACGAGCTTGTCCTTGCCGTCGCTCTCCATGCCGAGCTCCTTCTTGATACCCTTGAGCTGCTCCATGAGGTAGTACTCGCGCTGGCGCTTCTGGATCTTGCTCTCGACGTCACGCGAAATCTTGCTCTGAAGCTGGGCGTTGATGAGCTCCTTCTTGAGGATCAGGAGCGCCTTCTGAAGACGGTCCTCGACCGACAGCGACTCGAGAACGGCCTGGAGGTCGTGAACGTCACCAGTCGACACAGCAGCGGCAAAGTCGGCAAGCTTGTCGGGCTCGTCAAAGACGTTGGCAGCCGAGTTGGACATGGTGAAGGAAGCGACTATGGGTCAGCACGGAGTCGCTGAGGTTAACTCACTCTGCTCGCGGAAGATGGGCTGGAGCTGGGCAATCTCCTTGAAGACAGCGAGGATCTCGCCCATGATGGCGCGGATGACCTGGTTGTCCTTCTTGTGAGGCTCGAGCACGAGATTGGACACGTTGGTGAGCGAGATCTCGGGAAGGAGAGGGTGGAGGAAGCCGATCTGGGACTGGTGCTTGAGGTCCTCGTCCTTGGCCTCGGCGTCCTCGGCATTCTCGCCGAGGGCTTCCTTCGTCTCCTCGACGCTAGGAACCTCCTTCTCAAAGGAGGCGACCTCGGCCTCCTCCTTGGCTTCCGGGACGGCGGCCTCGACAGCGGCGGCTTCGGCTGCTTCGCCCTCGATAGTAGGAGGCTCAGGAGGGCCGGCGACGACGAGCTCGTCGATGTGGATACGGCGATGGGGGTAGAGAACAGCCGTCAGAGTCTCGGGCTTGGGCTCGCCACTCTCGTCCGTCTCGGCGTTCTGCTGGCGGTTCGTGTCGGCCGAGGAGAAGACGCTCGTGATCTGGGCGAACACGCCGACGGGGTGCACCTGGTCGAGGCTGGTGATCACGTCCGAGTCCGAGTCGGAATCCTTGAGGAGGAAGGCTCCGATGTAGGGCTGACCGTGGGCGATGAGCTCGCGGATAGCCTTGATGACAGCGGGCGAGGTGATGGTCACGGCCTTGTAGAAGCCGGGGAAGAGAGGGCGACGCGTGATGGGGAGGGCGAGCACCTGGGGGTAGATTTCGGGGATGGAGGGCTTGGCAATCTCCTTGCCCTTGCCCGAGCCAGCGCTCTTGGTGGCGGCGACGCCCTCTGGCGGGGCGACGCCGGACGCTGAAGCAGTCGAAGCGGCCTGCTTCGTCTTGGACTCGGACTCGGCGGCGCTCTTCTCCTCCGTCTTGGCGGTCTCGGATGCCTCGGCCTCGACGACCTTGGTCTTGACATCCTTGTCCTTGCCCTTGGGGGACTCGGTCGCAGATGTCTCCTCCTTGGTGGCCGTCTCGCCCTCAGCCTCCTCGCCCTCGCCTTCCTCGGCCTCTTCCTGTGCCTTCTGCGCCGAGTTGACCCATCGCTTGTCCTTTAAGGAGCGGGGCGACGAGTGCAGGGCGCGGACCTGAGAGTGGAGAGATGGCCGGGCGTGCCAAGCGAGGTACTCTGCTGCGCATCGTGATGGGCCTGCGATGGGGGTGGGTGACGCTGATGCTGCTGATGGAACGCCGATGCGGAGGGCCGAGGTCGAGATGAGCCTTGGAGCCCTCGCTCGTGCTACGACACGAAGAGGCACCATGTGTGATGTGATGGGGGAGTAGAGTGTGTCTCGAGCTTGAGTCTAGGATAGAGTAGTGTGAGTTTGAATGCTACAAGGTGGTGTTCGTCTTTGAAGAATGGGCAAAGTGCTAGAAGGACGAGTGGACGTTGTCACTTGTCATGAGTGACGCTTGCTCATCACGCGTACTCTGGGAGGGGTGTCGCCTTCCCTGCCCGGAACCAGCCTATCGACTCGCCCTTGCTCGCCTCGGGCTGGCCGAGCAAAGTGGAGGTTGCCCTTTTACTTGGGTCAAATCATTAGTGGCGACTCTAATTATTAGGCTGATGGATTTATCTAGAACATCCCATGACGACACAAACCGCCGCGCATGTGGTCACAAAAAGCATAAACAGACGACATTCTGCATTATGGTTGGGCCCGAAAGTCCAATACGTACTGTACACGCCTCGTAGAGAGTCAAAGCCAGGCGGTATGAGGGGAGGCGAGGCGAATGGGGCCACTGGATGGCGGGGGATGGGACGGTGGTGGGATAATCAATGTTCGAGAGATATAATAGACACAGCTACGGGGACAGGGACGGAGGATTAGGAAACTTGGCTCCTCCGATCGCATCATCGGCCGAAAAACTCTACCAAAGGGGATTACATCCCCTCTGATGACCGACGAAGCAAACGGGACCGCATCTCCATGCCCCGCTTCTCGCGTTCCCTACGCTCAACCTCGTCCTCCTCGTCAGAGTCGAGCTCGACCTCGCCGTTGAACACAATCACGTCGCCTTCAGACTCCTCGTCCGAGTCGGGCTCATCTGCGGGAGTGCAGGTGATGATCGGGAGAGAAGGAGTCGAAGAGACCGTAGACTGAACGGACTCGGTTGGTGAGGTAGGAGGGTCGACATAGTTGGTAGACTTTGGTGGCGTGACCACAAACGTAACCTGGTCGCGAGCCCAAAGAGCTCTTGTTGGGGTATGAGGAGTCGTCTGCTTTGCCCGAATGGTGGCCTGGTTCTGAACACGAGATGGACCAAGGGGCGTGCGCGAGAAGTCTTCAACATCGTCGGCGTACGAGTCGTCGCTTCCACCGTAGGACCTTGGTCGCGAGAGGCGACCGTTGGTGCGCTCACGAAGGAAGGGAGCGAGGCGAGACTCGAGCGAGGGGCTGTCAGGAGTCATGGGGCGGTTGTTTGATCCAAGGTAGGCCTTGATGTCAAACGAGGAGAATTCTTCCGTAGGAGTCTGCGGGCCCTCAGAGTCGACAGAGTCGACCGAGTCGCTGCGGAACTGAGCACGGTGGTTGGTATACACTGGTGACGAAGCGGAGCCGTGCATCTTGGCCTGGATCTGGGCGAGGCTTGGGAGGCGGGGACGGAATCTGGGCTGCTGCTGAGAACGAAGAACACTGGATGGCGACCTGTTAAAGTCGGAGCGGGTACGCGCGTGTGCGGCGATCGCAGCCTTCTCCTGCGCCTGGATAGCAAAGTCCTGGGCCGAGAGACGGGGGAGAGCCTCCGCGAGGGGGCTCATGACCGCGAAGGCAGAGTCGACAGGAGACTGCTCAGCCGAGCGAGTCGTAAGGGTGACTTCTTGGTCGTAGGTCGACCTGCCGTCCGTGTTGATCGCAGCCGTGAGCCTCGCGTGCATGGGCGTGTGAGCCAGCGTCCATGCGCGAGGTGGTGGGGCACGTCCAGGCGTTCGTGGTGTCCTAGGGGCGGGCGCTGCAAGAATCGGGGAGCCTGAGAACAATGTTAGCGCCCTGTGCCACAAACACAAACATATGACAACCACTCACCAAACTCACGCTCACGGCGCTCTTGAGCAGAAACGACGGCCTCCCACAACGGCTGGCCGCGGTCTGCAAAGCTCTCGGAGCGCTTCGTCTTCAGACGAGGCCATGTACCAATGTCGGCTGTCTCGACCCACGCGTCATCGAGGAGAGGCGCGGCATCCATGAGTTCCGACATGGACATGTTGATAGAAGGCGAGTTTGGTCCCGACTGAAGTGCCGCCTCAGCGACTGAGTGAGCTACAGTGCGTAATGGGGTCGGGTCGGGAGACGAGTAGGTGAGATAAGCGGACATGTTGATTGTTGTCAGCTTGAGGAGTTGGGGGTGTTATTGATCTGGGGGTGGGGTGATTCGAGACCTGCTCGAAGCTCTTTGCGGTTGGTTGGGGGGCCGTCGAGGCGAGGTTGCCAGTACCTGGATGTGCTATATGGAGGCCGACTTTCGGCACCTGTCGCCAGCGAACAAGCGGCAATGGGTGGCGCGGAGAATGGTCGAAGACGAACTCGTAGAGTCGGACGGGCGAAAGAAGGTGACGCTTGCGGAACAAGCTGGCGGCGGTATTAGTACTGTGTCTGAAAATGCACAACAAGGGAGTAGGAGGGGTGAAAAGAGTCGGGCGTGGGTGACTGGGAGGCACCTCGGGAGGGAGCAGAGAGGAAAGAGAAGGAGAGTGTGAAGAGTGAAGACGAGTTGGTTGACAGGGCGGACAGCGAGGGGAAAGGAAGGGAGGAGGGGGGCTGGGGAAGGAAACGCGCGCGCTCAGACCACTTGGTCACCATGTAGAGGCCACACGCCATCAATGAGGCGGTGGGCGACGTGCGCGACGTGCACAAGGGCACACGCAGCGCGCACGGCACGGCACAGTGGAGGAGAAGGAGGTCCCAGCGGGCGGCGGTGCGTGCGTCTGCAATGTGTGTGTTGTGCCCCTCGTTCGGCGGGCGGAGGCGCCGCCCGGCGCGCCTCCTTGTCGACGCCAACGACGTCGTGCCCGGCGAGCACAGGCCTCGCGTGCCATACGTGCACTGCCCGACGCCTTGGCCTCCTTCCCTTTGGCGCGCACGACTACGGGTGATCTGGAACGGGGTAATGATCGGCAAGGCTTCTACTCACCAAACGCGTGTGCACACCACTGATATCTATATTCCCTCTTCTCAGACGGTCGAAGAGAACAACCGCAAATTTGGTATCACCCGAAGAGCAAGCAGGTTACGTCTGGGATAACAGACGTTGTGCAGGCTGCAACTGGGGGCAATGGGGACGATGTGTATCGTCTCTTTGGGCGAGTCGTTATCGCGTCCGCCGAGGAGAGGGGCGGTGGGGGGATTTGTTGGTTAAAAGAGCGAAAGAGTGGCCCGTGTCGATGGCCGGTGTGGTGTTCAGCTAGTTGAAAGTGATGTTGGGGAGGGAACGAGAGAGTGTCGCGGCCGTTGAACCAGCAAACGGGCCGTTGGTGTTGGTAAGTTGAGAAGAAGAAGAAGGAGAAGTGGAAGCAAGGGGTGTAATAGAGTGTTCGTCGGCCATGCAGCAGCAGAGTGAGGAGCGACCTGCCTCCCTCGTTGGTCGGTGTGCGGTCGTTGAGCGAGTTGAGGACGCAAGGGGAAGGTGTTGGCTGTAGGGTTTAGGGTCGGATGGGATTGAGACAGGGACGGGGGGGGTTGGAGTCGAGTTGGCGGCGGCGGCGGGGGGGGAGGCGAGCCGCGCGCGGAGGGCGAGTTGGGGCGCACGCGCTACGGCAGGTAGACGGGTTGGACGGATCCCAGGGACGTGTCGTGTCGACTAGTCAGGGTCTTAATGGTAGACAGGGTTTGGCTCCAGGGGCGAGTCGCGCGGAGGGGATGAGGGGGGGGGGTGGTGTAAGAGGGCCACTCGTCTACCGCGACAGCGAGACCGCTCGACCGCGAGCTAAGCCCCAACAAGCCATGCACTACCCATTGGCGTGTTCCCAAAAGCCACTGCCGCGCGCGCGATCCACCGCGCCAGCACTGTGCCCGCTGCCACCATGCCACCAAGAGCGCACCAATCCACCACCCGCGCATTGCCATCGTTCCGTCAGTTTGTGATCCGTGCCTGGCCGCAAGACGCGACTCGTCCGGAACCCTGGCCCTGACTGTGGGCCGCTCTGGCTGGTTTCCTGGCGAATGCTCATCCCAAGTGAGCCACCGTCTCTTCTCGTGCATCTTGTCGGGCTCGCGACCCGCCCATTCCTGTTCCACTTGTGTTCCGCACCAGCGGGCAAAAGTAAAAGCAAAAAAGACACGCACGACACGCACACTGTGCACAGCGCGTACGCGCGTGCGTTTCATCTATTTTGCTTTGCAGTCGCGAGGCTTGGCACAAGTCACCACGACAACCCTCACCCTCACTCGGGAACAGGTCCTTCGTAACTATACAGGGTGGCCGCGACACCTCTTTCCTCGTTCCACCCTGGTTGTCCGTACCCCGACCCCATCCATACAACAGTTTCACGGGTCTTGCTGACCGCGAGTAGAGAGCGTTGTACGGATAGCACCATGGGTCGAGGCACAATGTTGGTGTTGTCGACCGGAACTGAGACGACTTGCGCAGCGCACACACTCCTAGAGCTTCAGACATGCGGGCTGGATGGGCGTGCATACACTCTAAACACGCTCACGTACTCCAAGTGCGTAAATGAGCTTGGTTTGACGCGTAACAATGGTACATGACTCACCCCTACAAGCCACCCGAGGAAGATCAGGAGGCGGTTAAATGGGGACACGGCAACCTCAACGGCGATTGCTTCCTACTTGGCTGACACCGGAGCTCTCTGTCTCTCCTCTGCCTGTGTGGGTCGAGTGCAATCGTTTCATAGCCAGGGCAGACGCCAATGCAGTCCTGGATAAAGGCTTGGAGGTGCATCTCATTAACCAAAGACAAGTTTACGACAGGTGTCGTTGACCAGGGGCACCATGGACGTGTCGTGCATGTGGTACGCACGCGTTGTTTTGCTGCGAGTGGCTGCCAGTGGTTCCTGTTACACAAGACCCTCTTCCCTCATGTTGTAAAGTCGGGCTGTCGGGGGTCGGTAGTTCGGTAGCACGTCGTACTGCCGTTGTTTAGAGTTGGGCCTTGCAGGCAGTAGAGCGTGTGGCAGTGCCGTGCCAGCTGTGCCAGTTGAGAGCCAGTTTACGTACATAAACAATGACGGGTGGCGGGAGATCCTCGTTCCCAACAAAAGTGTCGAAACCCTTTCCCCTTTTGAGCGTCTCCTGCAGTGCTCCTTCATGTAGCAATGTGCCAATGGATGGGCAAGAGGAGTACGTGGCGGGGGTGATCCAGCTCGGTCAGCTGGCGCCCACGCTGCAGGCGCGTGGCTCGTCTCGTCGCGACTAGAAAACTAGAAACATTGCGGATTACAGCAGCAATAGTGACGCGCCTTCTGCAGTGGTTCAGTGGCGGGCGTACACGACGCACTAACAACCACGCTCTTTGACACAGTCAGCCTTGCAACCAGTGAGGCACTCACGTGACTTTGAGCCATCATTTTTATTCCGTCCCCCCTCACAGTCCACCGCACAATGCGCGCAGCCCTTAGCGCCATTTACGCGACTGGGCCGATGCAATCCCGTGCAGTGCGGTGAGTGACCGATTTTGCCAGCCAAATCTGCGCAAATCATGACGCGCGACGATATCAGTGGTCCAAATCTTTGTCAGACTCTGTGCGGCGCCGACAAGCACCCGTAGTTGCATCGGCCGGCCTTACTTGGCACACACACTGCAGCAGAGCGCAGCACAGTGCACAACGCGATAATCTCTCGGCGTTCAAAGGCGTGCTCCACGCGGAACCACACTCTGGGCAACAAAGACAAAGGCCTCGTCGCATATAATAAATACGGCTCAACGCCACCAATCTCTCTCGCTCCCTCATTCCCATCTCCACTCACCCCCTAGTCTTATCTGATTACTCTGTCTGTCTCTCCCTGTCCTCTGTCCGAGCTAGCCACAATGGCGCTCAACATCCCCACCCATCTGCCGACGGCATCGCTGCTCGTCTCAAACATGCACTGCCCGTCATGTGTAGAGTCGATCACGCAGCTCCTGGCCGGCCTGTCGTCGGTCAAGAACCTCTCCATCTCCCTCTTACTCAACCGTGTCACCTTTGCCATCGACACGTCCATCTCGTCGTCGACCAGGGCGCCGTCGTACCGCAAGATTGTGGACCAGGTCAAGGGCATCCTCGCTACCGAGGGCGGCTTCAACGTCACCGAGGAGGATGCCGCCGAGCCTACCTCCAAGCCTTCCCTCTTTGCCAAGCTTGGCAGCAAGCGCCGCGCCACCAAGGAGGAGAAGCGCGCCGAGGAGCGCAGGATTCGCCACCTCGAGCGCTGCGGGGCCTGTCGTGCAGAGCATGAGGCGCTTACTAATGGCCTCGCGCCGCCCACCGTGTCCAACCCGCCGCCGGCCGACCAGATCCAGGTCACTACCTTCTCCATCGAGGGCATGACTTGCGCTTCTTGCACAGGCACTATCAAGTCTGCCCTCAAGGAGAACGCGTCCGTGCTCGAGTCGGATATCATCCTGCTCTCGTCGTCCGGTAAGGTGCGGCACAAGGCGTCCCTTCCTGCTTCCGAGGTCGCCGAGCTCATCGAGGACCTTGGCTACGATGCCCAAGTTATCGAGACCCACCCCGAGGCGCCGGACGTTCCCGCCGAGTCGGACGAGAATGCACTCATCCGCACCACGTACAGCATCGACGGCATGACCTGTGCGTCGTGCACGTCCACGATCGAATCCGAGCTCGCCAAGAACCCGGACATCACCGAGGCCCTCATCGTCCTTCTCGATAACAAGGGTGTCGTCACCCACAAGGCCAGCCTGTCGGCTGACGCCATCAAGGAGACGATTGAAGACCTCGGCTACGACGCTACGATCGTGAGCTCTGGCCCGGTGAACGTACAGAAGAAGACGGACGGCCCCGGTCAGCGCACCGTCACGGTCCGCGTCGACGGCGTGTTCTGCAACAACTGCATCGTGCAGCTCAACGACCACCTCAAGTCGATGCCTCTCCGGTCCTTCACCCCTCTCACCCTCAAGGCGCCGGTCACTACCATCACCTACGCCCCGCATGAGCCTCTCACTATCCGCGACATTCTCAAGTCGCTCTCCGACGTGGCGCCCGAGTTCGATGCCCAAGTCGTGCGCAACAAGAGTCTTTCCGAGCGCAGCCGTGAGATGCAGCGCCACGAAGTCAAGATCCTTGGCTCGCACCTCGTCGTTGCGTTCCTCTTCGCCATCCCCACCTTCATTATCGGCATCGTCGCCATGGCCCTCCTGCCCAAGAGCAACCATTTCCGCCAGTACTTTATGGAACCGGCCTGGGGTGGTGCGGACCGCGGCACCATCGCCATGTTCGCCCTCGCTACCCCCATGCAGTTTGGTGTTGGAAGGCTGTTCTATGTCCGTGCGTTCAACTCGGTGTGGCCGCACCTCCGCCATCTCATCCCCCACTTCCTTCGTCCAAAGTCGATGGCCAAGATCCCATCGCGCCCTTTCTCGTGGCGCAACTTCTTCACCTTTGGCAGCATGGACCTGCTCGTGGCGCTTTCCACCACCACAGCCTACTTTGCCTCCATCGCGATGATGGTGCTTGACATCAAGGCCGGCGCACACTCCGGAACCATGTCTATCGGTACCTACTTCGACTCGTCGGTCTTCCTCCTCATGTTCATCCTTCTTGGCCGCACGCTTGAGGCATACGCCAAGTCGCGTACTACGGACGCCGTGTCCCTCCTCGGCAATCTCCGCCCACCGACCGCCTGGCTCGTTGACAGCGCTCCGGGCGACCACCCCGACACCCCCAAGAAGGAGAAGGAGAAGGAGACTGACCTCTACTCGGAGCCTGAAGACTCTGCGGCCCCGGCACGCGAGATCCCCGTCGACCAGGTCGAGTACGGCGACCTCATCCTTATCCAGGCCGGCGCCCTGCCACCGACCGACGGCGTCATCGTCTCCGGCAACACGACCTTTGACGAGTCGTCCCTCACTGGCGAGTCCCTTCCTGTGCCCAAGGGCCCGGGAGATGAGGTCTTCACTGGCACTACTAACCAGTCGGCTGCGGTCACCATTCGTGTTACCAACCTCGCGGCCGACACGATGCTTGAGCGTATCATCCGCGCCGTCTCGGACGCCGGCGGAAAGAAGGCTCCTCTCGAGAAGGCCGCTGAGCGCCTCACTGGTGTCTTCGTCCCCATTGTCGTCTACATCTCCATCGTTGTCCTCGCCATCTGGATGGGCGTTACGTTTGGCGGCCTCATCGACCCCAAGTGGTTCCACGGAAACGGTGGCCGCCCGTTCTTCGCCATTGAGTTTGCCATTTCCGTCCTCGTCGTCGCGTGCCCGTGCGGTATCGGACTCGCTGTTCCCTGTGCCAACGCAGTCGGCAACGGCCTTGCCGCTGCGGCTGGTATCCTCGCGTCTGGCGGTGGTGAGGCCTTCACCGGCGCCACTCAGGTAACGACCATTGCTTTCGACAAGACGGGCACCCTCACCGTCGGCAAGTCGGTCGTCACCGACGAGTTCCACAAGGACGTCGCCGGTGTTGCCCGCAAGGAGATTGTCCACGCCCTCCGTGACGTTGAAGCGCAGTCGACCCACCCCCTCGCTGTCGGTCTGGTCGACTACCTCAATGCCAACTTTGAAGAGTCTTCTGCCAAGGTCACTGAAACAGCCGAGATCGCAGGCCGCGGCCTCCGCGCGCTCGCTGCGGTTGGCGACGAGACCCTCGAGCTGCTCATCGGCAACGCCAAGCTCCTTGAGGAGAATGGTCTCGACCTGAACAAGGAGGATGCCGAGCGCATCACGACCTGGGCCACCGACGCCAAGTCGGTCGTCCTCGTCGGCGCGCGCGTCGGTGACGCGCCGTTCACCCTCGCCGCCATGTTTGGTCTCTCTGACCCGCCCCGCCCGACTACCAAGAGCGTGCTCCAGACGCTCCGTTCGCGTGGGTACCGCCTCGTCATGCTCACCGGCGACAACGAGGTCACTGCTCGTGCTGTGGCGCGCACGCTTGACATTGCGCCGGAGGACGTGCACGCCGGCGTCGGACCGGAGGGCAAGGCCGAGGCGATCAACGCGATGCAGGCGCAGACCCGCACGGTCAAGAACATCTTCCGCACCAAGGTCGTGCCCCAGCGCGTCATGTTCGTCGGCGACGGCCTCAATGACGCCGTTGCGCTCACCGCCGCGGACGTGAGCGCTGCCATGGGCCACGGCTCGCAGGCTACCCTCGCCTCGGCCGACTTTGTCATCCTCTCGTCGTCGCTCGACTCGCTCATCACCCTCTTCCACCTGAGCAAGAAGGTGCGCAACCGCCAGTGGCTCAACCTCATCTGGGCGTCCATCTTCAACTTTGTCTGTATGCCCATTGCCGCCGGCGTGCTCTTCCCCGCCAACGGCATCAAGCTCAGCCCGGTGTGGAGCGCCGTCCTCATGGCACTTAGCTCTGTCAGCGTCGTGCTGTCGAGTCTGGCGCTGCGTTGGGGCCTTTAGGCACCTGCAACGTCGCAGGTGCCGGCGTGAGCCCTAGGCAGCACCTAACAAGACAAGACAATCGCACCGCTCAGAGAAAAGACAAAAACCCAAGCCCAGATGAGAAAGAATACAGAACAGCCAAACTAGCCCGTTGCCTGTGCTCGTGCCCGTGCCCAAAGCCTCGTCGAGTCCGTACCATCCATAGCCCGATGCATGCACTCGTTCGTCGATACATACACTCCGTCGCCACACTCTAAGTATTCAACTTGGCGTTGAGTCGCCGCAGCTCCTGGGGCGTGAAGCGCAGAATGACGCTCAGCACGCGCACGAGGTTTGGCCGCATCTCCTTGTGCTCGAGGAACTGGAGGATGACGTTGCGGAGGTACTCGAGGTTGACTTCCTCTTCGTCGCGCGACGGGGCGGGCGACGAGGGGGTCTGTGTGCCCGACGCGTCGGACGCTGCAGAGGGCGCGGGCGGCGTCGGTGCCGGCGCCGGTGCGGGCGTCATGGACACGGCCGGCTCGGCAGCCGCGCCCCCGCTCGCCCAGTACCCCACGCCAGGGTTACGCTGGCGCTCGAGCAGCTGGACGCTGCTCTGGACCTTTCTCATCTCGTCGCGCAGCGTCTTGTTGTTGGCGCGCAGCTTGTCGGCGAGCGCCTTGGCCTCGTCGAGCTGCGCCTGCACGCTGCTCGTGGCGTCGCCTGCGGCTGCGAGCTCGTCGCGCGCGGCGCGCTCCGCCTCTGCGGCGACAGCGACGTCGGCGTGTGCCTCCTCCACGGCGGCGCGGAGCTGGACCATCTCGCGCTCGAGCTCGCGGCGCGCGGCGTCGGCCGCGTCGATGCGCGCGTCCCGCTCCGCTCTCGCCGCGGCAGCAGTAGCTGCCTCTTCCTCCTTGTCGCTCAGCGTACGCCGCAGTGTCTCGAGCTCGCGCACCCGCTGCGCGAGCTTGGACGCCCAGTCTTCTTCTAGCTCGTTGCGCTCGCGCTCCAAAGCGCGCACCTTGAAGCGCAGGTCGGAGAGCTTGGCCTCGGATTTGGCGTCCGCCTCGGCGAGCAGCCGCTGTACCTCAGCGGCCGACGTGCCCGACGGCCGGGCGGGGGCTGCCGCCGCATCCACTTCTGGAGACCGCGCACTCGGTGCGTCTTCAAGCAGCGCGATGCGCTCGGTCGCTTCTCGCAGTTGGAACTCGAGCTCCTTGGTCCGCGTCTGCAGGCCCTCCAGGTCGCCGCGCGCCGACTCGGCCTCAGATTGCCGGCTCTGGATCGTCTCAAACTGTTTGACCTTGGTCTCGGTCAGGTCCTTGACCTGGTGCTCGAGTGATGTGATCCTCGTGGCCTTGTGCGAGAGCTCCTTGGCGTGTGCTGCCTGGCGGGTTAGCCATATCAGTCAGAAGCCGCTACCCACCTTCGTCGTGATCATCTCGAGCTCCCACGCGGCCTTCCTCGCGGCCAGCTCCTTGTCGCTGCGTTCCTTGATGCTCGCAGTCTCGCGCTCAAAGCCCTTGCGCAGCTGGTCGACCTGGACAATGCGCTCCGCCTTGATCTTCTCGACCTCCTCGCCGGCCTTTGTCCGCTCCGCGCGCTCCTCGGCGAGGTCCTGGGCCATCACCTCCTTCTCCTTCTCCACCTTGACGTGCTTCTGGCGCACCGTCTTGAGGAGCGAAATCGCCTTTGTGCGCTTCTCCTCCTCCTCCTTGGCGCGCGTCTCGGCCTTGGCGAGGTCGGCTCGCAGCTGGCTCGTCTCGACCATGTCGTTGGCCTTGGCCGACAGTTTGGCCTCGGCGTCAGACACCTGCTTCCGGAGCTTGGATATCAACTCGTGCTGCGATCCGCCCTCAAGGCGATGTGTATCGCGGAGCTCCTCCATTCGCGATGCTTGCACTAGGCGTCAGCTCGGCGGAACCTCGGCACTCACACTCCAGCTTGCCCTGCAAGCCCTTGAGCTGATCCTCGAACAAGCCGAGCTTGGTCGTCGCCATGCGCAGCCACCCCTCAAACGCATCAATATCTGAAATGCCAGAGAGGGGCGTAAGATCCTTGACAATCTTGTTGGCTGCGTGGTTCTGAGCGAGGAGCTCGGTGTAGCGATTTGAGAGGTCTGCGTGTGAGCTGGGTACCCGAGCAAGTTAGCTCACCTTTGAACCGTCTCTCTGAAGCTTCAAACCGCTGCTCGGCGCTGGCGTCGGCATCGGGGGTAGTATCGCCATTGGCCTTGGGCGAGGCTGCGGCGGCGTCTGGCTCAGCGGCCTTGGGCGAGACCGCAGCTTCTGGTTCAGCTGCATTGTCCTTGACCTCTGCGGCACCGGCACTCCTCAGCGGGTCAGCCTGCTCCTTCGCCGGCGTGGCGGCGGGAGAGGCCGGCAGGGGCACGGAGAGCGGATCCGCCGCCTTGCCATCGGCCCCCTTGCCCTCGTCCGTGTCCGACACGTCGCCGGGGGTGGCCTTGCCGCTTGGCTGGGCCGAGGACGCGAGGGAACCGAGTGCGAACGGCGCCGCGAGGCCCTTGGGCGTCTCGGGGCGTGAAGAACCTGCAACAGCGATTGTGGGCGCGTCGGCCTCCTTGACCTCCTTGGTCTCCTTGACCTCCTTGGTCTCCTTGACCTCCTTGAGCTCTGCGGAGCCAGGCCGTGAGAGATCCAACGACTCGCGCTGGAGCTGTAACGAGCGTCTGAGGTTCCCCATCGCCGACTCGGCGAGGTGGCTCGTGCTGCTCTTTGTCGGCGATGTCGACGGTCCGGGGGAGAGGGGCGAGTCGGACGCTGCGACCGCGGGCGTGACTTTTGGTCTTGTCGGCGACGCGGGCGACGCTGGTCGGGATGACGAGGCTGCCACCTGGGCTCCTGCGGCAGCCGCAGTCTGCGTCGCGCTGATTGCGCGCTGCTGCAGCTGGCTGCCGGTCTGCTCGAACTGGTTGACCGCGGCCTTACCCGTCTGCTCGATCTGGTTGACCGCGGCCTTGAGCCTGTCCGACAGGCTGCCGCTGAACATGGGTGTTGCGGGGATGTGATGAGGTGAAGAGGAGAGTTGTCGAGCGGAGATGTGTGCTGGCAGTGAGGCTTGAGCCGCGCCGACTGTCCGTTCCAGGAACACTCATTCGAGCTGCCTGCCGCCCCTCGACGCCGCCTTATGTCATTGCCCCCGCTATCATCGCCATCATGAACAGACATCAACTCCATCGCGACTCCACCACTCTTCACTCTGCATCAACACACCCCTCACGCACGCCATGGGCCTATGGCAGAATGCTCTAGTCAATATGGGCTTGGCCCAGCAAGGGCCAAAGATTACAGCGCAGGACCGGGCCGTGTTGGAGTGAGTGTTGACGTCGGCCGACGCCTCCACCTGGTTGCCCCGCTGACCCCCACAGCCTCAAACTCCAGCGCGATAGGCTCAAGCAGTACCAGAAGCGGGTGGGTGTCACATGCTGCTGGACATAGCTCACCCATCAGATCCAAGTCGTGCTGGATCGCGAGCACGAGATTGCCAAGGACGCACTTGCCAAGGGCGACAAGGTGGGCGAGCCGCCGGCGACGCCGACGCCGCGCTGACGACTCCCAGCGGAGAGCCCTCACCGCACTCAGGCAACGAAAGTACCAGGAGCAGCTGTTGACGAGGACCGACGGACAGCTGCAGACGCTTCAGGATCTGGTGCGTGCGGTGTGGCTTGGTGCCGTCCTCTCACTGTGTGTTCTGTTTAACCCTCGCCCAGGTCAGCTCCATCGAGTTCACGCAGATCCAGGCTGCCGTCGTGCACGGCCTGGAGCAAGGATCTGCCGTCCTCAAGCAGCTCCAGAAGGAGGTGTCTCTCGAGCGCGTCGAGAAGCTCATGGACCAAAGCCGCGAGGGCATCGAGTACCAGCGCGAGATTGACGAGGCGCTCGCGAGCCAGATGAGCCCGGAGGAGGAGGAGGCGGTGCAGCGTGAGCTGGAGGAGTTGCAACGGGAGGCTTTGGTGAGTGCGCTGAACTCGCGCGAGCGGAGGCGAGAGGAGAAGGCGAGGTGTGGAGCTGCGAGGTGGTCGAGTGCGGTGCCGAAGAAGGGCCTTGCTTGCCTTCTTCACTCCACGCGTCCACCTCCAACTTCCACCCCCACCACAGTCACTAACACCCCCAGCCCAAGATCCCAGACGTGCCCGACACGCAGCCCATCAGCCTCCCAGACGCGCCGGTGGACGAGCCGGCCGAGGCGGAGCCAGCCGCGGCGACAAAGGCGCAGGGTGAGTTGCCGTGCTGGACGAAACTCACACGCAGCGAGCAAGCCGGAGCGGGTCGCGCTGGCTGCGTAGGTGTCGCAGGCGTTGTATTCATAGCAGCATGCATGGTGGTGTGGGGTGGGGTCGCTGTTGGCAGTGGTGGGTGTGTGTGGGTCTGATTTGCGCTGGCCCCTGCGTCATTGCGCAGCTCTTGCCACTCAAAAGTCAAAACGCGTCGATTCATTGTCGCTGTTGTCGTCACTCATCTCCCCACCCACCGCGTCCAGCGCAATGTCGCACGAACTCGCCCCTCTCTTCCCATCAGCGACGCACCCCGCCCTCCCCGTCGCGGCGGACATCCTGTCCACGCTGCGGCATCTCACCGCCCCAGGCAAGGGCAACGACCTGCGCGCGGAGGAGCGGACGGCGCTGGTCGGCGTCGCGGCGCTGTTGGGGTGTGAGCGGTGAGTCTGCGAGGCGCGTAGCGCCGAGCATGCCGAGTGCGCCGAGTTCGTCGAGCGGTGGCTGCCCGCTGCGCTCTGCTTGACGAGGCGCGCGACCTCGTCCCCGCCAAGCAACCACCCACTGACGCCCCCTAGAGTCCAATCGCACGACCTGCTCGAAACCGCCGTCCAGCGCGCCTCGAGCGTCTCGCCCGCGCGCTTCAAGTCCGCGCTGGCGACGTCGCGCCGCCTCCTCGCGGCGGCGGAGGAGTCGGCGCCGTCCCCTTCCCGCCGCAGGCCAGCAACGCAGGCCGCGCCGGCGCCGACGGCCGTGCCGGCCCTCTCGCCATTCGCGACGCCCAAGAAGAAGTTCAAGTACGCCTCTGGCGTCGACCTGTCCGGGCTCGTCAGCAGCCCGCACAAGCATTCCCCCGCCACGGGGAGCCCGCTGAGGTCGAGCGCTAGTGCCAGTGCGAGCGCTGTCGCGACGCCGTCGAAGCGCGCGCGCGAGGTCGACGACGGCGACGAGGTTGAGACGACGCCGACCAAGCCGCGCGCCACGCCGCGCGCCGCGTCGGCCCGCAAGACGCATAACGACGACGACGTCGCCGCGTTCTTCGCGCTCCGGCCCGGCGCTGGCACGAGCCCGGACAAGGGCAAGGGCAAGGCTGAGGCCGAGGACACCGCCGACGCCAACCTCGACTTTCTGCACCGCCTGCCCTCCCCGCCAGCGGTGTCTCGGCGGCGCACGAAGCGCCCGCGCAGGGACTGGACGTACGCCGAGGCAGTGTGGGCCTTGCCTGATACCACTGAGCTGCTAGACGGGCTGGCCGCGAACGCTTCGGCATTGCGTGACGAGCTGGCGGACGACGCCGACACGGAGCCGAAGGGCACAACCCTCGCCGCGCTCGTCCTCGCTACCTGGTCATGATACTTTACATACATGTATAGAATGGCATTATACGGCGTCGCGGTGTCGTGACATATCCGTGGGCGAGCTCGCGACGCGCGGCTGACGCCGCACCGCTCACAGCTCCTTGCTCAGAATGCGGTAATCTGGCCTGCGCACCTCGCCGTCCTCGCCGACGTCCTCCCAGCCCTCCTCGTCATCCGCCATGCGGGTCGGGTCGATCTCGTCGGCGGTGTACCCTGCCTTGGTGTAGAAGTGGAGCGCGGTGGTGTTGGCTGCGGCGGGTGTGAGCGAGCGTCAGCGGCGAAGTGGGGGAGTGGGGGAGCCAGCGGCGCAGCGGCGCCGAGCTGTACCGACACCGACAACACTTACACGCCAAACACGTCAGCATGGCCTTTGCCATGCCGCGCCGTGCGCCGATGCCCTCAAGCTCGGCCATGAGCGCTGCGCCGAGGCCGAGGCCGCGTGCGTCGGGCGCGAGCTGGACCTCGTAGCTGGGGAGTCAGCCTCGCTCCGATGGGGCCGGACGTAAACATCCGCCACCCAATCCCCAACAAAACACACCAGTAGATGACCTCTGCGTCCTCTGCGCCGCACGTCTCCTCGGTGTCGAAGCGGAAGCTCGCAAAGCCGAGCAGCTCGTCGGCCAGCAGCTCGACGCGCGCCCGGCGCCCCGGCGTGGGCGGGAGCGCGCCCGGCATCGGCGGCGACGGGGTGCGCGTGAGGACGAGGTATCGCGCGTCCTTGTCGAACATCTCTGCGCGCTTCGACAGCGGCTCGTGCTCCATCGACGTGCCCGCCGCCAGGGGGGCCATGTTGGCGTCCAGCAGCGCGTACAGCGTGTCGCGTGCGCTTGGGGACAGCTGCGCGGCAGTGTACAGCGCTAGTTGGGCGCTCGGGAGCGGGCGGGGCAGGTGCGGCGCGAGGGTTGTTGGTGATGCCTAGTTGGGTTAGCAACGACGTGGCGGAAGGGGGCAGATGCACGCACGCTGCACGCGGAGCGGACTCGTGGAGTGGCCATCGTGGTGTTGTTGTCAGTGCAAGAGCGATGCTGACGAAGTCTTTGGGGGCGAAGAGATGGTCCAGTGGCCGGCCGGCCAGCCAGCCAGTGGCCAGCCAGTGGCCACCTCCACCCACGACGCTGTTTCGGCCTTGGGCGGTGGTAACAGGCCACCGGCGACTTGTCGTCTCGTAACACACACCCCGATCAAGCTAATTTACAAGTCGTGGACACCGCAGACCGCACACCGCACCCCCACCACACACACACCCCGCAACTCCAAAGTAACCAATACATGTCTACCTGCAGCAATGTGACACGCGCGACGGCCAGCCTGCTCCCGACGTGTCACCGTTGCATGGGCGAGGGGGGCGCGGGTCGCGCAGTCGCGAGCGCAAATATAACGCGCTCGCGACGAGAAGGGGGTGGGGTGGGTTGGGGGGAGGTATTAATTACGAGCCTAGCCTACACATGCGCCTAGTACCGGTACGTTGCGGCCTGGGCGTATGGCCCCTCGCCCGCTGTTGGGCGGCCGCTCAGCTGGAAGTCGGACGTGGCGAGCGGGTCAGACCAGCCGGCCTGGCCGGGCGCGGTGGCAGGGTGCTGCTGCACGTGAGGAGGCGACGAACCGCGCTGCACATCGGCGTAGCCGTGCGCCTGCTGGTCCTGCGAAGGGTACTCGTAATTGTAGTTGGCAGCAGTACCAGGCTGAGGAGGGTAGCCAGTGGCCGCCACCTCAGGAGGGTAGCCACCGTAGCCGTCGTTGGCGTAGTATCCGCCGTCGTGAGCAGGGTGAGGGTTGCCGTACTGGTCGTACACAGGGTATCCGGTCGCAGCGTGACCCGAGCCGGCAGTAAAGTCGTGCTCGGGCACACCAGCGGTGAGGTTGTTCTCGTGGTCGAGGTCGGCGACAAACTGCTGACGCTGGCGGTCGGCCGACGCGTTCGAAGCCGAGCGGTGAAGCGTCTTCTCGAGGAAGTCGTCGCCAAGCTCACGGTTGTCGGGCGAAAAGTCGATGGGCTGCATGCGCGAGTCAAAGCGCTTGGACGGGCGGAGCTTCCACTTGCGAATAGCCGTCCAGATGATGGCAGCCAGACCCACAACCGAAGCAGCAACGACAATACCGATAATGGCGCCCTTGGACAGGCCACCAGACGACGACTTGTCGGCAGCAGCCGAGCCCGAAGCCGAAGACGAGGGCTTGGCCGTTGGGTGAACAATCGAAGGCGAGAGGATGGACAGCGTGCCGGCCGAGCTCGAGCTCGACGACGCCGTCGTCGAGTCCTTTGTCGTGATCGTAGTCGGGTCAGTGGGGGTAGCAGCCGTGGTAGCTAGAGGAAGCAGGTCAGCAAGCACACACGCGGTGGCAAGGCGCAAGGCACGCGGGACGCCCGCAAGAATCATTTACGCACTGGGAGCGGCAGCGCTCGTGGTCGGGGCGGCCGAAGAGGGCGAGGGGTCGTTTGACGCAGGAACGCCCGAGCTGGGCACCGACGTCGTGGGCGGGGCAGCGGCCGAGGTCGTCGGCGCAGCAGTGGTAGGTGCAGCAGCGCTAGTGGTAGGCGCAGGAGGCGTGGTCGTCGGCGCCGCGGCCGTCGTAGTAACCGCCGGCGCGGACGTCGTCGGCGTGTCCGAGACGGCGACGCCGCTGCCACTGCCAGAAGACTGGGCTAGGTTGCCATTACCCGATTGCGACTCGGTGATGGTGAGCTGGCGGCGGTAGTGGTGGCGCCTGTGAGGTGCTGCCGACTGTGCCGCCAGGGCGAGGGGGAGGATGAGCACGGCGGCGGGGGCGATGCGCATTGTGCGAGAAGGGAGGGAGTCGAGGCGAGGGGGTGTTGTGAGAGCGGTCGTTGTTGGTGTGTGTCGAACGAGTGTGGGATGCGCAAGAGGTGCTTTGTGCGTGCGTGCGTGGCCTTGTCTCTTGGACACAGGACAATAGTAGTCGAGCTGCGAACGAGCGAGCGAGCGAGTGTTGCAAAAGTGCGAAGGGAGGGAGGGGACGTCTGTCGGAGAGAACAAGGAGGGTTGGGACAATGAGCGACTGGCCAGCCGTCGGACGTTGTCGTGGGTGAGAGAGGGTGTCGGGGGTGGGCGGTGCCGAGTGGTACTGCGTGGGTGGTGAGGGGGTTGTTGCACGAAGTGGCTCGAGCAGAGGAGAGACTGGAAGAGAGACTGGAAGAGAGAGACTGAGACGAGGGTTGTGCTGCAAAGGTTGGCTGATGGCGCGTGCGTGCGTGCAGTGACCCACTTGGCATGCAGCCCAAAGACGCACCACTACCACGCCATTCATTCCCGGGGCAGACGGAAGGGGGGTCTCGACCACTATGCTAGGGTTTGAGGGGCCATGCCAGGCCATGCATGGGGTCCTCGCCTCGCTGCTCCTAGCCGCATCACGCAACAAAGAACAATACAACCCGCGCCGCCGCGCGCACCCCTCCGCCTCGTAGCTCCCTCCCGTACGGCAAGAGAGAGGGTTCGCGCGTCCAAAGTGAACCCTGGAGCCCACCCCACCCGTGGCGTCGCGTCGGGCACCAAAGCGGCGGCGCGGCGCGGCGGGCACCCCTAGCCAGACAGCCAGGCGAGATTTGCGGCGGCGGCGGCGGCGGCCAAGGCCTGGCCACTGCAACCTGTTGCTGCATGCACCCCAATTGACGGGGCACTCGTTCTTCAATGCACATGCATGACGTTGGCCGCATTCATTCATGTGCATGCTCGTCGACTGCGAGGTAGAGACGGCGGCGCGCGACGCGCCAAGACTGACTGCTCACCCATCGGTATTAGATCAGGCACTTGACGAAGCACGCTTAATTCGCGTCGTCGCGCGCCGTCACCCCACCCAGCTACGCAGCCAGCCGGGCGGCCAGGGGTACCGCGGCTACTACTGACACTGCCAAAATGACGTTTGTGCCTTGTCATGATGTGGCAGTCGATTGGTGGCGGATTCCTTGGTCGCACAACGCAACGAGCATTGGAGAGCGAGATGCCTTGCGAGCTTGCGTGCGGGTGGATAGGCACGATGTGTGTGTGTGTGTGTGTGTGGCGGACATACATGCATCGCAGTTGCATTGTGGCGGACAATACCGCTCGCCATCGCTGATCACGCCGTCTTCGCTATTGTCCACCTCGCCGTCGTTGTCGTCGACGTCGACCACACTGCCCCAGTAGCAAGTATAAGAACACTGACACTGTCGACGCCCATTAACCAACCTGACACCTCACCACTCACCACTCGCAACACACCACCACCCACCGTCACCATGACCCCAGCCCCGCCACCCCACCTCCGCCCCTTCGCGGCGGCGCAGCGCCCCTCCTCGGTCGCCTTCATCGGCCTGAACGCTCTCCGCGCGCTGAGCATAATCGCCATGCTGCTCGTCTTCATCAGCAACGTCGTCACGATCGTTGAGTGGGTGATACTCACCTCGCCAGGCTACGCTGACTCCGCAGCGACGTCAATGCCATGAAGGCCGCCAAGCACACAAACGAGGTCACCTCTACCGTGTCGACCACGAGCAGCACGATGCACTCGCGCGCGGCGGTGTTCAACTCGACCGTCGCGACTTCGTTGAACAATACCTGGACATGCAACTACATGCAGCACTCGACCATCCCGTCGCAGACCGGTGGCCCCTTCTGGTCCATCCTCAACCGCGTCTTTATCCGTGAGTGGCAGAAACTCGACGCTTGCTAACGCAGCAGTCTGCGAAACCCTGGTCCTCCTGCTGTCTGAGGTCGGCTTTCCCAAGACCCTCTTCGACATCTACATCCCCATGCTGAGCAAGTCGTACGGCCTTGGGTGTCTCGGCGTGCTCCAGGCTTTGTAAGTGCTGCCCCTCGCACCGTTCACTAACCCCAGCCTCGCCGCGTCAGTCCTCTCACACTACGCCAATCTCTTCCCCCAGGTCGCCAGCTGGATGCTCTTCATCATGGGCTGCCTTAACATCCTCGTTGTGGGTACCAGAGCCTCTCCACCAGCTAACCCACCAGGGCATCTTCCTCCGTGAGAAGGCGCGTGCGCAGCGTTCGCTCTTCAAGTGGGAGAACTATGCCAACCTGTGAGTGGCGACTCTCCCCGCACCAACTGACAGCCAGTACACCCCAGACCAAGGTCGCTGCCGGCGCGTGGGACGTGTACAACGGCATGAAGGAGCCCTCCCCGACGCCGAGTCATGCCGAGAAGGCCGGCGACGCGGGCGAGGAGCCATACGTCCCCGGCTCGCGGTTCGGCGGGTTCGCCTTTGGTGCCCAGAAGGCCTGGCGTAACAGCTTGAAGACGCTCAAGATTAGTCGTCCCCTCGAGACGCTTCCAAGTGGGTGCAGCGGGGTGGGCGTGCATAGCTAACCTTCCAGAGCACCACTTGTAACTGCGCGCGCGGTCCAACAATAGAGTTAGTTGCATGCACGTTGACCGTGGCATGTTGTGTAGTGTATGCATTGTCTCTGCGCAGGCATTGACTGTTTGTTGGCTGGCCGCCGACTGCCCACCTTTGCTGGCTGCATGCTGCGACGGCTTATAGTCTCAAACGACTTGTATGAGACGCAACATGTGCCGCGAGCACAAGGGATGAAGATACCTCTTTGGCTGAGAAGTGCATGTCTCAGAAAAGTATCGGACCGGGGTTCGATCCGTCGTGGCGACGGCGGATTCGGGCCCTCCACAGCCAGCGGTTACATTTGTAGTTCATCTCCATTACAAGGGATCAAAAGAGGGCATTACAAAAATCCATAAGGATAAGCCGCCAACGGGTCTAAGGGGCAGGCCGGGATCAGCCCACAGGTCTAATAGCAGCACAAAAGATCAAGCACCCAATAACAAAAAACAAATCCCACAATCCATAGAAAGTAACCATTTTTTGTATTAGGGCACTGGCTACTGGGTGCTTTGCGTCACCACCCACACACCGATAACAGAATTTTGTTGTCACCTCCACTTCGACTGCTCGCTCCCACCCACCACCACACGACACCACCATGCGCCCGCCCCGCCGCGTCCCATGGGCCTCCAAGGCCGAGCTGGCCGAGCTGTACGACCTCATCTTCTCCCCGGCCGCGACAGACGAGACGAGGCAGGCCGCCCTGTCCCGCATGGCAGTCTACATCTCGTCGCCGAGCTGCCCGGCCTTCCTGCACCTCCTGCACACGCTCGTCGGCGCCCTGGCGTTGCCGTACCCCGCGGCGTCGGCACACGACGCCGGCGTGCTCCGCATGACCTACGCCATGGCTGTTGTGCGCTTCGTCAATGGCATGGTGGACCCGTTACAAACTGGTGTGTGCTGATGTGATTGTAGTCTTGTTCCAGCTCACACTCCTGCCCAGGCCCCTATGCCCGCCCAATATCGCACCTCGCGGCGTCGCTCGGGCTGCCGCCGTCGCTCGTCGCCCTGCGCCACCGCGCAACGCACGAGGACCTGCCCCCGCTCCCGCTGCTCCGGAGGGCAATGGAGCAGGCGGTCGACTACCTGCACCGCAACTCGTTCCTGCCGTTGCTGTCGAGCTCGGCGTCGAGCTCTGGTGGTAGGTGGGACCGACGTGCGCGCGCCGAGGGGCTCGTGAGCCGCTGGAAGAAGGTCGTCAAGGCCCGCGTGCGCGCGCGCGAGGTCGGCATGGCGAACGAGAGCGGACAGGCGCTGGGCCGGCTCAAGCGGGAAGTGGAGGGCGCCGATGTCGAGGAGCTTGTCGAGGCCGTCGTGCGCGTCGGCCTTGTGCCCGTGGCGCGGAAGTGAGTTGTGGGGTGGAAGCTGTGCTGACGACAGAAAACGCCCAAGCAAGAGCGCGACGGCACCCCCGCAGGAAAGCTTGCTCGTCTGGACGCCATTGCTGTCCCAACTCGCCGAGTTGCACACGTCCGCCGTGGTCGCGTCACAGCTGTCCGAGCAGCTGGTGTCGGCCATTCTGGAGACCGCGCCCCGCCACGCCCCGCCAGCAGAGACGGCCGACGACGCCGCCGAGCAGCGCAAGGAGGTGGCCTCGTACCGCTGGACGCTGGCCACGTGGCTGTTCACGCTGTGGAGTGGGCGCGTCGACGCGCTGCAGGTGACGGACGACGACAAGACCGAAGCGGTGCGCCAGCTGGCGCGTGAACTGTTCCACGACGATGAGGTGCTGCGACGGATCTACGCCACGGTCGCCGAGACGACTGACGCGGCGCCAAGCCTCGACAGCCTCGCCGAGCTCCTACCTGCGCCTGCGGCAGCAGGGGACGAGGACGAGGACGACTCGGATGCCGAGCTCGACGGGCTCGAGGTGAATGACGGCGACGAGCCAGAGCAGCTTGACGTCAGCGTCGAGGCCAGCCTTGAGGCGATGGAGGCCAACGTGCGATCCCTGGAGCGCAAGGTGAGTGGCGGCCCCCGTGTGTGTGCCACAGCTGACACCGGAGTACAGCTCGCTTCCCGGCGCCCAGAAGCCGAGTCTGGGGCCACTGGCGGTGACAACCCCGCGGCGGCAGAACTTGCGCCTGGCTGGCGGCGCGTAGAGGGGTGGAAGGCGTGCCCTATTGGAGTGTGGGCGTAGTGGATCTAGGCTGCGCAGGGGCTTGAGCCGCTGGCAGGATACATGCATTCACTGCGCTGTGTTGAATTTGTGGCCACCAAATGCCGCTGTCATGACTGACATGTGAATGAATGGACGCCGCTGTGCCGGCTGGCGGCTCGCCCTGGATTGTCATGTGCACGAGCAGGCGGCGGCGCGGCGCTGTCAGCCAGCCAGCCAGCCAGCGGCCGGCGGGCTCTCGTAAAGATATCTGCGGCATTGGCGCGCGTTGTTGGCCGCCGCCGCAATCTGTTCTACCGTAGCTTGCTCGAATCAATGTGACCAGCGTGCGGCATGCGGCTCTACAGCGGCAGGCGGCGCACACGACTTGGCCCAGATGCATTGCAGCAGCAGCAGCTTGCAGAGCCGACCGCCGCTCGTCTGTATCCGAGACAATCAAGCTCTCCTTAGTGCCTGGCGCCGCGCAGCGTATTCAGTTGCCAGTCTGTCCTGTCATTTGCAGATCGCCCCTTGCTCGCCCAGGCCACGACTCCTGGCGGAAATAGGAAAGGGACAGGTAACCGGACGCCGACGGCAGACAGCAGCAACGACTGCAAGCGATCACGAACAGCAGATCGATGCATGCTGCACTCTCTCATCAACCCACACGCCCACCCCATGCGCCTCTCGCACACCCGCACGCGCTCGCGCGCCGACTCGGCCTCGGGGTCACGACGGCAGCGCGGCGAGAGCGTGTCGTCTGGCAGTGCCGCTACTGCTGCGGGGGTCTACGCCGCCCTCGTGGACAGCAACGACGACGACGAGCCAGCGCCGAGTTCCTCTTCGTCCAAGCCGAAAGCCCGCGCCATGTCGCCCATCGCGCGCAAGGTACATGCGCGCCGCGTGTCGTCTTCGACATCTCGCCGCTTCCTCACGACGCCGAAGCGCGGAGCGACGACGACACCGCAGTCACCCCCGGCCTGGGTCCCGCCTTTTGCTCGGCGGCTGCTCCGCCCCGCCCGCCCACGGCGGCTACTCCTCCTCCTCGTCGTGGTGGCCACGCTCCTCCTCCTCCACTGGCTCGGCGACGACGGGCTCCTCGACCACGTGAGCACGCAGCCCTTCCGCTGGCTTGCGCCGCCTGAGCCGCCGTGCAGGTTCGTGTCGCCCGTCGAAGCGTACTTTGCCGACCTGGCGCGCCTGCGAGGGATCTACGGCAACGCGTCGGCGACAACGACAACAGCTGGCGCGGAGGCGCTGCGCTCCGCGGCGGCGGCACAGCACAAGCACTCGCACCACGTCTTCTCGAGTACCGGCCACATGGTGGTGTCGAAGGACGAGTCGGCGCCGCACCCGATCCCCTTGCTGCTGGCGCTCGGCGAGCGGCGGTGGGAGGAGCTGCTTGCGCGCCAGAGCCGCACGCTCGCCGAAGCGACGATGGAGTACGAGCGGCGGTACGGCCGCGTCCCGCCCAAGGGCTTCGACCTGTGGTGGGCGTTTGCGAGCGAGAACCAGCTCGTCCTGCCCGACGAGTACGACCGGATCAACCTCGACCTCGCGCCGTTCTGGGCCTTGCCGCGGAAAGAGGTCAGACGGAGGCTCGCGAAGGTCATGAAGATGAACGAGGTGTTTGTGCTGGAAATCAAGAATGGGCGCGTGCGGCCCCGCATCGAGGACAAGGGCGGTCTGGCTTGGGAAGGGACGTGGCCACGGGCCAAGGCAGCGGTGAAGTGAGTTGACGCGGAAGGGTGGGAGGCAAGCTGACACCTTCTCTCTCTCCAGACTCGTTCGATCCTTCGCCCACCACCTCCCAGACCTCAATGCCACATTTTCCATCTTTGACCAGCCACAGATCTATCTCTCATGGGGACGCCGCTCGTCCCTCGCCTCGCTCGGACTCAAGGGGCAGCGTGAGTTCTTTCTTTGATCTGCGCCACGCCGCTCACACCCCCCACAGACACGTCCCTCCTCGACGAGGAAGACAACGGCAATGTCGAGCTCGGACGATCGTGCCCGCCCGACTCGGCGCTGCGCACAAACCCAACAGGGTACGAGGGCAAGTCGTTCATCTACAACAGCCTCGAGGCCGGAGACTTTTGCCACAACCCCTACATTGTGCCGCTGCACGGGCTCACGCTCGAGGCCCACACGCCCGAGTCGCACCCGCGGCCGCACTCGCAGCTCCTTCCACTGTTCAGCCTGGCCAAGACGAGCATCAACTCGGACATTCTCGTCACCCCGCTCGACCAGTTCGCCGACCGCACGGGCCGCGATCCCGTATGGGAGAAAAAGTCGGACGCGCGTCTCGTGTGGCGCGGATCACCAACGGGCATGGCAGAGATGACTCGCGACGTGCCGTGGCGCCAGTCCCACCGCGTCCGGCTTCACCACTTTGCAAACAACCACTCGTTGGGGTTGACGAGCTTCATGGTGCCAGACCTCGGGCATGGGCACGAGCAAGAGCACGCACATGCCAACGGGCACTACGGCCAGTTGAGGCAGAATGTGCCGCCGCTGGGATACAGGACTGAGAATGGCTCGGCGTGGGGGGTAGGCAACTACTTCTTTGACATGGCGCTTGCCGGACAGCCGATCCAGTGCGACGAGGACGACGGAACCTGCGACGACATGGAGCGTGAGATTAAATTCGCGCGGTTCCAGCGGTCGACCGTCATGAACAAGCACAAGTTCTTGCTCGACATTGACGGTAATGGCTGGAGTGGGCGCTTCAGGCGCCTCATGAGCACAAACTCGGTCGTCATCAAAAGTGGCATCTTCACAGAGTGGTTTCAGCCGCATCTCATTCCGTACGTGGACGACATGCCTGACGCGCTGACATTCCCAGCTGGTTCATGTACATTCCTTCAAAGCTCGACTTTTCCGATCTCACCGATATCCTCGCCTTCTTCCGCGGCTCGCCAAAGCAGCCTGACCTCATGTTTGACGGCACGGCCAAGGCGCTCGCCCACAACGGCAAGTGCTTTGTTGAGCGCATGTTCCGCCTCGAAGATCTGCAGGCGTACATGTTCCGCTTGTTCCTCGAGTACGCACGGATTGTGGCCGACGACGACGAGGACATGGACTTTCACTACGACCCGCTGCTACACGATCCTGTGGACCAGGATGTGTCGGGCGAGAATGGCGACGACGAGGACGACGAGGCGGAGCGGGTCGACCGCGTGCCATTCCTTGGCGCCGAGGACGTGCTCGGCGGTGGGGAGGCACCCCCTCGCACCACTGCCACAAGCGAACAGCATCACACTGCGCCGTCACGCACCCCGAGGCCGCTCGGCGGCCAGAATGGGAAGGTGACAACCACAGGCCCAAACACGCCCCCTGGTGAGGGAGCAAGACGGGGACCGGAAAGTTCGGCGGGGTCGGTGCGGCTGCCCACTACTACAGCTGCAGACGCCGAAGCCACGACCGACCCCGAAGGCGACCACATTATACCATTTGATCAAGCCATGGCTGAGCTCGAGCAGCCCCCATCACACGCATCAGCATCAGCATCAGCACTAGCACACGACCCGACTACTGCATCGGCACAGAGACGGCCACAAGTCACGGACAGTGACGACGCCGAAGAAGATGACGACTTTATGTAACTCTTTCAGGAACGAAGCCAGGGGGTCTCATGTTAGAGATCGCGCGGCTGCCTGGGCTCCAAGGCTCTTGTCTGCCCACAGTGCTGCCTGTCTGGTCCCTGGCCCTGCATCTTGACACAGACTCCACCCATCTCACTCTCCCTTTTTGTTATTCTTGCCCATCCCCCCCCCGCAACAGGTTAGCTGCATTAGGACGACCGAGGCATTGTGTTGTAGAATACTAGATGGATCCGCCGCCTTGTTCGAAATCTTCTGCTTTGGGCTAGGGAAGCACAGGTGCGTCGTCGGGTCGGGCGGTCGGGTGGGCGGCGGCGGCAGCAGCAGCAGCAGCAGCAGCGGCGGCGACTGTGGACGACCTGCCTGCCTGCCTACCTGCCTACTTTGTAGTTTGACGCGTGAACGGCCAAAGGCGTCATGACGATCCCGCATGAGCGGGGCGTTTTCAAGCAAAGCCGCGTGAAAGACGAGCGAGGCAGTGGGCACTCGTGTGCAGCAGAGAGGCAGAGGAGAGATCGCGGACCGACCTGGGAGGACCAGTGTGCGCCACTTTATCGCGGGTGGGTGGCCAAGAAGGAGAATGACGCCAGAGGCAGCGAGCGTTCCCCCCCTGTGGTCCCTTTGTTGTCCAGGGCCGGTCGACTCCCCGCGGCCCTTGCCCTGCGACGCGAAACGGCCCAAAGACGCATCAAACCTACCTACCATGGGTCAGACAACGAGCCAAAAGCATGCAACTGCTGCATGTTGTGACTTTTGCTCGGCGGCGCTCGGCGGCGGCGACGGCGGTGGCGATTCCCTTCAATGGCGGCGGCGTCGGAGGCGGCGTGCGGTGCGGGGGTCGGTTGGGTCATGCACGCCGACCAACGAGCGCGACGACGTGTCGAGATGCATCATGCTGTGACGACGCTCTCGTCGCCCACCTGTCTGTCACCTCTTGACCCAGAAGCACTCGTTCATTACATTATTCCTTGCTTAGTCTGGACTGATCCTTCCTTATCCTTACTGCTCCTCGTCCTCGTCCCCTTCTCCTAAACCCTTTAGCCATCCTCCTCCTCCTCTCCTCCCTACCCGCTTGGCTGCTGCTGCTGCTGCGACATCACCCACCCAACTTCCCTAACACTTTCGTCACTAGCACCTCGTTGGGTCAGTCGCCAACTCGCGCCGCCCCGTCACGCCTAGCCTCGACATCCTCTCAGCCCATCTCGTCACACCACCACCACGCATCTCACCTCACAATCACCCACCCACCCACACTCCTTTAACCACCACCGCGGGCGACAGCCCAAACCAACACTCAACATGGTCTCGATCCTCTCCTTCTTCACAAAGAAGCGTCCAAAGTCGACCACGGCCGCAACAGCGACACCGTCATCACCGCCAAGAGACGAGACCCGACGGCCCATCTCGCCGACATCGCCGAGAAAGGCCGTAGCACCAGCGTCACGCCCGCCCCAGCGCTTCAAGTCGCTCCGACAGCCCGGCCCATCAGCAAGCACTGCCCGCGGCGATGCGGCGCGGCGCGCCAGCGCCGACCTACCCCGGCGGAGCGGAAGCGGAGGCGCCCAGACCAAGAAGCGTGCCTCCATCCTCCCCGGGACGGATAGCACGCCACCGCGGCTTGTCGTCGACCTGCCATTCGAGGCCCAGTCGGACCAGCAGCTCGGCAGCGGCCTCAGTCTCGGACTCGACGGCGTAGGCCGCACGCCGACGCTCTCGCACGACGAGCGCAGAGCTCTCGACGCGCAGAGATATACCCCGGCCGACCTGGCAGCCGCATGGGAGTGGCTCGGCCCTGAGCTCACGGAACGAGGTGCGTCTTGCGCGGCGGCGGTGGCGTCAGCCCCGTCCCGCCTACCACCGGCTGCGGCAGGGCCGGCGGCTGAATGGGCGAGGGCCTGAGCGTGCGGCGAGCAGAGCAGGCGGCGCATGATGATACATGCTGACAACCGCAGGCGCCGAGACGGTCGGCATCATGCTCCCCCGCCGGCTCGAGGCCGACCGCGACAGGCAACGCCAGCTCATTGCGCTGTTCGTGCTTGCCCGCAGACCACACCTCGCTGCCAAGGTCCAGAGCTTGACCAGCACCTACTCGGATGTCAGCGGTGCCGACGCCGATACCGTCTGGAAGGAGCGCCTGGTCCAGGTCGCAAAGGACACGTCCAACCCCGTCGACCTGGCCGAGGTGCTCAAGACGGTCCTCCGCCGCCTCGACGTCGGCGCGAGGCCGATCATTGACCCGAGCGTCTATGTCCGCTTTGTCCAGCAGGAGCACGCCGCGTCGTACCCCAGAAGCGCGTACGCGACCATGCTCATCCCCCAGCTGTCGTCCGACGTCGCTGGACTGTTGAACGCCGTGTTCGAGGTCTGTAACGCGATTGCGCTGCACGCCGAGACCAATGCCATGAGCGCAGGCCGACTGTGCCACCTCTTTGGTTGGTGGCTGCTTGGTGCCGTGCCCGATGGCGCTACGGGCTGGAACGACCTCTACGACGCTTACAAGCTCGCTGGCCAGCGCGCCGAGCACCTGTTCTACACCCACATTCGCTGGCAGTCGACCCAGCAGAAGATGCCCCGCAGACTGATTCAGCTCATTCTCTCCTACCCCTTTGGCGAGTCGTCGGCGTCTTCAGAGCACCTCCCGCTGCCTCCCGCGTCTACATTCTCTCGCAACGTCCTCCACGTCGCTCTCGGCACCGACTCGGCCCTGCCGCGTGGTACCGACCCTGAGAAGGTGCTGAATGATGCCCTTATCGCGCAGCTGGATGGTGACGCAGAGGCCTCGCAGTGGCTGGAGCTCCGCCAGAAGATTGGCGGTGGATCGGTCGAGCTGGACGACCTGCTCGCAGCTAGCTCGCTTGGTTTCCTCGGCGAGCTGGCCCAGAGCAAGGGCCTCAACTTTACCACTCCTCCGACGACACCAACGCGGATCCCAGACGAGCAGCACTACCACCCCCTCGCGGGCGACAGCGACCGCGTGTTCGAGAACCGCAGAAGGTCCCAGTCGTACGGCGACATCCCCCGTCTCGAGGTCAACGGCAAGGGTAACACCGACTCGTCGCTCGGTGCCATTGCCGAGAGCCCAAGGACACCAGCGGGCAAGGAGCACACGCTATTCCGCCAGTCATCAGCGGCCAATCTCAGCCCCACTAGCCCAGCGCGCCCCGAGGCCTGGTCCGACTTTGAGAAGCTTGGCTTTGGCGACAACTCGTCAAAGCTCAACCTCAACCTGACCCAGCCAATCACGCCGGTCCGCCAGCCGTCGCCTAAACTGCTTGCGCCCCAGCGCAAGGTGGTTGTTCGCGACCAGAAGCCCACCACCTCCTTTGTCATCTCTTCCGAGGAGATTGTCGCGATCGACGATGCCTTTATCCACTTTGTCGAAGATGGCCAGCTTGACCCCGTCGCCTCGGCCTCGTGGCCCCGCTTTGCACTTCTCCGGCTCAACAAGCCGATCCCTTCGGAGGATGAGGAGAACCCCGTCGACCATCTGCTGGTCACGGTCCAGAAGCGCGTCATCAAGCGCCCCCCGTCGATTGATGAGCCGTTACCCGACTTTGCGGCGGAATCTCGCCTTGAGCGGCGAGCTGCCTCCCCAAGCGGCGACAGCCAGGTCTCTCGCTTCAGCACCTTTGGTCTCAAGGACATTGCCAACTCGTTCCGCCGATCAAGCCTCTACAGCAGTGGCGGGCGCCCAGGCTCCCGAATGTCGTTCCTTGCTTCTACGGCTCCTTCCAGAAGCGCCGTCGTCAAGTCCAGCTCGCTGGACCCTGTGACCGAAAAGGCGTCGCGCAACATGTCCAAGCGTGTGTCGACCGCCGCATCCGACACTCCCACCGAGTACACGGTCGGCGAGATGGGCGAGATTGTCATGGTCTCGGCCGAGGACAACAAGCTCGACGACCAGAACAAGAAGGAGGCCAGACTGACGGTCGCTCAGACTCCCGTCACCGACTGGAAGTACTTGAATGAGGGCGGCGCCCATGCTGTGTTCGTCTACAAGGGCCTGGTCCCTTCTCTCCAGGGCAGTGCATTGCGCATCGCCAAGACGCCTCCCGCCAATGCGCCCAGCCCCGAGCTCCGCAAGACCTGGAACGACGAGCTGCTGCCTACATTGATCTCCTCGTCACTTCTCGCGAGAAGCACAAAGGTCAATGTCAGCAAGGAGTGGGTCCAGGAACTTGCGGGATTGGCAGAGCACCTCCGCCCTGATCAGCGCAAGCGTGACTCTGGCATCCTTGCCACCAGCATCGACACGTCGCGCCCTCCCCACATCATGACCGATCTCTCTGCGGCAGAGGCCAGTGCCAAAACGCTGGTCCTCGAGATCAAGCCCAAGTGGGGTTTCCTCCCCCTGGCGGATGATATCACCCCGCTCGAGTCGGTCGAGATCAAGTCTCGCAACTGCCGCTACTGCCTCCATGAAAACTACCGCGGCGCTACCATTGAGCATGGCAGGTACTGCCCCATCGACTTGTACTCGGGCGAGAGCGACCGCGTGCAGCGTGCCCTCGACGGCCTGTGGAAGCAATGGCTGGAGTCTGACGGCGAGAAGAACAACCTCCGGGTCTTCGTCGATGGCAACAAGATTGCGCCCCGCGATGCCCACCTTATCCCCACCGCTGGCTCTGGAAAGGAGCCCCTGGGTACCGGCACCTTCAAGCTCATCGCGCCTCTGCTCGAGTCTTCGGGCGTCCTCCAGCAGCTCAAGAAGCTGCAGCAGACTCTCCAGGCTGGCGACATTTCCAAGCTTGCGGCCGACTACACGGCTGCCAACCCGGGCAAGACGCTCTTTGCCGACGTCAAGGAGCCCACGCCTGCCGAGCTCGAAGAGTTTGTCGCCCTCTACAGCGCGAACCCGACCGATTCGTCAAAGTGGACCCTCCGCCAGCGTGAGATTGCCTTTGGCCTCTCGGCAATCTTCAAGGACTCGTCAATCATCGTACGCTCGGTCCTCAACCCCACCGGCACCGGCAGCTACGTCCTCGTCCCTGACAAGTCGGCCGTCAAGATCATTGACACGGATCTCAAGCCCCTGAGCTCGCTTCCCAAGTGGGCCGAGCTCGACAACAAGCTCTGGCGCCACTGGGCGGCCACACATGCGCCCGAGGTCATCGTCATTGACAAGCACACGCCGACACCGAGCGAGTCGCGTCACGCGAGCCCTACCGCTTCGCGCGTCAACGTTGCTCAGACCAGCCTCGCCGCTGGCGCTCTGGGGGCAGGCGCTGTCGCCGGTCTCACAGGTATTACTGCAGCTCAGCACTCGCCCACGCCGTCCAAGGACTTTGACACCGCCTCCGTCGCCGGCTCCCTCCCTGAGATTGACGCCGCCACCTCGGCACTCGCCAAGGTTGTTGACGCGTCCCCGTCCGCCAAGGCAAAGGTTGACTCGCCATCATCCTCGCCCCTCGCAACGCCTTCCCTCATCGCCGCAATTGGTGACAGCCCGCGCCTCGGCGGCTCGCCCCGCATTCCTGAGTACCCAGCCGTCCCCACGACGCCAAGCAAGGCGCCGAGAGCCGTGCCCGAGGCGCTCCTCGCCTCGCCGGTGCAGCTGCGTGTCGCCGAGCCAGACGCCAAGGTCGCCGAGCCGGAGCCTGTCGCTCCAGTCAAGGAGGCCGTCGTGGAGGCTCCAGCGGTTGCACCTGCCGCGAAGGAGCATGTCGCGGTCCCCGTCGCTGCTGCCGCCGCTGCTGCTGTTGCCGCGGCCGTCGCTGTTCCGGTTGCTGTGAAGGTCGCCGAGCCGACCGCCTCTGAGCCTGAGAAGGCCCCCGTGGTTGAGGCCCCCGTTGCCGCCGCCCC
This sequence comes from Vanrija pseudolonga, assembly GCF_020906515.1. Taxonomy (NCBI): domain Eukaryota; kingdom Fungi; phylum Basidiomycota; class Tremellomycetes; order Trichosporonales; family Trichosporonaceae; genus Vanrija; species Vanrija pseudolonga. Next base: position 2,969,733 of record NC_085849.1, on the reverse strand, counting down.
GGCCATTGAGGCTCCGGCTGTCAAGGCGGTCGACGTCGACACTCCTGCAGTCAAGGCTGTTGGAGTCGAAGTCGAGACTCCCGCCGTTGAGCCTGTTGCCAAGCCTACTGAGGTGGAGACCCCTGTTGAGGCGGCCGTCGTCGCCGAACCCGTGGCGCCTGTGGCTACCCCTGCTGCTGTGCCGGCCGTTGTCGACATTTCCGACGAGGCCGCGCCGGCCGCTGCTGAGCGCGTTGCCGCCCCCAGTGTCGAGGCTACAGCCGCCGAGCCTGAGACGGTGGCACCCAAGGTGGAATCCACGCCTGTCGTGGCTCCTTCCACGCCCCCTCAGGCCCCCAAGGGTCTGCCGGTTACTCCTCCCAGGTCCCCCGCCCGTGACTCTCCCGCGGCCGGAAAGGTTGCGGCCAGCGTCGCGTCGCTCGCGGCTGCCGCCGGTGCTGGCGCCGCCATTTCGAGCCGTACCACACCCGACAAGGCCAAGACGTCGTCGCAGACTACGACTGACGAGTCCCCCTCCAAGGTCAAGAAGGGTGGCCTCCGCGCCCTCCTCCCAGGTGTGGTGCGCAAGACGAGCGCCAAGTTCGAGGCGGCCAGCAAGGCCGCCGAGGACAAGGCCCCCGCCGTGCCCAAGCCCCGCAAGTCGTCCTTCACCGCCCCTAAGACCGAGGAGCCGGGTACCAAGACTGGCCTCTTCGGTAAGAAGTCTAGGAAGGCCTCTGCGATCGCCGCCGGAGTCGCTGGTGCTGCCGTTGCAGCCGCAACTGCCGCCGTGGTCGTGGACAACAGCACCAAGAAGTCGGACGCGCCTGTTGAGGTGCCAACGATTGTCGAGCCTGCGCCTGCGGCTGTTGCGGAGCCTGCCGAGACAGCCGCTGAGCCCATTGCTCAGCGCGTTGTTGAGCCTGCGACTGAGCCCGCCGTCGCGGAGCCCGCCGCCGTCGAGCCTGCGGTCGCTGAGGCTTCGGAGCCCTCTGTCCCAGAGCCTGCTGCAGCTGAGCCTGTGGTGCCTGAGGCTTTGTCAGAGCCTGTGGTGGCTAAGGTCGCTGCTACGGAGCCCGTCATTCCAGCGGTTACCACGCCGGCACCGGTCGCCTCTCAGGCCGTCGTGGAGTCCGTCACCGAACCTGTTGCGGAGCCCATCGCCAAGGGTGCCGCGGAGCCTGTGGCCGAACCCATCGCCGAGCCCATTGCTGAGCCCATCGCCGAGCCCATTGCTGAGCCCATCGCCGAGCCCATCGTTGAGCCCATCACCGTTCCCGAGACGATCGCCTCAGAGCCCGTCCCGGAGGAGCCGATCCCAGTAGAGCGTGTTGCCCTCGCGCCTCCCGCTCCTGAGAAGGCCACCGCGGAGCCAGTTGCCCCCGAGCCTGAGGTTGTCGAGATTGCTGCCACCCCAGAGCCTGAGGTTGTCAAGATCACCGCCGATGAGATCCAGGCCCCGGAACCCGCTGCCAACCCCGCCATCGTGGACGCTGCTCCCACGGTCTCCGCCCCCGTGCCCCACCCGGCTGAAGCCACTGTGGAGCCTGTGCAGGACGCTGCCTCTAGCCTGTCCAGCAAGCCATCCAAGGGCAAGAAGTCGAAGGCCAGGCAGGCTGCCGCGGCCACCGCGGTCGGTCTCGCCGGCGTTGCAACTGCCGCCGTTACCGCAGCTGTCGTCACCGATAAGAGCGAGAAGAAGGAGACCGAAGCTGTCACTCCTCCCGCCGTTATTGAGCCCGCAGCTGTCCCAGCTGCACCGGTTACTCCCATCAAGGAGGTCGAACGTGAGCGCCGCCGCTCTAGCGTTGTTACCGAGGCTCAGTGGCTCGCGTCTCCTACGAAGGCCACCTTTGACGACGCCGCCTCCGAGCCTCAGCTCACCGCCAAATCTTCGTTCGACGCTCTCGCTAGCCCTCGTGAGGGTGACGAGATTACTCCTGCTACCACCGAGGACGAGATTGCTCCTGCTACTACCGAGGTTGTCGCCACGCCGGCACCACTGGAGCCCGTTGTTCCCGTCGTTGACGAGCATGCCGCAGTTGCGTCGGCTGCTGAGGACACCGAGACCGCTACCAAGGTCCTGCCCCTGGCTCCTGTTGAAGATGCGCCGCCGGTGCAGTTCCACCCGACTCACTTCAAGCACTACGGCCCCCACTCCGAGAGTGTGCAGGCTGTGATCAAGCCCGCCCCGATTTCGGCCGAGGTCGAGGTCCAGCCCGAGGCCGCTGCCGAGACTTATCCAGCGACAGTCTCCAAGGTTGCGCCTGAGGAGCCTTCGGCTTCGAAGGTTGAGCTTTCGCCCATCGCTCTCGTCACTGGCGCTGCCGCTGCTGTTGGTATCCCTGCTGCCGCTGCGGCAATCGCCAAGTCTGAGCCTCTCACTTCCAAGGCCGTTGAGGAGCCGTCGGATGCTGCGACGCCCCCATCTGAGCCCGCTGTTGTCGAGGTGCCTGCTACCCCCACTACCGCCACTGCGTCGACAGGAGTGGAAACCCCCACTGCGACGCCGAAGGGCGACACCCTCGCAGCGGCTGGCACCAGCGTCTCTGCACTTGACAGCCCCTCTGTGGCTGCGGCCCTGGCGACAGACACTGAGCGTATTGGAGCGTCGGGTCTGCCCCGACCCCGCACGTTCGGCACCTCTCCCGACCTCGCGCAGATTGCCGGCGAGACTCTGCCATCCCACGCTGTCGACCTCGGCGAGCTCGAGCCTGCCGCCATCGTGGCCACCAGAAACATCGCCCGCACCCACGACACCGAGTTCCTCGCAACCGACTACGACAGCGCCGCCGAGTACGCCACCGCCCCCGATACCCCTGCCCTCTCTGACGCTGGGCTTCCCCGCACCGGCACACCGGTTTCATCCGCACTTCCCATCCGCCTGAGCGCGTTCGTCGACCAGCTCGAGGCTGAGAGTGCTGGCTCGGGTCTTCCCGCAGCTGCCTCTCCTGTGGTGCCATCAGTCGAGTCACTCAGCGCCTCGGCTTCTGCCTTTGTCCCCTCTGTCTCGGCGTCCTCATTCACCCCGTCAGCCTCGGCACCATCATTCACCCCCTCAGCCTCTGCGCCTTCTTTCGTCCCCAAGGCCTCGGCCCCCTCCTTTGTCCCCGGCGCCGTGGCCTCGGCTGCCGCCGGCGTTGCCGCCTCCGTCAAGGACGGCAAGTCTGACCTGACGTCTCTCGCCCACGCCGCCACCGCTGGCCTGTCGTCGGACGCCGACCCCAAATCCCACACTCCTTCTAACACCTAGCCTATCTTTTGGCATCACATACGAAAAGTTACAGGACTCAAAACGACCGTTAACGAATAATACCCAGAACGGTGGATCATGCTATTCATATAGATACCTACACTAATAGCCTGTTCATGCATTCCCGCGAGCGCAATGGTATGGAGCGCGAAACAATCTTGATAGTGTCGCTGAGCATTGAGTGGCGGCGGGGCATGAGTAGGCCACATTCATTGGTGGAAACATGGTCTCAAAAGTAGTCACTCTTGCAGAGACAGATCCAAGGAGAGCCATGGTCATCTGACCGCGGTTACCCATAGGCCTGTTTCAAACTCTACACCGAGTTCAACTTCTCCCAGAAAGAGGGTGAGGGGTGCCCTCGAGGATACCTTGACGAACCTGGCACTTGGTGACTCGCGAGCAACACCGCACGCCGAGCAAGAGAGCCGATCTATCGACTCTCAGGAAACAGCCCCATGGCATTTTGGCATCTAGTACCCAAATAATCTGTACAACAACACCGTATCCAGTTCCATCCCTCAAAGCCACATGCATGCATGTCTCGGCCCGAGGACGAAACAGCGAACAACACAACAGTTGCCGAGCAAACTGCCACCTGCCACCATCACTCCCGCGCACGTGGCATTTGATCCCGCCATCACCCAAGCGCGACTGCTTTCGTCGCCGGCCAAACATTGCCCGCTGCCCCCGTTAATCATCATCCTTCCTGTCTCTCGTCTCCACGACATACCCAAAACACACGCACGCACCACAATGTCGCAGCAGCTCCCCAACCTCATGTCGGGGCTGTCGCTCGGCGGCGGGCCAAGCGGCAACAGCCTTGCCCCGCCGCCGCGCAACCCCGCCCGACCGGCCCCTCCAGGCGCCGGCGCCGACGCAAGCCCGAGCCGCCTCCCGCCGCTGATGAAGAAGTACATGAACCCGGGGCTCGTGCGGCCGCCGAACGCTGGGCTCGCGAGCCACCACGCCGAGGCGCAGAGACAGGCGCTGCTCTCGCTCGCGGGGGTGAACGTGTCCAAGGAGAAGCCGGCGGGCAGCACGCCGAAGGGCGCCGGCTCGGGCCCGAAGAGCCCCGAGCCCGCGCACCACAAGAAGCCCGTCCACACGACGCACACGGCGCACGGTATCCACGGCCCGGCGCACGCCTCGTCCGCCCGCTCGCAGGCCAGCTCGATCGCCCAGCCCGCCTCGCACGCCGCTGTGTCTGCGTCGGCTGGTGCCGGGCAGCGCGGGATCGGCAAGTACGACGGCGGGCTCGAGGCCGACGAGGCGAGCAAGGAGGTCGTTACGGGCGAGTCGGCCAAGATCCTCGAGATGGACAGCGGCTCGGCTAACGGGTGAGCAAGCTGTTGTTGGTGATGGTGTGCACAGCTAACTTGCCAGGTCTGTATCCCTCGGCCTCCCCAACTTCCAGATCGGCCGTCCGCTCGGCAAGGGCAAGTTTGGCAGAGTCTACCTCGCGCGCACCAAGGCCGCACCCCACTTCATCGTTGCCCTCAAGTGTCTACACAAGCAGGAGATTGTCGCCGGCAAGGTCGAGAAGCAGGTGCGCCGCGAGATCGAGATCCAGCAGAACCTCCGCCACCCCAACATTCTCCGCCTGTACGGTTACTTCCACGACTCGAAACGCATCTTCCTCGTCCTCGAGTTTGCCGCCGAGGGCGAGCTGTACAAGCAGCTGTCCAAGCTCGGCAAGTTTGACGAGAAACGCAGCAGCAGGTACATTGCCCAGATGGCCGACGCGCTGTCGTACCTGCACAAGAAGCATGTCATTCACCGTGACATCAAGCCAGAGAACCTACTCATCGGTGGGTGATGAAGAGTCCCGCCCGTTCTGACCCACCAGGCCTCAAGGGCGAGCTCAAGATTGGCGACTTTGGTTGGAGCGTGCATGCACCCAGTGACAGGCGGCATACCCTCTGCGGAACGCTCGACTACCTCCCACCGGAGATGGTCGAGGGCAAGGAGCACACTTCCAAGGTCGACTTATGGGCTCTCGGCGTTCTCTGTTACGAGTTCATCGTCGGTGGCCCTCCTTTCGAGGACCTGGCTGGCCACAGCGCCACGTACAGGCGCATCAGAAACGTCGACCTGCATGTCCCCGACTCGGTGTCGCCCGAGGCCAAGGACTTGATCACAAGGGTGAGTGGTGCTGCGGCGTTGGGTGGTGTATTCCTGCTCACACACTTCACAGCTCCTCCGCTACAACCCCGACGACCGTCTTCCCCTAGCCGAAGTGCTTCAGCACCCGTGGATCAAGAAGTATGAGAAGAAGCGCTCGAGCGCCAGCTCGCGGGCGTCATAGCGACAGCAACATTGCCGCCTTTGTAGTTGTGGTGTGCGTCATTGTGCCTGCCTGCTTGTACCCTAGTCCTTTTACTTTCACCTGCCTACTCGTTTGTCGTCGTACCCTATTGTCTAGCATTCCCAGCACATGTATGGCATCAGTTGGATGTGGTAGTGACGGGCCCAAGGGATGTGTGGCGCTACGCCGCCATGTGAGCCCGACAAGACACAACACATGTAAGTGACGCAGCTTGCGTCGAATTGCATACATTCACGTTCACATTGGACATGCACTACATGAGAGTGTCCACGAAACATTGGATCTTGAGTTGGACCGACCATTAAGTCGCCGGCTTTGGTGAAGCCACGGGTTTCCCGTTGAAGACCTTGACGAGGAGGGGTCTCTTCCGGGGCTGCTCGCCAGTCTGGACGGGCGCCGTGGTCGGAATGGGCTTGCTGGGCGGGGCGATACGAAGGAGGCTTTGAAGGCCGGCAATCAACGGCCGGGACCGAGTGCGTCTCGTGATCGTGGGCCCCTCCATACTGCCACTGGTAGTGGCGGCGCCGAACTCTGCGTCGAATGAGCGAGGCGTATCAGCGGGGAGCGGGGGCGGCGATTGCGGTGGCGTGGGGAGCGCGCCCGCGGCCCAGGGGAGTGGGGTGGTGGTGGCCTTTGACAATGAAACCGACTCGTGCCTGTCGTGCGCCGCCACAGGTGTCTCGGGGCACAGGCACTCGGAGGGGAGGTCGAACCACAGCAGCTCCTCGAACAGCTCAGATGTGACGGCCGTGTGGGTGCCGTTTGCGACGTGGGCGCCAGGGACCCCAGGGGGCGACGAGGCAGCGGCGCCAAAGATGCGGGCCGCCTCGTGCAGGTGGCGGTCGAGCTCCGACTCCGGCATGAGCTGGGAGCGTGACTCGTACACCATGTGCCCGGCCTCATACTTTATTGTGTCGAGGCTGAGCGGTGGGGCCACGGGCGTACGGTGCGTCCACATGCCAGACTTGGGGTCGAAGCTGTACTGCGGTAGCAGGCGCCAGCCGTGTGTTGCGATCATTTCAACGGCCGTCACAATGTACCTGAACGCACGCTCCGAGAGTGTGTAGTAGAGCGACACGCGGGTCCATCCCGGCTTGATGCCCATAAAGCCGTCGTTGACCGACGCCTGGCGGTACTTGTCACTGAGGGTCGGAGTGATCTCGAGAAGCCGGTGCCCATACGGTCCGGCACAGGAGCATCCTCCCCTCGCCTGGATTCCGAATAGGTCGTTGAGAAGGGCAACAATAAAATTGTAGTGCAGGTATCTCTTCTTTCCTCTTTGTTTGGTGGTGGCGAGGTGGTCCGAGTGCTGTGAGGCGATGCGAAACGAGATAATTGCAGTGCGCTTGGCGTTCGGGTGGCCGAGAATCTCGATACTGGAGTGGCGGCGCCAGCTTGCGAGTGCGCGCTCAAGGAAGTCCTCCTCGCGCTGCAGAATCAGGTCGTAGCCGACAGCTGGTTTGAGCTGGAAGACGAGACCGGTGCGGATGTTCTCGACGATACCCGGCGTCCCGCCCTCCTCGCGCTCAGTCTTGTGGCGACTGTAGTCGTGGAATGTGGGTGACACAAACAGAACTGTGCCGCCACCAGCGACGACGGGAACACTGTTCTGGATAAGGCTGTTGCGAGCCACGAGGATGCCGGAGGTTCCGACGCCGCCAGCGAACTTGTGAGGCGAAATGAACAGTGCGTCGGCCTGGCCGAGGGTGATGCGGACGTGCGACCCCGAGCCAGCATAGTCGAACATGCTCAGCGCCCCGTGTCTTCGGAGAACCATCGTAATGGCCTCTATGTCGGTCGTGATGCCCGTGACGTTGGACGCCGCGGAGAATGAGCCGATGCGGACAGGCCGGTTCTTGTACTCCTTGAGGCGCTTCTCCAGGTCCGCGACATCAATGCTGCCGACACTGTCCTCCGCAATGACGACGACATCCGCGATAGTCTCGCGCCATGCAATGTCGTTGGAATGGTGCTCGTACGGCCCGATGAAGATTACGGGGCGTTTCTCAGTCGGCAACGTGGCCGAGCCATCGTCGGGAGCGCGTAGACCGAGCAAGCCGATAACTTTTGCTATGGCTGCGGTGGCGCCTGAGCCACAAAAGATGACGCTTGCGTCAGGGCCTGCCCCAACTTCGCGCGCGACAATGGCTCGCGCGTCCTCGCGAAACTTTGTCGTCTGGCGTGCCGTTCCCGAAGCCTCGCTGTGGGTGTTTGCGTAGTGTGGAAGAACTTGACCGCGTATGAAGTCCTCGATGAATGCCACGGCGCGCCCAGACGCTGCCGTGTCGGCGTAGGTGATGCGGCGTGGGCCGAAGGGTCCAAAGGTGGCATGGTCGTCTCCAATGGTGGCGTCGCGAATCTTGGCAATAAGGTCGTCTCTTCCCGGCATGTTTGCGTGTCGACGATAGGAGGAGGATAAAGTGAGGGGAGGTGGAGAGAGTGAAGTGTGGAGACAACAGGCCGAAGAAAATAAGGTGTGGAGGGGAGGGTGAAAAGAGTCGGCTGAAGATAGAGACGGGTGACGGGCCAGGCGGACTGCCGTCAGAAAGCTGACTTGTGTAAACAAGTCAAGTCGCCCGCGGCAGTGCGAGTCCCTGCTTGGACGTCCAAAGGGATGCCCAGTGGCTTGTGCTCCGTGTCTGGGCTGGGATAGAAACAACAGAAGAAGCAAGAACAGACAACAACTGCCGTCGCCCACGCAGAGAGCACAACTCTTGTGTCGCATGGTCACGCGCAGCAGGCTCGGAAGAGTCCCGACGTCGCACTCGTCGTCTCGCACCTCACCGCGCGCGTCCGTGTTGGATTCACGAACAGCTTCTCTTTGTGTGTGTGAGTGTGTGGCGACGTGTGGCATGTCAGGACCACGAGGCGGACGCGCCTGCCGAGCAGGGCCGAGGGGAGACGTGCCTGTCATGGCGCGCGGATCTCTTGGCGTTGTCGTCGATTCGCGCTGCGAGCGACGAGGCTGTGTTGGGCTGACTGCATGGCGCATGGCGTTCGGTTCCTGTCACGTCCCCCTCACTGCCAGTGCCGCTCGTCACAAAGCACAGTGCTGTGACTACCACGATACGCCTCAGGCGGAGCCGCTGTGCCTGCTCGGCTTCTATTTTCGCAGCTGAGGATGCCTGCCGCCTTTGAGCAACCTCGTGAGACGAGACGTGAACGAACCGAGATTGATATTGAGCACCGACACCGACGCGGACATCTGCGGGGCGTCGAGCCAATACACATAGGCACGTCGAGTGATTGCCCTAGGGCGCGGCTCTCTGACCAGGTGCTGAGGGCGGCTGCTGCCTCTCCCACCAGGTGGCCTATCATTCGGCCACGGAGCGGCGAGGCTGACGCTCCCGTCTGAGTCACCTCTGGTGATGAAACACCGCCATGATTCGGCGCCGCCACACTTCTCACGCCAGCCCGTCTATCGATTATGTAATGACAGACATGGCTACAGTGGCTGCTCTTTGGCGTTGCACAGCGCCACGACTGCGCACGCCCTACACACCTGGCATGTATGCGCGCCGCAGATGGACGGAGACACGTGTGATTGCCAGCCAGCAGCCTGTACGCCAGGGTACATCGCCTTGAGCGTGCTGTGAACAGAGGACGATGGGGAGCTGCGCCCGCCGGCCCGTTAGGCCCAAGCCGCCTCCTGCGCATGCATTCTGGATGCCAGGCTGATCCCTTGATTCAGCACTATCCAGTGATGACACTCTCGAGGCGGTATGTGTTGTTGAAGGCAAGCAAATGGGAACACCGGTATCTCGCACTCGGTGAATAGAGAGAGCGTTTGCTGCTCGGCGCTTTAGCCGGCGCCTCTGCCACCTCGACACGGTTAGCCCTTCGTCTTAAGACCAGATAATGTTCATCGTACAACACTCCACTCTGCAGGCGCCTCCACCACGCATGGGCTGAGTCGAGTCTGGCGAGAGGTGGCGTTGCTCTTTTAGCGGAGGCCGACAATCCGGCATCCGTAAGTCTATGAAATGGGGACAAAAGACTTACGGTATGGGGAGGGACCAACTTGTCTCGGCGCCGGGGCGTTGGTCCGGCCGGCCCTAGTCGGCGGCGGTGACATCTCTCTGACGACATGACCATGCGCTTTGATCGGCACGCCGGGGCGAGCACGAGCACGAGCACGAGCACGCAACCTGCTGTCGAACAGGTGGAGCAGCGGAAGTGTTGCGCCGGGACGGAGGTGCTGGAGCCGAACGCCGTGGCCTACTCGCCTCCATCGCTCGGTAGCCCGCGCGTCGGCATGTGAAACTTGACCAGTTCAGCCTGGGCTATCTCTTCATCTTGCATGCTAATTGAGCCGACAGCTAGCTAGCTGTCCAGAATTTTGTTTGGCAGACAGGGCTATGCACGTTGTTGCTTGCAGGTCACTCGCAAGTGTTCACCGTCGCTTGTAGCTTGTGGAGCACGTCGAGTCATACATCCATGTATCTGCAAGGCCTTGTTGCTATCTCTCTCTCTCGCGCCTTGACCCGTTGCTTTTTACATTGTGTGTCTGTGTGTCGCCTGTGCAATATTGCAATTCAAAACTTGTTAGCCGCGGGCTAAGCCGAACAAAGCCACCTGCACTTAAAACTCGGCGCTTGCCTCATTGCAACGACGCCGCTCGTCCGAGATTAGACATTGTCCATCGCTCTGATACATTGCAAGGAGTAAAACTTGCCCAGGCAGCGAGAACATTGACGACAACGACGGCGACGACACGCGCTTCCTCTCGCCTTCTCCCCGCTCCCCCACTGCCCACCATGCCGGCCTACAAAAACAACTACAAGAGCGAACCCTTACCACCCCCGCCGTTCGAGTGCCATCTCCACACTCCCGTCGAGGACTACGACCTCAACTTTGTCCTCCCCGTCACTGAGCTGCGCTCGGACCGCGTGGAGCTCCGTCCCCTGATCGTGTGTATACCATGATGACGAGCAAGAACTGACCCCAACCAGCCCTCCCTTCACGCCCAGCCCCTCCTCGACGGCGTGCTTGCCAACCCTGAGCTCCTGTTATGGCTGGGAGTGACGCGCGAGTGGTCCACCCTCGACGATGTGTGCGACTGGATTGAAACTGTCTGCCGCCGCGACAAGGTGTGTGCGGGCCGGCGGTCTGCAGACGCGCGGCAGTGCCCCGCGGCCTGCGGGCCTTAGTCGACCATCACGCGGCTGGAAACTAACGCGCACAGACGCATCTCCACTATGCCATCTACTCGGCCCCATTGGATCGCCTCGATGCCCCCGTTGAGGAGTACCAGTTCGCAGGCACCGCCGCGCTCATGGAGGCCGACCCCAGCACCATGATCATTGAGATTGGCTGGCTCATCATTCTCGGCCCGTTCCAGGTGGGTAGGGAAGCTGGGGTTGTATGGATGGACACGCCTTGCTGACCATGCACCAGCGCACCCACGTCCTGACGCACACCTCTGGCCTGATGATGCACCGCTCCCTCGACACTCCCGAGCAGGGCGGTCTTGGCTTCCGCCGTCTTCAGTGGAAGGCAAACTCGCTCAACCAGAAGTCGCAGGCGGCTGCTCTGCGATTGGGCTACAAGTTTGAGGGCATTGTGCGCGCCTTTGTCGTCCTCCCCAAGGGCAAGAAGGGTGTCCGTGGTGAGTACTACGCGGCTGCGCCGCACCTCCACTTCCCTCGAGCTGACGATGTCTCAGCTGGCAGACCAGGCGTCCCCAACGCGGACCGCGAGCAGCGCGACACCTGGATGGGTTCCATTACGTGGTTTGAGTGGGAGGAGGGAGTCAACGCGCATGTTGACAAGCTCGTTGCGCGTCGGGATTAGACCTTTCATGTAGATGCGTCTGCGTTCTTTTGAGCATGTAATCACAGTTGTGGGGCCAACACGACGTCGACGTCGACGACAGGGGGGGAGGGGGCGAGAAATCTGGGGGTGGAGGCGGGTGGGGTGGGGGGGTTGATCCGTGCGGTAGCTGGATATAACATTACGTAAAAGCGAATCCAGTCATTCGTGCGGCGGCAAAACGCGTCTACACCAACGCGCGCGCGCTGCACCCTGGCTGGCAACAACAACAATCAACGAGGGCTAACGTCACTCAACACCCCTTCTCTTCCCTCTACAACTCACCTTCCTTCCGCAATGGCAGGATCAAGCTCAAAACGACCATTAAGGTCACCAGACGCAGACGACAGCGGCTCAGATGAGCGCGCAGAGGTGGTGAGAGCAGAGTCCCGTATCTCGGCGCGAGTTGCGTTGGCTGACACCCACCTAGGTCAAGCGTGTCAAGCGCGAAAGGATGGAGAATGCTGGCCGCCGTTCTTCGCCACCGCCACCGGAGGACGACGAGTCTGAGGACGAAGACATGTCAGAGGATGATACCGACTCGGATATGGACCCCGAAGGCTACCTCGAGGCATTCCGACGGTCCAAGGAGCTGCAGAAGCAGGAGCGCAAGAAGGGGCAGGGGGTGAGTACCGAGTCCTTCCCCCGTACACATGCGCCTGATCGTCCACTCACATCATCGTAGCATGAAGCACCCACCGCTGGCACTCTGAAATCCCTCCACCTCGTGAACTTCATGTCCCACGGCAACACAATTGTCACTTTCGCCTCGAAGCTCAACTTTCTAGTTGGTGCCAACGGCAGTGGCAAGTCCGCCATTCTCACTGGTATTGCCGTTGTCTTTGGTGCCAAGGCCAGTGTGACCGGGCGTGGTCAGGGCGTCAAGGACCTGATCATGCGAGGCAAGGAGTGAGAAGAGCAGCCGCAACAGCCGCTGACGTACCCAGCAAAGCTTCCATCAAAGTGGTCATCGACAACAGAGGCAAAGGTGCCTACAAGCCCAACGTCTATGGCGACAGCATTACCATCGAGCGCACTATCCACTCGTCTGGTGCCTCTGGGTACACTTTCAAGTCTTCCAGCGGCAACATTATCGAGCGCAAACGTGAAGCATTGGTCAACATGCTTGACCACTTTGTGATGGATATTGATTCGCCTCTCACAATCCTCACACAAGACAACGCGAAAACATTCCTCGCAGCATCAAACGAGCGAAGCCTTTACGCGGTGAGTGTACCCGCAAGTGCCCTTGCCCTGTTACCCTCTGACCAGTGCAGTTCTTCCTGAACGGCACACAACTGGCTCCCCTCACGGCAGTGTATGATAAAATCAAGGAAGACGTCAAATCAATCGGGCAAGATGTGATTCGTGCGAACGACGTGATCCCCGATCTGGAAGCCAAGGAGAAGAGTCTGAGGCGCCAAATGGAGGCTGCCAAGAAAGTCTCGGAGCTTAAGAAGGAGGAGTACAACCTCCAGCGCCAAATTGCCTGGGCATACGTTGCCGGCAAGGAGCAGGTCAGCTATAGGCGCCGGTATCCTGGAGTGCGGGCGTGCTGACACCTATACAGGAATGCGAAAACGTCCGCAACGACGTCGCCCAGAGCAAAGCGAAGATCGAAAAGATCGACGAGACGGTTAGCGAGAAGCAGGTACGTCGTTGCCACGGGGTTCGTTATCGGTTCTAACCCACCAGGGTTTGCGCTCGGATGCTGAGCGCAAGATGGAGAGAATCCGAGAGGAAGTCGAAGAGACGATACAACAGCGAGAGCCCTTGAAGCTCCAGCTCAAGCAAGCAAAGGAGGCCGCACATGCGGCGAGAAAAGACTCGGAGGCCAACAAGGTAGGCACCGAGCAGGCAAGGCCGATGAGTCTAGATGTTGACTTTCCACAGAACTCGATGGCCGACTGCCAGGAGGAACTTGACAGCGCTGAGCGAGAGGTACAGGAGCTGGCGCGCCAGATTGCCGCGGCATCAGGCGATCAAGGACAGAACGCTCAAGAGGCCGAACTGCGGAAAAAGAAGGAAGGTGCGGAGAAGGCCTTGCGCAACATGTCGGACCAGCTTCCGAAAGTCGAGCGAGACGTGGCAACGGGCAAGGAAGTCCTGGAAACCCGTCAGAGGGAGGCCGCCTCCTTGAACAACCGACGCGACGCGCTGTCGCTTGACCTGGACCGTGGGAAGCGACAGCTCGAGTCTCTTCAGCAGAGTTCCACCAACCGCCTGGCACGCTATGGAAACCGCCTCGACATCGTTCTGGAGGCCATTAAGAAGGTCAAATGGCGCCACTCTCCGCCCATCGGGCCGATTGGGCAATATGTTCATCTCCACGAGAATGACTTCAAGTACCGCGACGTTCTTCAAGGTGTTATGGGCTCTTTCCTTTGCTCCTTTGCTGTTCGACATGACGACGACAAGGTGACGTTGATGCGTATTCTCAGCGACGCTGCCAAACGGTGTGTTCGTTGCCGAAAGCCAATGCTGACGTCCCAAGGGGGTATGAACCATTAGGAAGGAGAGGTCAGGTCCCGCCTATTTTGAAGCATGCTGGCGACGTGTTCAACTACTCGCAAGGCGATTTGTCCAACAGGACGACGACGGTGCTCAGTAAATTGAAGGCGAGTCGATGTGGTTGTTGGTCTGGGAGCCCACTGACAGAGCCCAGATTGACAACGAACATGTCCTCCGCATCTTGATCGACAGGTTTCACATCGAGAGGCTGGTGCTTGCGCCAACACGGGCCGAAGGCCTCGATGAAATCAAGCGACTGTTGAGCCAAGGCCTGTCTGAGGTCCAGTTACTGAGTGCCGATTGCACGCAGCAGGTTGGACGCCAAGGGAAGTGAGTATTTTTGTTGTCTGGTGTCAACTGCGATTCTGACACTTGTAGCCTCTTCCAGTCGTCACCCGTGTCGCTATGGGGAGGTTCATCTCTCTTTATCAAAGATGTCGCGAGTGAAATCACGTAAGCCCTCCTACCATGTGGGAGCTAACCCCCAGCTCTTTGAGCCAACAAGTGGCAACGATAAAGGACGCGCATGTCGATGCCGTCGCAAAGTGCCGAGAACAAGCCGCGGGCATCAGTGCGGCTGAGAATGCGCTGGCTGAGAAGAATGTGAGTCGCAGAGCTGGTAGCTTCTGACGCCCGTAGCGTTCTCTGGAGCGTATTGAAAAAGGCCTGCGCGACCTCCGACGTGTCCGAGATTCACTCAATGAGCAGTTGGCTGATCTCGCTCCTGTCGAGGGCAATGCCTTGTTATTCACGAAGCAGGTACGGCCTTGGCTCTTGCTACTGCAGCTACTGTGACTGACGTTGTACAGGCTCGTGAAGAAGCTGTTACGAATCTGAAGCAGGAGCTTGAAGTGCTTCGAGACAAGCAAAAGCAAAGTGATGTTGCGCACGCTGAGGCCATCAAAGTCGCCGATGAGGCCGAAGAACGTTGGCATGCATCTGAGCCGCAGTTGCAACAGAGCAAGGTATGTCTAAGCAATGAACCAGGTGTTGACGTCTTCAGCACACGCTGCAGTTGCTGCACTTAAAGTGTGCAGAGCACAAGACCGCCGAAGATCACTACAAACGGAGCCGTGCCCAAACGGAGCGGCAGCTCAACGAGCTTCAGCAGAAGTTGGATAAGGTTGAAGAGGAGGTTGTCGACTGGACCCAGCGTGCCGAGGACAAGTGGGCGCGTGTGGAAGTCACCCAAAGTCCGGAAGAATTGCAGGCGCGACGAGCCGTCCTTGCGAATCGGATCCGTGACGCCGAAAAGAAGTACGAGCGGAGAGGCTTTTCCTGCTGACCCTCTCAGCGATAACATCAACGTGGATGAGATTACGGTCAAATACAATGAAGCCCGCGCCAATGCCGAAGAGCAAAAGGCGAAGATTAGGAACTTCGAAGGGCTGGTCACGGTACGTCGCCGAGGGGGGTCGTGTCGAGTCTGCGTAAGCTTACATGTGCCGCAGCATCTGAGGAATGTGATTGCGACGCGCCATAAAACCTGGGAGGTACTGCGCTCCCTGACTTCGGTCCGCGCCGCCGCAGCTTTCACACACAACATGGGCAAGCGTGGCTACAATGGCAAGATCACCTTTGAACATGAGGCGGAGAGGCTAGTGATCGCTGTGAGTGCCTCAGGCTGGAGGGTAGACTAGACTGGCTCTGACGCATCGCAGGTCCAAACAGGCACCCAAGCTGAACGCTCTCACGCCGCGGCGCCACTGGCCTACAAGCCGATCACGTCTCTGTCTGGTGGCGAGAAGTCGTACACCACTGTCAGCCTTCTATTGGCCTTGTGGGAGACGTCACCGACTGCCATCCGCTGCCTTGATGAGTGGGATGTGTTCATGGACATGATGAACCGACAGCTCGCTGCAAAGCTTCTGGTGAGTGGGGGACGGGTGTTGGGTTAGTACGGTTCGTGCTGACGACCGGAAGATTGAGGGAGCCCGTGAAGCCACGTCAAAGCAGTTCCTCCTGATCACACCGCAGACGCTCTCTGGTGTGCCTTCAAACATGGGGCCCGACAGCAAGATTATCCAGCTCAAGGACCCGGAGCGTGGGCAGTGAGTGTCGCGGTGTGGGGGGCGCCGGGGTGAGCTGTGCTGACTCGGCAGGACGACTCTGGTGTGATCGAGGTGGTCTTTCGGCGAGTGAGCAGGGCCGGTATGTCGAGTGAGCAGGGCCAGTATGTATGACATGGGGTTGAGGTGAGACTGTATATGTATGTCAATTTATAAAGAGGGTTGCTGTTATGAGGAGGAGATGGGCGATGGTGAGGCAGTTGCTGTGGGCTATTGCGCGGGCGGCAGAGTTGACCGTGGCCGTCGAGTGTGCGGAGGCTGTGGCCGTGGAATTCGACGGCGTCGTCCGCGGTGCAGATGTTGGCGTTTGAGACGCGCCGGTGTCCACAGGACTGACAGCGGGCACACCCTGCCCAGCAGGCCAAGCAGCGGCTTTGGGCGGGATAAAGCACGTCAGCGCCGACGCTGTGCCGTTGACAAAGGCAAAGTCGTCGGCTGGTGTGGGCGAGATGCCAGGCGTGAGAGTGACGTTTGTGAGCGTCGCCAGGTCGGCGAGGAGCGCTGTGGGAGGGTGTGGCGCGAGGGCGCCCTGGGTGCAGTTTGGACCGATGTCGCCAATCTAGAGAGCGTGAGCCACTCCCCCTTCCACACACGCACGAAAGCGACCTCCCCAGCAAACGAGTTGTCCGCGACCACGAACGAGTCGGCGCTCGCGACTGCCTGCACGCGTGCGTCAGCCCACCGCGCCCCACGCCAGCCGACGTACAATCCCAAAGCTGAACGCCCCGCGCAACACGTTCCCGCGCACGACGCCGCCAGTGCTAACGTTGGCGCCGTACTTGTCCCCGAACCACACGCGCGGGCCGATAGCGATCCCGACCTTGACCAGCGCGCCGGCCGCGCTTGCTGCGTCGCCAAACCCGCCCGAGATGGCGTTGTCGAGGACTTGCGTGTGGGTGTAGTTCCCCGGCACCCAGGGCACGACGTCGACGAGGTTGATGCCGCCTAGCATTGGGCGCTATCGAGCCGAGCGTCAGCTCGGCCGCGCCCAACGAGCCCAGCCCAGCGAGTGCCTCACTCACCGTCACCGCCTGGATGGTGTTATTCCGCACGACGGACCCCGGCGCGCCAAACACGACGACCCCGCCGTCGGTCGCGTCCGTGACCGTGTTGAACTGCACCGCGCTGTCCCGACAGCTGAGGCTGATGCCATCTGCCCACGCGCCAAAGTCCGCCTGGCCGCACGGCCCGACGTCGCAGTACTGCACTGTCGTGTTGGTGCAGCGCAGATCGCCCTCCGCGACGTGGAGGCACGACCACGCGCGCGCGTCGTAGCTCCGCACGTGCTCGATCAGCTGGTTGGCATTGTTGCCGCCCATCTCGATGGCTGCGGCGCCCGTGGCGGGGGGCAGCGCGCCGCGGTTCCCGTCGACCTGTCGGGCTGGGTCAGCCGAGGGGGAGGAGGGAAGACACAACGCGCCCGCCGACCCACCTGGACGTACCGCAGCCGCGCGCCGTCGAGCCCCGCCCGCGTACCGCTCACGGCTGACGTGCCCCCCACGACGCGGAGCACGGCACGCGCGCTGCCTGCGGGGTATCCCTCTGTCGAGATCTCCTGGTCTGGCGACGCGAACGCGAGCGGCTGGGACAGGTCGTATACCTCGTTCGGGCAGAGGGAGAGGACGTAGCCTGCGCCGCCTTGGGTGAGGGCTGCCTGGAGCGCGGTGCTGCTCGTGCTGTTTGGGAGGCACGCGCCGCTCGTGAGCGTGAGCAGCGTTAGCACCGCTAGACTCTGCGGTATCCGCATGACGCTGGTGAGTGAGTGGTGAGTGGTGAGTGGTGAGTGGATGCAGCGCTGCACTATGACGCAGGCTTGTTTACTCGAGCGCGCCAGCACTTATCGCGGCGGCATGCGAGACAATGAATTGAATTGAGCGGTGGCGTCAGTCGCCGCGATATTGTGGTGGACGGGTGGGGTGGAGGTAGTAGTGGGTGGGTCCGACGTCCGACCTTGTTGTTGGGGACGACCTTGTTGGCATGAGTAATGCTGGTCTGAGCGACTTGCTTGTTGCTGCGCGGTGCCTGTTTCGTGAGCCGATGGTAGCGACGATGCAACGCTGAGCAGCGAGCAGACACCGAGCGGAGCTGCGGCGGCGTGGCGGCGCACTGCTCGGAATGACTTGGGCTCTCCCCCCCCCTGCCCGCTCACCACCGCCATGCACCTCGACGCGACCGTGGCGCGCGTCGAGCTCAACGCCGCACGCTGCACCCCCATCCCACGCTTTGTGTTGCTGAGGTACAGAACACACGGGCCATGCCAAGGATGGCCAGAGCCGTGAGGGTTGATCATCTGACTGCCTCGACTCGCGACTCTCCGACACCGGGTGGCGAGTTTCCCCACACACCTCCACCGGGTCGAGATAGCCGATTCAAGCGGCTTCTCCCACCAGCAAGTTATCCCGAACGACGACGACGACGACCACAACGTCCTTATAACACGCAGCAGGGACTCGCTCTCACGAACAGTGCGTCTGGTCGTGTCCGCCTTAGCCAGCTTACAGCTCACCACCACCTCTCACTCAGCCCGGACCAGCTCTCCACATCCCCACATCCCTACACAGCCCTTATCAGTCCACCTCCACCACAAACCACCATGGCAGCCCTCCACGCCCACTCCGTCACCCTCCTCGAGGCCAAGCAGCGCTCGGGGCTCACGTTCGCCCAGATCGCCGAAAAGGTCGGCAAGGAGGAGGTCTGGGTCGCCACCGTCTTCTTCGGCAACATGTACGCTGATGACGAGACGGCGGCCAAGATCGCCGCGGCCGTCGGGCTCAGCGACGAGGCGACGATCAAGGCTGTCGCTGGCAAGGGGCCTGCGAGCCTCGGCGTCGACGGCATGGTCGTGCGCAAGCCGAGCTGGGAGGGCGGCGTGCCGACGGTGAGTGGGGTCACGAGCGAGTGGTGTACATGTGACGCCCAGGCTATCGCGAGGAAGGCCACAGCTAACCTCCACCCCAGGACCCCGTCCTCTACCGCCTTTATGAGGTCATCATGGTCCACGGCCTGTCCATCAAGGCCATCATCCAGGAGAAGTTCCAGGACGGTATCATGTCGGCCATCAACTTCAAGGCAAAAGTCGACCGCGTGCCGGACCCGAAGGGCGACCGCGTGGTCATCACGCTGGACGGCAAGGTGGGTGGGGTGGACAGGGCACACCCCTGCGCCAGGTTACGCTGTGCGCACTACTAACGCGCCAGTTCCTTTCGTACGAGTTCTAATCGCGAGATCTGTTAGGAAGTAGGGGTGAGAAGGCCGCAAAGCCGCGGGGCTCCATGCCCATGCCCCGGTGATAGGTCGGTGGGCGGGCGCTACTTGCCACCAGTGACAGACGAGAGAGGATATGAAGTCCAAGTTCAAGATTAGTGAAGCTGATTGCGATCGGCGTGTTGTCTACTTTGCTCGTGCTCCGCGTGCTGCTTCTTCTCTGGCATTTTGGGGTCGTGCCACGCCGCGACTGCCGTAACGCAAAGCAGCGTGCACGCTTGCGACGACGCGCACACGAGGTGCTGCGCGCGCGCGTGGTCTGTGGCAGTGTGTGGGTGTAGGGTGTACGATTACGATGGCGTCCGCGGCCGGCGATGCGGCGCAGTGCACCCACCAAACACGTATGCGACGTGGCTTTTTGCTCGCTGCTCTGCATTGCGATTGCGATGCAGTCAGTCGAGTTTGCAGCACACAGCCGTGCACCGCCTCGACGTGGGAGGCGGCGGGCGGTCACGTCGTTGTGTCGCCACCGAGCGCCCCCTCGGCAAATTAGTCACAGCTGCTGAGGTGTGCCTGCCTGTGTTCTTGCTTTTCCTTGTAGCGGCGGTCTTGTCATCTGCTGCCCGTCGCTGCGCGTTGCATTGTTCGTGCTCAAGTGACCGCTTTCCGTGCGTGACTGGTGATACTTTGCAAAGAGATTGCGGGCAGCGGTGTCGTCTGCCCTTCCTTCCTGCCGTGTCGCTGAGACTGGCAGACCGTTGTCAGAGACGGGGATTAAGCATACATTTGTGAATCTGCCCTGGCAATACAAATTGATTTACACTTTGGGATTTGTAATGGCCAAATGACGGAGGGTAATAGAGACTAATACAAAGCCCACTGTCGTTGAGTGGGAGGAGTGAATAATGACCAACCCTCCAGGCCCTGAGTTTGACTCTAGGCCCAGACACAATGGCGCGTGATTGCAGCATGCAGCCAGCCAGGCGCGCCAGGGCGGGCAGGCAGGCGGCACAGGCGGGCGGCACGCGGCAGAGCAAGCAGAGCAAGCCCAGGGGGGCGCTGCGTCCGAGGCGGTGTTGGATGGCGGCGGCGGAGGCGGCGGCTCTGCTCTGCTCTGCACCAGCCAGCCAGCGAGCCAGCCAGCGAGCCAGCCAGCCCAGGACAGCCCAGTCCAGCTCGCAAGCTGCACGCTGCACGCTGCACGCCCGCCTGGACGCTGCACGCTTCGACGACACAACCACCCCTCCGACCTACCTCCCCCTTGCATCATCCAACAAGGCAGCAGCAACCCACAACGACAACCATACCACACAACCATACACCACGCGCAACAACCGACACGACAACCTTTTACAAGACCTATCAGACTAGCGACAGCCCACTCGCTCACAGGGGGCACACACCCAGGCCAGTACAACAAGGCTGAGAGCACAAGCAACACCCGGCACAGGCAACAGCAACAGAGACCAGCCAGCACCCCTTAGCGGCGCGCGGCCACCCAAAGCCGGGCACTGTTACCCACCCCGTGTGTTCATCCTGGTCGTCGCTGTTCATCCCACACCACCACCACCTCACTCGCCCTCACCATCATGAGACGCCTGTTCAGACCAAAGTCGGGCGTCGAGATTGATGGCGTCCCCGCTGTACCGCAAAAGGGGGGAGGGATGAGCAGCATACTCCCCCAGCCTGATATTGTGAAACGACGCCATCATGCCAGCGTGACGCCATTCCCGATGCCAGCACCAGGCGACAACAGCGGACTCCCACCACCACCACCACCACCACCACCACCACCACCACTACAGCAGCAGCAGCAGCAGCAGCAGCAGCAACAGCAACAGCAACAGCAAGCACCAGCGCCCCCGCCTCCCGCGATGCGACTAGGCAGGCCACCACCGCCAGCTGCGCCTGAACGTGTCGCGACTCCGAGCGACGCCGAGATCCGCCAGATGCAAGACGACGCTATCAATGCGGCCGCGTACCGTCGTGGTGGTGATGTCGGTGACCGAGCGGGCTATCCCGTCCACTCGCGTGTGGGCACGGGTGCATCAAACGACTCCTGGGCCAACTCGGGAGCACAGCCTGGCAGCAACATGCCAGAACCGCCAGAAGCACAGTATTATACTCAATCGCAGCAGCCCAGCCCAGTGACGCAGCCGTCACCGCATTTATACTTGCCCCCAGGCGCTGGCCCACCCGACGTCCAGCAGCAGCAGCAGTTTAGGCCGTCGACGCCCACTCGTCTCGGACACCTCCAAACGCCAAGCGTGGGCACCAATGGTTCGTTGCCAGTCGGGGGCTACGCGGCCGATCTCGACGGCGGGTACGCCAGTGCGCGAAGTCGCGGTTACAGCTCTGCTTCTCAGTCAGGTCGGGGGTCAGATCACGAGGGCTCGGTTCACCACATGCCCGCGCCTCAGCTCAACAAGCCCACCCCAATGCCCCCTTCGACACGGTCACCACTGGTCAATGCCTTCCCCGAGCCGCACCCACCGGCTGCCCCAGCACCAGCAGGGTACGCCGTTCCTCCCCCTCATGCCTACAACCAATGGTCAAAGGCGCAACCACCACCGCCGCCGCCGCCAAACGGCCCTCCGTCAGATCGCGTCCTGATGCGCCCCGACGCCGACAACTACGCACCATCCTCCAAGTCCGATAAGCACGACAAGGGCGAAAAGGGCGACAAGAAGCGTTTCTGGAATGTCGGCTGGGGCGGACCTAAGAGCAACAAGGGCAAGGAGTTCAAGGACACGCCTTCGAGCATTATTGAACCTCCTCCGCCCATTCGCAGGTCACACGAAGGGACCAGGCCGAGCTTTGACGACTGGCGCGACGCCGACATCTCAAACCATGGCCATGGGAGCTCTATTGGGCACAGTCTCGAGGACACGCACCGCTCAAAGTTGAGGCCGATGGAGCCCGTGCGCGGGACTATGACTGCGCAAGAAGCGGCTGACGAGGTGGCCACCCTCATCCGTGAGTCGATACCGTGCCGAGAGAGGATCAGTGCTGACGGGCCTGCAGGGGCCTTTTGCACCAGCCACGAGACGACGTATACCAACGTGGTTCAGTTGTGCGAACAGATCAACAACTCGGAGTATCCCGACGCTGTTAGCAGAGAGACGGCAAAGACAATCCGCAAGCAGCTCAAGCAAGGTGCCGACCCCGAGCGCCGTATGGCTGCGCGTGTGTGGCTTATTACAATGAGATCCATCACCACGGGTGTCTACCGACGTAAGTCGACCTTCTTTAGCCCACCTGACACCTTCAGCCTACGCAACAAACAAAAAGTTCCTCTCGGTCGTCGAGGCAATCTTGCTCAACAACGTCAGGCAGCAGCCTTCAAAGAAGACCTATGACACGATTATGAACATTGTGTCGGGCCTCACCAACCAGTTCAGCAGGGAACGTGGCTGCGAGGGCCTCATCGACCTCTGGCGCAAAGTCAAGCCACCTCAGGAGCCCGAGGAAGGTCGTGCACTTCCAGACGACTTCCTCCAGGCAGGAGGAGGCCCCAACAACAACAACCCGGCCTCGAATGACTTCCAAAGACCCCCGCCTATCATTGCGACCGGCCCATCACCACTGCCCTCGCCGCCTCCGTCTGTCCCAGTGTCGCGCCCAGGGTCGCAGCCGTCACTTCAGCGGCTCTCGCTTGCTGACCGCTTTGGAGGCGGTGGGCAAATCGTTCAGTCGCCTGCCCCTTACAGTGGTGGACCCGGTTACCAGCATCTTCCTGATCACAAGGAGGACATGCGCCGCCTGATGGAGGAGTGCAACGCTGCCAAGGAAAGTGCCCGGGTGCTTGCCGAAGCCGTCGTCTTCACTCAGCCCGCGGAGCTGCAGCACAAGCCTATTATCAAGGTGGGTGGTGGACCATTGCGATGGCATCTAACCGTGCGCAGGAGTTTTACCGCAAGACATTCCTTGCCCACGAGTCGCTTACAGGCCAGATGGATTGGGCACAGGCCGAGGCCACAAAGGCGCGCCGCGAGGCCGAGTCGGTTGAGAACAACGAGCAGCACCTCACGACCTTGGAGGAGGTCGCCCTGGCCCAGCTCTTCGAGGCGCATAGCGTTGTGTCCGATGCTCTCAAACAGTACGACGACCTGGAGAAAATGGCCGCGGACGAGCAAGAAATGCGGGCTGTTCAGGAGCGAAGCAAGAAGGAAACGAGGCTGGACCGAAGGGTGAGTTGGGGAGAAACTCGCAAGTGCTGACGCTCTGCAGCAGCAGATGGACATGCTTGCTCCAGGTGAGGCGGCCGAAGCCTCTGCCTCCAGATCGCCATCTCCTCACCATGCTGGTCTCGGTGGAGGCAGTCGTGTCAGCCCTCAGGAGAGCAATGACCGAGCCCTTCCCACGCCTGCGGCACCGGCGCCGCAACTTCATCTTGGCGAGTCACCTACCAACCAGATTCTCCTGCACGCTGTCCGTGACGGGGGTCGATCGCGTACGCCGTCGCCGGATCGTCGGGGCCTCCCCGAGCCGCCCAGGGTGCCTTCGTCGCCTGCGCGCAACCCGTCTCCTGTGGGGCGCTCTCGGGTGCCCGGACCTCGTCCTCTGCCCAGCACGAGGCAGTTGCGTTCTGTCAACAGCCCGAGCACAAACAGCCTCACTGGTTTAGTGGATGGCCCACACCACCCTTCGCGAGGCGGCAGCGGCAGCACCAACAACGGCAGCGGCAGCGGTGCCGAAGGAGACGCCGAGGAGGAGGATGACAACTCGGACACTCCTCCTTCCCGCCCCAGCCGCAAGGCGCTTGGCAAGCGACGCGCCGAGCCTGTCGATCCAGACAATGACTTCAGCCCCGACGACCTATTCGGTGTGCCCAAGAAGCCCGAGACCAACGACGACGAAGCGGTCACTGCCGACGAAGTCTATCTTCCCTCGAAACCTATCAAATATGCGTATGACGCATACCAGGAGAAGCTGGACCAGGAAGCCGCAGAGTCTGTGCGCGCCGGTGGTGGCAGCGGCGGAGGCGGCAGCGGCATTGCGGCGGCTCCGACTGTCGTGACGGCGGTGTCTGCTCGATAGAGCGTGCGTGCTCTTGCCTACTCCCCTTTGTCCTAGCTCCTGCATTATTCTTTGCATGTTCGCGTTTTAATGACCTCAACCGCCTACCTCTCCCACCATTTTGTATTTATCATCTGTTGAACAAACAATGCGATGGATGTAAACCCCATTTGCTTCCGGTGATTAATCCAAGCGCCATAATTTCTGAGGTTGGTCTCGTCATTGTTGTTGTCTCTCCAAAACCGTCCTCAACACCGACATGCGCGTCAAGGTCCATGTCCTCGCGCCGCTCCCAGAGCGCAAGGTCATCCTCGCAGTGCCCGACGGCGCGAGCGTGTCGGCGCTAGAGGCGCAGGTGCGCGCGAGCGTCCCAGGGCTGCGAGGGGACGTCGTTCTCGAGGTGGACGGGTTCGAGCTGCTCAGCGGCCAGGTCGCCGAGGTACTCCAGCCGGCCGACGTCGTGACGTGAGTGTGTGGCTGTGTGTGTGTATGCTGACGTCAGTGTGCGTCTCAAGCCTACGAGCTCGAAGCGCCAGCGCGAGGGAAGCGCTGGGGCAGGAGCGAGCAACAAGCGCGCCAGGAGGAGCAAGAGCGCCAGCAGGCCCGAGGCCGTGCCGTTACCCCTGAGCGAGGACGAGATGGACGTGGAGAGCGAGAGCGACTCGAGTGACTCTAGCAGCTCTAACGACTCGGGCGAATCGGACTCGAGTGAATCCAGCTCGTCCAGCGACTCGAGCGACGCCTCGTCGGACTCGTCACCAGACTCGGACTCGGACTCGGACTCGGAATCGGACTCGGACTCGAGCGACTCCAGCTCCTCGGCGGCGTCACCACCAGCAGGTCCCCAGCACATCCCCCCAGGCCACGGCAAGGCGTCGACCCACGAGCGCAACGTGAGAAGAAGGAAGGCGCGCAAGCTGCGCCAGGCCGCCGAGGAGGCCGAGGCCGAGGGCGGCGTGGACAGCCAGCCCAGCGCAACTCCCGCCCCCGCCCCCGCAGCGCCAGAAGCGGCCGGCACGCCCGTCACGCCCCTCCTGCCCGTGCCGCGCGTCATGGCGAACCGGAACAAGAAGCGCGGGTTCTTGAAGGACATGCAGGCGGGGATGAGGACGGTGTTTGACGACGACGAGGAGGCGCCGGTGGCGGCTGCCGGCGGTGCGGCGGCGTCGTCCGAGTCGGCGTCAGTGTCCGAGTTGGCAACGCCTTCATCGGACAAAGTGACGGCGAACGGCACAGAGCTGGCACCGCCTACGAGCGCCGCGACGCCCGCCAAGGCCACGCCAACGCCGGCAGTACCACTACCGACGGCCGCGCCAGCCTCGGCCCCGGCAGCCTCCCTCCCCGCGACCCCGATCCGCGTCACCCAGCCGCTCCACCCCCAACGCGCCAAGTTTGCGCCCCCGTCCGAACGCGCCGTCCCGACCAACGTCTTCGTGTCGTCCAAGCAGTTCCCCTTCGTCAAGGACCAGCAGCGCAAGGGGCAGGACGCGCGTCGCGGCGGCAAGCAGCAGGCCAACGGCCACGGCCACGGAGGTGGCGGGGCACAGCAGCAGCGCGAGCTGCCGTACGACGTGCCGTATGACTTCTCGCAGGGGCTTCCGTATGAGGAGGAGGAAGCGCCCGTGCCAGCTGCGCCGCCGGCATGGGCGAAGAAGGGGAGCCGGAGCCGCGACGCCTCGACGCCGTCGGTCCCCGTGGCCTCTACGGCCGCCGAGCCCGAGCCCGAGCCGAGCACGGCCCTCTGGGACCGCGTCGACGCCGCGTTCGACACGCTGCCAGAGTACCGCGCGTCGACCAAGCTCGCCCCGGGCACCGTCGTCGCGTGGCGCGAGGTCGCGATCGACTTTACGACGTTCACGCCCGAAGTCAAGCTCCTGCTCGCGAGCGTGCGCTCCGCCAACGCCGCGGCAGTCACGCTCGAGCGCCTGACGCACCCCGCGCTCGTGAACCCCGAGGAGGACGAGGACGCGCCGCCCGCACTCGAGATGTTCACGCCGGCGGCGCTGCAGGCTGCCGGGCGGAGGGTGGTGCCCGCGGATTGGGCGTAGCTGGCTCCCGGGCAGCCAGCCCATCGACGAGAAGCAGAAGGCAAGAGTCCACAGTAGATAGATAGCACACCCACACCACCACCACCATGTACACTATGCATATAGCATCTATGTCGACCTGCGCAGCCGTGCAGTGAGCGCACGCCAGGGGCGGAGGGCGAGGCGCGCAAACGCCGGCGCAGCGGCGACGCTGACTGCGATGCGGAGTGGGAGGAGGGCCTGCGCGAGCGACCGTCAGCGAGCGACCGCGCAACGACGACACCACCCCGACTTACCTTGACGACAACGTACGCGGCGACAGCGTCCGCCAACGCGCCCGCAGCGCCCGCGCCAGTGCCCGCTGCGGCGCTCCCGCCCCCCTCGCCAGGCTTGGAGCCCTTCTCGTACCCGAACAAGCCGTACTGCCGGCCGACGCGCTCGGCGCGCGCAAGGCCTTCAGCGTACCAAGCATGAACGGTATGTGTCCAGCGCTGCTCCTCCTCCCTGTCCTTATCCTCTGCGCCGGGCGTGCGCGCCTCGGCCTCCCAATGCGCCGGGGCAGCCGCGTCGCCCACCAGCCAGCCGACTATGCCGGCGCCGGCGCCTAACCCCGCGAAGAGGTAGTACAGCCCCACGACGGGGAGCACGGCGGTCAGCTCGTGCAGTACGAGAAAGGACACGGCGAGCGTCGGGAGCGGGACGCCTGTGCGTTGTGCTAGCTTTGCCAGGCGGGGCGCGTAGCGCTGTAGTCTTGGCGAGAGGGCCGACTCTGGCTGCTGGGGAGGGGGAGGCGAGGATGGTGCGGGTGGGGGTGGAGGTGTCTGGGTCGAGTATGCGCGCTGGAGATGGAGTGGTCGTGATGAGAGCACGCCTGGCGACGACAGGGCCGGCGCGAGGCCCACACCGCCGATGCGCGCGCGTTGTACCCTCCAGACGAGTCGTGTGGCCATGAGTGCGATGCCGAAAGTTGGCGTGGTGGAGGTTGTCCACTTGTCCCTGGGTGGCTTCGGGTGGTGGTGGTGAATAATGGCCAAGGGCCTGCCTACATGATGCAGCTACAACGGTAAAATACACAAAACATGCCACATTCCACACCCCCACACTACTTGTCCTCCGCAAGCGACGCCGGAAGCGCCTTGCCCAGCACGAGGCAGTGCTTGAGCCACGCAGCGTTGACGAGCTTGCCGCTTGCTTGTGCTGCGCGCGACAGAGTCAGGCCCTTGTCGCGGTCCTCCACCATGACGAGGTCGTACGGTCCCAGATCGGCTGGGATCGTGGCCACGCGGTGCACTTTGCCGCCGAGAGCCTGGAGGCAGAAAGGAATGAGGACCTGTGGGTTAGTGGCCGCCAAACGCTTCATAACCCACCTTGATCTCGTCGCGGCGCGGGTACCGCGAGCTTGGCTCTACGAACAGCACGCTCTGGCCGGTTAGCGGCTGGCGCAGGCACCGCGCCCTCGACGCATCCCACGCCGCTTCGCCCCACTGCGGGTCGACGAGCTGAGACGACGGTCTGCCGAGGAAGCGCGACTCGCCCGGCGAGATGAGGTAGCATCTCCAGTCGGATCCGTCGGCGATTGTGTCGTCGACGTACCTCGCGGCGAGAAGCGGCACGCCGGCTGCGAGGGCAGACATGACCTTGGGCGTCATGATGGCCTTTGAGCCGAGCTGAAGAACAAATGGCGCTGATCTCGTGGCGAGCTCGTACCCGTCCTCGCTGATGCTGAACAGCGCCTCCCAACGGCTCTCAACGGTGCCGCCTTGGGTTTCGATCTTCCTCTGCAGCACCTCAGTCGGCATGGAGTTGTCCGTCCCGGTCAGCAGGAAGACCATACCCTCGAACCGGCTTGCAGAGCGTAATGACGTGCTGCTGCGCAGCGCATTGGCTGGGAAGCGCTCGTCCAGAAGGCTCTCAAGGACGACGCGGTCCCCGAACCCGGTCGAGATGTCGTTTGACTGCACAACCAGCCGCGAGGTCTTGATCACGCGGGGCTTGCCACGCGCATCCTTGACTTGAATCTTGTCTCCTTCGCCGTCGAAGCCGTCGGCAATGTATAAAACTTCATTGGCCTTGGCGCCGTCGTAGACTGGCTCGCCCTTGTGCAACCGGAGGTGGCGAATCAGGTCGGCGGGCACTGAACCGTGGTAACCGTCGTCGAACTTGATCCTGAACCCTTTGGTGTTGCGGCCAACCACTGTGCCCGCATAGTAGACACCCGTGGTTGGCCAGAAGCCCAGAACGCGGAGAGGTGCTTCTGGAGCCGCGTTAACGGGCGGGGTATCAGCTGCTGCAGTGCGTGGCGCTGGCGGGGCAGGAGCAGCTCTTCTCGGGGTCGTCCTCGGCGAGGTTCTCGTGGATGCCTTCGACAGTGGAGACACCGGCGTGAGCGACGGCGCGCGCGTCTTCACAGACGCCGGCTTCGTCTTCTTCTTGACTGGTTCGGTAGCCTTTGCAGCCCCCTTCCCCTTGACTTTCTTCAAAGGGCGGTACGAGTGGTCCTCCTCGTCCTCTGGGGCTGAACCGCTGCTTGGACCAGAGAGATCAGGCGATGGCGATAACACCTTGCGCTTGCCTCTGTTGGGTTGGCGGCTCCCGGCGCGCGATGGCCCTGCACCGTCAGACACGACACGTGCCATAGATGGCTGCAGAATAGTATCATTCGCTCTTGGCTTCTTCGGGGGGTTCGGCCGCCTGTTTGGTAACACCGCGCGGCGTAAACGCTCGTTCTCCGAGTCGTGAAATGTACCATCTTCGGGATCCTCTGGCGCTGAACTACTCGAGTCTGAAGCCGACGATGGAGGAGGCCTCGCACGCGCCTTGCCGTTAGATTTTGGCGTCGTTCGCTTCCCATATGTTATGGGGCTCGAACGGCTGGGTCGGGCAGGCTCCGGCGTGGGATCCCGAGAGGGCTCCTCTGGAATCGCAGGTGGAGGTGATTTGGTGCCACGGGCTTCAGGCTGAGTGTCAGGTCTTGGTTGAGAGGAAGGTGCTTCAGAGACAGATGCAGGTGGGGGTGTGCGTTCAACAGGAGGTTGAGGCTCGTCATGGTTGGGCTCCGAAGGCAATTCCTCCTTCGGTTGATTATTTGATGATGTGGGGCCGGACACCTGAGTCGGGTCTGTGAACGTCGCAACTTCCACATATGTCGCTTCTTGAGGGGGAGAGGGGGAGCGCCGGCGAGCCCTTGGGGCCAGGACTGCACCTGCCGGTTTCAGATCGGTCATCGACCTGCGATCGCGTCGCTGCAGCATGCGATGCGGGGGAATGGTCGGAGCGTTACTGTTTGAACGCGAGCGCGAGGACGTATCATCCCGAGAGGCTGATGGCTCCTGCGGAGGGGGCTGGCGAGGCGTTGGTGCGGGGTCGACAGCCTGGGGAATTGCAATCTGAGTCGCTTGAAAGGCGTTTGGCTGGGACGATGATGCTTCAAAGTTGACAAAGGAGCTGCCCATACTGTCTGAGAATAACTCGCTCGGCGCGTGCTGAGACAACGCAGTTGACCGGTCTAGGTCGTTGTACCGGCGTACAGTGTGCGAAGGGGGATCTTGACCATTAGGTGGTAGGGCCCGGTCGCTAGAGGAGTAAAACGGGTTGAGCGGCGGGGAGGTTGCGGCATTCTCGTCCACAACTGATGAATCCACCTCAGTTGATGATTCGCCGTTAATGTAGGTCGCCTCTCCAGGCCCGGCCAGACCATCAGAGCTCGGCATGTGTTGCCGCAGGCTGGCCGTCCGCCGCAGCGTTTGGCCGCCAATACGAAGTGAGTGGGCGTCACCTGTCATCGACTGTTGCGTTGGCTCTCCGTCGCCTTCGTTCCTGCTGAGTAAACGCTCGAGGCGGGCACGCGGCTTCGGTTTCGGGTCCATGCCCCGACCAAAGTCGCTGCTCTCCTGGCTAGAGGAGCGGCTTCGTGACCGACGCTTCTTCATAGGTGACTTGGTCGGCGATCGAGCTGCACGAGAGGAAGATGCGCGAGAGGTGGAAACGTTGGCAGCAGCAAATTGCTTCGTGGGGGTTGTAATGTTGGTGGCGTGGCGCAATGGAGATATCAGCGTCCTCTCCTCAGTACCCCGCACGTTGGGAATGGCATGGTCGGTTAATGGTCTGAAAGGTGAGGTACCCGGAAGGGATGATGATGTCGGAAACGCGCGCGCTGCCTTTGGTGTGGCTGGTACCGCGGCCTCGGGGTTGGAATCGGGTGGTGTTGGGACATCCTCGGCATCGTCGACGGGTTCGCTCATTCTACCATCGACGTCCTCGGGTTGGGAAAGCTCACCACCTTGCGAAGGGTCCGTGACGTTGCTACTCGACCGGTGAGGTGTGGCTTCCTGGGGATCTGGCGTTGGTGTCGTCGTCGGCTTCACGTCTCTCTCGTCCTCCTCGAGCGAAGGGTACTCCGTCACCGGGGGAAGGTGATGCGCGACCGACTCGGCGTCGGCGAACTGTGAGATCCCAGCTTTGGGCGACCATATGATGCCGCCCGAGCTCTCCTCTGACTCTGGGAGCATAGAATCAGAGCTGGGTGGAACCATGACCTGTGGGGAGGACTTTGGCTCCGTGGGTGGGTTGCTAGGCGCGAAGCGATGGAGGAGCTCGCGCAACTCGGTTGGTTGTTGTTGTTGTGGTTGTAGGGGTGGGCGCGAGGAAGACGTAGAGACTAGAGGCTGCTGCGTCTCGTCATCCGGAACCATGGCCGTGAGAGCGTTTGGTGTCGGCGAGGGCCTGGCACCTGGCCGGGATAAGCTGTAACCGCGTCAGTCCATTGTTGTTGACAAGTAATCGCAGTCGCCTCACCCAAGCCTCCTGGACATGGTGCCTTAGATGCGGCTCTGCTGGTTGTCAGCAGTGACCAACCAAACAGTCTAATCAACATACTTCAATAGACTTGAACTTGTGAATGATTGCTGGCATTGTGAGCCATGGGTTGCTTTTGAATGTCAAGAGTCGAAAGCAGCGAGCGGCACGAGATGATCGGATGAAACGCGCGCGTGAGCCGCGACGAGCAGTTGAACCAGCCGCCGTGGTGCCTGATACTTACCGCATGGCGGCGGCGGCGGTCATTATCAGTGATAACAACACGTGGTAATTGACGTGTAAAATTGATTTCAGCCTCTTGAGATTACCTGGATCATGGTTTGCTGGCCCCTTAAACTGGGTGCGATGGGCCAGCCAGCTGCGAGAAACAAAACAACAACATTGACATGAGAGTTGGCTTTTCCACTGCTACTTCTCCAGTCACTGCATACTCTCGTACACTTGCTATCAGACACTCGTTAAACAAGACAAAAAGGCCACTACTTGTGTATAGCCCATCGCCCATCATGACCCAAGCCCGCCTCTACGAAACCACCGCCGACTCCACCCCCGTCGCTCACCCCGTCGTCAAGCCTTCGCAGGTGACGGGTGCCGGAGGGAAGGCGCTGCCAGAGCCCTACAAGTGAGAAGAGCCAGATTTTATGGTATTGGGGTGCTAACCTGCAGGTCGACTGGCAACGAGGCCCTCGACACCCTCGCCTTCCTCCACCTCCTGGAGCAGCTCAAGGTTGGCTGGCTCTATGAGCCGGGAAGCCATCGCTAACACTGTTAAGGTCGAGAAGCGTTCAGGATGGATCCGGGAAGGTGTAAGTTTGTCTGCACATTCTATTAGTTTCTGAACTGACGTCTCTAGGTCAAGAAGCCTGAGAGGTGAGCTTCAGATCCCCCAGTGTTAAGCTCACAACCAGCATCGCCGACCACATGTGCCGCATGGCCCTCATGGCCATGATGATTCCCTCGACGGCTGAGCGGCCTTTGGACATCCCCCGATGCGTTATGGTGAGGTATCTGATTCTTGCCAATACTAACCTCTCAGATGGCTCTTGTGCACGACCTCGCCGAGGCATAGTGCGTTGCAAATCTCGGTCCCTGCTAACCCAGCAGCGTCGGCGACATCACCCCCATCGAGGGCGTCCCCGCGCACGTCAAGCACGAGCTCGAGGAGCAGGCAATGGACTCGTTCCTCAACGAGATGCTCGGTGGCGAGGGAAACCAGCAGGCGCGCGAGCGTTTCCGCTCCCTGTGGGAGGAGTACGAGGCGCGCGAGACTCCCGAGTCGAAGCTGGTCAAGGATCTGGACCGCCTTGAGCTCGTCCTCCAGGCCGTCGAGTACGAGCGTTGTGAGTATGGTCTTGGTGCAAGCACGTGCAGCTACTCACCGCCCTCTCCAGCCCAGGACATCCGCACTCTCGGAACCTTCTACACGGGTTCCATCCGTAAGTGATTCACATAGTGTATATCCTGACAACGTAGCTCACCTCGAGCACCCGTCGGTCCGCAAGTGGGCCGAGTCAGCCATGGAGGAGCGCAAGCAGTTATGGGCGGAGCGGGGCCGCGCCGAGGAGGAGGCGGCGCAGCTCGGTGGCGTCAAGGTCGGCGCCAACGTCGACGCCCAGGCCAACGGTGTGGCAAATGGACACGCGAACGGCAACGGAACCCACGCTTGAATCAAACTAGACTCAGCATTCGCGCAGCAGCACGCAGCGTGACCGCCGAAACCATGTTGTACACTATGCATCGGCTTAATAACTGGCAATCGTTGGGGTTGCGGTCGTTACGGAGCAGGCTGTAGCTGCCGGCGACTCGATATATGATGGTATAGACAACAAGCAGGGGGATCTACAACGAGAAGAGTTTAGAAGTACAGGCGCTGCGCTTGCTGGGCGCTCGTCTCCTGAGGGCAGTAAGGGCACTTGACTGGGCGACGACTGGGTCTGGGAATCAGCACAAATCAAGCGGCACACACTCACGCTCCCTTGGCCAGCATACGGTTGAAGCTGTCCTGCGCGATGACGTGCCCGCACTGGAGCATCTTGGGCGGGTTGGTCTCTGTAGTCTGTTCCTTGGACACGGGGCAGACAAATACCGCGTGGTACTGGCGTCCGTTGGGGAGCGGGACCTCCATCTGTACGTCAGCCTCAGCTCGGCGCGGCCCAAACCCACCGGAAGCTCGTGCCACGTGCGCACGTTGCCCAGCCGATCGCCCATGACCTTGCGCGCCTTCTCGATCGAGTTGAGCGCGCCGCCGCGCGAGCCCAGATCAACCACCACCTCGAGCGGGTCCTCGCGCGCCCAGCCGTGCAGGCGGCAGTAGTCGGTGCGGAACATGGCCGCGAGGGGCTTGTCCTCGTTGGGGTATGGCGACTCGTCGCCCTCAACGTACAGGCACGACGTGACGAGGGCAAGCACCCGCTGCTGGGGCAGGTAGCCGAAGAGGTGCTCGCGCGCATACTGGAGCGCCTGCTTGCCGTCCTTGTAGGTCAGGAACACGGCGCGGTGCAGGCTGAACGGGAGGTCGGACGGGTGCGGCCCAGCAGCGAGAAACGCCTTGTTCTCCTCTGCCCAGGCTATCGCCGAGGTCAGGTCGCCTGCCTCAATCTCGGACACGATCCGGTGCAGCTCCTCGCTGAGCCGCCGCTTCTCCGGGTCGTATGTGAGCCCCGTCTCCTCTTCGAACGCGGCCACCGCGTCCCATAGTCCCCGGCGGCCGAGCGAGTCGAGCACAACGCGGTCGAGCGCATCCTGCGCCGCTGGCTCGGAGAAGAGCGGCGGGTCGTCGTATGCCGAGCTGAGCGCTGCGAGGTTGGGCGGGAATGCCTGCCCGTTAGCCGACGAGCTCCACCAAACACACGCCTCACCTTCTCAATATTCTTGCCCAGGCCGCCGAGCTGCGAATACCACGCCTTGAGGCCCTTCTCGACCTCCTTCTTCGACTTGGCCACCGCCGCCTGCAGCTCGGTGATGACATGCTTGGGCGGCGCGCCGGACAGCAGTCGCTCCTTTGCGACGGCAAAGTGCGCGTCGAGGAGGGTATTCAGTGGGCCGGAGGACGACGTGGCGTTCGCGGACGCCAGCGCCTCGAGCGCCGTCAGCGCGGCCGAGACGTCGGTGGTGGACATTGGGTCGGGGGTTGGGAGGATGAGGTGATGGCGATAACGAGGTGATTAACAGAGCCATCGATGGGGACCCGGTGGGGTGGCGGCCGTGGAGACCGGAAGTGGCACGTGACCGGTCAGTGGATGATCCACCTTGATTGTGGAGCTGACAGCGGAGACGGGGTACATGGGGCCTGTCTGATTCCCTATGCTGTAGCCTATGCTTCTTACTACACTCCAGACCCCAGCGTATAGCATGCATGCATCTTGTTCGAGTGTAGGACCTGCTCCCTCGACGTCGCCCGTGAAATGACGTGTCAATCACGTGATAGCGTTTTCGCCACCTACCTTCTCGCATTTTGAACGTCCTTGTCTCAACGCGCTTCAGCTCCATGACATAGCAACAACAACAACACCATCCACATCACCATGTCCAACCCCTACGTCTCCTCGCGCCCCGACGAGAGCCACATCCCGCCCAGGCAGACGCCCAAGGCGTCCGAGGCGAGCGAGTACCTGTGCGGTGGTGAGTTGTGCCCTCCAAAACGACTGCTCACGACGCCAGACTGCGGCGCAAAGACGTCGATCAAGATGGGCGAGCTCATCCGCTGCCGCGAGTGTGGACACCGTGTCATGTACAAGCCGCGCACGCACAAGAGTGAGTTACTAGCAAGGGCGTGACGATATGAGGGTTTTGCTGACAGTTGCAGTCGTGAGTGACTCTTTGGCGGTTTCACGAGGCGCCATCAACCACCGCCTCGAGCCGCAGCTCGGAATGTTCTCGCGCAGGTTGCTCACACTCTCCAGGTCCAGTTTGAGGCGCGATGATTGCGCAGTTTGTGCGCAGAGGTGTGCATCGAGACGCGTGACGGCTCAGATGTGGCGACGGCCATTAGCGCTGCAATAGCATTAGAGAGAGAGGGGGTTGACTGCATGAATGTATCCTGTATTTATTGTGCCAGCGTGGGTTGTGCTGCTGTGCCCGTCGGTGTGCATCGGAGAGTGGGCCGTCTGTCGCGTGTTTGCCATGCAATGTATGCTGTATGCACGAGGAAGGGCCATTGCCGGCCAAATGTCTTGCTTGCCGCATGCCGCAAGCAGCGGGGGGGCAGGAGGGGTGTCTAGTTATGCGTGCTTTGGGTGGGTTGGCTCCAGTGTCGTGCCTAGTGTAGAGTGGTGCCACGGTGGGAGAGTGCGCCAGCCAGACTTGTTGTGGCCCCCTTTGTTGCCGCCGCTGCCGTCGTCGCCGCCGCCTCTATCTCCCAACTTGTCAACTCTCTCTCCTCTCCTCTCGTCTCCCTTCTAAATACCACCCAACCCACCTCTTTCCCATTTTTCCTTCATCCATCATCGACTTTTCCTTCAACTTCTTGCCATCAGCGCATTGCTACAAGACTTGTCCTATTTACCAAATACTCTGCTACACACAATCCACATCCTTGCACCCCACTACTCGACGCGTAACATCACCCGACACCCACTCAAATCCCAAACAATAATAAAATGTCAGGATTACTCGACATCGCGTCACTTTCAATCCAAACACTGACATGCATCCCAGCCAAACACAACACCCACACCCACACCACCACCAACCT
Source organism: Vanrija pseudolonga (assembly GCF_020906515.1). Taxonomy (NCBI): domain Eukaryota; kingdom Fungi; phylum Basidiomycota; class Tremellomycetes; order Trichosporonales; family Trichosporonaceae; genus Vanrija; species Vanrija pseudolonga. The sequence continues at coordinate 2,934,026 of NC_085849.1, read as the reverse complement.
TACCCACCCTTCCTCCTCTAACCTACGCGCTTTGGACACCATGTCCCGCATCAAGGGCGACGCGCCGCCGCCGCGTAAAAAGCGCACATTCTTCTCGACCAAAATCGCGTCCCTCCCACCTCTACAGATTGTACGCCCACCATCCCCCTCACGCAACCTCCCCAGCGACCGTGTCCTCGCCGCTCTCCAGCCAGACGACAAGGTCGTCGTCGCGGCCAAGACGTTTGTCAAGGAGCAGAATCGTGACGACGGCGGCAAGGATGCAGTGCCCAACGGGGACCGCCCCCCGCGCACCGCCGCGGCGGCCAGCACCAAGGCCCAGGGTGGTACCGTGCCGCCTCCATCCAAGCGACAGTTTGGGGCAAAGGCCCGCAACGCTCCTATTGCGAAGGTTCTTCCGAAGCGTGCAGTTTCCTCCGCGGGGGCTGGCATTGCACAGCGCATCAAGGCCAAGTCGGCGACGACGGCACGGAAATTCACCCTCCGCTCACGTGCCCCTGGCGAGACCACTCAACCACAGCGAACAATGCACACTGCCACGCCCCGCACCCTGCCCGAAGCAAAGGCGTCGGCAACAACAGCGACGCCGTCTGCAAAGGAGCCAGTGGCATCATCGTCATCGTCGAAAGCAGTCTCGCAGCAGCTGCTTCGTGTCGTCTCAGCAAACACCATGGAGAGGTCACAGTCGTCTACTTCATCCAACAACACCGACGTGAACCCGGGCAAGCGCAAGGAGTACATGTCTGCGGGGCTTTATTGCCAGGACGCCGAGCCGCCGTCTGAGCGGGCATTGGTCAACAAGGTTTTGGACAGCCGCGTCCCCGTCAAGCGTGGTCCCGGTAGACCCAGAAAGTCTCAACCTCCACCCGCCGACGGCAACATGACTTTCCCACCACTTCCGCTCGACCACGGAATGGTCCACTTTTTTGAGAAGGAGCATGAGTTTGTATTGCCTTACAACATCCTCTGGGAGAGTGAGACGGGTGCCCTGGACGGCAAGAAACGTCCCCCTGCGTATCGGAAGCTTCGCAGCAGTACGTGTCATTGTCTCACTTGATTGCCACCGCTGATTATCAGACCAATTCAACGAGCGCCAGAGGTACCAGTCCGACCATCCAGCCGTCTGTCGGTGTGCACCAGAGGCAGGATGTGGTGACCACTGCATCAACAGGATCATGAGCTACCTCTGCGGCAAGGATTGCCCTTGCGGAGATCTCTGTGACAACAAGAGCCTGTGCCGGAGAAAGGGCAAGGGGACCAAAGTTGTCTGGGTGCGTGCCTCAAACCTTTGCATCCAACCAGGGCTGACACGAGTCTAGACTGGCACTCGTGGATTTGGACTGGTCGCGACCGAAGACATTGCTGAGGGCGAATTTGTCATCGACTATCGTGGCGAGGTAAGCATGGCGGTTGAAAGTGTGGGCGGTTCACTATGGCTGACATCACAGGTTATTCATATTAAGTGAGATTATTTTTAACATTTTTGTTGCGGCCTCCTAACCTTTATTAGCACATTCATCGAACGCATTGGGACAGACTACAAGGGTCACCGCAACTTCTATGCGCTTGCATACGACCGCGATGAAGTGCTTGATGCTGTAAGTATCGGTTGCCAAGAGCCCCGCTGGCACGAGTCTCACACTTCCAGGGTAAACTCGGCAATGACGCTCGCTTCATCAACCACAGCTGTAATCCGAACCTTGAGGTGCGCAAGTATCAGACCATTGGTGATGGCTACGAGGAGTTTGAGATCGGTACATGGGCCACCCGGGACATCAAGGCAGGAGAGGAGGTGAGTTTTCCGACATCAGAACCTGTGCTTACGCCACCAGCTCTCCTACGACTACAACTTTGAGTCGTTCTCGATGACCAACCTATCGAATAAAGACGAAGCCAGGACGCGCTGCCACTGCGGCGCTCCCAACTGTGTCGGCTTCCTTGGTCGCAAGCCAGGAGAGAAGTCTGCAAAGGAGCTTGCGGCGGCACTTGACGCCAAAGCCGCTGAGGATGCCCGCAAGGCTGAAGCCAAGGCGGAGGCTAAGGCAAAGAAAGCCGAGCGTACTGCTGCTGCAGCTACAGCAGCCGCAGCGGCTGCTGCTTCTGCCGCACCCCAAGCTACACCCGGGCCCTCCAAAGCCAAGGCGACGGAAGCGGGATCCAGTGTCAGCGTCCCAACTGCGGACAGTGCGGTCAGCACGCCTTCGAAGCGTCCCCGTGGTCGTCCGAGGAAGCACCCTTTGCCCGACCCGGACCAGCCTGTCGTTAAGCGCCCTCGTGGTCGCCCCCCGAAACACCCCCGTGTCGACGGGCAGATTGTCGTCAAGCGTGGTCGCGGACGCCCTCGCAAGCACCCGCTTCCGGACCCAAATCAGCCGGTGGTCAAGCGGCCTGTCGGCCGGCCACGCAAGCACCCCTTGCCCGTGCCAGTCGATGCTGGTCCTTCGAGCGCTGCTACGGCCCCCAAAGCCGAGCCTGCAGCTGTCAAGTCGGAAGTTGGTCCCAAGCGCGTTGGCCGCCCGCCGAAAAGCGAGACCCGACCATCGCCGTACCCAGCCAGGCGAGCTCCCGGCCGCCTGGAGGCGGCTATGTCGACCATTACCAGCTTCTTCAAGAGAGGCCCAGGTCGTCCTCCAAAGGCGTCGACCGCCGCGGTGCCCATGCCGCCTGTTGAGGATGCCCCGGCAGCCCCCGCGGCTGTCGTGGCTCCAGAGGCTCCCGGTGCTCCGGCCGAGCCGCGTCTCAAGAACACGCCCAAGCAGATGCAGAAGCGCGCGCGTAACGGCGCGCCTGCTGGATGGGCGTACGTTGTCGAAGCTCCGGCCACTCCCGCCGATGCCGATGGGGCTCTCAAGTCTGATCGTGCTGCGCGTCTTGCTCTCCGCCGCGGCGCCTAGAGTAGAGCGTGACGATTGTTTGCGGAGCGAGAAGCCGTGTGCGTGTGTGTAAGTATTACAGTGATAAGTGACGCCAATGTGAAGGCGATGCCGACGATGAGCGAGCGATAGGTAAAAGCCAAAGGGGCTAGATACGCCCGTACGAAGAAATGTCTGCGAAGCAAGCACAATGTATATGTTATACCTATGTTGGATGTGGTGGCTGAGGTAGCCGAGGTGTTTGATGTGCATGATTGCAATGTGCACGCGATAAGGAGGGGGCGATCGAGACGGTTCAGCCGAGGGTGGAGGCGTGGAGGCCGTGCGTCGCTTGTAGCGTGTCGCGTGGGCGTGGAGGGGGGGTCTTGGGTGCGCGCTGTATGCATCGATGCATCCCTGTTATGTTTACATCATTCTGGCGTAATGGGTAGTGTCGGGTGAATGCACATGAGGAGGCCGAAAGAGGGTGAGAGGGGCGGTTGGTTGCACATTGGCTGACGGCTGCTGGTGCATGTCGTTGTCGTCGTCGTCGGCTCTTTGCTCCCTGCACGCGCCGGGGCGCGGCTTGGCCGATTGAATGGACACTCTGGCGAATTGCGCCGTCGTCAATGTTGGCTTTTTGGCGGGGAGCGGCACGGCGCCAGGAGGCGGCGCCGCGGTGCGCCGGGAAAGGAACTGGCTGGCATGGCGGCGCGGCGCGGGTATGCAGGTGGGTGTGTTGGCCCTGCTTGCTGCTCGCCTGGCTGGCCTGCACTACGGACGGATCGAATCGATCCCCCTCCCCTCCCCTCCCCTCGGACGTGATGATGATGGTGGCAGGGGTGGCTAGGGCTCTCGTGTCGCGCCTTTGCCTTTGGTTGCTTGCCTAAGGGTCTGGCCCTCCTGGGATATGGCACCAGATTATGCCTGCTGCCTGCCTGCCGCTCGACTCTGGTCGCTGTTATCCGCCGCGCGACGACTGCATGGTACCCGCCTGTTCTGTTCCTTCTCCTCTGGTCATTTACCGTGACGGGCCCATCTGACCCTTCGTGACGTTTGAGTAGTAGCTCTAGCAAGTCGTCGTCGCGTCGGCCCAGCAGCAGCAGCAGCGACCGTCTGCCTCGTCCTGTCTCACTTTCTTGTTTTCTATTTGGCGCCTATTCCCTCTACGGCAAGTTGGCCACCTTTTTCCGTCATTCGTCCGTCACTCAGGCAAGGCAGTTGGGCACTAAGTTGCGAGGGGGGTCACTCTCTCTCTCTCTGCCTTTCAACGTTCCATCACGCCTCGCTTGCTTGCCTTGCTTTTGGTCTGAACCCTCAACCGCTACTCTCGTCTCCGGCACGCGCACGGCACGGCACACAAGCCAGGCTGATCCGATCTCTCGACACTCTTTGCCTCGACCACCCTTGAGCGCGTGCGCGCTAACCTAGACACCACCCCCTCTCACGGTCCTCCTCCTTGGCCATCCTCTCGTCCCCCTCCTGCCCCCCCCCCCCCCCACCCACACCCACACCCACCGACCACCCACCCCCCCTTTCGCGTTAGCTGCTTTGATCTCGTCCCGGCATTGTCGAGCTGCTGCAGCCATCCACCACCACAATCACATCTCGCTACAATGTCGCGCACAAGCTCTATTCCTGTTCCACCACAACCACAACAACAGCAATCCACTTCCACGACCATCACTCCATCACCCACTTCACCTCCTAGACCTCTGCCAGCACTCCCACTCCCGCCAAGCCCAGCTCCGGTCCCAAAGCACTCGCCATCTCCATCCACCTCGCCGCTGCCAGGACAACAGCCCCAGCAGCAGCAGCAACCCCGCAAGAGACCCGACTTGGAGAGCGCGCTACTCAACCCGAACGAGGTCGTCTACCTCACCGCTGGCGGCACCGAGACGCTCGCGTCGGGCCAGGATCTCACTCGGACAGAGTCCTACCCCGACCACGACCACTACCACGACGCCGACATTGACCCGGCAGACGTTGACGACAACATGCTGGCCCGCGCTCACACTGGCGCGTCCGACATCCTCCTCGGCAATGACGACCATCGCGGTCACCGCTCGCGTCAGGCCTCCGAGGGATCGACCTCGCCAAACGTCGTGCGTCGCGGATCGCTCGTCAGCAATGACTCTGGACGTGGTTCAAACTCAACTCCACAGCAGCGCGTTCAACAGAGGAAAATGATGTACGCTCAGCAGGCGAGCTTGGGTCTCGATGGTGAGTGACCCATGTCAACAAACATTGCATCGCTTCCCGTGGGTGCTCGGGGCCCGACCACTCGCTCTTTGCTTGTGCACCTCTTCTATCATCCATTGTGCCATCTGCAATGCGTAGTACCGTCGCTGACACTTGCCGCAGCAGAAATCAAGGCCGAGGAGCAGAACCAACCTCCCAAGCGCCGGTCTATCTTCCGCAACACGGGAACCGCCTCGACGCCTGACCTAACGACCCTCATTCGGGGCAGCAAGGCCTTCAAGCGCAACGGCAAGCAGGGCAATGGCGACCAGCCAGCCATGCCTGTATCGCACCATGCGATGGGTAAGGGCCCTGGTAACTCGACCGCCGCCAGCTCGTCGACAGCCATTGGATCTCACATTGGCTCACACCTCACGTCGTCGACTAGCTCGTTGACAGGCCGCTCGCGCAACCAACCCAACCCGCCGACTCGTAACACGGACTGGGAGAGACTCTCGGCCAGCTACTCGAATGACCACCAGCGAGGCATGCCCTCCATCGCCGAGACGCCGTCGACAGAAGCTGTCGGCCGTCATGCCTCGTCCGACGACGGTTACAAGGTGAGTGCGCCTATCGCCGGCGATCGTGCCCGTGACATGCAATGTTCTAACAACCCTGAGCAGAAGCGCAAGCCTAAAGGCATGTTTGGGAGAATGTTTGGCTCGTCCAACTCGCAAAAGGAGCAGCATGGTGTGAGTGGGCAAGATGGACCAGGAACCAGGGCGAGAGCGCCTTGTCGCTGACCATCATTTTTTGTTGCAGCCCCTTACCTCGTCGTCACAGATTTCCTTGTCGGCGAGGTCCAACCATGATGTTGGCTCTCCCACGCAATCACAGTCTCCCCAGTTTGCCGGCTCCAACTTCCCGGGGAACAACAACTACAACTTTGAGATGCACCAACACGCCTCGGCGTCGAGTGGTCATCTCCCGTTGAATGGCGCCGTCCAGCCCCAGCCGTCATCCGCCCGCCCGCCGATCCCCCAACGACCATCCGTTCCCATCGTCAGCAAGGTTGAAAAGCGCGCCTCGGTTGACACGTTGGACCACCCCCCTCTGCCAGAGCCCAAGCGTAGTGGTACCGCTAGCTCCGCAGGCCTGCCCGACCACGACCCCAAGACTGGCGAGGTAACAGAGGTCGTCCTCGATCGTGTCGAGTCTCCCGTTCCGATCAACCACACCAGGCACACGTCCATCACCTCCGTTGGATCGGCAAACGTCGAGCAGCCGCCAATGGCCCATGTTCTGCCCAGAGAAAATGTGGACGGCGCACAGCACCGCCCACCTGTGCCCCGCCGTGTCACGGGAGAGGATGCGTCCAAGTCGCCCAAAGGGGGTAGGAATGCGCCATCCTTTACAGACGACGTCTCGGGCCTCCTCGACCGCATCAGTCACGGCGATGCCAGTGGGCGCGGTGGAGTGCGCGTTGGCGCGGCAACCGGTGCTGTTGCCGGCATCGTCGCCGGCGCCGCCGTCGTCGCGGGCCACGACACACCCAACTCGGACCACCTGCAGGTCAGCCCGGAAATTCCCAACTCGACCCATTACTCGCCTGCTCTCACCGCGAGCCCCGGTCGGTCTCAGTCGTTCACTGAAAGATCGCCCTCAATGAGTCGTCAGCCTGGATCGAGGTCGGGCACTCATGATGAAGGACTCGTGCCAGAGCCGCTCCCGGTGCCCTCTGGTGATATCAGAACGAGCGGCGCCCCGAATGCGGATGCCCCGATCACTGCCGAGCAACAATCAACTCCTGTGGTGACAACTTCGGATGGCGCCGAGGGAGATGCGCCACCACAGGATACACCCCGCCAACCCTCTCAAAGGTCAGACACGGGAGAGTGGCCACTCCGCCACGATTCACTTTCAAAATCACCCTCTTCGCAGCAGCAGTGGGACCGCCAACTATCTCGGCCAACGAGCTCCGGATCTGGCCCACTTGTCGACGAACCTATTACTATCGAAGTATCTGGTTCCCCCTCCGAGTCCATGGTCAACCTCAACGACCTGGGCGATGCCGAAGAGCGTGGAGCACAGCTTGCGCGCGAGTTCTTCGATGACGACCCGTCGACGGTTCCAGCAGACAAGGTCGCCATGTTTATTGGCGGCCCCCGCCCCGTCAACAACTTTGCGCTGCGCTACTACATGCAGTACTTCGACATGCGCGGTCTCAAGCTCGACCAGGCATTCCGAGACCTCTGCGGCAAGCTCCACCTCAAGGCCGAGTCTCAAGAAATCGACCGTATCATCGAAGGATTCAGTGGACGATTCTTCGAGTGCAACCCAAACACTGTCCTTGGAACGCCAGGCATCGTTCACACGGTTACCGCAGCCATGTTGATGCTCAACACGGATCTGCATATCGCCGAGCTGGCCAAGCACATGTCACGCACCGACTTTGTTCGCAACGCCATGCGCGCGATCCAGGAGAGCATGCCGGATCGCGAGATGTCGCCAGAGCCCGGCCTCGCTAGCGACAGTGGCAGCTTGCGTCACCTCGACTCGCACTCGGCTGCGCAGTCGACCTCGAGCATCCGGTTGCGTGCGGCTAGCAGCAACCTGGGATCGACTCCCCGCAATGCCTCCGGAAGCCTGGCGTCACCCGTGTCCGAGATCTCGCTCACGTCTCCGTCCACCCAGGACCTCCGATCGCGTGGGGCGAGCTCAACGACCGTCAACAGCTTCACCTACACCAAGGCGTGGGAGATCGAGGCAGAAAACTTCCTCCGGGACATTTACACCAATGTCCGCAATGAGAGGATCCTCCTCCCTATTGCATCGTTGCCGGGCAACGAGGGCAAGAACGGGGGCGGCCTCAGCAGCCTGTCGTTGCGACCCCCTGGCCAGCGTGGTCAGCAGCAGTTCCAGCCCCTCGCGCCCGCCCTCGGATTCGCCGGCAATCTGTCTCACACGGTCATCAAGGAGCAGGAGGATGAGACTCGCAGCGTGCAGTCGGTACAGACGACGAGCACCCTCGAGGAGATGACCGACGTCGAGCTCGCGCTTCTCGGTGCTCCATGGGCCAAGGAGGGCTTGCTTCACCGCAAGATTCAGGTCGAGGCTCACGGCAAGCGCGCACCAAAGAAGGACTGGAAGCAGTACTTTGTTGTCATCCAGAAGGGCGACCTTCACATGTTCATCTTCGGACAGGGCAGTGGCAGTTTTGGAGGCGGCAGTGTTGGCGGTGGCAATTGGATGGTAAGTGGCTCGTTGGAAGGCCTCGATGTGACGCTGACGGTGTGCAGTCCAACGCCAAGGCGACTGGCGAGTACAGCCTGATGCACGCCATGGCGATGGCGTTGCCCAAGCCCGGCTATAGCGCCCAGCGACCGTACTGCTTCACGGTCACCCTTCCGAGCGGCGAAATCAGCGTCTTCCAGGCTGGTACTGAGGAGCTGGTCGCCGAGTGGGTCGCGACGTGCAACTACTGGGCCGCCCGCAAGAGTAGGCAGCCTCTGCCGGGCGGTGTCTCCAACATGGAGTACGGCTGGTCGCGCGCCCTTGGCCACGAGGACTTTGAAGACAAGGCCAGCGTTCGCTCTGCGCGCTCGGGCTTGTCCAGGCTCGGCGGCCTGAACGCGCGCGTCCGTGGCGCAGCTGCGGTGCCGACGCACGGCCCGGACAAGATCCACATCAACGAGTGGAAGCCCCCTCCTCACGCCACGATGCCGTCTACCTTGGACGAGGAGGCGCAGCTTGACGCTCTTCTGGCCTACGTCCAGAAGCTCAAGGAGGAGCTCGAGCAGCACAAGGCCATTGAGGAGCCGATGGCCCGCCTGTACACGGCCGGCTCGAAGAATGCCCTCAAGGCGCGCGAAAACTGGACGGCCAAGTCTCGCTACATTCACTCGGAAATCTTCAAGTACGAGACATATGTCGAGGCACTCCGCAACGCGATTGGCCTGCGCGTCCAGAAGCAGGGGGAGAAGAAGCTCGAGCGGTCGCTCCAGCGCTCAACACTGAGCCTTCAGCAGCAGCAGGAGGCTGCCCGGCGGCGGCCAGTGAACGGCAGCCGGACATCAAGCGAGCAGGGCTCAGGGCAGAGCTACACGACGGGGGAGGATGGTGGCCATGTGACGCCAACGAAGTAGGCGATAACGACGGAGTCATATAGAGCGGCGAGCTAGGCGAGACAACTGCAACGACAAAGGCGATCCAACGAAAAGTAATGAGGAGGTGTATCCGTTGTGAAATCTGTCGCGTTCAGTACTAGATACCTCTTTCCGATGCAATGCACGGGTATAATGGGCTGGTTGGAGTGCGAGGGGCGCTGCGGGGCGGACAGTGGCCGCGTGATGGCGCTCTCGGGATGGGCGCTGAAGGGGGCTGCTTGGCTGAAGGCGACAGCTTCACGTTGCTTCATCAACTCTTCCTTTGCAACATACAGCAACAACGCATGTGAGTATGAGAGCGTAAGAAGGCCCCACAGAAACGACGTGACGTTACGCGACGCGACGCCACTGTCGTCGACGGCTCGCTTCATCGCCCAGACGCCACGCGCGAACCGAACAGGCCGCGCACGACTGAACCCAACGCCGATGACTGATCACGGCAACGTGCGTGTGTGCCATCGCGAGCGGAGCGGCGCGAACATTCCTATCTCGCGGAACACGAGCGGTAGAGTGGGTCGTGGAGGAGCCTATAGCATCGTTACACCCCGCTCGGATCTTGCAATCTCGACCTTGACCTTGGACGACGCGAGCAAGCACGCCAGATCAGTCAGTCGATATCCCGCTCGTTGTCATTCATTCGCCGCGGCAATCTACTCTGTGGGGTGGGTTCTTTGTGGGTGCTCGACGTGGCGGGGAGCGTGGAGCGACACACACCTCCATTGGCATCTCTGGCAGCCGGCAGCACGAAGCACTTCTGGCAGAATGACAACTGCCTGGGGGCCAAGCAACTGACGCAGCTCACTGCTGACGGTGTCGCTGCTCAGGCCGATGAGGCCGACAGACATACCCAGACTGCCCATTACCGTACCCCGCTCCGCTCGACGCCGCGCGCACAGTCGCCGACCGCCAAGACAAGGATATCTGATACAGCTGTGGGGGTGGGGCCTCGATGACTGATGCCGCGGTAGCGACCGACCCCCGACGACGCAGCGCGCCGCAGCGCCACAGCGGTTGGACACGGCTCAGACTGGGCGTGGCGTGTGTGCCAAGATCCGAGCGTGCGTCCACTTTGACAGCGATATCAGTGGGGCTCGGTGGGGGCGGGGCTGCGACGGAGCGGTATATCGGTCTACGACGAGCCATGACCCGAGCCGGCACGGTGTTCGGTCGATCAGCGAGCTCAGCGAGGATGTCGAGCTCGCCTCAACCCACTCGTCTCGGGCCAGCCAGGGTGACGCGTGCCGACTGATGGATGTCGGCCCGCGGTCCCACTATTGCTAGCGCGAGCCATGCGGGGCAGCGCACGCAGGTTGGTCGGCCGACGCCGGCCGCGCGAATCATGTGATGTGGGCTTGTCAGCGTCACGGTTGGACATGTGAGATCAGGGCTTGTTGGCGGCTGCTTGGCTCGGCGCGCCCAATTTGGCCTGACCTGCCTGAGCTCCCTCACTCAGCCGTGCCTCGCGCACGCACTGACCTTACCTGACACATCAAGCGCCGTCGAGCCGACATGCCGTGCCGCCGGCGGAGCAACGGCGGTACGGGGCAACGCCGGCGGCCGATTGGAAAGACGAGCGAGGGGGTGCTCCGCTGCATGAGGCGACGGAGTCCAGGCAGCTCGTGTGGGGAGCTTGGCTGCTGAATACGCGGCAAGGATTGGATTGCAGGATAGCCGTAGCGAGGCAAGATGAGGCGGACGGCGGCCCGCCTCCTCCCCCTCCCCACCCACCCCGCTGACAACAAACGCGCTAACACCCTCACGTGTCCAATGACAAGGCAGGGTCCGTCCGTGCTCACGGCCGTAGCGCTGGCCATGTGCGGGGTGTGGGGGTTTGCGCCTTGCTCTGCTCGCTCGCGGGCAAGACGCGAACAGGCTTTGACGACGAGTGGGGCACGCAGGGGTGCAGGCAGGCAGCCTCGCCCCGGGTTAAGGCGTTGGTTACCGCCCCCGCAGATTCCGGTCGGTTCTCTCGGTGGGTCAAACAATTGGCCGCGACACGACACGGCTCGACCGAGGGGTGGGTGGGGTGGGGAGGTGGGTGCTCCTGCGGCTGGGTCTGGCCACCGTCTACCCCTCCCTCCGGCCCGAGTCCCGCAGTACATAAGCCCCAGAGCCCACACCTCGCCTATCCTTGTTTCTCCCTCGCACCGGGGTCCCACGACTTTCTCCTGACTCATCGTCCCCGTGTTGGTTGGCAAGAGTTCGGCTGGTTGTCGATCTCGGCTCGTTCTCTGACTCGAACGGAAAGCGCACGGAAAGTTGGCTATAAAGGCGGCGCGAACAGCGGCTAGCTCAGACTTCCTCTTTCTCTCCTCCCAAACACCCCCCATCTACACCATGTCCGACGTTGAGAAGACGGCCCGTGACGAAAAGGCGCCAGTCGCCGAGGTCGGCCCCGTCGCCGGCACCAAGGACGGCCTGCACGACGACGCGACGCGCGCCAACCCCATCCTGGACCAGATCCTCGCCATGGACCCAGACGAGTACAAGGCGTTTGAGCGCAAGCTTTTGCGCAAGATTGACCTGCGTCTGATTCCTTGGATGACGTGAGTGCGGCGCGAGGCGGGAACGCAGCGAGCGAGCGTGGCTTGCTGACAAACACCGCAGCCTCCTCTACCTCATGTCCTTCCTCGACCGTGTCAACGTGGGCGCCGCCAAGCTGTTCTGTGAGTTGCGCAGCGGACCGGCTACGAGGTGGGCAGGAAGAAGCCGCGGTCAGGCCACCCACCGGCCCGGCCGTAGACTCTCCGCCACGGGGCCTCCTGTCGGCCCCAGCCCGCTCTCGAGCTCTGCTGACGACCCCAGCGCTCGAAAAGGCCCTCGGCCTCACCTCGCAGCAGTACTCGAATGCCTCAATGAGTGAGTACCACTGGCGCATGGACTTGCGCTGGGCGCTGCATAGCGCGTAGCCACAAACGCAGCATCGCTGACAAACGCCCAGTCTTCTTCGTCTCGTTAGTGGCGCCACCGGGATTGTACCCCGAATTCCGACTGACACCCACCACAGATACGTCGCGTTCGAGGTGCCCTTCAACCTTGTGCTCAAGAAGTTCCGCCCGTCCATCTTCATCCCGATCACCATGATCCTGTGGGCCATCTTCCAGACATGCAGTGAGTGGGAGGTGTCGACGACGGGGCCGAGTGTGGCGGCCGCAGCAGTTGGCCCATCGTGGCGGTGGCGGTGACAGGGCTAACTCCACCCCCCAGTGGGCCTCGTCACCAACTACGGCCAGCTCCTGGCGATGCGTTTCATGCTCGGCATGTTCGAGAGTGGTCTCTTCCCCGGCCTCAACTTCTACCTTACGGGCTGGTACCGCCGCGAGGAGCTTGCTAAGCGCGCGTCCTTCTTCTTCGGTGGCGCCGTGCTCGCTGGCGCCTTTGGTGGCATCTTCGGCTACGGTCTCGGCCACATGAACGGCGTGGGCGGCAAGGACGGCTGGTCGTGGATCTTCATCATCGAGGGCCTGCTCACCTTTGTCATTGCCGTGTCCTCGTTCCGCATGATCCACGACTGGCCCGACCGCGCGCGCTTCCTCAACGACTTTGAGCGCGAGTTTGTTCTGTACCGCCTCAAGGCCGACTCGGGCCTCGCGACCCAGGGCAGCTTCAGCTGGGCCGCCGCCAAGAAGGGTTTCACCGACTGGAAGACGTATCTCTTCATGCTCTGCTACATCGGTACCGCCGAGTGCATCTACTCGCAGTCGCTCTTCTCGCCCTCAATCGTCGCGTCGCTCGGCACCTGGAAGCCGGCGCAGTCGCTCCTGCTTTCCGTGCCCCCCTACGTCCTGGCCTTCATCACGACCATGACAACCGCCTGGCTGTCAGACAAGTACTTCAGGCGTGGCATCTTCAACATGTTCTGGTCGACCGTCGCCGTCATTGGCTACATTCTGCTCGTCGCCATCCCGCCCCACAAGGTGCCCGGCGTGCGCTACTTTGCCGTCTTCCTCACCACCATGGCCATTGCTCCCATGATCGGAACAACCATCACGTGGACCGGCAACAACTTTGGCAACCACTACAAGAAGGCCGTGGCCATGGGCATGGTCTTCTCGGCCGGCAACTCGGGAGGCATCATCTCGTCCCAGGCCTACCGCCCCAAGGACGCAAAGACGGGCTACAAGCCCGGCAACGCGACCGCCCTCGCCTTTGCCGCCATGAACGGCATCACGTCCGTCATCCTCTGGTACTTTATGCGCAAGGAGAACCGTCGCCGCGAGCGCGAGTACGGCCCGCCCCCTGCCGCCAACGTCGTCCACGAGTACGATGACCCGGCGTACCGCGCGAAGTGGGGCCTCGAGGGCATGACCCGCGAGGAGATCCTCATCCTTGGCGACGACCACCCGGCCTTCCGCTTCGTCCTCTAAGTATAGTAATAGTGCGTCACGCAGTGGTTGATTTGTACGTTGGGTCCTCTTGTCGGACTTGGTATGCAGTGGCTAAGAGCGAAGGGGATATGGGGCTTCGGCACCGGGGCACGCGGACGCCGAACTGCAAAGAAGGCGGCATGCTTAGCAATGCAGCAATCAAGGCAGCTGCAATGCTGCCCGACGTTTCTCTCTGTGCAAGCCAAGCGGCGGTCCAAGCTCTCGAATCGCCATCAGCATCTGTGTCCCCATGGCAATGTGGCACTCGGGCGAACAAGCATTCCCGGAGCCAATGCAAAGTAAACCATTAAATAAGCTAGCTAATAACCAAATAGTCCTAACGAAATACAAAACACCAAATATTGCGGCACCAAATTGTCGCCGACCAAAAATGCAAAAGATGAAGTTTTTACACCGTAAGGGAGTCGAACCCCTGCCGCGTCGATTCAAATTTACTTCTAAATGGCAACGACGCATGATACCGTTTCACCAACGGTGTATTAATCGATTAGGATTACTGGTTATGGGAGTCGGGAATTCGGTGGTACATAAGCGTAAACTCCTCATGGGATCGGGTACGGCGCTCACGTCGGGCAGTCCATGCTTGCCCGAGGCGTGGCACCGCTACGCAGCAGTAGGCAGTTCCCACGCGCAAAGAATACATCGGCCCTAATGGGAGCCTACAACAACTGCGACAGCTTTCCCGGGTCCGACATAACTAGCACCGCGCCTGGGACCCGCACCTCCTTGTCTCCCTGCGCTCGCCGCACCGGCTCCGGCTGCCGCACGAGCTCGAGCCCGTCGAGGCCGAGCTGGCCGACGAGGCCGACGCAGCCTCCCACGACGCGCCCTTGTGCTCGTGCTTCCAGTCGCCCTGTGTCGCGTTGCGCGGGTCCGTCCACTCGTTCCAGCTCTTGGGCTGGGGCTGCGGGGTTTCGTGCCAGCTCGCCGCTCGGCCACCACAGCGATTCTCCCGCCTGCCGCAGTTGTTCTGCCGCTTCGACCCGCAGCGGTTGTTGTTGCTGTTCTGTTGCTGCTGCCAGCCGCTGTTGTCCCAGCTGTTGGTCTTCTCCCACCCGCGATTGTTGGTCTGCCAGCTCCCGCAGTCGTTGTTCTGCCAGTTGCTGCTGCTGCTTCCGCACGACTTGCGCGGCCGCTGCTGCCGGCCACAGCTGTTGTTGCTGCTTCCACACCAAGACTGAATCGGCACCGTCTTGCTGCAGCGGTTACATTTGGCCGTCTTGCGCGCCGCGTGCCTGCGTCGTCGTCAGTAACGCAACTCCCCGTACCAGCGAGCGCCACAAAACACCCACCACACCATGCTGAGCGGGAACAGCGCCGCGGTCGCAATTACGCCCGGCAGCCGCGGGCTCGTGTCGTGCCCGACGCTCTCGCAGAGGTCGACGACGGTGTACTCATCCTCCGGGGGCGGGGTGAGCGGGGGCTCGGGGACGGGAGGTGGGGCATAACGCATGCCCTCGCCCTTGCGCCTGTCCTTCTCCTTGGGCTCGCGCTTGTCCGTCTCCCTGCCCCTCCCCTTCTCGTGGTACGCGCCCAAGGCCTGGCGGTAGGCGAGCAGCTCGGCGTCGTACAGCGACATCTCGGCGGGCACAGCGAACGGGCTCGCCTGCGTTGTCGGCGCGGCGGGCGCCGCGACGTCAGTCGGCGTGGGCTGCCCCCACGCCGTGGCGTAGCTCGGGGGCTCGTCCACGGGGATGCTCGCAAACGTCGCTATCGTCGGCGGGCGCGGCGAGTTGGGCGGGTACGGCGGCAGCGCCGTGTTCCCCGTGTGCTGCGCACTAGGGCCAGTGTACTGGTTTCGGAGATCGTGTGGGGACATGTTGGCGGTGAGAGGTTGTCTGTCGTCACAAAGGCGGCCGAGAGACCTCGTCAGTTGCTGCGACGTCGACGTCTTATCCACACATCGGCGTGCCCCACAACATCACGAACGCTGGCGCGGCCCAACCAAGAAACGAGCGCCAAGATGATGGCATTCCGACACTGCCTCCTTTCGGGCGCTCCGCCTGCTGCCGTCACCTGCTCCGTCGTTCAGTGCTCGCATGCCGTGCTCCACGCCGTGCCGTGGCGTCCCAGCGGCGTACGTTTCATGTCGATAAAGTGGCCGGCGCGCTCAAGAATGGGCGTGTAGAGGACGGAACAGGACGGATGTGCACGCTCGCGAGATGACCGCGTCACGGCACGGCCAGTCACAACCCGTGGCGGTCTCAACTTGCCGCGGCTGGTCGCCGCTCCTGGCTGCCACTTGGCGTTCATTATCCGATCACGTGCAGTTTATAGCTTTGGGTCACACTACTTATCGATGCGCTAGTGATTCCTGCAATTGGTGGCTGATTATTCTGCACACGGGAGCGACATGATACAGGAGAAACGCGATATGCCGAAGAGACTCTGGCATGCTGGCGATTAGATCGTGTGTCGTGTAATCCTCTCGGCCGTCGGGGTCCGTCGCCCGCGCGCGATGATGACGACCGTGAGCTCGCTGGCAACGCCATCGGTGACTAAATGGCGACTTGCCTTCACCCGGATCTCACACACTCGCACTCGCTGCGCCCCTCTCGTCGCAATAATGCATCTAAATACGTCTCTAACATTCCTCCATATCCCGTCGACTATTACTGCCACCGGGGCTGACCCGGCACAAAAGCCGGCGGGATCGAGTTCCAAGGCTGGGCCGCACCACTGCCAGCGGGTAGCTTGGTTCCCCTCGCTCGCGACTGTGGCGGTGGTGGTGATGACAGCGTCGGGGCTCCCGAGCGGGCATGCAGGGGTGGTGGGGACGTGCTCCCCGCAACCCCTTGTCCAAGGGGAGGGAATGCAGATGGTGTTGGTGGCCGATCAGCCTCTGCTTTCGGCTTGAAGCCCGTCTTGTGGCCCTCGGCGAAGATGTCCTCCATGACATCCTCGAACCTTCCGTCGGCCTCAAAGTCGAGGTACTGCTTGTACAGCAGGTAGGCGTGTCGCGCGTCTTCGATTGAGTCGTGCTCCTTGGTCTGAATGTCACGCTTTAACAGGAACCAGGTGAGGAACCGAAGAGACAGCTTGCGGCTACGGCCGGGGATGGTGTAGATGTTGACAGTGTCCTGAACCTGTTCAGGAGGCACAAAGATGTCTTGGGGTCAGCGCTTGTAGACTGCATTCTACCCACTGATGGTTCTAAAGTCCTTGCTCAGGCCATGGCCAATAAAAATGCAGCCAAGATCGACAACTGCGCGTTAGCGGTGTCGCCACATTCGCACTCACGAAGGCGCAATTTCTTGTATGCAACGTTGAGAGGGACGAGGGTGTGAGGCGAGTTGTTGGGGTCAAGATCACCAGCCTTGATGCCAGAAAATTCTGTAAGATAGTCCACAACCGTCTCGGTTGTGCGGATATAGTCGTCAATGAACGGCACGCCATCCAGCTCGCCAGGTCCACGTAGCACTGATACTCTCGCGAGCGACATGTGACTTGGGCGAAGGACCTTCTTGGTGCCGTCGGAGCGGAACTCGAGCTCTTCCTGCTCAAGCAGCACAAACTCCGCGTCGATGGAGATCAGTGAACCGGGCTGTGGAAGCTCCTCTGGGCTCAGAACCTGATGCCTTATCTGAGCGGCACGGCGGTTCCAAGCCATGGAGTGGTCCTTGAACAAGACATTGACGTCGAGCTCCTTGGGCAGCTTGGTGTAGTCGAGCATCGTGTCGGCGTCGACGCGCTCAAGGATAATAATTGCAGGCACCTTCCACGTGTCCGGGAACGAGAACACTTCCTCTTCCTTGACGGGCCGGACCAAAAAGTCGTTGAACATGATCCACTTGGGCTCATCTTCGTCCTCCTCTGCAGGCATCTTGACAAACGACAGCAGGTGGGCTGGGTTATCAGGCGCCGTCTGCACCTGCACGACCACTGATTTGACCTCGTACAGGATACTGCCTTCCTGTGTGCCGTCATCGGTGATGATGTCGCCCTTGGGTCCCTTACGGAACCCAACACGGCGCGAAAGGTAGTGCTTTGGCTTGCCGCCCTCCATCCTGTCCTTCCAAACCTCGACCTGCTCTGGTGTGTTGGCCATGGTGTTGACGGACAGCAGAGGGGGAAGGGAGGTAGCCGGATGGCCTGCAAGGTCGCGCCTTGAATCGAGAGGAGCAAACAGCTTGCAGTTGCTACATGTCGCCTTGGTGCTGGACGAACGGATAATAGCTGCACGGAGCACCTCGTGGAATGGACGTGGGTGGGTTTCACCGCGACGCGTGTAGGCGAGGTCAACAGTTTGGAGGGTCGACTCGCGGACCGAAACATGGTGGCACGATAGACAGGTGTTTGTGGTCTTGACGGCGATACCGAGGACTTGGTTGATAGCCGACAGCGGTGCCGAGAGCGACATGTTCTCAATCGACGGCCGGCGAACGTTGAAGGTTTGCCCGTCGACGACTGACTCGGTTGTAAACGTCGACATGAGCCAGCGATTGAAGTTCTGGATCAGAGTACTCTGTGCCGTGGCCTTGTCGCTGTCGTGCATGAGGCCAAGGGCAGACGCCTGCGGTGTGGCGCTAAAGGCCCGCGAAAAGTTGCTCGCTTGGCAGTTGGTTCCCTTTGCATCCTCGAGCATGCGGAAGAGGAAGCCTGCCTCGCAAAGTAAGCAGTGCTCCTTCTGGCAGTCGATGCAGATGTGGGCCTTGGCAACGGCGCGGAGAGGGTAGGTGTAGTGGAGGGCCTGGAGGAGGGCGTTGGTGTACGAGTTGATAATGTCGGTTTCGAGGCCGCTGTAACACGTGCGGTTGTAGTAGCCAAAGTCAAAGTCCTCGACACCAAAGCGGGAGTACTTGATCTCGACCTTGCGGTAGTACTTGGGGATGGATCCAACTGGGGTTTCCTCCTCGATATCAGGAGGCGGGTGAGATTTCCTGTCCTTGTCACTTCGGAACCTCGGCTCGCTCTCTCGTCGTGAGCCGATGGCGCCGCGTCCAAGAGCCAGCTTGCCTGCTCCAGCCCGTGCGGTCGCCACATTCCGCTTGCCCTTGAGCTCCTTTGGCAGCTGACCATACCCCACAAAGTCCTGGTAGTTGAGAGAAGCCAGGACCGAGGCGGGAATCGGCTCTGGGGGGTTGAAGAATGGCGAGTATACTGTGGCGTAATCGACGGGCGAGAAGTTGGACAGAAGTGGGTCCTCGTAGAACGGCATACCGATGATATTCAGCGGCGTGTTGGGCTCCCACTGAACTGGCGGCGCCGGGTCCACCGGATCTGGCCACTCGGGCTTGACGCCGTCGTATCCGTTGAATGGTGGAAGCGCAAGGTTGCCGTGATCATCGACATCGGTACCATGGGTCGTCCAGAGATGGAGCTGTCCGTCTCCATCTCCAAACGCGAGGTAGTCTCCGCGGGGCGAGAGCGCCATGGACGTGACAAACGAATTCACATCGAGCTGCTGGAACTCGTTGCTCCCCGTCGACATGTCCGAGATTTGGAGCATGCCCTGCTGGCCAGCAATGACGAGCTTGGACGGGTCTGTGGGGTTGAGCAGCACAAACGCTGCGCCCGACGAGAAAGAAATCGGAGGGAGGGGACGCAGCGTCCTAGTGTCGTACAGCCTGACCATTGAATCTGGGATCGGGTGGCCCTGCATGTGCGTCCAGCCCCACGTCGCGATAACATTGCCCTGCGCATCCGCACCAGTGATACCACCCGTGTGCGCCTGAACCGGGGTGATGTTCGAAGCCTGGCGGAATCCGGTACGGGGGTCGAGGATCGACACCTGTCCTCCACCCGAAGCAGCCACTACCGTCCGCCCCGTAGTCCCGAGATGTATGATCATGCCGGGGCCGTCAAACTGGCGTCAGTCAGCGCGCTCACCACCTCGCGACGTACTCTGCGGACAATCTCGCCACGCGAGTTGTTGACCAGCATCATCTGGCCCGTCCCGCCCGCGAGCACCTCGTGCGAGTTTGTCGGGCTCGGCGTCATTGCGCGTAATGTTCGGTTCGGGTCGCTGATCGTTAGCATCAGGGGAAGGGACAATGGGGAGCAACAGCACCACAGCAACACACTCACGTCACGCTCCAGCGCGGCGCGCCGCCGCGTCGGCGGCCGCTCATGCCTCCGTCGGTGAGGGACCATACCTCGCGGTCCGAGACGCGGATCTTGCGCACCGAATGGAGGTTGGGGAGGAAGTCGCGCGCGCCGGTGGCCCCGCCGCCGCCGCCCGTGGCCGGGAACTGCACGTTGCGGGTGAGGGTGAGCGGGGAGGCGAACGCCGAGACGAGGCCGTTGGACGAGCCGACCCAGAGCATGTCGCTGTAGCTGTCGACGGCGAGCACGGCAGGCACCGGCTTGGGGTCCGATGCCTGCGGCGGCAGGGGGAAGAGGGAGAGAGGGTTGTACGTCGTCATGGCGAGCTCAGCCCTTGCTCATGGCGCCGCGCCGAACAGAGGAGAGGGGGAGAGGGAGGGAATGAGGAAGAGTCGAGAAGGCTGTGTGTCTTGGAGATGTGGGCAGTTGTGCAAGTTGTCGTCGGATGAGGACACTTGTGGTTGTGGAGGCCCAAGTCGCGAGCAAGTGATGGAGCGGGAGCAAATCGAGTCACTACGCGTCAGTCGGCCACGTCCCATGTCGTCAACGACGAGGACAATGAGCAGCAACGACTGCAACAACACTTGCATCAACAACGACAACATTGCAGACGGCACTACAATGGCGTCGTACACTTCTGTCAAGGTGAGAGAGCGTGCTTTGCAGCACTTTGTCTCAGCACTAACTCCCCACAGGCGTTGTACGCCGAGCTGCCCGCGTACCAGCCGCTCGTCCCAACCACCGCGCTCCCAGCCATTGCCTTCCTCTTCCTCACCTTGGCCTTCCTCCTCACCTTCTTCCTCACGACGTGAGTGGATCAACTGTACACGGTCGAGCAACCACTAACTCTGCAGCCTCAAAACCACCTCCATCCCCGTGACAGAGGTCGGCACGGCGCTCGCAGCCGCCTTCCTCGCTGGTGGAGGCGTCGTCGCCCTCTTCTGCACCGTCGGCGTGTACGTTTAGACATTGTTAGAGACCCATTGTATCAGATGATTGCATAGTCACGTCTATGCACAGTGTATAGATTGGAGTTGCCTCCAAAGGGGGGTAGGGGGTAGAACTCGACGGGGTAGGTACGACTCGCTGCTCAAATGGGGTAGCTATGAGGCTCCATCGTGGCACTTGGGCACGTTTTCAGCTTCTTCTTCCTTGACCTTTCAGTCCTCCTTCTTGTGCTGCTCCTCAATCTCCTGCTTCTTGGCCTTGGGCGACAGCTTGAGCCACGAAGCACCAGTGTACTCGTCCATGGCGCGGAGGCGCTCAGGGAGAGTGGGGTGCGAGCGGTGGTAGGCAGAGTAGAGCTTGTCCGAGTGAGGCGCCGAGAGGTTGTTAACGTGGAGCTTGATGAGGGCGTCACCGAGCTCCTTCCTGAAGCCAAGGCGGACGGCAAAGGCGTCTGGGGGTGGGGTTAGCTTTCTGTCTCAGGGGTAGTCGGAGCTCGCCCACTCACCAGCCTCGTACTCGTACTGGCGCGTCTTCGAGTTCATGAAGAACTTGACGACCGTGTCGAGGGGCTCAAAGAGGAGCTGGTACAGGATGAAGCCGATAACGACGGGCTGAGAGCCGCCAGTGGGCGATGACACGGCAAGACGGGGGTCGAAGCCAAAGGCCTCGAAGAGAGCCTTGTTGTGGATGAAGATGGAGAAGATGAAGAGGGTGAAGAGGAGGTGGCCCTGAGCGATGAGGATGAGGCGAGTGGGGTGGGCTGTGATGTCAGATGGGGTCGGTCACAGATGTAATTGAGCTCACAGAGGTACCAGTGCCCGAGCTCGTGAGCAAGAACGGCCTCGACCTCGGCGGGGGTCGATTCCTTGATGAGCGTGTCGTAAATCACGATGCGCTTCGACCACGGAAGACCGTAGAAGTAGGCGTTGGAGTGGGACGAGCGCTTCGAGCCGTCAATGACGTAGAGGTGCGTGAGGGGGAACTTGAGCTTGGTCGCGAGCGCCACGACACGGTTGCGGAGGTCGCCCTCGGGGACGGGGGTGAACTTGTTGAACAGAGGCTGGACTGGCGGTGTGAGCTAGAACTCTCAAAGCGCAACTCACTGAAGATGGGGAAGATGATCTGGAGGATGAGCTGGATGCCGAGGCTGCGTCATGTCAGCAGTGTGTTGCAAGGCTCGACGCTCGACGTACAGGAAGAGCATGAGCCACGCGACAAAGTTCTTGCCGGCAATGTCGATAATCTTGAGGAAGCCCGCGAGGACGGGCAGGCCAATGACAGCGGTCAGGAGCCACGTCTTGAGCGTGTCGGTGATGAAGAGCTTGACGGTCGACTTGTTGAAGCCGTGCTTCTGCTCGAGCACAAAGTTGTAGTAGTACGACCATGCGAGGCCGGGGATGGCCGGGAGGATGGTGAGGTAGGACATCCACAGCAGCGAGTGGACAATCTGGTGTGGGTGTTAGTCGTGGTCTGGGCGTTGTCTCGTCTCGCCATCGGCGTCGTCTTCTTGGCCTCCTCGACCCTCCCTCGATCCCAAGGTTCCCCCAACTCACAGTCCGGCTCGACGCAATCCCTACACGCGCCATGAAGCGCGCGACACTATCCCACGTCGACGCAAACACGCCAAAGTACACGAACGCGAGGCCGACCGCAAAGCTGTAGACCGTGTGCGCGATAGAGTAGTTGAGCTTGTCGCGCCCGTACGACTGGGCCTTTTTGAATGTGTCCTTCTTCAGGTGGTCCTTGAGCTCGGGCGGCGGGAAGGGGATGGAGAACTTGGGCACCTGGCGGCGGCTGCGAGTGTTAGCTAGAGGCCGTCACCACGACGCGCGCCGACGCACTCGACATAGAGCTCCCATGCCGTCTGCAGACTCGACAGCCAGATCACCGCCGTGCGGTACGGAAACGCCGGGTTGTCGGCCA
Source organism: Vanrija pseudolonga (assembly GCF_020906515.1). Lineage (NCBI taxonomy): Eukaryota > Fungi > Basidiomycota > Tremellomycetes > Trichosporonales > Trichosporonaceae > Vanrija > Vanrija pseudolonga. Next base: position 2,911,523 of record NC_085849.1, on the reverse strand, counting down.
GGTCGGCCAGCTGCGTGATTACGCTGTCGAGCTTCGTGACGATGCCGGACATGGTCGTGGTGGTGGTCGTAGTGGTGAAGTGTAAGGAGGATGTGACAATGAGTGTGTGGAGTTTGTCGTTGTCGTCGTGTCGGACGGGCGGGCCGTCGTCTTGCAATGTCGCACCCATCCACGCGTCACTTGACGCGTGCCGGATCATCCGCCGCCGCCCCCCGCGCCGCTTGGCGGCCCGCAACGTGGCGGCAATCTTAATCAGTCGCGTGGCGCCTTGTTTGGCTCGACCTCACCCTCGACACCCGCGACGCCTCTTACATGACTGGCAACATGTATTCGCATTGTGGATCGGATCTGGCAAGACGAAACATGGGGCAAGTGGCGCAGTGTGTAGTGCATCCATTGTACCCACCCGCCATGGCCTATCTGTATACATTGCACACTTCTACTATGGGTATCAAGATGGCATCGGCCTCCCTCGGCGTCCTTCGGCCGCCCGACGCGGCGCCCGCGCTCAGCTCAGGCCATAATACTGGGCGGCATTGGAGCCAAACACGTTCGAGACGGCGTCCTGGTCCTCACCGAGCTCGGAGACACACTTGCGCAGCAGTGCGTACCATGCCGCACCGGTGATGGGGACAATGACCGCCGGGTCGGTAGGTGTGACGGCCGGGTGCGAGCCGAAGACGATGCGGTGGGTACCAAATGTCTCGATAGCGGGGGCGACTGGAAGGTCAACGTGTGGTTAATTATTGATACCCACTGTACATCTTGACAACGCGCTCAACCTCCTTCGTGTCCTCCCACCACTTCCCTGGGCCGGCGACGCGTGTGTCGACGACCGGCGGGAGCGCCTTGAGCACAATGTCTGCATGCAGCGACAGCTGGGATAGCCGTCCGACGTGCACGTTGTACTCTTGCGCCTGGAGGAGCGGGGATGACGGCTTCGTCAGGGGCGGGGGGAGGAGGCCGGCTGACAGCGAGTGAGTTACGCCTTGCTTGCCCACGTACCGAGGAGAATCTTGCGCCGCACGCCTCCCGTCGCCGCGACCTCAGCCTCGACCTTCTCGAACCCCCCATCGGCAGCATTCACCGCCTCGTCCAGCCGGTCCCACTGCGCGTCGGTCAGGGGGACAGAGTTGGCCACGACGAGCTCGGTGTCCGGGATAAAGGCCTGTGCGTCTGTGCCGTCGTCAAAGGACACGGATGTTGCCTTTGCCGTGTGGGACTTGGCTGGCTTGGGGCTGGTGGCGGGGAGCGGGGGGTTTCGCAGCGGCGCATCATGTCCGGGGGACAACGTCGGGAGGAACAAGACGAGACGAGATAGTGGGCAAGAGTCATAACCGAGAGAGAGAGCGCACAGAGTCAGTGAATTTCCTCACCCACTCACTCTCCCACCCTCCCACGCAACTCACCCGTCAGCGGCAGGCGCAACACCCCGCCCGTCAACGTCGACCCCGACGGCGCCCTGCACGACGGGCACGACCTTGACGTCGCCCGCCTTGAGGGCGAGTGGCGACCCGAAGTGGTGTGCGTCGGTGATGTACTCTGGGTGGATGGTGGACGGGGACGGCGGGTGCGAGAGGTTGCCTGGGGGTGGTTGTTAGCGGAGAGCGGAGAGCTGGCTGGCGGCGAGGAGGCTGGCTGGCTCGCGCTCGCCGAGACGCGACGCGTTAACATACCCGGTGACAAGGGACCGCTGGTGAACAGGCTCTTTGGGAGCGGAGGGGGTCGCTTGGGCGGCATGGCTGGTGTGTTCGGGGGTGTGTGTAGTGCTGACTTCTTCAAAGGTGTGTTGGATGTGAATGGGGATGCCTTGCACTGGGCGAAGTGTGGCTGTAATGTGTGGAATGTACAAGTTGTTGAGGATGATGGCGCGGGGAGGGAAGGTGCCAACACGAGGGAGCGAGTTGCGGGAGTGATGTGGTGGCTGATGGCTGAAGGATCCTCGTAGGAAGGAAGGCTTGTTTCGGCTCAAATGGAATACGTCACAATCAAAAGATGAAACGCCCATATTACCACCAAATGGGTCGTCGCACCTCCTTCATGCCCCACTTTGCACCGACATGCATACAATCGATGACGGTTAGTAGTAGTATTATTGGGACAGATATACAACTAATGTGATAGGAGCCAAAACATGCAGCCCAGCTGGCGACAAACAATCACACGCGCTTATCACGCACTAAACGTGATCCACCCAGCTGGCTGCACCTCGATAATCGGAGGCGGCACGCCACGCTCACCCAGCTTGACAAGGTCTGGGCTCAACGACGGTGTGAGATCGTCCACACTGCTGCCGTTACTCGATGTAGTGCAACTAGAGTCCTGCCGACGTTTCATCGGCGGGGCCGGGGCGGGACGGCGACTGCGTGCTGGACCGGCTGGGGTCGTCGAGTTGCTGCGGTCAGGGAGCGAGTGCGTCGAAGCCGCCGACGGCGGTCGCTCGCTCGCACCCGAGACGTCGATGAGCGAGGCGACACGCCCCGGTGCACTTGGGCGCTCGAGGTACGGGGTTGCCTTTGGCGCCGGGAGCGACGCAGCGATCGAGTGCATGGCCATGGCCGAGTCTGGCGAGAGACAGTGGTTGGAGTCGGCGGTCGGGTTTTCATTTGCAGCCTGCAGGCAGCGCTCGACGAGGCGCCTCGTCGTCGAGTTGATGTCGTGAATATGGTCGTTTGAAATTAGTGATTGAAGAATAAGCCGAATCTGAGGACGCTTGTATGGGTCCCGGCGGATCTGAGTGTGGGAGAGGAGGGGGAACAAGACACGGAGGTAGGTGTGACGCAGCGCCTCGTGCTCCTCTGGCAGGTCGACGAGCTCGCGCACAAACACGTCGAGCAGGACGCGCATGTCGTTTGTGAAAAAGTACTCCTGAGTACCTGGGGTCGTGAACAGCAGGTATAGGATCTTGAGGATGAGGAGCTGCAAGCACAGTCCCTCTGGTGTGTTCTCCGCTCGGTTTAACATAAAGATGACGTTTTCGCCAAACGTCTTGCTGCTGCCGAGCCGGCGCATAAGCACCACGAGAACACGGTTGTTCTTTTTCGTGTCCTCGACATCCTCGCCGATCTTGATGCGCGGCGCAGGTGTGACGCTGGCCGAACGGCGGCGCTCGCCTTGGCGCCCCTCCCTGTCCTGTGTGACGGAAAGATTGGTTGCCGACACCGAGGCGGGCGCCGATGCCTGCTTGTTTCGCCGCCGGTCCTTGTGGTCAGGCAGAGTAGACACCATGAACTGCTCATTGAGCGCGACGATCAAGCTGATGACGGCATAGTTGAGCCGCTCGTCCTGCTGGTCTCGCGTCGTCTCGACGAGGTCGAACAGGTGGTCGATGAACGTGTCGTCAAACTGGGCCAGCTCGGTCGGGTCGAGCATCTGTACACGGCATACCTCGTACATGAGCGTTGTAGCCGGTAAGCGCAACCTGCTTTCGATCGGCGGCAGCCCAAGGACATAGTTCTGAAACCCGTGAGCTCGGTGGCACCGACTTTACACAGCCACAAGACTAACCTCTTCATAGTCCAAACCGACAACCTCACCAAGAGTCGGGAGGAGCTTCTGCCACTTGCGATGCGAGCGGAACAGACTTGGGTGCCGCTGTCCGTAGAAGAGGATTATATGGTACCAGATGTACAGCTCGTGGGGATTTGTGTTCTGCAGGTGTTAGGTTGTTGTTGCACCAGCCAAAACTAAAATAGCTCACCTCCTGGGCGTCGCCCATCATGACTCCAACCATACGCTCATAATGGTACTCGAACAGCTCGCTCTCGAGAAGGAATGAAATCGCGCCCTGCATCTCGATCGGTGACTGGAGGTAGATATCTGTGGGAGTCAGCTTGGTCGTGGGTCAGGTACGCGATCGCGACGACCGACGTTGTCGCGTGTCAACGTCGTCGACGTCCCCAACGCGGCCCGCGCCGCTGCTGCTGTTGTGGAGCAGCGTGTGGGGTTCGTCGCGGGGTGGGTCGTAGCTCGCTCGCGTAGGCGCGAGACAACTCACCATGGTATGCGCCGCAGAAGGTGACGAACATGCGGAGCGTGTTGTTGAGCTCCTTGAGCCCACAGCCGTCTGGCAGCGTGAGGATGGCCTCGAGCTCGTTCCAGAACGCTTCCCTGCTGTCGACAGTGTTGTAGTTTGGCGTCTCGGTGCCCTCGTCCGGCTCGGGCGCGACGACGGCGGAGGCAGGGGTCGCAGCGCCGCCTTGGTCGTGCGAGCGCGAGCGGCGCCGGCGGTGGTGGTGGGTGCGGAGCGAGCCAGCGCGCCCGAGCCGCATCGCGAGGTGCAGCGGGCAGTGCTTGGTGTGCTGCTGGGCGTCGGCGCAGCCGCACGCGCCGTGTGCCGACGACGACGACGACGGTGGTTGGTTGCGCGCGGCGGGCATGGCTGGCTGCAGTAGCAGTGATGGACACGAACAGAGATGCCCTGAGATGGGGGGGGGGTTGGAGAGGGGAGGGGCGCCAGTGGTGCGCTGCCTGGTGGTGTGCAGTTGTTGGTGGGTCGGGCTGTATGCTATCTAGAAGTGGAAGAGTACATGGAATGCGTGCGATGCGATGAGCGAGGCGAGGCCAGAGAGAGATTAAGTGTTGCCGAGAGCGAGAGAGTAGTAGATGCTGATGGGTGAGATGTCGAGGGGTGTATTAGAGTTGTCCCGCCCAGGCCGGCCAGCCCAGCCAGCCAGGGTGGGTGTGGTGAGAGCACCAAGCAGTCAGCCAGTGGCAATATGAGGCAAATGACAAACGACAACCCCCCCACTCGGTGCCTGACCATTTCGGTGGTGCAGCACCCCGTCCACCGTCTCTCCCTCTCTGCACCAAGAGCGTGATGCAGCACAGCAACAGGCAGCAGACGCCGACAAGAGCATGCATGCGATCCAGCTATGCGTGACATTTGCGCAGTGCAGTGCCACGCCGCACGCCATGGCGCTCGCTAGCAGCGCTGCTTGCTGCCCACAGCGCGTGCTACCTCGCCCCACCCGGGGCCAAGGCGCAGCTCGCCGACGCCAAGCATTCCCCCCACGCTGCGGTCCTTGACGGTCGGCGCCATAACTCCGCACAACCCAAGATGATGCATATACAACTAACTGCCACTACTCTGCGCTCCGCCGCGTGAGGAGGAACGTCCCCTCGTAACCGTAGAATGGCTCGGGCGTGAGCGTGTCGCGCCAGCGCCCGACCAGCAGGTCGTCGCTCAGCACGTAGCCCCTGTAGATCCACTGGCCGCGCTGGAACGGCGCATACTCCTTGACGAGGTATAGCAGCCCGTCCCACACGCGGACGTGCCCGCTGATGATGAACCGGCCCCATGCCGAGTGCCCCATGCCGGTTACGAGCAGCGCGAGCCCCATGTCCTGTCCGTCCTCGCCTCCGGCCGCGAGCTCGGCAGCGACCTCGGCCTCCGGGACCACCTCGTACCCGTCGAGTGCTTCGAGCTGGCGCGCGAGCGCATCGTCAATGATCGCCGTCTCGGGTGATGTCCCTGGTGGCCGGTTCGCCATTGGGTTCATCGAGAACGCGCGCATGTCCTTGGGGAAGCCAGCGTGCGTCATCGGCCCGCGGAGGGGCAGTCCGCGTCGGCTTCGCGGGCCTGCTGTGGTGCGCTTCGGGCGCACAAGAGTCTCGCGCAGCTTCCATACCTGCGGCTGCTCGCCGTAGGGCCCGCGATAGATTGCCCTGTGGCGGCCAGACAAGATGTCATGGAAGGCCTGAAAGTCGAGGAACGTAAATGTTCCTTCCCAGCACCCGCTGAAGAGCCCACGCCAGGCGGTGAGTGAGCGCCCGCGGCTCCATACGCCGTTGGTGCACGCCCGCAGGCGCTCGAAGTCGGCGTCGTGCACCTCGGACTGGAGCACTGGCCGTGGGCGAGCGCGCAGGTCCGTCTCCTCAATGTCGACCTGGAACTCGGGCAGTGAAGGCGCCGACGCCGAGGACGGGTCGTCTGGGTCCTCTGGTCCGCCAAAGAAGCGGAGCATGGCAGCGTGCGAGAGCAGCGGTGGCGCAATCTCGATCATCTGGCCGTAGTATGGGACGCGGTTGATCCGGTCCTTGGGGTTCTCGTCCATGCTGTATGGGCCCTCTGGCTGGCGGATATGCTGGTGCTCGGTCGGGAGGTCGAGGAGCGTCCATGGGGCAAAGAAGAGCTCGTACTGGTGCGCGGCGAACACGTACGGGCGGAGAGACCGCAATGTAGCAGGGCTGCGGATGGCTTTTCGTCAGCTAGATTCTCGCTTAGGCACGCACTGTACTCGTCCAAGAACCAGCGGATCCACATGGCGAGCGAGTCGACGACCCGCTCAGGCGGGTAGCCGACCTCCTCCTCGTCCTCGAACCCCGTGCTGAGGGTCCGGGCGTGAAACTTGTCGAGCAAGGACACCATGTCGACAGCCGGCCCAGCCGGGAGGGGGGTGACAAGGCGGCGGACATTCTTCCCATCTGCACGTCAGCCTTCTCCTCCCCAGCCCCACCACTCACCGTTCTCAATGAGCATAAGGTAGACGATCCACAGGTCGTTTGGCGACAGGCCGGCTTCGGGGGCCTCAGAGTCACCGCCACCGGGGCCAGCGGCGCCGGCCTTGCCTTTTCCCTTCGGCTCAAATGCCCTCAGCGTGCGCGCAAGTCTCGAGAGGCCGCGGGTACGGGTCCGCAGCTCGGCGGCGAGGTCGCGTGCCGTCGGCTCGCGGCGCACGCGGCGCAGGCGACGTTTTGCCGCCGCCGTGTCGTAGTTGCGCCGAAAGACATCGGCGTACAGGTTTGGATTGGCGGAGGGTGCGAGCGCGCTGTGCACCGCGCTGCAGGTGCACAGGAGGGCGGTGGGCGGCGCGAGGTCGGCCGCGACGAGGAAGGACCCGATGTGGCTTAGGATCTCGGGCGGGAGGAGCGCGAGCCCCGTCGCGGGTGTGGGCGAGCGGAGTGCGCGCGCAGCTGCTGGACCCGGCGTCGTGTCGAGCTCCATGCTGTGCTGTGGTGGGGGGTGCGCTGGCACGGGGGACACAACGACCGCCGTCGACATTTGCGGTGGGGGAGTGGTGCGATGAGTAAGAGGTTCGGCGTCGGTGGCCAGACGAGAGCCTTCCGGCGTCTGTGGGGTCTCCGATGTCGCTTGACTTTCTGTCATCCACTCCGGGTCAGCGGGGTGCATGGGCCGGAAGGTGGCTATTACAAATGACATTAGCAAGGGGATTAGGGCAGGGGCTAATTACTCGAAGGAGTATCCTAATTGTCAAGACAACGCCCTCGCCGCGCCACATGTCGAATGTCCGGAGCGCCGAATTACGCCTACTTGCAAGATTAAAACCGTTTCAATACCTAGCTGGTATCCTCTCTGGCCTCTTTTGGCTAAGATCATGTGTAGTATCTGTTCTTGACATATTGAGCTATGTCACAACCCTACGGGGTTCTAAGCTTAATAAATCTTTCCTCGCCCGAGTCACCTCTATGGCTTGCCACAAGTGATCTCACGATGTCGTTGGCCTTACACTACCGCCTCCTGATGTCAGGGTACTCCCAAATATCTCTTTTGTATTCTTTTGCTATTGCTATTCAGCTTTTGTAATGCCAACCGGGTGTGGCAAAGATGCTACATAAGATGCATGCAACAATTTCCAGTCCATTCACCACTTGCACTTCCGCAAACGCATTCACCTACCAAACCAGAGCGATGCACACACCAATGCTCATGCGGTACCAGTTCTCCAACACCAGACAGAGCCTTGCTAGCATGAAGCATAGCTCACACTGCCCGAGGCTTCTTGCGACAGCAGTCGACCCACGGGTTTATCTGTCAATCGAGGCCACTGATGTCCCACCACGGCATCCACCGTGCCGCACCCCACCCCTCTCTGCACCGCTCATTGTACAATCTACGAGGCAATGCATAGCAGCGCCTATAAGCGACGTGTACCAGATGCCCCTTGCGAGGGTCTAGACGCACATACGCATCCAAAGAAACCTAACAAGGGAGAAAGATTATGGCCAGCATGCAAGTTGGGGAAGTAACAAGATTCGGGTGAGATCGCGCCTGCCAACGCGAGAGATGCGAAAGAGGATATGGGAGGAGAGGGGTAGTAGGGGTGGTGGGGGGTAATGGACACATAGGGTGGGTTTCGTGGGTAAGATGGAAATGGGTCGGAATCGTTCATACATCTCAAACTCTAGCTCGTTCCAACGAATCCGTCTAGCGGTACTCGTTGAACTCGAGAGAGTTGGCCTGGAGCGTCGGTTGCGAGATCATGGCCTTCTGCACAGACCGACGCTGAGGGCGCTGAGACATACGAGGCGAAGTTGGCGACGTGCGAGAGTACATGTCGTCGAAGGGGTTCTGGCTCATGCGAGTAGCGGCCACAGCCGTGCCACCCGCCTGAGTAGTCGCTCCATAGTTCTGGAACCAGGACGTTCCGAACACAGAGTGAACATACGAGGCCTGGGTAGGCGACGTGTCTCCCACACCTGCCTGGTCGGTGTAGAACGACTCGACCTGGCGGTGGCGCATGGCCGGGTAGTTGTCGAGGGGCGAGGCGTAGAACGACGATGGACGGTCGTCAATCTCCGAGGCCGCAATGGACGGGGCACCAGAGTGACGGCGGTCGTCGCTGAAGGGGTTGTCGCCCGAGCGGCCAGAGAACATGGACATGTGCTCGGAGAGGCGCTTGTTAACAGCACGCTCATTTGCACGCTTGACGCGCTTGTAGATCCAGACGACGACGAGAATCCAGAGCAGGCCACCAACACCCACGCAGACACCGATGATGATGTCACGCTTCTTGGAGCTGGCCTTCTTCTGCTCGGCAGAGCTGCCAGCAGGGTTGGACTTGGCGTTAGAGGCGCTGTCAATCGGGTACGTCGAGTCAATCTGGGTAGCGAGCTGTCCAGAGAGACCAGGCTGGTTGTAAAGGGGCGAGGATGGAGTGGCAATGTAGGACTGCAGGGTCGGGTACTGGTCCGAGGGGACGTAACCAATCCACTGCGTGCCAAGAGTCGCGCTGTTACCGTCCCAGCCGACCGGCTCGTAGACCTTGAGACCGTACGTCTTGATAGACGACTGGGTAATGTTCAGGGCGTTCGAGAGCATAACAGGGAACGTGTCGAAGAGCTGGTTCTGGGCGTCGTTGTGGGTGACAACGAAGGTCCACGGGTAGCCGGCTCTGCTCAGGAGAATCGAAACCATCGTGTCGTTCTTAACCGGGTCGTCCGGGTTGCCCGTCGTGTAGTTGGGGTTGTCCTGGACTGGGTTGTTGGGCCTGATGAGCGTAGCAGTGCTGCTTGTGCTGGGAGACGACGCAGGCAGGAGCGGGGCAGTCTGGTTGGGGCTGATGCTGCTGCTAGACGAGGGCTGAGCGGTAGAAGGAGCGACGACAAGAGTGGTCTGCGTAGGAGTGTAGGCATCCGTGTTGACCGACGTGGCGCTCGGCGTGTTGCCTCCGCCGCTGCTGGAAGCACCTCCATCCGATGTCGGCGTCGCCGATTGCTGCGAGGACGCACCAGATCCGGTGGGAGTAGCTGAGCCAGTGGGAGTAGCCGAGCCAGAGCCAGAAACAGGTGGTGCGACCGTGCCGGAAGGCTGCTCAGAAGGTCCCACCGGGGTAGTGGGGCCACCGGAGGCCGAGGCGCTCTCACTTGGGCCAACTGGAGTTGTGGTGGTGGGGACGACAGAGGGAGGAGCAGAGCCCGAAGGCGACTCGGTGGGGCCAACAGGAGTGGTAGGACCAACCGAGCCCGTAGGACCAACCGAGCCCGTAGGACCAACCGAGCCCGAAGGCGTCTCACTGGGCGTTTCGCTGGGACCAACGGGAGTAGTCGTCGTGGGACCAACGGGAGTGGTGGTAGTGGGGCCAGCAGTGCCCGAAGGTGTCTCGCTGGGAGGAACGCTCACAGGGGGGACGCTCGACTCAGGAGGGGCAATAGACGACGACACAACCGGGGTAGTGGGCTCGTTGCTCGGCTCGTTGCTCGGCGCAGGCGTGGTGGTTGGGAGAACGACGGGTGGGGTGGTAGTAGGACCCACTTCTGAAGTCGTGGTAGTAGGACCAGAGGGAACGACCTCAGAGGAAGGCTGCACAACAGGTGGGGTCGAGGTGGGAGCCACCTCCGAAGTGCTAGTAGGGCCACCGGTAGGAGGAGCGGCAGATGGAGTCGTAGTAGGGACACCCTCCGTCGTCGTCGTAGTAGGGGCACCCTCCGTCGTTGTCGTAGTAGTAGGAGGAACATTCGGCGTGGTGGTGATTGAAGGACCCTCCGGCGTGGTGGTGTTTGAAGGACCCTCCGGCGTGGTGGTGATTGAAGGACCCTCCGTTGTCGTGGTCGTAGGAGGGACCTCAACCGTCGTTGTCGTGCTAGGAGGAACAACCACAGTCGTGGTGCTGGAAGCGGGCACCTCGGTCGTCGTGGTGGTAGTAGGGACAACACCGGTGGTGGTAGTCGACGAGGCAGGAGGGACCTCAGTCGTCGTAGTAGTAACCGAGACAGGAGGAACCTCAGTCGTCGTGGTAGTAACCGAGACAGGAGGGACCTCTGTCGTGGTAGTAGTAACAGAGACGGGGGGGACCACAGTAGTAGTAGTCGTGCTGCTGGGTGGCACCTCACTGGTGGTTGTGGTCGTCGAGCTGGGGGGAACCTCGCTAGTGGTGGTAGTGCTGCTGGGGGGAACCTCGCTAGTGGTGGTAGTGCTGCTGGGGGGAACCTCCGTGGTGGTCGTCGTGCTGGCGGGAGGAACGACAGTGGTAGTCGTAGTGCTGCTGGGAGGGACCTCACTCGTCGTCGTAGTAGTCGTGCTGGAGGGGGCCTCGCTCGTCGTCGTCGTCGTGCTGCTGGGAGGAACAACAGTGGTCGTGGACGAAACGGAGGGAGGAACCGCAGTGGTCGACGATGTGGTCGTTGTCGACGAAGGCTCAACGCTCGAGGATTGAGCGTTGGTGGAGGATGAAGGAACTGGCTCGGATGAACGCTCAACCGAAGAGGAAGACGACTCCGAGGAGCTCGATGGCGCGGCCAAGGAGCTGGAGGCCGAGGAGCTTCCCTCCGACGATGACGACGGGGCCGGGGTCACCGAAGAAGACGACGACGAAGACTGCTCCGAAGACGAAGACGAGGCCGGAGCAGAAGACGACGAGGGCTGCTCCGAGGAGGAAGCCGACGACGAAGCCGACGACGAGGCCGACGACGAGGCCGACGACGAGGACTCGGACGAGGTGGAAGCCGACGACGAAGCCGAAGCCGACGACGAGGACGAGGGCTGCTCCGATGAAGAGGAAGCCGAAACCGACGAGGACGACGAGGGCTGCTCCGACGAGGAGGAAGCCGAAGTCGACGATGAAGACGACGATGGCTGCTCCGAGGACGACGAAGCAGACGACGAGGACGACGAGGGTTGCTCCGAGGACGACGAAGCAGACGACGAAGCCGACGAAGAAGCCGACGACGACGAAGACGACGCCGACTCGGAAGCCGACGACGAGGACGACGCTGACGACGACTCAGACGACGACGAGGGCGCCGACGACGACGAAGCAGGGGCCGACGAAGAAGAGCTCGACTCAGATGCAGACGACGAAGCTGACGAGGATCCCGAAGCCGACGAAGATGACGACTCAGACGAGGTCGAGCTGCTGCTAGGAGCAGCAGACGACTCGGAGCTCGACGACGAGGACGACGAAGAACTCGACGAGTTGTCAGTAGTAGGCTCCGAGTGCTCAGACGACGACTGAGTTGACGAGCTAGATGACTGCGGCGAGGGAGCGGCAGTCGACGAGTCAGACGAGGGAGCAGCGCCAGACGACGAGGGTTCGCTCGACGTCGAAGAAGCCTCCGAGGTCGTCGAGGGAACTGTCGAGGTCGTGGGACTGGCGGTAGGCGCATGCGACTGGGTGGTAGGCGCAACGCTAACACCGGCGCTCAAACCAGCCGAGATGCCAGAGGGCGACAGAGAAATGCCACCACTAGCACCAGCGCTGACGCCGGGAAGCTGGACGCCTCCCTCACCACCGGCACCGTCAGGTCCTACACCAACACTGCCTCCAATCTGAGCGCCACCGGGGGCAGAGGTTGAGGGCTGAACAGGCAGGGTCTCGGAGCGCGAGTCGAGCGAAGTCTCGTGAGTAGTCGTCGACGTGGTGTGCTCCTCAGACGTGGTAGTCGCCTCGTGAGACGAAGATGTGGTGGGAGGGGCCTCATTGGAAGTCGAGGAAGATGACTCGGCAGCCTGAGTGGGAGCCTGAGTAGGAGAGTGCGAGGAAGATGCAGGGGGCTCGGGTGAGGGCTCCTGCTGCTGAGTCGTTGTGGACTCGGGGGAAGGGGAGGGTTTCTCCGTGGTTGTAGTGGTGTGTGAGGAAGATTGCTGCTGCTCGTTGGCCGCCGGCTCTTGGGACTGCCCTTGAGCAGGTGGAGGGTTGTTGACCTCCACAAGCGACGGTTCTCCAGTGCCACCGACAACATTTCCTGCACAACGGTTAGTAGTGTCCCAAATTCGAGGTGTGTTGCTGCGGCTGCACGGATCGCGTTCCGAACGGCGCAGAACGAGAGTGCACATACCTTGTCTGGGTGCGACAGGCTGGCGGACCTTGCGCAAACGACCCTTCTGGAGCGAACGCGGAGTGGCTGGGTGAGCATCAACGCTTGCCAACTGAGCGATGATGACGAGGAGGACGAGGAGGGCGGCAAGCATGCGGCTGTTGCCGCCCCTCGCTAGGCGGCCGTTGCCGTAACGCATGTTGCGGTCCAGTCTAGAGTTTTGGTGGTTCACGGGAGCTATTGTTACGCGTGTTGGCTGTGCGTGAAGAGTGGATGTGTGATGGGATCTAACAAGACTGTGATCGCAGCAGCAGCAACATCAACGAGCGTCCAAGATGTGGTGGTTGACCCTCTTAGATGATGGCGCTTGCAAAGTGAGATGCAAGAGCAAGTCGAAAGGGCCAAACAGAGAGCGAGTGTTGGTGGTGTTTTTGAGAACGCAGGTAGTCCGTGTCAAAGCAACAGGATTATCGGATGGAGAATGTCGTCGAACTGCGCGTGAATAGGGAGAGTGCTCAAACGAGGATCCGAGGGGTGAAGGCGATGGCAGGCGTCAAGGAAGGAACCGGCGAAAACAAACGTGAAAGGTCGACGGACGAAGGGGGATCGAGCGGCGAGGGAAGGGGGAGTTGGGGGGGTGAGGTCGAGCTGCGATGGGCGAGTGTCGACAGAGGGCGAAGGGTTGTTGAACGAGCGTGAGGTGCTGACTAGCAGTGCACAAAAGTCGATTCGAGGTGTGGGGTACGTCGAGAAGAGAGGGGGGAGGGAGGAAGGTGGTAGTGCTCGAAAGGGGAGGGAGATGGAGGAGGAGGAGGAGAGAGAGAGGACGACGACGACCAAGGCGAGTTTGGCAACGACCAACAGACTGATGGTTGTGTGTGTCTGTGTGGTGTGTGCGTGCAGTGGGCGCTGATGGCCTTCCGGGCTCCTGGCCTCGTCGTCGGTGCGTGGGTGGGTGGTGTGTGGTTTGGGGGTCCTGGCGTGTCCTTAGTGATGGTGGGTAGGTGGGTTAGCCCGAGGGGGGGAAGGAAGGGGAGGGGAGGGAAGGGAGGAAGGGGAGAGGGAGAGAGGGGGGGGGGCGTCCGGAGGGGGCGGCGGCGGCGGCGGCGGCACGCGGGCGGGGCGGGCGGGGCTTGACGAGCAAAGTGACTGTGAGGTGTGCAGTGTGTGGTGTGGTTTGTGTGTGTGTGTGGGTGTAGTGTCGTTGGTGGGGGGCCGTAGGTTGTGCACGTCGAGTACTGCCCGCCGTTGCTGACCCAAACTTGGCCTCCAGGGCACAAGCGAATGAAGGAAAGGGGCGTTTTGCAAGGCCCAAGCGGCAGCCACGACTAGTACAAGCAAAGGCAGACGCGCGGCAGGAAGGCGGGGGGCGGGCGGCAGTGGGCGGGGCGGGGCGGGTCGACGGCAACACAGGAGAAAAAATAGGAGTCCACAGGGACAAGTGTTGCGGATGATCGGTACGATGCTGCGTGCGTCCCGTGCGACTGACTGGGCACAGTGGCAGCAGCAGCAGCAGTGCTCATGCACGTCGTCGCGGTCGTCGTCAACTCCAACCGACGACGCACAGTGACCAGAGCAGCAAGGGAAGGCGAGCAAAGGGCGAGCACACTCTCAAACCAGGGATCGCGAGAATCTGAGGTGGTCGGTCGGTGGCCAGTGCGCGCGGCGGCGGCAGCTGAGCTGCGGGTGGTGGTGGGCGGCGACGAAAAGGGTAGCAAGGCATCAGAGCAGAGGAAAACAGCAAGGACGGTCTCGTCTGTCCGGCACGGCACCAGGCACCGGGTTGTGAGGGCACGAGGGTGTTGAGCCGGGTGTGCGGCACACGGCCAGCGTCCTCTCTGCCTGTAGGTTGTAATTAAGCTTGCCCGTCGTGTTGGCCTCGCCAGCAGAGCCATCCCATACAAGACGACGACGACTACGACGCACCATTTTGTCGAGAACGCAGCCGGCGGGGAGGCTAAAAGTGAGGGAAGGCAGGGGGCATGCTGGCTGGTGCTGGACCCTAGAGTTTGGAATTGACCCTGACTTCCCGCTTCAAGACAAGACTAAGGCAGCAGACCAGCAGCAGCACGGCAGCGCCGCCCAAAGTGATGGGTGGCTCGTGCGTGCATGTGTCTTTCCCTGTGCCGACTCTGGCTGCTGGTGGTGACTTTTCCCTGACTTGTACGTTAGCGTGACAGTCTGCGTAAGTGTGCGCCAGGTCAGTCGCGTCGTCGTCGTCGTCGCCGCCGCCGTCGCCGTCGTCTAGCCACAAAGTCACTGTGCATCATCTCTCGGCGGCCCGCGCTTCATCTCACCCCTTGGCGCAGGTCGCAACCGCGCCCACCGCCCCCGCCCGAGTGGAATCACGACCCGCCGGAAAGGACGTATTACGCTCCGCCGAGTTTCGAGGCTGCCACCCTGTCGCCCTGTCGGATGGGTCGCGTCGCGCGCGTCACGTTGTCGCGGCCACACTCGTGTTGCCTTTTCCCCTGGCTGCCTTCCCCCCCCCCTACATGCACCTGCGATTGCAATCCTCATGACGCGTGTGCTCGCTCGCGCGCGCGCGCGCGTGCCCATGATCACCGCGATGTGCAGGGGTAAAAAGATGCGAGCCTTATTTACCTACAAAGAGTTCTGGTCGCTGCGTTGCGGAGTGTGGTGGAGCATGGTCGTCGTCTCGAGGCAAAGGTCGCGAATAACGACCACCCCACCCCGGCTTGCCCACCACGCTCACAGCCGCCGGAATGCCACAAGTCGCAACCTAATTACCCAAGGGTTGCACCCCCTCCCTTGTTAATTGTCACTCAACCGCGCACAGCTGGGACGTAATAGGCCGTTGTAAGCCCCCGCTTGCACACCGCGTTTAGGACCGTTCCGTTAGGACACTCGAAAAAAAATACTCTTGACCTATCGACCAAGGCCTGGGCCACACCACTGTTTACTCGTTTTGGGAAGCGTGTCGCACCCGCGGGGCGGGGTCTGCACGCGTCGTCCAAAGGTACGGCCACTGTTCGTCATCCTGAACTCATTCCTGGCCCAGCTGCGAGTTCTGGTCCGCCAGAAAAGAAAATAAACATGTGTGTACATGGCCATCGCCGTGCAACTGTGCAGCCCGAATGCCACTTTCATTATAGCGTCGAGTGTATAGGGGCGGGTGGTGCTTGCTGCCGAAGAGCGAGCGCAGCCAGCGCAGCCAGCGCAGCGAGTGCGGAATTGGTATGCCCGCGACACAATGCGAGCCAGAAGTGCACCTGGCCCATCGAGCAAGGTTTGCCCGCTATCAGTGACGGTGGCGCCGTCTGGCGCGTAGTCTGGCCGGGTAACGTTGTCCATCCGCCCTCCCTCAGTGGCGCATACCTTTGCGTGTTCTTCGCGCGTTTCCAATGCCAAGGAAGCGCCTAGGCGGGTATTGGGGCCGTGTGCGGGCCGTTAGGCCCACGCCACACCCCAGTCACGGCGGCTTCGGCCACCACCACCACTACCACCACCACTGGCGCATGTCTTTGTTTTCCCAAGCGCGCCGTGCCGTGGCTTATGCTGAGGCCGCGGCGCAGGTGTGGCGTAATGGGGTCTCTTTTGTGCGGGATCGACATCAAGAGGGGAGAGGGGGATGCGGACGGAGCTGCCAGTCCCTCGCTGCCGTCATTGCCACTTTGCCGGCTGCACCACCCTGGTCCTCTTGGGTACCCTCGCCCACCCACCCACAACCGAGGTGGTGCCAAAAAAATGGGGACGACGGATGGTGGATGCAGAACACCCAGCACCCAGATCGCGCTGTCACGATCCGAGCCAAACCAAACATGCCGGCCCGTCGTCGAGACGGCACGGCACAGGAACCAGACTGGAACTGGGATTGGTGTCCATCACGTCCATCACGAGAGGCCGGAAATACCTTGACGACTGGCACCCCGGTTTCGCTAGGCACTATTTGTGGTGGCCAGGCAACCTGCCTGCCTGCCTGCTTGCCTGCCTGCCTGCCTGCTTGCCTGCCTACCTGCCTGCCTGCCACTGGTCGCCTCGTCCGGCCACTAGGAACGTCGCGCCTTCTACGTGCCAGCTGGCCAGGCTGCATACTACAAACGTTGCACGGGAGCATGTTTGCTGCTCGTGTGTGTGGCAAAAAGACCAGCTGACCATTTGTGGCTCCATCGGCATCAGCCCGTGTCACCATGTCAACGGTGCTACCTTCCCGAGGATTGCGCATGTTCCTTGTTGGCGTGGGATCTGCGCTGTTCACTACTGGTGTCGTGCTAGGTGGGCGGAGGGCGATGGTTCCCAACGATGGAGCCGGTTCCCATGTTCATGGCAGTGTGGCTGGATTTGACCCACTCGTCACCATGACCAAGCTGGTGACTACCTCCCGTGCATGGAGCAACCATGCAACCACCATCCCGTGCATCGGCGTCGCCATCGCTGGTTGCTTTGCGGGAGCGTGATCGCGGCAAGGCAAGTGCATCTCATCTGCCGTGCCATAGCCGTGTGGCACCACAGCAGCCTTGGGTGCTTGGCACGGTGCGGTCGGCCCTCTGGCGTGCAGTAGCTTGTGCGGTGCAGCACGCGATCTGCCCGAAGAGCGGGCTAGTTGATCCGAGTGGGCTTGTTGACCGAGATGTCGGCAGCGGAGGTAGGCTGCCATCGAGCGGACGAGGTGGGCGAGATACTCACCGAGGGGAGAGAGTGCGATCAGCCGGTCTGGTGCCACTTCCGCCTGCGCACAGAGGCCCGTGCTCGGCGAGAGCGACATGTATTCGCCACACAGGACACCGTACTGGCGAGAAGGAGAAGACAATTCACGCCGGTGGGTGCGAGCCGCGCGCCAGTGCCACCAGCAAACCGTGACTACCTCACAGCACACCGCCACGAGCACGAGGAGCGAGCGGTGCGACTGCTTAACCATGCACCACGCCTCCACGGCACCCATCCACCGCCCAGTCCCCATAATCAGATTTCCCTCGGTCCGCAGCACGCTCCCCCTGCTCTGTAATGCATCCATTAACACCAGACGATGCCAGAAAGCAGCTGAATACACAGTGGCACGTCTGACTAAGTGCGGGTGCACGGATCGTTCTCCTGCTTACCTAAGCGGACACAATCTCTCAATGACGACATTCCTCACCTTGGCAGCTAAAGAACAACCCAGATGGCAAACATTCTCTGCATCTCTCAACTCTTCTCTCACTCACAACTCGAAGCAACATGGCTCCCTCTCACAACATCGTCGAGATCGGCTCGACAGCCGGTGAGCAGACTGACTCATGACCTCAACTGACCCGCAGCGCTCGACCAGATCATCAAGAACCTCGCAAAAGACCAGCTCCTCGTCCTTGGTAAGCTGGGGGTTGTCGTCCAGTTGAACTGAAGCTAACGCCACCAGACTTCCACGCTGTGTGGTGCGGCCCGTGCCATGCCATCGCACCCGTGTTCCAGCAGCTTGCGGACAAGTTCCCCCACGTCAAGTTTGCCGTGAGTGCAGCTGTCGATTCTCTTGAGGGAAGAAGCTGACCGTCCAGAAAATCGATGTCGACGCTCAGCAGGAGCTCGCGCAGCGGTACCGCATCAGCGCGATGCCCACGTTCAAGTTCATCAAGAACGGCACCCCTGTGGACGAGGTACGTGTGGAGAAGAGGACACGGACACAGACACGGACACTGACGCCCTCAGCTCCGCGGCGCTTCTCCTCCCCAGCTGCAGGCCAAGGTCGCCCAGCACGCTGGCTCGCCCCCTGCCCCCAAGCCCAAGCCCGCGCCTGTGGTTCCCACTGGACCTGTCGAGGTCTCGCTGCACCACCTCGTGAAGGCGGACGGCCTCAAGGGCCTGGGTGAGGCGGCTGACCACCCCCTGTCGTCGATTATCGGCCCCAACTCGGGCCCTAAGGGCAACAGCTACGTTGAGTCGGCCACTGACCCCAAGCTGCTTCTCGTGATCCCAGTAAGTGTCAAAACGCGAAGATGTACCCATCTGACCCCACAGTTCTCCAAGCCCGTGCAGCAGATCAACGCCGTCACCTTCTTCGCCGTCGTCGCCGACTACCAGGCACCCAAGACGGTCAAGCTGTTCGCCAACCCTTCCGCCAGCCTGGACCTCGCGTCAGCCGACTCGACCCCCGCGACACACGAGCTCAGCTTGTCGTCCGCCGATATCCGTGGCAACCGCATCGAGCTGCCGTCGGCCAAGTTCAAGAACGTCTCGACTGTCGCCGTGTACATCCAGGACAACCAGGAGGGCGAGGAGACGACGCGCCTCGACTCTGTCGAGTTCTTTGGCATTGAGAACTGAGGCAGCGGTTGAGGCAACGGGCGCTAGCGCAGTGACGACGTATTCTGGAAGGACTTTTGGGGCGAGGCGAAGGGCGGCCATCTCCGGTGTCCTTATTCGGATTTGCCGATCCCCCCGCACGTGGCCAGCCATCAGGTAAGGCCTGAAGGCCAAAACAAGACGACAGCCACTCGGCGTGCCAAACACATAATGCTTGGCGAAGCGCGTGTGTGTTGTCGGTGCAATGTATGATATGTAGAAGTGCATGCGACGAGTAGTGGTGCTTACGAATACTTGTTGGGGATACTGGGCGCCGAAAGTTGGAATAGCAAAGGGTTGTAATGTTGTCTTGTCCAATGGACGGCTGCGTGTATGACGACATGCTACATTGGAATCTAATCATTACTCACGGTGGCAACTCGTCCGTGATTCCAAACCTGGACACATTGTCGTCGCCGCTTTACGGCCCACTCAACAAGCAAGCCATCAGCCACCTCGAGGGCAGGTGCGACTGTTGCATCTGCTCTTATCTGATCTTCTACTACTGCTCTACACTCGCTCAACCTCGGCGGCGGCACCCACCACCACCAGCAACTCGCCCGGCGTCGTCGCATACCAGCCACCCACGTTGTTGACGCCGCCGCAGGCGCACTCGTCACCCACCGCCAGTCAGCCATCTCCACCAACCACCAACAACAGCCCACTCCCTCAACCCCCTCCCCTCCAGGACACCACTTCAACAGATGGTGTTCAAGTTCCAGTCGTACGGCGCCGTCGTCGTCCCGCCGATCGACGCGCGCCTGTTCGTCGCGGACGACAACGACTCGGGCATCGTCCACTACGACTCGAGCATTGCGTCCGACACCGAGTCGGAGGAGGAGCGCGAGCTCACCGCCGTCGAGCGAGTAGAGTACGAGCGCGGCCTGCTCACCTGGGACCGGGCGAAGGACTGGCGCTTCTGGGTCCGGTGGGAGTGGTTCGGGTGGTATGTCCTGCTCGGCGTCATCGTGCTCGGCGTGGCCCTCGTCGCCGTCTTCCACCAGGATGTGAGTGTGCTCGCGTGCGCGTGCGCTTACTAGCTCCAGATTGTCCGTACCCTCCTCCCCTTTGCACGGCGCCTCAGAGCGCTCAAGGCTGGTTGGCTCATACCCCTTGCCCTCATCGTGCTGCTCTCCTTCCCACCATTGTTCGGTAATGGTGCGTAGCACATCTGGCGAAGCTGACGACGCCCAGACATTGTACTTATCCTCTGCGGCGTGGTCTGGGGCGTCAAGGGCGGCTTCGCCATCGGCGCAGCCGGCACGATCATCGGCGAACTGGGCGCCTTCACGTGGGTGTTGTGGGGAGCTCCAGAAGCTGACGCCGGCAGCATGTTCCGCACATGTCTCCGCACCCGTGCACGCCGCTTCGCTCGCAAGAGTCTCAACTATGCGTGTCTAGCACGCGTAGTGGACGAGGGTGGCATATTCGTCGCTTGGGTAGTGCGCATGAGCGTCATCCCCACGCACATGTCGACGGTGGGTGGCCGTAGCCCGAACTAGACTGACGATCAGGCCATCTTTGCCGTTTGTGGACTAGACGTGTGTACCGTGTCGTAGCTTCGCTGACCCCCAGACGTGGCAGTTCTTTGTGGCGCTGGTGCTGTCTCTTCCAAAGCAGGTCAGTTGCTCCTCAGACCTTTCCTTGAGATCCCAGCTGACACCTGCAGTTCATCGCCGTCTATGGTGAGCACGTTTGCTACCGAGTGGCATAGTGGCGTATGTACTGACACAGCCGCGCGCCTCTCCTAGTTGGATGTAAGTCGCCTCCCTGCGACAACGCTGACCCCAGACGTTGTCATGAACAAGAACTCGCGACCAGAGTCCAAGATCATCTCGGACGTCGTGTAAGCTGCCTCCCCCGTCATCTCGGGTGGCCCAGCTGACCATGCCCCAGCCTCGTGCTCACCATCTGCGTGGCGCTCTTCGCCGTGTGGTTCGTCCACCGCCAGATGCTGCGCGTGCGCAAGCGCGTCTTCCTTGAAATCCGGGAAGACCTCCGGCGCAAGGGCTTCCGCGAGCCGCCGCCGCCTGACGAGAGCAGCTTCAGTACCCCCGCTTAAGGTTCACCACTGCATGGTCACCATCATCTTGTGTACTAGATACACTCTGTATGTAACAGTTACAGCTCTTGGGCAGGCGGGGCGGTTGTGGGTGTCGGTATCGGGGCTGTGATATCGCTGCGGGCAACCAGTGTGTGGCGGGGCACTGCTGGCTGCGTTGGCGGACAGCCGTGGGCGGCAGCCTCGTCGGGTCCGGCGTCGCTGGCGTGTCCATTCCATAGATTCGGTGGCGCCTAGGTCCCTGCGGTGGTGGTTCACGCTTGCAGGCACAGAGGCTGAGACGCACGCGCTGCGGTGGCCTGCGTGCGGCCTCGCGCAGGGCCGGGGCATGCACGGCGCCGGGGAGATGTGATGTGGCGGAGAGGAGTAGCCGCCTCGTATGAGGCGCACCCACCGCCAGCCAAACGCTTCGCTCTTCTCTATACCAATCCCACTCTCCCTGTACTGCCGATAGTGACTGTTTAGATGCGTAATGGACAGGAGAGGGGACACTGCGGTCTTGTGCTGGCGAAGAAACGCCACATACGAACACATAAATATCGACCGTGCCACTGACAAGGATGTGCACGAGGGCACTGCCACCACTCCCAGCTAGGTGACTCTGCCGCGTTGAGTCGCGACATTCTACACCTCCTTCTTCGATTTAAGCCCGACAAAGGGGGGTATGAACACTCATGGCTCACTGGTCGTGACTGGTGACCGAGGCAGCTGCCACTGGTTCCAGTCGGAGACTCTTCGAACACACCCAACCAACCGCCACGCACACCAGGCTCTAACCTATACATATGCAATCTAGTCTAGTCCCCAGCCCCGCGCTACTCCCCACGCGCATTACGCACAAAGTCGCGCCGCACGTCGTCCGCGACGCCGAGCTTGCGCCCACGGGTAACATGACTCAGATGCCCCGTCTCGGCATAGCTCTCCACGACGCCGGTCCACCCGCCCACGCCGCCAGACGCGGCGGGGTCATGCCGGACGCGCACGCGTGTGATGCACGTGTTGTAGCACGTCGCGCCCATGTCCACCCCCGGCGCGGGGGGGAAGGCAAACTCGCGGACGAGGACGTGTGCCAGCGCGGAGAGGTACGCGCCGTGGCTGACGACGAGGACGGCGCGGTCGGGGATCGGCGTCGACGCGGCACTCGACGACGGGGTGGAGCCGTGTTCTCCCGGGGCATGGGACGCAAGGAACTCTTTAAACCATGCTGCGACGCGCGCGCGGAAGCTGCGGTGGGTTAGTGGGGGCGACGGCGAGCTGTGCAACCGGCCGGTGACGCCGGCCGACTCACTCGGCACTAGCCTCCGTGTCCGACGGCACGCCGTGACCGCGCACCCAGCGCGTGCCCTCCAGGCTGCCGAGCGAGCGCTCCATCAGCCCCGGGTGCGTCTGGAGTTCCAGGTTGGGGTGTTTGGCGAGGACGATCTCTGCGGTCTGGCGAGTCAGTGGCGGAAGTCGAGCGAGCACGAGGAGCTGGCTTTCGCCTGGCCGGGCGCCGTACGCCGCACCGCGCCGTCCAACCCACCTCCTTTGCCCTCGACAAAATCGACGAATGCGCCTCGACGAACGGCACATGCGCCACGGCCTCAGCGAGCACACGCGCCTCTGTCCGCCCGGCGTCGTTGAGCGGCACGTCCATGTGGCCTTGGATGATGCCCTCGGCGTTGCTGCGGTGTCAGCTGAAGTGTGCGGTACAGCGCCCAGCTCACTAGTCGGTCTGGCCGTGGCGCACAAAGTATATCAACATGGTGGGGGCGTGTATGGGAGGGTGTAGAGTCTCGAAGTGGTCAACCACGGTGCCGACTCGATGTGGATCTACAAAGTGGAGGTCGGACCCGCGCCACTGACGGCGGAGGTGGGATTAATAATGTTAAAGTGGCACAAGATAATGCCAAAAGAGTGACCTTGGGCTCTGGTGGCAGTCGTCGCCCGTGGTCGCCCATCGTGCCAGCTCGCGTCGCGCCAGCCAGAGTGCCTCCGCGCCGTGTCATTTGCCCTGACTTGGTCGTCACTCACCAACGTGCTCGTAGGCGACACTTTGGCGGAAATCTCGAAATCGCACCCAAATCGCACCTCGACTCCACCCACACCACCACCAACAACACACCGCAAAAATGTCGTCCGTCACTCCCATCGTCGTGTCCATCGGCAACCCCCTCGTGCGTGCTGTCGCTGCCCCCGCCCCCCCTCAGCCCGCTAACCCCCGCCCAGCTCGACATCACCGTCCCCGTCGCCGACGGCCCCAAGTACCTCGAGAAGTACGGCCTCAAGGCCAACGACGCCATCCTCGCCGAGGACAAGCACCTCCCCATCTACCAGGAGATTGTCAAGAACCCCGGCGTCACGTACGTCGCTGGCGGCGCTGCCCAGAACGCCGCCCGCGGTGCTTCGGTAAGTGATGTGAGGCAGGGCAGTGTCGGAGCACCCAGGGTGCCCCGGGGGCTCGTGCTGCATGCTGGGGAAGCACAACAGGATCACGCCGTGCTCTCTGTGTAATGCCGCAACTGGCGAAGTACACATCGCTGCATGTGTAGGCCTGCATGGGCTTCGTTTTCGCCCAGGGCTACCACGTTCCCGACTGCTCCGCTGCCACTCGGCTCGCTCCGCTCGCCCGCTGACGGTGTCCCCAGTACCTCCTCCCCGCCGGCTCGGTCGCCTACATTGGCTCGGTCGGCGACGATGACCTCGCCAAGACCCTCACCGACGTCAACACCAAGGAGGGTGTCGTCTCCAAGTACCAGGTCCAGGCTGCCCCCGCGCAGACTGGTGCTTGCGCCGTCATCCTCTCCAACCACGACCGCTCGCTCGTGACCACCCTCCGTGCCGCCGAGCAGTTCACCAAGGACCACCTCGCCAAGCCCGAGGTCGCTGCCACCCTCGCTGGCGCCAAGCTCATCTACATTGAGGGCTACTTCCTCACCCACGGCATCGAGTCGGCCCTGGAGGTCGCCAAGCACGCCTCGGCCACCGGCCGCACCGTCGTCCTCAACCTCTCGGCCCCCTTCATCCCCCAGTTCTTCAAGGTCCAGCTCGAGGACCTCCTCCCCCACGTCGACATCCTCATCGGCAACGAGTCCGAGGCTGCCGCCTACGCCGAGGCTGCCGGCCTTGGCGACGCCTCGCTCGAGCAGATCGCCACCACCCTCGCCGGCTTCTCCAAGTCGAACGCCTCGCGCCCCCGTCTCGTCGTTGTCACCCAGGGTGCCGACTCGACCCTCGTCGCCTCGTCGTCGCCCTCGGCCTCGCCCGCCAACCTCTCGCCCACCGACGCCAACCCCAAGACGTACCCCGTCCCCAAGCTCGCCGCCGACAAGATCATCGACACCAACGGTGCCGGTGACATGTTCGCTGGTGGTCTCCTCGGCGCCCTTGCCCTCGGCAAGTCGCTCGACGTTGCCATCGAGACCGGCCACAAGCTCGGCCAGATCTGCGTCGGCCAGAACGGTGCCACCCTCGAGTTCCCCAAGGTCCAGATCTTCTAAGCAGGTCATAGCTGTCTAGGTCTCAGGTTCCCCAGGTCCCTCGCTGGCCTCAACGGCCGCACACCAACCCCAAATACCCTCACCCACATACCCCCCAAACCAAAGCCTGAAAGGCCTGTAACCTATTCCCCCATAGACCAGAGGGATGCATCATTTCAACAGTGCCAAGGGCGGTGGGCTCACTAGAGGTGCCTGCCACACATAGACTCGTGCCAAGAATTAAACAGCACTATTCGGCAACACGAGCCCTCCCTCGCACACGCCCTGCAACATGCTGCACAAAACTATGAGATGCATGTCTATTGTATCATCGATCTGAAGTAGAATAACGGTACTGGTACAGCAAGCAGATGCGGGTTCTACAGCCACGGCCCATCGCCCTATTCACACGATTATTGCTATGGGTGGTGCTGGGGATGAAGGTGAGGAGATGTAGGCGTGTGATCTGACAGTCCTTCACTCGGCGCTCTCGAGTTGCGCGTGTTGACCGTGCTTGATCGGTTGCGGCCGGATCTCAAGATCGAGCCGGCACGCTCACGAATGACACGGGCGAAGGGGTTGTTGGAAGGCGAGCCGGGTGCCGTCGCCTCACGATCGGCAGCCTCCTTGGCGCGGTTCTGCATGCCTAACCGGCGAAGCGTGTATTTGCGGCGGTGGGCCGACGCCTCGGAGAGGCGCGACTGCATGCGGTGAACCGCGACACCGCCCTCCTCCATCGTAAAGTCGAAACCGCGCGACGCTTCACGCGTAAGACCCGTCGACATGTCATGGGCCGAGCCTCGGGCTTGGCGGTTGCTACCGTACCTATTGCTCTGCATGCTTGGACGGCGGGCGCTCTCAAAGCTGTTGCGCGAGTCATAGCTGGGACGGCCGTTGTCAAAGCTGGGACGCATAGCAGTAGGACGGTCGCCGCCAGGGGACGAGAAGTTTTGCAGAGCGATGTTGTTCTTGTCATTCTTGTCGACCTGGACAGGGGTCGTAGGACGGCTGCTGTTGCCAACAATGAAGGGGCTCTCCTCTCCGCGGTCAACATTGAGCTTGCCACCAAGCATGGGGTCGGTGAAGGGGTTGGCTTCGGGGTGGTACTTGCGGACGAGGCGCATGATATCAATGTCGTTGGGGAAGATGTTCTGCTTGGCGTACTTGATAAGGTAGCGGGGCATGAGCGAGAAGACGATGACGAAGGGCCATCCAAACCAGAACGCGGCGGAGCGGAAAAGGAAGACGTCGTTACCGTAGACACCAGTGTAGAACGAGCTGGGCGGGATGACCGAGTAGATGGCGGTGAAGAGCCAAATGAGAACGGGGCCGATCCAGACACCAAACACAACCCACCACGACCAGGCGTCAATGTTGAGACCCGAGAACAGGTTTGCAATCATGACGGCACCGACGGCCATGGTAGTCGACATTTCGTACTGGACAACGTCGTAGCCGTCACCGCGAGTGGTGGTAGCCTCGTAGGCGTAGCAGAGGATGAAGTAGACAACGGCTGTCTGGTAGACACCCTCAAACATGTAGTAGAGGAAGCGAGGCCAGTTGTAGTACTTGCCGCTGCGGCTGTAACGGTAGAGCTCGGGCAGGGCCATGAGAATGTCGTCGTCGATGTTGCGCTCGAAGACACCAATGCCGATGACGGGAGCGATCGTCCAGAAGACGTTCCAGAAGAGGAGGTAGACGTAGGCGTAGACGTACGTGGTCGACCAACCACAGTAGATCATGTACCAGAAGAGAACGCCCATACCGACAATGTTCTTGTAGAAGAAGTTGCAGATCATCGAAGCGTTTCGGAAGTACGACCAGTGGCCGTGGACGAGCAAGAGGCGCTTGAGGAAGCGGAACTGGGCAATCGCAAAGTCGGACGAGTTGACGGCCTGGAGACCCTCCTCACCCGAGATGCCGACACCGACGTGCGCAGTCTGGATCATGCTCACGTCGTTGGCACCGTCACCGATGGCAAGGGTCATGACACCGAGGTTGTCCTTGATGAGGCTGACAATCTGGGCCTTCTGAAGGGGCGAGACACGGCAACAGATGACAGTGTTGCACTTGACAGCAAGCGCAAGCAGGAGGTCGGCTATGTCCTCGTCGTCAAAGCACTGGGCGAGAGCGCTGCCGTCAATGACGAGCGAGAAGCCTCCGGGGCGGTGTCCATTGTCTTCACCAACAAGCGACGCGGCGCCAGTGTTGACACGCTGGAGCTGAGTCGACTGACGAGTGAAGGTCTGGCCGAGGGAATGGGTGGGCTGGCGAGTGAGTGAGTCGTCACCAAAGAAGCCCTCGAGGGCACCACGGAGCTGGTCGTAAATTGTGTGATTGCCGTCGCGAACAATGATCAAGTTTGAGTCGGCAGTGAGGAGGTTGGTGGTGTAACCAATGGCAACGGCAGTCTCGAGCTTGTCACCAGTGGCGACCCAGACCTTGATACCGGCGCGCTTGAGGTCGGCAATGGTCTCGGGGACACCGTCCTGGAGCTTGTCCTCGATAGCGGTGGAGCCGAGAAGAGTGAGGTCCTTCTCGAGACGGGCGGAGACCTCGTCGATCTTGTTCTCACGGTCGTGAAGGGAAACCTCGGCCTCGTGGTAGTCCTGCGCAAACTCCTCGTACTCTGCGTTGTCGAGAACACGGTAAGCGAGACAAAGAGTACGGAGACCCTCGTTGGCAAACGTCTGGAGGTCCTTGTCGGTCTGAGCGCGGATCTTGTCCTGGCCGACCTCCTTGCTGAGACGCTCAAAGATGACATTGTCGGCACCCTTGGTGAGAAGGAAGATTCTGCCGTGCTCGTCGAGCTTCTTAACAACGACCGACATGCGCTTACGAGCAGAGTTGAACTCGAGAACGTTGAGCAGCTCGTACTCGTCGGGCTCGTCAGAGAAGGGAGTCTTGAGCTTGAGAAGGTTCTTGTCGCGACCGAGGAAGACGAAGCCGACGTCGGCGGCGGCCTGAACAAGAGCGGTCTCGTCGGGCGACTGCGACTTGTATTCGATGGTACCATCCTCGTTCTCACCAGTCAGAGCCGTGTGGCACAGGCCGAGGACGGCGAAGAAACCGTGCAGGAGACGCGACTGCTCAGAGTCGTGGTCGGCGAGGTCGTGGTCAAGTTCAGAGTCGTGGAACGGAGGGATTTCGCGCTCGGCGTCGGCCTTCTTCTTGAGCTCGTCGTCACCCGAGTTGTCCGATCCGCTGACAGTCTTCTTGAGCTCGTAGAGGCGCTTGGGGTCCATGGAGGGCCTGGGAGGGGGTGCCTCGCCGTAGTAGATCTTGCCACCGACCGAGCACTGACGGAAAATCATGACGTTCTGCGTCAAGGTTCCAGTCTTGTCGGAGAAGATGTACTCGATCTGACCGAGGTCGTCGGACAAGTTCCAGGTGCGTGCGAGGGTGCGGTACTTTGTGCCGTTCTTGAAGTAGCGGATGTCGTGGTCCCAGAAGATGAAGAGGGCCTGGATGGTACGCACAAACTCGATAGAGATGTAGAGCGAAATGGGGATGATGTTCTGGAACGTGATGAGGGCGTTGAAGAAGGTGATCAGACCGTTGATATCCGGGTTGTCACCCGGCCTGTAGTAGATCGCCCAGTAGGCTTCCTGCGTGTCCCAGCGCTTCTCGTTGAAGTGGTCAATGATGGCACAGACCATAGCAATGACGCCGAGGATGGCGAGGTTGAAGAGGACCTGGGGGTTCATCTGACGCTCGACTTTTGAGCGCTTGCTGGGAGCGAGGCCCGAGTTCTGGACAATCTTCGAGTCGGTACCAGTGTAGGCGACGAAACCAACGACCCAAGCCGTGTTGCGGAGAACACAGCCACGAAGAAGAGTGGTGTCGAGGGTGATGGGGTGGATCTCGTGCTCCTGGCCGACTTCAGACTGGAGGGTGACGCTGCCGTTCAAGCGGTACATGTTGACCTCTGGGGCGTCGAGCTCGACACGCATCTTGGCGTTGGCGCAGGCGCTTGCCGAGTCGAGGAATGAGAGGCCGGTAACACCATGCCTCGACTTGAGGTTGGTCTCGCCGTCGAGGTTCTTGGTCTCAATGTAACAAATATCCTCCTCTTCGGATGTTGCACAGATGATGATATCTAAGGCATTGCGTCAGGGGTGTGTCACGAAAGCGAAGCACAGACACCGCCCGAGCAATGTTTCGAGACGCCGCCACCGCGGGGAGGCGCGGCGCATCATCCACTGCCGCCTGGCCTAGCGCACGGAGCTTTCCCCTACGCTGGTGCCGCCCAGCGCACAAACAACAACAAACGATCGCGTACTCACCCGCTGGAATCTGCTCGTGGTCGTAAATCTTGACAAAGTCGCCAACCTTGACGTCTTCCCAGATGGTGCGGTGCCAGCCGAGTTCGTTTGGAGAGTCGGCGGCCTCGTCGTCCTCGTCCCAGTTGGAGACCTGGGAGCGGAGACGCTGCAGGTTCTCAGGGCGTCTGGTTTCCGAAGTGGATGCGTCGTCCTTGCCGTCCTCGTCCTTGGCTTTGTTCTTTTTGCTGCGTCGTCCAGGCATCGGAATGCCCTTGACAAACGTCTTCTCCTTGGAGCCGGCGGGGTTGACATTCTCGTAGCCTTCGCCGCCAAGAACGTGGACAATCGAGTGGTTGATATGGTGGTCTGCCTGGTGCCTCTTAAAGTCCTCGTAGCCGTCCTTGATGGCAGTGATACCGAGAACGACGATGAGGGGGAGGATGACGAGACCGGGCGAGATTGTTGCAAACTTGGGGAAGAACTGGAGAATGTTGATTGCGAGGAAGAAGATGTTTGCGACGCGTCGAAACTGCTCCAACAGATTGCGGGGCAGGAACGTGATGATTGTGTACTTGGAAGTCACGACCTGGTTTGTGCAGAATTGCCTGTTCTTGAGGACGCGCCCCTTCTTGTCAAAGAAGTCTGCGGGGAGGGGCTCGTTGAAGTAGAGGGTACGCTGTTCGCCGAGTGGCCGCTTGCGGTTGAACAATCTCGTGGGATTGAGCTTTTCCATCGGCTTGGAGACGTTGCGCGACCACCACGAGTCCTTCTTGTGCCGTCTACGGCGGGCTACCAGAGGTGCCCCCGATGTTGAGCCCGGCATGGCTTGGGCTGGTGGTGGTTGATGTTGGGGGAGTTGGGAAGAAATGTTGGGTGGTTGCGGGTCGTCCCACGGGTGTCACTGTGCGCGCGTTGTTGAAGGGGTGGCCGAGGCCGATGCGTGCGTGCAGCAAGAGTGGTGGAGCGGGGTCGCTGCTTGCCACTGGGCGTGGGTGGGCGCGCGCGCGGGTGCTGCTGCTTGCTGCTGCTGCTAGGGGGAGCGCGCGCAGAGTCACCGTCGAGGGTCGTCGAAAGGGAAAGCGGGGTGGGTGCGAGAGAGAGAAGGAAGAGATGGATTGCAATGCACGACGAGGCAGTGGTGGGTGGTGGTGCTGCGTAGGACGAGTGATGCTTGGCCCTTCCCTTCGGTGGGTTGGTGGGTTGGGATGGAATGGGTTGGCCTCAGAGGAACCGCGTAGGCCGCAAAATCGTCTCTGTCGGATTTGGCCCTATTGCGTCGTCATTGGCCGCACCCAGGCCGAGGTCGGTGTGGAGGGGGCGACAGGAGGGTCGGTCGGTCGGGGTGACGATCAGAGTGGTGGCAACGATGATGGATGACAGTGTATGCGAGTAGAATGATGGCGACGACCGAGGCGGCGTGTTTGGTCGCAGTGTGCATGCACGAAGATTTGTCCCGAGATGCGTGTGATGGGATGCGTGAGAGTGGTCGGGGGGTGGGGGTCGTCGTCGTGGTGCACTGCCGCTGCATGCGCTGCTGCCTGCCTGCCGCGTGTGTCGTCGTCGACCTGTCGTCACTGACTGGACTGACTGTGGACCTTGGCTTCCTTTCTGCTGATCGATCAAGCACACACACACACCACTGATTACACACTGCCAGCCAGTTGTTTTGACTCAGTTGGACCCTGGCTGTAAATGGGCGCGCGCTGGGGGCAGTAACTAAAGGCCTGGGCTGGTCCGCCTGGGCTCAAATGCCCTCGGCCTCGGGGGCTTCCTCATTTTTTTTCAAGAGTCGCTTTTCTTTTTCGTTGCTTGCAAGCGACGACTCTCGTCACTGCGTCACTGCGTCACCCATGCCATGCCTCTCAACTGGCAGGCAGGCGCTAGGGTCTCACCTTGGAGGCACCCACCCTGTTGCCCGTCCCTTCGCCTCGGCCTCCTTACCGGCCGCCGGCGTCTGATTACAACTTGGGTCACCGCGCGCCAATACTGACTGCATGGCTGTCGGCTCATCAAGCCCGCCGGCGACCAAGAGGCGCCCGACAGCACTCATCCTTGCTTTGAATGCTTGGGCCGCCGGCGCCGTTGCCGACACGCCGATGACAGCGCTATTGCTAGCCGCTCATCGACGACGTCCGACCCAAAAGCCACCTCGTGGGCTCGGGGCCTGTGCATGCCGGTGCGTGCAGCAGCACCGTCTGCCATCAGCCAATGCAGCCAAACCCACCCGCATCGATGAGCAGTGTCGTGTCGTTGTTTTTGCCTCGGGCGCTGTGCGTCATCAGGGCGAGGAGCGCCGCCTGGACGCGTCCACTGAATTTTGCACCCGGCACGCCCTGCCTGCAGGTACCACTGCCAAGTTGGCGGCCTCTCTCTCTGCAAGACGCGACCAGACTGCGACCAGACGGAGACGAGAACAAGACTGGCTCGAGCGGGGTCGTGCAGCACCGGGGCAGCTGGCCCCAGCGGCTTTTCGTCTCGTTATAGATCATCGCCCAAGCCAAGCAAAGCCGCGACGGGGCCCACCGGGCACCGCCTGCAAACACATGACGCTGAGCCAAAAAGCCTGGGCCGGCGTCGTCGACGTCGAGGCCGACCGACGCCAGATTCATGCCAGGTTCCACCAGTGTGGCGCATGACGCGTCCACTCTGCCCGTCGTACCCTGCCGAGCCTCCCTCCCAGCTCCCAGACAAGGGCAAGTGCAGGGAGCAAGGCGGAGACGGGTGGCATTATTGTCCGGCGGTAAGGGTGGGGGAGTAGGTGTGAGCGACGCCGAGGCAAGGTGGGGGAGATGCCTCGAGCCAAGCTCGCGGGCCAGCGAGGACGGCAGGCAAGCTTCGGCGAGGATAAGGATCATTCCTCTGTGCAGTGCAACCGGTAGCGTGCACATGTGCGCTGTGCGTGCGACACTGCCCGTGCCTACGTAGGTTGCACTAGTTGCACTGCTTGCCGCTGGTTTACGCCGAGCATGCCATGCTTCCGAGCTGCGCAGCACACGGCATTTGGCTGCCAAGTTGTGCCCCTGCCGCCACCTTCTTCGCCTGGTTCCTCGGCTCCGGCTCGAGCAAATAATGCTTGCAGGCGGGCCACCGACAAACTAACGCAACAACAATCAATAACTTGCCAAGACCTCATGGCGTCGCCTGGCCTTGCTCCAGCCCCACAGTGCACGTTCATGCCTGCGCGCCGCCCGTCAAATGTTGACTGCTACATTGTCTTCTCTCTTCGTTGTACTAATCAAACCCCTGGGGCTGTCTGATGAATGGTAGTGATGATGGGGTATACAATACTATGCTGTCTTCTGGGCGCGAGTAGGTATGTCGCCGCCTCAGAATCGCCCTCTAATGACCCGAATTGTGTCGAGAACAGCGCGCGTCTACTCTTGGATCTGGCCCAGGTAGTCCTTCTTGATTGTTCCAATGGCAAACTGGAATGGGTTAGATAGTATTCCCCGGATGCGGCAACAGCCTCATCTACTACTCACAATGTCGTTTGCCTCTATCCTACATCCAACAATCTCCATGCGTACTCGAGTGTCCTTTTGGATCACCTCATCGTTGGAGCGGTAGCACTGGGGACTTGCGTTGGGGTCAAACTTCATGTCGGCGTGAACCAGCTGTTGCTTGTCAGCCAACGTCCTGCTTTCATTGTTCGGAAAGAGGTGGAGGAGGGTAGGTTCAGAAAGTGTGATCAATTACTACAAGATCTCCCGAGCATCTCAACATTCCCAAAGGATCTGTTGTCCCTATGCTTTACATTCATCACGAATTGGGGTGGTGGGGTGGGGGTGGAGGGACAATAGGAGGCAACACTCACATGTGACGAAACAAAGACTTGCAAAGGGCCGACCATGGCAAAGAAGCCCATCTTGTTCACGTTGAGGACCTTGCCGTCGACGACCTCGCCCTTGAAAGGCTTCATGACAATGGCAGTGTACGAGCACTTGAACTTGGCCTGGCCAGTCGAGGGCATGATCTTGCCCTCGCCAATGTCGTTGATCGTCACGACCGAGATGATGTAGCTGAGGGGTGTGAGTTGATGTCCACCCACATCCGACCAACTCACCCATATTTTCCGCTACACGTGCCCTCGACATCCTCGTAGAGCTTTTGCCGGAGGTACTCCTCGAGCTGGGCTCCAAAGTAGGATGGGTGGAGAAGGATGGTGTGCGTGAGCTGACGCTATGTGAATGAACGGTAAGAACAAGCCAAACGCGTCAGCGCTCCGTGTCTGCCAGTGGTGTGACACCAACA
This sequence comes from Vanrija pseudolonga, assembly GCF_020906515.1. Taxonomy (NCBI): domain Eukaryota; kingdom Fungi; phylum Basidiomycota; class Tremellomycetes; order Trichosporonales; family Trichosporonaceae; genus Vanrija; species Vanrija pseudolonga. The sequence goes on along the minus strand of NC_085849.1, from coordinate 2,878,716 downwards.
AGGAAGAACATGGTTACGAGGCCGTGTCAGTGTCTGCAGCAGCAGCAGGCAGCAGCAGACTCGAGAGCGCCGTCGTCGTCGTCGTCTTGCGACGTCGTGTAGGACTTGTTCCCCTCGGGGTGTGGGTGTCGCGCGACCCGTCACACGGACCCAGCCGTCGTCCGCGTTGCCTGGGCCGCAATCCTTTGCGCTATGGCGGGGTGGATGGCCTGGCGTGTGGGGAGCGCGGGGCTGACGGTGGATGGGAAGAAGAGAAAAGAGGAGGGTGAGTGAGAGAGGGGAGAGTTTATAAAAGAGTGCGAGACGGTGTTGAAAGGGTTTGGCTGGGTGCGAGGGCGATGGCGGTTGGGTGGATTTGGCTGGATGCGGAAAATGGCCACGTGGAATTAATGGAAGCTGTTTTTGATGTTTTTGTGCGGATTCCCCACGTGGTATTGATTCCGCATTCGCCCACCGTGACGCCCTTCCCTTCTGGGCGAGGGCGCGAGCGAGGGGTTGCATCGCGCGGGAAGGGCAAATGCGGCGCGGGCGGGAGAGCAGCGACAGGCAAAGGGAAACGACCCAGCCAGCCATGTTGCACCAGCCACCACACACAACCACCACCACCACCACACAACTGCTGCTGTCCACACTCTCACCACCGCCGTCCGACACTTGACCCAACATTGCAACGACACACACTACCCCTCCATCGTCTGTCTTTACTCTTTCGAATAATCAATCAACAACCCTACGCGCTCCTCATCACCCAACAACTGCCTGCCAACCCCGCCAGCCCAGCCCAACCGCATCGCACCATCCCGCCCGATGGCGACGACAACAACCTTCAACGAAAAGGACCCCCGGGCGGGCGACCTCAACGCACCACCCCAGCAGGGGGCTAGGCCGGACCGCGCGCGCCCGTCCTCGCGATACCTCAAGCTCAAGCGTCTCCCAACGCTGCAAGAGGTGCTTGACCGGCGCACGAGACCGCCCCTCGACCTCTTCTGCTTCTACGTGCGTCGTCTTGTCGCGTCGGCCGGCCGCATGCAGCCTCGCCGACCGATGACATCCTGCCCGAACAAGCACTGACCCCCGCGCCAGATCTTCCTCCAGCGCGAGTCGTCCGAGGACGCCCTCGACTTTTGGCTCGATGTCCAGCAGCATGAGAACCTGTGCAAGGCGTACTTCAAGGCAAGTGACAGTGACACTGTGACTGTGATACGACAAACTGACACGCCCACAGGATCTGAAACGGTCGGGGCGTACCGTCGACGAGGACTGGCCCGAGTTTGCAAACTATGCGCGACGGAACGGATCGTACATGACCCCCATGCTCGACTTGAGCGGGAGTGCAGAGCACGTCGCGCCGGCGCGCCGCAGCTCTGAGCTCGTGGCGGATAGCTTACGGGGGCTGTCGAGCCCCGACCTGCTGTACGACCCCACGAACCCGCACCACATCGCGTCGCCCACCCTCCTTGGGCCCGGTGGCGCGGGCCACGCGCAGCCCGGCTCGCAGTTATCCCACCCGGAGCGGGACAAGAACTCGCGTGGGTGGGCTGCACGCAAGTCGCGCGCGCCGACCGTGTTTGCGCGCGACCGGGCGATCGAGAAGCACGCGCTCGTCGAGAGCGCAGAGCGCATCTACCTCCGCTACCTGCTCCCCGGTGCCGAGCGCGAAGTGTACCTCCCCACCGCGCTCCGCCTGTCCAACTTCCCCGTCTCGAGCGAGGGCCACACGTCGCCCCTCATCCCCGACCTGTTCCACGCGCAAAAGCTCTACATCTTCCGCGCGCTCGAGCAGGACGCCTTCCCACGCTTCCTCCGCGCAAAGGCCTTTGGCAACCTCACGCCCATGTCGAGCTTTGTCCGTCTCGTCCTTGGCCTGCTCGTGCTCTGGGGCGCGTTTGTGCTCGCATTCACGTTCATCTTCCTCGACTGGAAGCCCCGCCGCACGCGCGCGTGGGTCATCCTGCCATTCTTCTTCGCCTTCAACCTTTTACTCGCGGCCTACTACTCGCTCTCGCCTCTGTTTGCCGTCTTCTTCCAGTCGGAAACGACACCCTTCCGCCTCATCACCGTCCGGGAAGCATACGTTCGCAAGCTTATCCTCCTGCGAGCGCTGTGGATCGAAAGTCTTGTCATTGTCCTCACAGCCATCTTCACCGTCATCTTCTGTGTCGTCCCCGGACACCGGTTGTGAGGAGAGCGTGACGGCAGGCTTGGGGTGATATAGAGAAGGGGGCGAGTCCCTTGTACATTGTTCGGCAACTGTGGACAGTTTTTTAGTTTCTTATTTGTACCACGTGTAATTCGGGCGGCATCGCCAGTCTTGGTTAGTTGGATGCACGCCGTGGCTTGTTGCGAAGCAGAGTTGGGCCTGTCCGTCTTGTGCGGGTGTCACTGGTGCATACAATACATGAACAGTACGAGCCATGCTGGGAATGGTGGAGTTTGTATAGAGTCTCTTTGGTCGTGGATCTTTCCTTCAGTCAACGTTGTCAAGGTGAGGTGGCAGGCAGCCTCACGCGATCACGCTCGACCTAGTATGGGCGTGACCGCTGCTGGCCCTGGGTCGAGTAGCGCTGCGGCCCAGAGCCGTTGCCGCTACCGCCACCGCCGGAGCTACCACCGCCGCCCTGGGCCATGGGCTGCGCGAGTCCGCTGGGGCCGCCAGTGTTGCGCATCGCCGCGGGGCCACGGGGCGCGTTCGGCACCTGTCGTCCGCCCTGGAGAATAAGTCAGCACACATCACGTCCCACTGCTCGGCTCGCGACTCACGCGTCCGCCACCACCACCGCCCATGCCACCGCCCATGCCGCCGCCGCCACCCATACCGTTGCCCATGCCCATACCACCCATTCCCATGCCGCCCATGCCCATGCCTGCGAGGTCAGCACAGTCAACCCCTACGCCGCGGCAACTCACCCATGCCCATCATGTTGTTCATGCCCATGCCCATGCCGCCCATTCCGCCGCCCATGGCCATACCACCCATGCCGCGTCCAGCCATGTTGGGGTTGATGGCTGGGGCTTGGCCCATGCCCATGTCTGTTCGTCAGCACTGCCACGCGCGCGCGCAACTCACTCTTCATGACGTTCTGGTACATCATGGCCATGGCTCCCGGGTCAAAGCCACCACCCATGCCGCCGCCCATGCCGCCGGCGCCGGCGCCAGTCGCGCTCTTCATCATGTTCTGGTACATCATGGCCATGGCGTTGGGGTCAAAGCCCGGCATGCCAAAGCCCATGGCGCCCGAGGTCGCGTTGAAGCCCGTAGTGCGCGCACCGCCGGGCTGGTTGAAGCTCTTGACCTGGGTGCCTGCGCCACGGGGCTGCGCCTTCTTGATCTCAATCTGTCGGCCCTCGAGCTCGATGCCACTGTGCGACATGGCGTTGTCGACGCCAGACTCCTCGGCAAACGTGGCAAAGGCAAAGCCCTTTGACCGGCCGTTGATGCGGTCAAACATGACAGTCGCGTCCATCACCTTGCCGAACTGCGAGAGGAACTGCTTGAGCGATTCCGAGGTCACGCTCGGCGCGAGGCCGCCGACAAACACCTTGGCCGTACGCTCGTGCTCGGCACGGGGGATGGCACGCTTGGGGTCGATCTGGTGGTGGTGATTTAGTGGCTGCCTTTCCCCACACACGACCTGACGCCACACTCACCATCTTACCATCGAGCTGGTGGTCCTTCTCGAGAACCCGCTGTACCGACGCAGGGTCCTTGAAGGTCAGGAAGGCAAAGCCACGCGAACGGCCGGTGGGGTCGCGCATGATGGTGCACTGGTCGATATCACCATATGTGGAGAAGTAGGTGCGAAGGCCGTCTATACAAGGTGAGAAGCGCCACAAACACAAGAGACACATATGAACTAACCATCTGTCGTCTCCCAGTTGAGGCCTCCAATGAACATCTTGCTGTTGGGGGTTTAGGGGTCAGGTCAAGGACAGGCGGATAAAGCGATGGTCCAGGATAATGGTCGGTACATCGTGCAGTGATAACAAAGAAGAAGAAAAAAGTATCAGTGTACAGTTCTGCGAGTGGTATCTGTTATGTGGTGTGTCTGTCAAGAGTGGGGCCTTACTGCCCGCCAATACTCTACCGCTACGAGCTACGCGGGGTGCAGAGGCCGCCGCCGTGTATCTCCTACCTATTGGGGAGACTCGCGCTCCCCGGTACGGCTCTAACGAAGCAAAGAAGGAAGAAAACAAGACTACTAACCCCTCGTCCGGCATATCACTCGGCTTGATACGGTCTCCGAATCCACCGCCGCCGCCGAACTCGCCAGGCTCCTGCTTGGCATAGCCGCCCTGGAGCTGGCCCGACGAGCCCGACGCATGCTGGCCGTCGTCGTACGCCGGCTGCGAGTGCTGCTGCTGCTGCTGCTGTTGCTGGTGCTGCTGCACTGGCGCAGCAGCGGCAGCGGCCGGAGCCGGCGCGTCCTGCGACGACGGCTCAGCGTCGGGGTCGACGAGCTCCTCCTCGAGCTGGGTAGCGTCGAGGTCCTCGAGGTCGAGATCGCCGTAGAGATCGTGGTCAAAGTCGGACATGATGGGTATGGATGTGGGAGTAGGATAAGAGTAAGATGATGGAGTGAGGTGATGTTGGCAGGGGTGTTTAATGTGCAGGGGTTGGGCAGAGCAGGCCAGGGGGACGGAGAGAGAGAGCGGCGCGAGGGGCGAAGCTGGGGTGGGTGGGCGAGTGGGATGGACGCCGCAGGCGCGCGTATTCGGTGCGCATTCGGAAGCAATAAGCTCTGGCAGGATTCGCCTTAAGCAGCGGCACCGAATAAGTGAATAGCCGCCCTTTGCACCCACCGTGGGAGAGTTCGGCAACTCCGCCCATTACCCCGCTGTCCGTGCTATCGGCTCTGTCCGTCAACACTGCCGGTCCGATTACTCCACCTTGCGTCTGCGATATAAAGTCGGGCAAAGGACCTTTGTGCCAAGCCCCCGGTATCCCGACCTCTCGCTCGCAAGAAAAACTATCATGTCCGAACTGCGGCAGCGCAAGAAGGAAGCAGCAGCCCAGGTGCCGGCGTACGAGAAGGCGCCGCGGCCAGCTCCGCGCTCGACGCGGCCGGTGCACCTCGCGCTGTCGATTGTGATCCTTGGCTTTTTCGTCCTGTACGCGCAGCGCACCGGCATCAGCAAACAGGGCCCATGGACGCTCGATAGCGGCAAGCGGCCCCTTCCCTCGTGGTACGCCGTGTGCGGCCGCGATGGCCGCAAGGCGGTATACACTGTACCCCCCGAGTCGGGCGTCGGCGCCGTAGAGTGTATCGTCGTGGGCGACAAGCACGTCGTCGACACGGGCAGCCTGGCCAAGGTGCGCCGCAAGTACGGCGACAAGGCGACCATTGGCGGCGTCGACGGCAGCCCCGCCCACATCAAGAAGGACGGCGGCCTGCGCATCATCTACCTCCCTGCCGGGCACTCGCTGACCCCTGGCCTCACGGACGCGCATGTGCATATCATCGAGTACGGCAAGAGCCGCGAGCTGCCGCTGTACGGCTTCACGAACATGGAGGACACGATCGCCGCCGTCGAGGCGTACGTCAAGGAGCGCGGCCTCAAGAAGGGCGACTGGATCTTCGGCATGGGCTGGGACCACAACGCGTGGCCGGTCAAGGAGTACCCCACGGCTGTGAGTGGGCTTGTGGCTGTTTGGGTGCGGGTGCTGGTGCTGATGCTGGCCAGGCCGACCTCGACACGCCGACACTGCGCGGCATCAACATTGCGCTCTGGCGCGTCGACGTGCACGCCGCGTGGGTGTCGCCGCCGGTGCTCGCGCAGATGCACAACCTGCCCGACGTGGTGACGGGCGGCGACATTGTGCGTGATGCCGACGGTAACCCGACGGGTATCTTCGTCGACAATGCGATGTACGAGTTTGTCACGCCACTCATGCCCCCGATTACGGATGAGCTGCGCCAGCGCTTCCTCGAGACGACGACGCGCGACGCGCTCGCCGTCGGCCTGGTCGGCGTGCACGACGCCATGGCCCCGCCAGAGGACATTGCCTTCTACCGCCGCATGGCGAACGAGGGGGCTCTGGGCGTGAGTGTGGCGCGGTGGTCTCGCTGACAGCCCCCCAGCTTCGTATCTACACCATGCTCCTGTGCCCTGACAAGTTTGCCTTCTGCGGCAAGGACGTCGAGCGCACCATTGGCGCAGGCGACGACCGGTGGACACTGCGCAGCGTCAAGCTGTTTGGCGACGGCGCGCTGGGATCGCGCGGCGCGGCCCTGCTCGAGGAGTACTCTGACCGGCCGGGATGGAGCGGCTTCCTGCTCGCCGATGAGGGCGTGTGGGCGCCTCTCATCAAGAACTTTTACGACGACGTGAGTGTGTGGCTGCAGCGCCACTGACACCGCAGGGCTGGCAGGTCAACGTCCACTGTATCGGCGACAAGGCGAACCGGGTTATTCTGGACGCGTTCGAGGAGGCGATCGGGGACGACAAGGATGCGTTCCGCGCTGGGCGACACAGAATCGAGCACGCGCAGGTGTTTGCCCCGAACGACATTAAGCGCGCCGCGGACCTGGGCATCATCGGCAGCGTGCAGCCGACGCACTGCACCAGCGACGTGAGCCCACCCACAAGGTGAAGCTGACCCCACCCGCAGATGGGCTACGTCGAGGACCGCCTCGGCCACGAGCGCGCAAAGGGCGCGTACGCATGGCGCACGTACCTCGAGGCCGGCGGCCGCCTGGCCCTGGGCTCCGACTTCCCCGTCGAGTCGATCGACCCCCTCAAGGGCATCTACGCGGCCGTCACCCGCCTGACGGAGAAGGGCGACAGCCCGCACGGCAAGGACGGGTGGTTTGGCGACCAGAAGCTCACGCGTGAGGAGGCGCTGAGGGGCTTCACGGTTGATCGTAAGTGCTGACTTTGCTCGCTCGCTAACGCTCGCCCGCAGCCGCGTACGCCTCCTTCTCGAACAACACGGGCTCGCTCACCCCCGGCATGCGCTTCGACGGCGTGCTCTGGGACGACGACCTCATGACGGTCGACATTGGCGAGATGCTCGACGTCAAGGCCAAGGCGACGATCATGGACGGGCGGATCGTGTACGGCGAGTGGCGTGTGTAGAGCGGAGCGAGCGCAGTGGCCAAGCATCTAGCATATCTAGACAAATGCATCAGACTATCCAAGGTCCTTCCTTCTTTTCTCTACTGCTTCGCGGCCTGCACACCCGCGGCATGCAGGTCGTTGAGCGTCTGGATGACGGTCCCCTTGAACGCGTCGGCATCAGTCACGCCGCTCGACTTCCACTCGCTGACGCTAAACTTGATGTCCTCGGGGTCGAGGGCGTAGTTGACGCCGTAGCCGTCGGCCGTGACGGGCGCAAAGCCGCCGCGGAACTGGTCGCCGGGGGTCGTGTTGGACGTGGACAGCACAAACGTCGAGCTGAGCGCGTAGCCTGGGTCGGTGAACAGGGATGGCGCGGCGCCCTCGTCGCCCGAGAGCTGCGCGCGCAGGCCAAGCAAGTGGCGGTCGACGCCCTGTCCGCCCGCGGCGGCATGCGAGAGCGCAGTGTGCGTGCTCGCGGCGTTCTTGAACAGCGCGAGCTTGTCGCCGAGGCTCGCGCTGCCGTCATCAAACGCGCGCGCAAACGCCTGTGCCGCGCTCGTGGCGGAGCGGATCGTCTCGGTACGCCCGTGCGCGAAGCGGCGCAGCGACGCCGACTCGTACGTCGCGACCGCTTTGCCGTGGTGGCGGAGGTAGGCCGTCTGGAGGGCGACCTGGAAGAACGCGTCGGGCGACACGCCGAGGCCCTTGATGAACTTTGCGCCGAACGGCGCGTCGCCGAACCGCAGCTTGAGGTCGGCGGCGAGCGCGCCGGCGCCCTTGCGCGCCTCGGCGATCTGGCCCGCGACGCCGTCGCTCACGTTCCACTGCAGCACGGCGGGCGGGGGCAAGCCGTCTGCCGCGGCCGAGGGGCGCTGGTCACGCTTCTCCTTGGCGATGGCTTCGAGCAGCAGCCGGCCCGTGGTGAGCGCGTCGACGGGCGTGTGCTCGCAGTTGACGCCGACGCGTCCGGTGGGCAGCACGACGAGCGAGATGGCCTTGTCAAACCACCGGTTACTGCCTGCGTCCGAGTGCGTGAGCGTGTGCCAGTTCTGCGCGGGGTCGGAGAGCGTCGCGGGGTCGACGTCGACGTCGAGGCACACCCCGAAGAGCGCGCTCTCGGCGGCGTCAAGCGACGCCTTGTTCGTCGCGTCCTGGAGCAGGGCCTCGCGCGCCGAGGTCCACAGGTCGCGGTCGGCGGCCGTGAGGTTGGCGACCGCCGGCAGGGGGCCTGACGCCGCGATCTGTGCATCGACAGCCGCCGTTGCGGCGCGCAGCTGCGCGGCAATCTGCTCAGTCGTCGCGCGCTGGCGCTGCGCGTTGTACACGGGCACCGCGACGCTCGTGTTGCGGTACTGCAGCAGGACGTGGCTCGCCGTGCTGGGGTACTGGTGCACGACCTTGTCGCGGCCGGGCTGCGGGATGCGCGTGGTGCCAAACTGCCACTTGTACTGGTTCATGCAGAGGGGCGCGCCGCGCTGGATGTCGGGCGCGAACGTGCCCTTGTTGATCGCGTCGTTGGCCTCGAGGAGGTGGGTCACGAGGCGCGCCGCGCGGTCAATCTGCACGTCGGTAGGCTTGCCCTTTGTGATCTGTGAGGTGGGCACGAGGGGGACCGCGGCGTTGTCGGCCAGAATCGCAGCCCAGTTGACGTTGATGTACGACGGGCCGCGCCACTCGAGGTACGCCTTGTTGAGCCAGATGTCCTCGAGCCACGAGTTGGGCGCGGCGGCGTCGACGGCGCGCAGGCGCTCCTGCAGCACTGGGCCGAGGCCAGAGGGGGACACAAACTCGTTCACCGCGGCGACGGAGCGCTTGAACTCGTCCTGCGGCAGCAGGGGCTCCAGCGACTCGAGGTAGCGCACGGCTGTGTCCTCCAGTGAAGGGATGGGCAGGCGCGGTAGCTCGTCCTGGAAGTCGAACGTGCCCGGCCGCGTCTCGGTCGTCTTGTGCCGGCGGCAAGCGACGGCGACGCGCGCCGACGACGACGACGACGACGACGCGAGCACTCTCCGAGAGCTGATGCGAGCTGCGAGCATTTTGCTTTGAGAGAGATGAAAGAGTGACACGACGACAGCACTATTAGTTTGTAGCTCGATAAATAACATCATTCCGGGTTTGTCAATAGCCGCTGATGGGTTACGTAAACGCACAAACGGGCGTATATGGCCCCCAAGATATACAACATGGTGACGACGTGCTATGCACAGCGTGTGGTGATACTATGCACTGGGAATGGAGCGAAGACGAAGGTAGTGATCACAACGACGGCCTACTTCTGTCTCTGGGTTAGAGCGACAACGCACGGGCACGGGCACTCACTTGAACCCAAAGTCGAAGAGCGTTCTCTGTGGTTTTGCAGCGCCGCCTCTTGCTGCCTGGCCCGCAGAGGGAGTGGCACCTGTCCGTGGGGCCTTCTGAGCTGCACCAGAAGGCTGAGGCGATGTTGGTGCGTCGCGTCTTACAGGCGGCGGCGATGGGACGGGGCTGCGTGGCGGTGGTGAACCTGGAGGGCTAGCCAGCGCTGTTGACGAACCCCCCGGCGCAGGCAACGACACCGCCGCACGCATCTTCTTGAGTGTGTCCCCTCCGTAGTGGCTGACATTCGGTGCCGCCGCAAACGCCGCCGTGAATGCCTTCATCGTCGCCTGCTCCTTGCTAGGATCGTAGATCGCGAAGACTACCTTCTCGAACGCGCCGTAGAAGAGCCCCTTGGGGCGGAGGAGCAGGTCGCGGAACACGCGCGCGACGACGACCGGGTCGTTCTGGAACACGCCGCAGCCCCATGCGCCGAGCACGAGCGTGCGTGCGCCGTGGTGCGCGGCAACGGCGAGGAAGCGGGCCGCGCGCTCCTCCAGCAGCTCGGGGATGTGCTGCAGCGACCGCGCGTTGCCCTTTATCAGCGGCCCGAGGTTGGGCGCGGCGACCGTGATAAACGACACGAGGTACGGCATCGGCAGCAGCTTGTAGTCGTTGTCGCGGTACACTGGCACATCGGGCGACCAGATGACGCGGTGCGTGTACCGCGCGTCCGAGCTCTCCCTGTGCGCCTTGTAAAAATCGCGCGCGGCCAGCAGGGTCGTGTAGAGCGCCGAGCTGCGACACAGGTCTTCCTCCTGCGCCGTAGCGCCGGTGAGGTACCCTCCACCCGGGTGCTTCGCCGACGCAAAGTTGAGCACTGCGATCGCCGGCGCCTGGCCCGCCGCGAGCCGCTCAGCCGCCTGCGTGCTTGTCTCGGCGGTCACCTCGAAGGTCGTCGCGTGCACCGGGTGGCTGGCGCGCGCCGACGGCCCCGATACGATGGACGGGGGCAGCGCCGACGGGTCCCAGCGCTGCAGGAGCCGGCCTGTCCCGCCCGACGTGTACGACTTGGTGCCGCCCTTGGAGGCCGTCACGAGCGACGCGAGGTTGATGCGCGCGCTGGTCCCGGGCGAGCGGTACTCGCCGGAGCGGATGATCGCCTCGTTCTCGGTACATATGCGTGCGTTGCGCGCTCGGCGCGCCTGGTGGTCCATCGGGGTGGAGTGGGCGGCGGCGGCGGGAGGGCGGGAAGCAGTGAGGAGGAAGGGCGCGTACGGAGGTTGGACGCCGGTGGCGTCGCGTCGCGTGGTGGGTGACGGGGGCGAGGTGTCGAGAGGTTCAGGCGAAGTCACTCGCGTTCGCTCGTTCTTGCCGAGTCCGATATGTGAGCGGCAATGACAAGGACCAAAGCGGTGATGGCGATGAGCAGAGTCGAGTTGCGGGCATCGGAAAGGCGATGATCGGACGAAGATCACTTGTAAACAATCGGCTTAGGTAAGCAGGGTGGCACGCGACTGACTTTGGCAAAGAGGTGTGCTCGAGGCCACGAGGACGACGAGGCGCGCACGGTGTGCAAGGGTGGGTATAGCAGGCCAGGACTATGGAGAGCAGCACGCCAGCCCCGCTTTGGTGCATAAGGTGGCGCACATCTGACAGCCAGACATCTGGCGGCACGGCACTCCTCACCCACCCATCACACCCACCTCCCGACGTGACGCCACTGCCACCCTCCGGGTCGCACACTCATTCCAAGATCCACACATGCAAACCTTGTACAAGCTACATTCCGGCGTCACCGCGCTTGCGTAAGCAAGTTGCCTGCGCCGCCGTGCGTGCACTCCGCCAGCATCCCGCGGCCGTCACCCCAGAAAACGACGCTATGCGCGGCGCATTCCGCTCAACATCGGCGTGACGGCGTGCGACGCTCGGCAGCGAGCCGAGCTGGGGCGGCGCTTAACTGGACTGTAATTACGGACGGGGGAAGCCTCGCCCAGGAGGAGGAACTACGGCGGCTCTGCGCTGCACGAGTTGGCGCGGCTGAGATGAGTGGGTGAGTGAGGTTGGTGAGCGGAGGTGCCACACAGGGGGCCAGTTGTGACTTGCTTGGCTACATCGACTGTTATTGCTTACAACGACTCTGCTACAACTTTGCCTTCGCTCCGTTCGCTTTCTTCAGATACGCCGTCTCCTCCGCGGACAGCTGGCCACCGAGCTGGCCAAGCACCTTGTCGAGGCCGGAGCCCTTCTCGATAAAGAAGTCGGTTTGTTCGGAGTATGTGGGGATGCTGCGGGCTGGCGTTCGTGACAGGTTCGGGTGTGGCGCTGGCGGCAGCGGGACATCAGCGCTGGCCTGCGCCCCCGGCTGTCCGAGCTCGTTGCCCGACACATCGGCCGCCGTGAGGACCGGCACGCAGCACGCGTCGGTCTCGTGGAAGAGCTTGGCCCACTCGTCGCGCGTCTTGGTCGCGAACGCATCCGCGAGCGTGCCGCGCATCTCGGCCCACGAGCTCGGGTCCTGCTGCGTCTCGACGCTGAGCGGGGACCGGAGGAACGGGTTGATGATTCGCGCAAACTCGGCAAAGAACTCGGGCTCGAGACACCCGACAGACATGTACTTGTCGTCCTTTGTCTTGTAGACGCCGTAGAACGGCGCGCCGCCATCGAGCAGGTTGTTGCCGGGTGGGTTGCTCCACATGAACGCGCCGCTCTGGGGGTGCGCGAGCAGCAGGGGGAACGACGAGATGTAGCGCGCTCCAGAGACCATGTCGGTGTCGACGACCTGCCCCTTGCCCGACGCCTGGCGCTCGATGACAGCGAACAGGATGCCCAGTACGAGCATGATGCCGCCGCCGGCAAAGTCGCCGAGGAGATTGAGCGGGGGCACCGGCGTCGAGGGCTCGCCGTGCGCGTCTTTCGACCTGATCATGTCGAGCACGCCCGAGGCGGCAATGTAGTTGATGTCGTGGCCTGCCATCTGCGAGTAGGTCGAGTTGTTGCGTGGGAAGCCCGTCATGCGCGCGACGATGAGGCGGGGGTTGAGCTTCTCGAGCTGCGCGGGGCCGAAGCCGAGCTTGTCGAGCACGCCGGGGCGGTACGGGTCGATGAGGACGTCGGCTTTCGCGAGCATCTTGTGGAGGACGGCCTTGCCGTTGGGGTCCTTTAGGTCGACAATGAGCGACGTCTTGCCGCGCGAGGTCACGTCTGAGCGGAGGCTGCCCCCGCGGTCGATGCGCACGACGTCGGCCCCAAAGTCGGCGAGGACCATGGATGCGAAGGGACCGGGGCCGATGCCGCTGAACTCTACGACGCGGAGGCCTTGTAGTGGGAAGGACATGGTGGGTAGCGAGCGTGGGAGATGGGGAGCGATGAGACTGGCAGCCGAGCGAATCGTTGCTCGTTTATATGGTGGGTTGTTGCGTCGTCGTGTGAGATGGACACGATGCAACACTACATGTCGTGTTGTCAACCGTTCTTGTAACTCGGAGACACGGCAGTGTGCTTTGTGTGAGTGTAGCGCGATGCCGGACCTCGGCCGAGTAACTACTTAGTACTTACATAGTGGGATGTCGAGTAAGTCGTGTTGGGTCAGCCGTGCACCCCCGGTTATAACCCTGCCTGGTGCCCCGGGAATCGGCCTAGGCCGATCATCAACAAATGACGGAAGTGGCTCCTGTAGGGGTAGACGAGCTGCTGGACCACCTGACCCACCATGCACCACCATACCGCGGCAATGCTGACACCGACACCCCACTGATCGGATCGATCTGATCTCGCTCATAACGATAAAAAGAAGCCGCAGGAGACCGCAGCATCCTCTCGACCCCCGCATCCCCCATCGCCCACCCCACCATGACAATCTACACGTCTGACGCCCCAGTCCCCGTCCTCCCCAAGGTCGGGACGTTCACCTACTTCTTCCCCGAGAAGGAGGGCGACAGCCCGCTCCCGGCCGAGGCGCTCGACCCCAACATTGTGTCCTTTATTGACGGGCTTACGGGCCGCGAGCTGCGACGCGGCCAGCTCGAGGACAGCGCGCTGCGCCTCGCGACCGGCCTGCGCTCCATCGGCATCAGCCGCGGCCAGACAACGTGCCTCTTCGCGCCCAACTCGCTCGAGTGGGTCATTGCCATCCTCGGCTTCCAGGCCGCCGGCGTAACCATCAGCCCGCCGAACGTGACCTAGTGGGTGTGAGCGGCGTGCTGCAGTGCTGACTCGTGCGTGCAGCGTGCGAGAAGAGCTCGCGCACCAGTACAACAATGCCGGGTGCACCTCGATTGCAGTGGCCGAATCGCTTCTCCCAGCCTTCGAGGAGGCACGCTCCTTGTTCAAGACACCAGTGCCCGACAGCCGTGTCATCGTGCTCTCTCGGCCAGACGCGCCCCCGCATCCAAAGTACAAGACGCTGTACCAGCTGCTTTTGGCCCGCGGCAAGCCCGAGAGGTTCGATGGCGACGCCGCGCAGGAGACCATCTGGCGGTGCTACTCGAGCGGAACGACGGGTCTGCCCAAGGGCGTCAACTCGAGCCACTACAACGTGACGACCGAGCTTCAGGCTGCCAACACAATGTACACAAAGCTGGACCCCGAGAAGGACAAGATCTTGGCGTTCCTCCCATTCTTCCACATGTACGGCTTGTGCCTCGCGGTGCACCAGCCCTTGACCTCGGGTGTGCCAGTGGTTGTCTACCCTCGCTTCGAGGAAGAGTCAGTCTTGCGTGGCATCGAGAAGGTAGGAGGACGGCCGTAGCGTAGCTGACAGCAGTACCGCATCTCGTACGGCATGGTCGTGCCGCCAGTGGTGCTCATGCTGCTCCACTCGAAGATTGCGGACAAGTACGACATCTCGTCGCTCCGCTCGGTCAACTGCGGCGCCGCGCCGCTCAGCGGCGAGCTCTGTGACGCCTTTGAGCAGCGGTACCCACACGCCAAGATCGTCCAGGGGTGGGGCATGACCGAGACGACGGTCGCTGCGACGCTGGGCACGGCCGACCAGATCACCAGCAAGGCACTGCAGAATGCCGTGGGGCGGCTCTTGCCGACGTATGAGCTGCGCCTCGTCGACGAGGACGGCAAAGACGTGCCCAGGGGCGAGCGCGGCGAGATTTGGCTGCGGGGGCCAGCCATCACTAGGGGGTATCATGAGAACCCCGAGGCCAACGCCAAGTCGTTCGAGGGCGACTGGTTCAAGACGGGAGACGTCGGCACTCGGGACGAGCAGGGCTGGTACAGGTGGGTTTGGCGCTGGCCTTCTGGACTCTCTCCTAACCCCCCAGGATTGTCGACCGCGTCAAAGAACTCATCAAGTACAAGGGCTTCCAGGTCGCGCCCGCCGAGCTTGAGGGGCTGCTGCTGCAGCACCCGGACGTGGTGGACGCCGGCGTGGTCGGCGTCGAGATCGAGTCGCTCGCGACGGAGCTTCCTCGGTGGGTGCGGTGTGGACGGGAGAGGGGAGAGGCAGACAGCCGGATCACACTGACTGACGCCTCAGCGCCTACGTCGTCGTCGAGGCGGGCACGCCAGTCGCCAACACGGCCGAGCGCGAGCGCCTCAGCCAGAACATATACGACTGGATCAAGGCGCGCGTCGCGAGCCACAAGAACCTCCGGGGCGGGGTCATCATCGTCGACGCTATTCCCAAGTCGCCGTCGGGCAAGATCCTGCGCAAGGACCTGCGCGTGCGCGCCGCGGAGGAGGTCAAGAAGAACCCCCCGGCGAAGTTGTGAGCCGCGGTTGTTGTGGCTGTAGCGTTGTGTCAGAAGGAATGTATCTTGGTATGATCAATCTGACGAGTGGGCTGCGGGTGTATCGTGACGAGGGGTTCGAGCGCACGCAGCCGCTTGTCTACTGATGGCTAAGGAGGATGTCAAGGGGGCAGCGGATAGGGATGTCTCTGTGGCATTCGAGTGTGGCGGCGGTATGGAAGGACTTCATATCAGTTCCGGTGCTGGCCGGCAGCGAGCAGCATCCAACAGGGACTGAAGGCACGGGAGGATTAACAAGTCGCTGCGGCGAAGAGATTGGTATGCAGGAGGAAAGAACTGGAGCGATAACGGTCATCTTGGGCCCATAAGGAGGAGAAAGTGGCAGAACGAGCACAGGTAGTTCGTCTACGCATACCCATGTTGTCGCCCAGCGCCCCTGCCAACGTCTTTCGCTCCTCCTTGCGACCATATAGACGGATTCTCGTGGGCATATGTATGCAGGCTGACATTGCTCGTTTCACACGGCGGCATGGCCAGCTGCAGCTGCGCCCCAAGCTCGTTGCCTCGCTGGTGGCATATGTAGTGCGTGTCTGCTCTGCTCGACTCCTCACTGGCCTAACGCACCGCTCCGCCCACGGCGCAGCATCGGGGCACCCAACCCAACCCAGCCCCACACGCAGCGACACTGTCTGTCCCCGGCACTAGCATCTCATCTTGTACGGCGTCTGGAAAGCAAAGCCCGGCAGGTCGATCGCCGCCACGGTTCTGGAGCAGTCGCCGCCAGCCAGCCAGCCCGCGAGATCGCCCCACTGAAACGCTGCGTCGCCACACCGACACTGCCACAGAGGCAGGCACATGCACGCGCACACGAGGTGAGTGATGTCTTGGGGGGGCGGGGTGGTGCTTGAGCGAGACACAAGGTGCAGCTGGGCGGCGTGGGCGATGCCACGCCGTGCCACTCGACGCTCACGCCAGGACGCCCCGTTTCGCCTCGCTCTAATCTAACCTTATGCCCCACGATCGCCTCGGCGCAGGCAGGGCAAGCAAGCTCGTGTGCCGGATCTCGCGCCACATCCCACGCAGTCGCCGTGCATGCCGCCTGCCACACCACCACACTGCAGCAGTATTCTAGAATCCGGCGGGCGCGATCACATTGCGGTTCCTGAAACATCTTGCCCCTTCGCGAGGAGACGGCGGAGACAGTCACTCACTCACTCCCCACCCGGCCCACCGGCCCCTCGTGTTCGAGGCTGGCGAGCCGTCTCCGCCGCTGCTGCCCAGCACCGCCTCGTCTCCTCTCCGCGTCTCACAACTCTCCGCCAGGCCCGTCCCGGAGGCCGGCTTCTGTCATGTGTGGCGGGCGCTCGGGTGAGTCGTCCTCGTCCGCACATACGCCAGGGCACGTGCCAGCCTGCGCGTGCAGATGCAGAAAGAGGGCGGCAGCGGCGTGACTGGTGACACCTTGATGCTCCTGCTCCATGTCTGTCCGGTGCTGACATTCGGCAGTGGACTGTAACCAGGGTCGCGTGTGTGAGTGGTGTACGACGACGACGCCATGCCGGCCAGTTAGCATACTGCTGCTCCATTGGAAGTGCAGGTGGGCCGTGGGTGGGCGGGCGTCATCGCTCGAGTAAGTCGCCGGCGACAGAAGTCAGAGAGAGAGAGTGACATGTAACGCTCGGTAATGCTTGGCGTCGTCGTCGTGGTCGTCGGCATCCGGGCGTGCCTTGATCTCGTTGGCTCGCCTCGTTCGCTGGCTGGTTGTTGTGAAGGCGCGCTTTTGATTGGGACCTGACACGGCAAGGTGAATGTGGAAGCGAGTAGTCAGTTAGCTGCTGGCATAGTAGCCGCCACAGCTGCGAACACTACGCGCGCGACGAGCACAAGCACAGCACGACTGAGTTGCTGGCTGTCGACGCGTGAGGTGTCGACGCTGCTGCAGAGTCTCGACCACTCGGGACAGGTACGTACGACCATGCCACCGCGTGCTGCCCGCTGTTGACGTTGACGGCAAGTTGCTGCTGCTGCTGCTGCCAAGCAACTTGACGGCGACGAGGAGCGGCGATGCCTGCACACTCTGCGGACAGGCGCGTACCTTGCCATGTTGTAACGTTCGTCCCGGCCCGAGCCAGAGTGAGACCGCCGTGACGTGTGTCATCTGTCTGTCAAGATGGGAGGTGTACGACTCGGCCATGGTGCGCAGTAGACGCGCCCACCGACCCTCGCTCGCTCCCATCCATCCGGTCGACGCGCCGCCTGCCTTGCCCCCTCCCCTCCCCTCCCCACACCCCGCCCGCTGCTGTCAGGACAAATGAGCAATTACAGCAGCGGTTAGGCCTTAAACACGGCGTCCCTAATCCAGCATGCCAGCGAGCCAGCACCCCTGTTACCCCGTAAACCGAAACAACGTAAACAAACGCTGGGGTTTATGTAATGTCGTGACAACATTGGTGCCTGGGTGAATCCCTTCACTGTTCCCCGTTCCTCGCAGCTGCAGGCGGCTGCTAGCTGCGCCAAGTTGGCCAAGTTGGCCTGCCTCATGGGCCAGGGCAAAATAGGTTCCAACACAAGCTGACGACTACCAAAGTACTTTGCAAGGTCAACGGAACCGGCACCAAGCGTGCAGTCCAGCTGGCTGGCGTCGGGGGTCGACAGACCGCCGGTTGGGGAGGTGGGTATGGATGCAACTCGCAACAATAACAGCAATAGCCGCAATGGCCGCTTTCAGTGCGCGAGCGCGCGCGCGCGCGTCCTTGCTTTGTTGTGTCTTGTTGCACAAGTGCCTGTTCAACCTTTTGGCCTCATCCCGCTTCCCGCTCGCGCGCCCGCTGGCCCGATTCCACGCAACCGTGTCTGTCCGTTTATCTGTCCGCTTCTCCGCCGCCGCGCCCCGCGCTTCGCGCGCCGCCGCCGCCGACGTTGACGTTGACGGCGTCGTGCTGCAATGTGCCGTCAGACGTGTCGACGACGGGCAGGCGCGCTCGCGTCGTGGTGCATTGTCAGTCAGCAGGCCACCTGCTAGACTGTGCACGCGTGAAAATGTAGATCGGCTAGGCACGGGAGAGCACGCAAAAAGCCCCGGCCTGGCGTGCGTCTCTTGGCCCGCATGTCGGCATGGCACGCACGGCCAAGTGCAAGCTGGCTGCATGAGCTGCTGCATCAAGGCATGACGAAAGAAAGGGCGGTGCAAGTCGCGATATTGTGCATGCCAAACGGGCTATTCACGGCACTTGTAGTGTCCGTTCGTGACGTGAGCACGAAAGACACGGCTGATGGAGGGAGTGAGTGGCATGCCGCGGTGCGGGGTGGGTTGCAAGTCGGTGCATTGGTGGCTCGCATGTACGACAACAAGTTGACCAGCCAGGGATGGATGGTCTGACTGGCTGACGCACACGACGGCCGCGGCAGTGTGTGCGTTCGTCGGAATGGTAAGACTGTGAATGGGAGAGTGGGATAGTGGGAGTTATGCCTTTTCCTTGCCGTTCAAGATGGTGGGGTTTAGATGAGCTTGTTAGCATACTGCAATCTTGTCCACCCGTTGATTGCGGACTCCCTTGGTCCGTGTTGGAGCTAGTGGGATATGCTGTCACTGAATAGGCTTTTGATTTCCGCGATCGCATTCATTAGGGGAGTGGAAAGTGAAGTGTGGTGAATCACGAGCATGACGTCGGGGTCTGAGAAGTGGGGTCGGGGGTCGGACTGCACCAGTGTTCGGGGTGGTGCTCGTAGCGGCGCTCGCTCGTTGCTGCAATGTGACCCGCAAAGGGTTGAAATGCATTAAATAGGAGACACAAAGTGTGCCGGCAGCGGTGGCATCTCGACACTGACGCCACAACGAGCGAGCACAAAGGGACCATGGGTGGCGGCGGCACAGAGGGGAGGGATGTCATTTTTTTTTCGGTGCCATTGTGCCAAGTAGTCCGCTTTATTACTCGTAATGAAGAAGATGGACACGCGTGGGTGCATTCTTCGTTCTGGCGGCATATAGGCGGCGGCGGTGGCGGCGTCGTCGTCGTCGAGAGGGTTATGACCGGTGGCGGTGGTGGCGGCGGCGCGGGCGGCGACTCACGCAATGTACGTACGTGGGCGTTTTCTCGGCGGTGCGCGAGTGCGCGAGTGCCAAAGCCCGCGCGGGGCCGGGCGTGTCTCGCCAGTCGTCAGTCGGTATTGCTCCTCCAACGAACAGCAGCCGAGCCGATGGACAAAGGTGAAGAGCGAGCGAGCGTGCGCCGCCGCCGCCGCGATCAAGGGCTGCTGGACTCGTCGGACCACACGGGTTTACGGCTCGGTGGCGCGAGCCGATCCAGGGCCCATTAAGGTTGAGCGCTTGAAGGCGGTCAATGGACGCCGCGAATGGTCAAGCGCGCGCCTCGGCAGCGGCAGTAGCAGCAGCGCACAAAGGCAGAAACAGCAGAGTAAACCCGCATAAAAAAGCCAACTAAGATGCAGTCGTAATCTTGACGCAGCACAGTTGCAGCATTCCTGCAGGACGGGCCACGACCTGTGACTCACCGATTCCTTTACGGGCGCGAAGGGGTGCGCGCTCGGCGGCGAATAACGCTCAGTTCAGCAGTGAGGGCAGCAGCAGCAGCCACCAGGCAGCAAAGAATGCATGCCCATCTTGGTGTTGCGAGCCAGCCAGCCCTCTACAACAAGATTTCGATTTTGCCTTATGCTTTGGGTGCAATGTCGCCAAGCCCACAAGGGGTGCATAGTGCGAAGGGGTGGTTGCGAGACAGACCCAGTAAACAGCTGTGCATGTAGTGCATGTACGCATGCCACCAAGTGGTCCATGGATGGCGTCGCAGTGGACCTGGTGTCCTGGTGTCCTGTCCTGGTGAGGTGGGCTGGGCGACGCCTCCTGCTCGCCCGTTGGAAAGGCCGTCAACGCCAGATGGGGCAGGCAGTGGCTTCACACTTCAGTCATTTCAATGTCCACCACGCACGGCCACCCCGATGTACGTCAGTGTCGCGACGCACCCGTTTAAAATATTACACACGCTACGGCTCTGCCTGGTTCAGGCCCCCGGCCGAGGCACGCTCCGGCGTGCCGGCAGTGACGCGCGCACACCTGTCTTGGGACCAAAAGTTGGTGGCGGGTGGGGGTGGTGGTCGGATGGGACGCCGGTGGGGTTGTGGGTGAGGTTTGATTGAGGGTGAGGGTGTGTGACGAGGCTACGACTCCCAGCCGCCTCCTCCGCCACCCTTCTGCTGCTCTGCTCGTTGGCCCTCGGGGACTTGTTTTCGGTTCGCGAGCAAGATGGGCTCCTTTTTCGTCGTTCGTGTTAATAGTCGAAAAGGAACTGGCCTCAGGGGCTGCCGAGTATGGCTGGCAGGCAGGCTGGATGGCCAGGAGGCCGAGAATGACAAACGGTCACCGACGACCCAAGGTGGTGGCTTTGGGGTCGTTGTCGTGCGCGGGGGTTAGACGGCAGCAGCAGCAACGACAAGCCAGTGCATAGCAAAGAGGCGCAGGCGCAGGTGGGCCTGTGGTGCGACTCAACTCAACCATCGCAGCTAGGGTCTGTGTCTGAATAGGTGGTAGTGGTGGTACTTGTCTGCCTCGACGGCGCACGCACGCACACACGCAGCAAGGTGTGTATTGTGTCAAGCTTGAGTCTGCGCGCCGCCCACTGGCTGGGGCAGTGTCACGCCAACAATGATGGCAGCAAGCGGCGGCAGGGACAGAGACGGGCAGCGAGTGACGGCTGTCTCACCGGCGGCGCGGCGTGATGCAAGTACAATAGTCGCGCTCGCTTCATTCCACAGTTTTGCTTTGCAGGCCAGCCCAGCCGGCCAAGCCAGCGGGCGGCTGCACAAGGCCCGAGGTACGGGTACGCGCAGTACGAGACTGTAGGTTGCGCTGCTGCTGACAAGGAAAAAAAAAAACCGATTCATCGAGCCAAACTAAAGTATGCACTATGGCGGGACGAGGGACGGGTACCGCCTACGCCGCCTCCCGCGCGACCGCGCGAGCAGCCAAGGGTCAATCCATCCGGGTCGGGGTGTGGGGGGGTCAGGCAGATACCCTTGCAAGTACCAACCGCAACCCTGTGCATGATGCGATGGGTCCAACGCCAGGCGAGCGCCTCCCGATCTCCGAGCAGGACGCCAGGACGAGTAGCCGCAGCAGCACGAGCCGCCGCCTACGACCGACAGCGCCCCGCGATCGTTATCCAAGCAAGTCTAAGTGCACCAGAGACATGGGACCGCTCGCTCGCCACACACCGGCCACTGCCGCCGCCATAGCTCGCTCTGCCTGCATGCCTTGCTCACGCGTACACATGGTCACGGTCGAGATGATGTACTCCCCCTGCCTGGGCGCATGCATACCTGACTCACCCCACCCCACCCACCAACCCACCGCACCACCCCGACCTGACCTTGACCTGCCTGCCTGAACTGAACTGACCGCCGCCGCCTCCGCCGCTGCCGCCTCGTCCTCGCTCTCGTCCTCGTCCGCCGCTGCTGCTGCCGCTGCCGTAGTTGGCGCCTGAAGTATATACACATTTGCGCGCTAGCAGCATTGAGCCATTGAGCGAGATCTGTGATCGTCCTTGCGTTTGCTCCTCTTTATTATTATTATCAGCGTCACCCTTTCACTCTTCGGGTCATCGACACACGGCAATCGTCGAACACTCACTCGCCCCCCCTCACTCGCCATCATCCCCCCTCCTCTTTCCCTCTTCTTCTCTCCGCCCTCTCATCCTCACCGGCCATCTCCTCGTCCTCGTCGCCGACCCCGCCTACAGCACTGCGCGCTCGACACTAGAACCACCACCCGCGACCTTCTCTCCCCTTCTCCTCCTTCTCCGAGTAAGTCGGCTTCCCGTGTCTGCGCGCGCCGTGTTGTTGTTTGTGTTTGGGGGCACGGGCGAGGATGAGCGCTCGGTCTGTGCGCATGTGTGCATAGGCATGCATGCTGCAGAAGGGCCGACAGATGGCAAGCAAGACGACGGCGACGGTGGTCCCGACGACTTGTCGGTGACTGGCAGCATGCCTGGTTGTGGGCAGGCGTCTGGGTGGTGACCCCTGGCTGGCATGGCTGGCTGGCTGGCCTGACTTGGTTTGGTGGCCGTAAATGGCGTATCAGGGCACCCTTGTCCTGTTGACGCTTTAAATTGCACCATGTTGGTCGATGTGTGTCGTCTCCTCTCCACTCTCGTCCCGCGCGGCTGTGGCCCAATTCGGCTGAGTGCCGAGAGACACAAGCCAGAGACATCCATGACAAGTCGGAGTGAGAGCCAGAGACACAACGAGACCACGACGACAAAATGGAGTGCCTTGCATGCCTGCCTGCCTGCCTGCATTCGTCTCATCGAGCCTAGCTAGCTCGTGACTCTAATGTAGAGTGACTGCAAGTCGTCACCGTCGTCGCTCGCCCGTCGCCGGCGCCTCCGATCCTGCTTTGCGTCTCTCCAAGCTCCACTTTGACTTGTGTCTCCCCTTACCTCTCCCTCCCATGTACCGGTGGCGTTCATAACGGCCGCCCGCCGGCTCTGCACCGACGCCGCTGGCGCCGCCGCCTTGAATGTGCTGCCCAGTCGCCGCCGTCGCCATGTTTTGCATGCGGGGCGCGGGGCAAGCCAAGAACAGTTGTTGCATGGGCCACCGCCCCGAGTGGAACACGGCCTGGCCCGCGCGCGTGCTACAACTTTGAATGGGGTTGGCTTGCATGCATGTCGGCATCGTCCAGTCGCGTTGTCACCTTTTTGGTTTAGACGCGTGCGCGTGTAACATGCACGACGCAAGCAACGAGGCCGAGGCGAGGCGAGGGTCGTGGACGAGTGCGTGCCAAGCTCGCATGTCGATCCCTCGTTTTCTTCCCCCTTTGCGTCTTCGTGCCCCACTGCGTCGTGTTGCGTCGTCGTGTCGTTGTCGTGAAGCGTATCCTTGCTGTCGTCGACGACGTTGCCGTCGGTGTGCTCCTCGCTCCTCGCTCCCCCCGTCACAGTGACAAAGTGACACACCCACTGTTCCCCTTGTTGTCTCCCTCGCCGCCTGCCTGCTTGCATGTGCCGATCTTGTCTCCCACCACATTTCGTCGTCGTCCGTCTCGACCCGTAACTGACCTAAACTCTCTCCCCTGGTTTTTTGATCACAGTCGGCTGTACCGTCAGTGTGCCCGCCCGCCCGCTCGCATTTCGGCACAAGAATCGACGACGACGACGTCGACGTCGTAACCACCACCAGCAGCAGCAGCACCACACTGCCTGCGACCACCACACACACGACGCCTCGGCTGTAGCCTTCGCCCGCCCGCCGCCCCGCCCTTTTGCCATACGCGCGCGCGTTGCGTGGTCGCCGTTGCCCACTGTACGAAACGGCTCCCCCTCGTACCTGTCGCTCGCTGGCTCGCTGTATTGTTGAAATCTGGGTTCTGTTCCTTGTGGGTAAGTGAGCTTGTCTATTACTCTATTGCGGTGCCATAAGGTTGTTGGGTTCGGCACGGGGCCGAGAGGGGCAGGGGTCAACGGCATGATGGCTCCTGGCTGGCCACCACTGGCTGCTGCTGCCACTACCAATCTACCCACCTTGCCCCCCCCCCCCCCCTTTCCCTCGCCCTTGGACCTGAACATGCCTTGCCGGCCGTGTCTTGACTGGCACGTCTGCCGTATGTCTCTCTTTACATGCGTCCATGGGCTTGCGACAAACGGTAACGGCAGATCGGACTGCTTGACTTTGCCGCTCAGTCCCGCCATGTAGCCTGCCGACTTGCACCCTTCCCCTGTCATATGCGTGCCCCCTCTCACACCCACACACACACACCCACACCACCCACACACACCCCACCCACAACATCCACAGCAGCCCTCGTGTCTCACGAGCCGAAACTGTATCCTTATCCCCCCCTCGTCTCCTCGATTCTCCATCCCCTCCTCACCCCTCCCCCTCCCCCCTTCATGTCGCGTCGAGGCAATCGCCCAGCCTGCAGCCTCCGCCTCCGACGCCGCCGCCTCCGCCGCCTCCGCAGCCCCACCCGCCACAACCCCTCCTCCCCCCCCAGCCACCACCGCAAGGTCCTCCTCCTCTTCATCCTCCCCCTCTCTCCCCTCGCTCATCCTTAATCCCACTTACACTATTCAGCTGCCCGGTTCCTGGATATCTCGCGACTCACGACCCCGACACAGACCCGAGAGGCTTGACACCCACCACCACCACGGTCACCGTTCCTGCCACCAACGCCTCTGCCTCTGCCGTCGTCGCCACGCAGCGCGAGTCAAGTGCCATTCATAGAGTAGCGTCGCGTGGGTAATCGCACCTTGACTCCCCGTCACAGCACTGTCCCATCGTCTACATTGCCTGTCACACACCACTTTTGACGCGCGCCGTCCCTCACGACAAGGTTCCTCCCCGTCCGGTCGACCCGATCGAAACGCCCCACCCCCACCTACCACCAACACCACCACCCACGATCCTTAACCACGTCGACGACTTGACAACTTGTCGTGTCTAGCATTGCATTGGGTACGTTGTCCACATTGTGCCCTTCAACATCATTGCCCGTGTTTTATCCGTCCGCCCCCCTCGGCGTTGCGCTTACGCCCCCTTGTCGCATTCAGCTCTGTTCGCCGCGCCCGTCCCGTCGCCCCCCTTATTGTCTTGCGTCTCCCCTCTGGCAGCGAAGGCGCGCTCACTCGCTATCCCTACGCGACGACCAGTGCACACCGCACACCACCACAACTACCACCACCCGCACGAGCAACAAACGCCAGCGCGCCGACCGTAGTCTGGCCCCGCGGTGCTCAGCCCCCCCTCCCCCTCCCGCCGCCACACTTAGCCTTGCACTGGCACCAGGAGTCGTCAATTGGGCGCCTGGTGCCCTCTTCTACGCTCCCTCTTGCTTGGACGCTCTCGCCTGTCCTTTGTGCTCGCTCGCTCCGCTCGGCGCCTTGCCCCCTTGCACTCAGCCACCAGTCGGCCTGTGAGTATTTGACTTCCTTGCATCACACACGCCCCCCCTCGCCCCGCCACCACCACCACCGCCGCCGCCGTCAGACACGGCCGCAGCAGCAGCAGCAGCAGCAGCCACCACACACACACGCGCGCGCGCGATTGTCTTCTCGCGGGGCCACCCCCTTTCACGGGGCCTCCTCCTCCTCCTGCCTCACCGCCCTCGTGCACGCTGCTCCCCCTCTCCTCCCTGTTCCTCACCTACGCGCGCCGTTGCGGCAACATGACTACAACCCTAGTCTATCCGTGCCGGCGCCGTGCACTCCGATCTCCCTCCCCCTCCCCCTTGCCCTTTGAGCGAGCGTCACACTTGCCGTTGTCGGTGTGATCTCTCACTCCCACTCTGTGTCTGCTTGCATCCCTAGGACGCCCTGGCTTCTTCATCGCACATCCCCCATCCCACGAGGCGTACGCTGACGATTCTCTTCTTCTCTTACAACCTACTATTGCTTCGTCTCCATCAACGCACGCTCGCTCGCTCCCTCGCTCGCTCTCCCGTCTCGTTACACGCGGTATCCCCTATTAATTCTCACCACACAGTCGCTTGCCATCAGCCCTCTCACCCCTCTCTCGTTTAACCTCCACCACCACCACCACCCATCACCACAATGGAGACTGATCCAAACTCGTACGCCGACCGCGGCGCCTCATCCTCGTCTTCAGCACCAACCCTCCCCCAGCGACCACCAACGGCTGGCCACCGTCCAAGCAGCTCGCAGGACACTCACAGCACGCATGCTCACGCGCACTCGCACTCGCACAGCCATGGTCATGCTCATTCGCATGGTCACCACCCTCTCCCCGAACGTCTGGAACGTGTCGACCCCAACCCACGCGATCCACGCGCTGCAACCCACCCCAGCCCCAAGATTGGTTCCAGCACTGCTCCTTGGAACGAGGGCCTGACGAGCGGAGGTGGCCGCCCTCCGAGCCCAAAACTTGCGCCGAGTCCTTCGCTTCCTCCACCACCCCGCGACGAGGCACCAGAACACGCCGAGTCGTCATCCCAGGCCCAGAGTCGGCGATCGGCGGCAGAGACTCCAGAAGTGGAGTGCGAACACCTCGCAGACATGTACACTCCCTTTGTGTCGCCTGCTGCGCCTCAGGCAGGTTCTGCCATGGTCGCAAGTCGCGCACCTGCCATTGCACCGCCATCAGCCGACCACCTGCGGCATGCCATGCAGCACCCCCAGCACGACGCTGTCGTCGTTGGTGGCGTCAACTGCCCCACCATTTACGAGCCAAGTCCGGCACCCGAACAACAGCATCGCGAACAACGGACACAGGACGTCGGAATGGACCAGGCGCCATCTACCTCCTCCATGGCGACGCTTTCGGTGCCCCAGTCGGGTCTCATGACTTGCAAGCCCCTCGACCGCGTTGCTTCGACTTCTGGGACTTCATCTCACCCTTCGCCACCATACCACGGCCGCAGAAAGGACACTGAATGGGTTCGTCGAGCGCAAGCCCGCAAGGGAATGGAGAGAATCGCTTCCCACCTCGGCGGCTGCCATGCGCCACCTGCTCCTCCCATTGTCTTGAAGAAGCGGGCTCGCTCCTTCTCTGACCCTCCCGAGAGCCATCGCCCAACCAGCGTGCAGGCGGCCCGCAATGCGGCAAAGTACTTTCGGGGCCTTCCCCGAAAGAAGATGCGCGTCTGGACAGCCAAGGATGCCGCCGAGGCCGCAGAGGGTGAGCGCATCATGCGGCAGATCCGCGGTCGGGCAACAGACCACTTCATCGCTGCTGCTCGCGAACCACCGGTCAACATGCGTAGCCTGCGTGTCCTCGACACCAACGAGGTCCTTCGACTTCCGCAGATGCGCCATGATCTCTTGTTTGACAACTTTGGCTTCCGTCCCATCCACAATGCCATGGCCTACACCTCGACGACCAATTACGGCCTTCTATCGACCATCTCGCGCTCGCAGATCGTCCACCCGTCGCCTGCCTGCGAAACCAGCAATAGGTACTGGGACTGCATTCGGGCCGAGGTCGAAATTGGCTGCCGTTGCACACGCTGGGACAACGCTTCCCCGGCGCGTCTCAAGGAGTGTATCTGTGGCCGCTGGAAGGAAGGATTGAGCGAGGAGCAGTGGTGGAGGGAGTCGCGTGCCACCTGGCCGAGCCGTCTTCCCAAGCTCGTCCAGTCGCTTCGCGAGATCCTCGAGAGCCTCATGGCTTCTACCACCCCTTGCGTCAACCACTACGCCCACTCGCTCAGCCGCGACAACAACGCCGTTCACACTGGTGTCTGCCCCACCGTCACTCACTCGCTCGTCCCTACTCTGTTCGCTGCCCTCGACCCCGAGTTCCTCACGATTCAAGTTCGCCGTGGCAACTTTGACACGGACATCTTCCGTGTGATCGGCGAGGCCATGAAGGTTCACTGCGCGCCCGTCCGTGACTCGATGGTCGACGACATGGTCGCCACTGCCACGGGCTGCGATGGGCGTGTTCCCGACGTCGTATCGGCCCTGCGCAAGTGCTTCGACTGTGCAGAAGTCATGAAGCTCGACATTGCCAACCACCAAGTGCAGTCGCTCAAGGGAATGCTCTGGCAGCAGGCCGAGCAGAACGAGATGACGACCTTCATCCACTACCTTGTTGCCGCCGGTCGCAAGCTTGAGAGCTCCAAGACGTACGCGTGGATCAATGCGGCTTCGAAGCGTGTCGCCATGACGACTGCTCCGCGCGCTCGTCGCCACCTCATGGGCCAGTGCTCGTGCTCCTCCAACACCGAGTTTGTCATTCGCTCCCTGACTGAGGGCTTCATCGACCTAGTCTTTGGTGACTGGGTCGAGGACAGCGAGGCATGGCCGCCGGTCGTCCCCTCTCGATGCCCCGGCAGTCCCAGCACCGGTCAGGTCTTCCCAACAAAGGTCATTGTCCCCGAGCTGTTCAAGATGGACTCTTGCAGGATCAAGAACTTCCACGCCGAGATGGTCGACATCGCCATCGCCAAGAGCATCTTGAGCGCTTTCAAGGAGCACTACCTGCGGCAAAACCCGTCGGCATCTGCCGAGGAGATCGAGGCGCAGGTGGCCCAAGTTCGCGAGAGCTACAAGCACGTCATGACTTTGGGCAACGGTCTCGCCCGCACCGCGTCCGACTGCCCCTCAGACCTCAGCCTGCACATGGCGCACCGCATCGTCTTTGCTCGCGAAGTCTACGCGACAGGGCCTCGGAGCCAAGCCCATGTTGAGGTCGTCAACCGCCTTGCGCAGGACTTTGACCGCCTCATTGCAGACAAGTTCGCGCGTCGGGATTCCGAGACCTACCTTGTCGCACTCAAGGACCTCCGCCAGCTCGTCTCGGTCATGCTCACCAACTCGCTCCTTGTTCACCGCGTGCAGCCCGAGTCCTTCCTGTACGACATGCGTGGCGTCGATACCCGTCCATGCGTCCCAGCCGAGCAAGGCGAGACCATCGCCGTGCCTCGCCTCCGTGTCCCCGCTCGTCGCTTCGTGACCCTCACCGAGCCTCTTACTGGTCAGGGCCCCTCGACTTCGGACGAACGTGAGCACTACCACCGCCCCGCCGACTCGCCCAACGTCAAGGCTGCGCGGGAGCGCTTCAAGTCGACCGTTGCCCAGTCGACTTCGTCTGAAAGCGAGATGGCGACCCGCCTCGGTTTCGACCCCCTCGTGCATGAAATCCGTGCCGTTGTGGCCCGCATGGTCAAGACGGCCGACTTCAACCTCTGTGTCTTTGCCAACCTGTACGGCAGGCAGGGCATGCTCATTGGAAGCGGCGACGTGCTCCCGCTTCCTGAGCTTTCTCAGATCTAAGAAGGCAGCTACCGGCAACCCGTAGAGCCGCGCGCCTTTTCCTCTCTCCTATCATCTACACGCTCTCTCTCTCTCATTACTGTCATAGTATTAATATCTCTCCCTCACGGCGGCACGGAATACAATATACACACATGGGTCCGAGCCACACGGCATCTTGATATCCCACCACACGACACATTGCGCCATACCGGCTGACATTGAGCTGTGTTGTAGGACCTGTTCAGCTATTTATTGTAGCCTATGCATCAGCTCGTAATTCAAAAGACACGGAGCAGAGTTGGGCCAGGACAAGAGACGAGTCGCTCAAAGGTGATGGAGTTGGGAGCCACAAAAGACTCCACACTTGCCGGTTCGGATCCGAAGCTGCCACTCTTTCGTCACTGCCTCAAAACGCAGCTTGAACACCGATCCTTGTCTGTCTCTCTCTCTTCCACATTCATTCCACCACACAACAACAATGACAGCGGCCCTCCCAACCGAGCCACCACCCCATGAGCTGGCGGAGCGCGCGCTGCCGTACCTCGTATCGGCCGTATCGCGCGCGGCGCCAAACGGACCGTCGGCGCTCCTCCCGCCCCTCTCGCTCGCCTTGTCGACGCTCGCGCGCGCCCGGCTGGCGGGCCAGCGCCTCTCGTCCCCCCTGGCGCCGCTACACGCCTTCGTGTCCCTCGCGACCGAGGACCCCGCCGCGGTCCCCCTCTCACTCGCGTACGACGCGCTGCTCGCCTACCCCGCTGACAGCGCGGCGCTCTCCCCGGCCCTCGACGCCGTCCTCTCCGCCCACTTGGACGAGACGGCCACCCTCGTGCCCGCGCTCACTCGGCGCCTGTCGTCCGCCAGCAAGCCGCTCGAGCTCCTGGCGCCTGCGCGCCTCGCCCACGCGCTCCTCCGCGCCAGCGACGCCCTGGCCGCCCTGCTGCTCGAGCACGCCGACGACCTCGTGCCCGCCATCAGCGCGGCGTACGCCCGCCTCGGCGGGGGAAGGGACGACGTGCGCGCCAAGTCGGAGGCACTGCTCCTTGTCCGTGCGATTGCAGGCCTCATGGGCCGCGGGGCTGCGTCTGCCGCGCTCGTCCGGCTCATGGGCGACGCTGGAGTTAAGGGCACGGCGCTGGTCAACCAGAGCCTGAGGGACGACTATGCGCTCTTCACCACTGGCGACGTGGACGCGGATGTGCGCGCCGTACTCAAGGCGCTCCAGGACGACGAGCGTGCCGACGATCCCGTAAGTTGGCTGGCAGGGATCGAGCTGACGACGAACAGCGCATCGCGCCCCTCCAGGACGTGTTCCCCACGCTGCCGGCGCACCTGCTCGTCGACGCGCTCCACCACCCCGCGTTCGCGGCGTCAGGCAGCAGCGCCCGCACGCCAAAGGAGCAGGCTGCGCCCCTCATCGACGCGATCCTCGGGTCCGCGCTGCCGCCCGAGCTGGGCGAGCTGGCGGCTGCCGTGCGTGCGGCGGGTGCGGGAAGAGCAGCGGATGCGCGGGAGAAGGTCGAGCGCCGGAACATCTGGAACGAGGAGCTCGATCTCTCGCGCATGCGCCTCAAGGGGCAGACGGATCCCGTTGTTGGGAAGGAGATCCCCGACAACCTCCGCGCGTCGATCCTCCGCCTTGTCGACCAGCAGGCCGAGGAGGCCGAGGAGGCCGCGCGCGCTGTCGCCGAGGCGCGGGGACTGGGTCTGGCACCCAAGCCGCGGCGGCTGTACCTCGGCGACGACGAGGACGATATCGACAGCGATGTTGGTCCGACCGTGCGCCTGGCTGCAGACGGAGAAGAGAGCGGGGACGAGAGCGATGACGGCGAGCACTTGGACGGGGCGCTCGACGGACGGCCGGCAGGCAACGACGTCCAGCTCCACCTCGAGCTCGCGTACATTCGCAACCCGGCCGTCTTTGGGCGCGACGCAGCGACCCGCAGGTCGGCCGCGCGCAAAGAGCTGCGCGACGCAACGGGGTACGACGACGGCCAGCTCGAGGGCTGGAAGATTATGCTCGACCGGAATCCGCATAAGGAGGCCATTCTCGAGCGGCACCAGTTCTCGCGCGAGCCGGCAAAGGACAAGCCAAAGCCCAAGAAGGACAAGGCTGGCGGCGGCGGTAGTGGGCCGAATGACTCGGGGTCCAATGCGTCGGGCAGCACGCGCGGAGGAGGGCGTGGTGGACGCGGTGGACGAGGAGGGAACAAGGGCAGTCGGGGCCACTCGAACGCCGCGCGTACCCGTGGACACGACAAGAAGATGACGCGCATGGGCGCGGGGCTGTAGGCGGCTGGCTCACCATGCATTGTTTGTCGGTCAGCTTCTCACGTGCAGCGCAACACCATCATCTACCCAACATTGACGATGCATCAACTCTTCTTCCTCGGGTGCACTCAAGGGCTACACATGACAGGTGCTGATTGATTTTGCAAAATCGAGAGATGGAGGGGAAAGTGGCGAGGGAGTCTCTACTGTCCTCTCGACGGAGACGGTTCTGGGGGCGGGGGAGATGGATTGATGAATGCAATGACAGAGTCGGCGTGGTCACGACGTTTCTTTGAGTGCACAGAAAAACAGGAGGGGAGATTTTTTTGTTACTGGAGAGGTTTGGTTTGGTTTGTTGGTTTGTTGGTAGGTGGAAAGACAGGCAGGGGGCATCATCAGGAGCAAGGGGCGCGACGTGACAACAACAAGGTGCATGAGCGCGACGAGACACTTCTCTACGTCGACTCGTGCTACTCGTGCTCCGGCTCGCGCGCGTTCATGTGCTCCAGATCATCTGTGCCTGTTCACTGCTGCCAACCAGTGTAGCCGCCGTTCCGCGAGCCACTGTAGTGCTGCTGCTGCTGGCCGTAGGGAGACCAGTCGTGGTTCTGGTACCCGCCGTACGGGTACGAGTTGAAGCCCTGCTGCGCGGCCTGGGGCTGCTGGGGCTGGGTTCGGCCGGCGGCCGCGGTGGCGCCCGACGCGGCAGCGCCAGGCTGAGCCTTGAAGTTGTCGTCGGGGGTGCCGGCCTGGCGGGCAGGCTGGCCCGAACCGAGCGAGCTCGACGGAGTGCTGTTACCGCCAAGGAAGCTGTGGATACCCTGCTGCTGCGAGGGGTAGGACTGGGGGATGGAGCCACCGATGGGCTGGGGGTTCTGCTGGCCCTGGGCGGCACCCGACTGGGGGGTGCCGGCCTTGTTGGCGTCGCCGTAACGTCCGCCAAGACCGAACGACTGGTCGTCAAAGCCCGACGAGGGGTACGAGCTGGGAGGAGCTCCGTAGGGCGAGTGGTGAGCGGGAGGCGTGGGCTTGCTGGCCGGGATGGGGGCAGGAGGAACCTGGGGGGCGGGCTGGCCGTAAAGGTTGCGGCTGGCCATAGGGTAGTACTGCTGGAAGCCGGGGTTGGGCGCCTGGCCGTCTGTGAGGGTTAGTGGCTGCAGGGAGTGGCAGAGTCTGTAACTTACACTGGTAGTACGGGTTGTAAGGACCGGACTGGTAGTAGCCCATGTTGCCGAGCGTAGAGTAGTACTGCTGGTGCTGCTGGTGGGGGAGGTTCTGCTGGGGCTGAGCAGGAGCCGAGGGGGTGTGCGAAGGAGCAGGAGCGGCCTGCTTGGGCTCCTCGGCAGGGGGGCGGGGGTAGCCAGACGAGTACGAGTCAAAGTTGCGGTTCTGTCCGTACTCGTTGTGCTGAGCGGCGGGCTGGCCAAAGAGCTGGCCCTGGCCACCGAAGCCGCCGAAGGGAGCAGAGTCGTACGAGTGCTGCTGGGGCTGCTGGGGCTGCTGAGGCTGCTGCTGCTGCTGAGGGGCCTGCGACTCGGTCTGCTGGGGCTGCGGCTGCTGCTGCGAGCCGTAGTAGTCCTGCTGGCGGTAGGCACCGTACTGAGACTGCTGCTGCTGCTGGTGCTGCTGCTGAGGAGCGTGCTCCTGAGCGGCCTGAGCCTGGGCAGGCTGCTGCTGCTGCTGGCCGTACGACTGGTAGGCCTGGTACTGCTGCTGGAGGGTCTGCGAAGGAGGGAAGCCAGCAGGCTGCTGAGGAGCCTGCTGCTGTCCGTAGTAGGATGACGGGGCAGCAGCCTGGGGAGCGGCAGCCTGAGCTGGGGCCGGGGGCTGAGCGACGGCGGGGATGGTCTGCTGGGTGGTGCGGACGGGCGACGCGGCGGGGGCAGCCTCGGGCGCAGCAACGGGCTCGGCAGGGACAGGAGCCTCGACACCGTCACCATCACGGCCGCCAAAGCTCAAGCTGCCGAACTGCATCTCGACACCAGTAGCACCCCACGAGCCAGCCGAAGCGGGCAGGACAACGGCCTGGCCGTCGGCGTTCTTATACCTCTGGGCGGCACGCGAGTTGGTGCGCGAGTTGGACTGCTGAGGAACAGCCTTAGCAGCGGCAGTGTTGAATCCGGGAGGACCAGTGTAGGTGGTCACGGGCTCGGGGGCGGCAGCCGGGACGGGGGCGGTGGCAGTGGCCGAAGCGATGGCAGGGTCAACCCACTCCTCAGCGGCAGCAGACTCCGGCTCGGCAGGAGCAGCGACCTCTGGCTCGGCGACAACGACTTCCTCCTCAACGACCTCCTCCTCGACAACAACCTCCGACTCGGGCTCGGCCTCCTCGACGGCCGCAGACTCCTCCTCGACGGCCGCGGGGGCAGCCTCAGCCTCGGGCTCGACGGCTTGCTCCTCAGCAGCCTCGGGCTCGGGCTGGGGCTCGGGAGCCTTGGGTGCAGGTGGGGGAACAGGCTTGGGCTTCTCGACAGGCCTTTGGGTGTCAGCATCAGCTCTTGTGGAACACACTCACTTGGCGATTTGGGCCCAAGTCTTCTTCGCTGGAGCGGGAGGCGCGGCGGGGGCAGCAGGGGCGACAGGCTCGGCGGGCTTCTCGACGGGGGCGGCGACAGGAGCCGCAGGAGGAGCGGGAGCAGGTGCAGCAGGCTTCTCAGAAGGAGCAGGAGCGGCCTTCTTTGGCTTGGAACCCCAAGCGCCACCGGCAGCCTTTGACTTGTCTTCTCCCTTGGCGAGGTCGGCCCAGGTGGGCTTGGAGGGTGCCTCGGGCTTCGCAGGCTCTCCCCAACCTCCGTCGTCGTCCTCGTGAGCAGAAGCGGCCTCGGCCTGCTCAACCTGGCTGCTCCAGCCGTCGGCAGAGGTAGCGGTTGTCGTAGGCCATTCGGGACCAGAGCCTTCGGCGGGAACCTTGGTCGATCCACCACCGTTCACATTGCCGTAGCCACCACGGCCACCACGGGCGCCAGCGCGGCCGACACGGGCACCGCGGATTGCCTCTGTAGTTGTGTGAGCACATCCTTCCTCGCGCCGGTCTCGGTGGTGGCACTCACGACCACCTCTGCCAGCAACCGCTCCACCACGCCCACCGCGTCCGCCGCTGCGGCCACCGCGACCACCGGAAAAGTTGTCGACATTGTCCCATCCCGCGTCATTCCGGCCACCGTGTGCCTTGGTCGATGTGGTCTTGGGTGCCTTCTTCTTGGTAGCTTGGGTGAACTGGGACGCGCGGCCTAAAGGTGAGCAAAGTCGGGATCGGTTTGGAGTGCCGAGTTTATTGTTTGGGGTGCGAGTTGTGTGCAGTCGAGGAAACAAGCGTCAGTACACTGCGACCCCGTGCGCTCATGCCGAGACATGTCAACATCCATGGTGGTGACTTACCCTCGGAGATGGCGAGGACAGTCTCCTCAACATTGCCCTTTGAGTCTTGGAGCGCAAAGACGAGGTCGCCTTCGTCCCACTCGGGGAAGATTGCCTGCAGCTGCGAGAGCTGGGACGAGTACTTCTTGGACAGCTCTGAGACTGTTGCCATTGCGGCTGTTGTTGTTGGGTGGGGGTGGGGGGGTATGGGGGAGAGAGAGACGAGTGATGTGTGTGTGGTCGAAGCCCAAGGGAAGCCGGGGGGTGTTGGATGGAGCCTTCCACCAAAGATG
Organism: Vanrija pseudolonga; assembly: GCF_020906515.1. Lineage (NCBI taxonomy): Eukaryota > Fungi > Basidiomycota > Tremellomycetes > Trichosporonales > Trichosporonaceae > Vanrija > Vanrija pseudolonga. Next base: position 2,844,012 of record NC_085849.1, on the reverse strand, counting down.
ACTTGGCTGGCCAGAGGAGGAGAAAGTCAGACGGTTACGTCGACGTGTTGAAAGGATTGAGGGGGGTCAAGATGCACTTGATGGTGTAGAGAGAACAAAGTGATGATTGAAACTGATGATGGAGAGACGACGAGTGGAGAGAAGGACGAGGAAGACGACGGGCTGGGCAGGCAGGCTGGCTGGCTGGCTGCGTGATCGCGCGAACAACGGACAGTGGAACCGGTACAGTGGGACACAGTGTGGCCTGGCCGCTGGCTGGCTGGCTACAATGGCAGTGTGGCGCCCACTCTCATTGTCCTGCTACTTGCTCGCTCCGCTCCTGGATTCTCGCTCCTTGCTCTCTCTCTCCCTCTCCTGTGCTGCCCCCTGGCTGGCTCCTCTTGCATTCACGGCTTCCCAGCATATCCCGTTTGCAGCCACTACTTGCCCTTTGCAACCGACGACACCCTGACATGGGGACTCGAACACAGACAGACGCATACAGAAGACGCCAGGCTGCGCGCGTCACACAATACATTTCAATACAACAGATTTATATTACACCAGCCGATCAATTAACCCCTCAATCTGACTCCGCTAATCCTCCGGACGCGTGCTCAAAAACTCCGCGGACCACAAATGTGGCGATTCAATGTTGCAAGGGTTTGGCCATCCCTCGTGGGGCACACGTGGTAATAAAACAGGAGGGCAAAATAATGAGAAAGTGGCAAACCTTCCCCGCGCGAGAGATTTTGAAAGTTGAGACGACCACCGACTGCCAGAGAGGGTGTAGGGGTGCAGGCGCAACATTGACCACCTTTGCTGGTGCTACTCCTCCTCCTTAGACGTACTGGTTCTTGATACCGTACACCCCCTCCTCTTCAACACAACCCCCCAAAAGGATCAGCCAAGATGACGACCGTGGCTGGACTCCAGCGCATCGCGCCCGTGCCGACGTCGTCGGACTTCATCGATGTCGTCCTCAACGCGACCATGAGGAAGACGCCGACCGTCATTCACAAGGTAGGTTTGGGTGTGGTGGACGAGGTGCTGCTGCCGCTAGGGGAGAGGGTGCTGCTTCATTGGCGCGACCTCTTGAAGCTCCGGCACGAGCTCCCCCATCAGCGCCCCCTCGCTGCTCGCCGCCGCTGGGCACCACTCACACGTCCCAGAACTTCAAGATCTCGCGTATCCGCAACTTCTACATGCGCAAGGTCAAGTTCACCCAGGACACCTTTGACGAGAAGCTCGGCCGTATCCTGTCCGAGTTCCCCATCCTCGACAACCTCCACCCCTTCCTGTCGAGCTTGCTCAACGTTCTGTACGACAAGAACCACTACAAGCTCGCTTTGGGCCAGATCGCGACTGCCCGTCACCTCATCTCCCAGGTCGCCAAGGACTATGTTCGTCTCCTCAAGTTTGGTGACTCGCTCTACCGCTGCAAGCAGCTCAAGAAGGCTGCTCTCGGTCGTATGGCTACCATCATGCGCCGCCAGAAGGACCCTCTTGCCTACCTCGAGCAGGTCCGCCAGCACATTGGCCGTCTCCCCGCTATTGACCCCAACACCCGTACCCTCCTCATCTGTGGTTACCCCAACGTCGGCAAGTCGTCGTTTGTCAACAAGGTCACCCGTGCCGATGTCGACGTTCAGCCCTACGCCTTCACCACCAAGTCGCTCTTCGTCGGTCACATGGACTACAAGTACCTCAGGTGGCAGGTTATCGACACCCCTGGTGTCCTCGACCACCCTCTCGAGGAGATGAACACCATCGAGATGCAGTCGATCACTGCCCTCGCCCACCTGCGCTCTGCCGTCCTCTACTTCATGGACCTCTCGGAGCAGTGTGGCTACACTATTGAGGCTCAGTGCAAGCTCTTCCACTCGATCAAGCCCCTGTTCGCCAACAAGCCCGTTGTCCTCGTCATCAACAAGATTGACATTGTCCGTCTTTCCGACCTGACGCCCGCGAACCGTGCCTTTGTCGACACTATCCTCGCCGACAAGACGGTCACCGTTGTCGAGTCGTCGACCTACACCGAGGAGGGTGTCATGGACGTCCGCAACAAGTCGTGCGAGCTGCTGCTTGCTCACCGTGTCGAGCAGAAGCTCCGTGGCAACCGCATCGAGGCCGTTGCCAACAAGATCCACGTTGCCGTTCCCCAGAAGCGTGACGACGTTGAGCGTGCCCCCTTCATCCCCGACGCTGTCAAGACCCGCGTCAAGTACGACCCCGAGGACCCCGAGCGCCGCAAGCTCGAGAAGGAGGTGGAGCAGGAGATGTCGAGCAACCCCTGGATGGGCATCTACACCCAGGACCTCAAGCGCGACTACCAGCTCGCCGACGACTCGTGGAAGTACGACATCATGCCCGAGTTCCTCAACGGCAAGAACGTCGCCGACTTTATCGACCCCGATATCGCCGAGAAGCTCGAGGCTCTGGAGCGCGAGGAGGAGAGGCTCGAGGCCGAGGGCTTCTACGCTTCGGACGACGAGGAGATTCTCGACTCGGAGGAGGAGGAGTTCCTGGACGCCGCCGCTCAGATCAAGAAGCGCAAGGCCGAGATCAAGCTCGCCAGCCAGGCCAAGAACAAGCTGCAGAACAAGCCCGTCATCCCCCGCAAGAAGAAGCACGTCACATTGACCGAGTTCACCAACGGCATGCGCAAGGTCGGACACGACCCGATCGTGCTCGAGAAGCGTGCTGCCCGTCTCGTCGAGGCCAAGAAGGCTGCCTGGGAGGCTGCCGAGGCCGAGCGCGAGGCGGCTGGCGGCGACGGCGACGATGTGTCGATGGGCGGCGACGACGACGTGGACATGGACGAGGCGCCCAAGCGTGGTGGCCGCGCCGCTGCCAAGACCAGGAATGCCCTTCCTCCTGGTATCACGAGCAAGGAGCAGCTCGACAAGGCCCACAGGCTACGCTTCTTTGCCCAGCGTGAACCTGCTCGTCTCGCCAAGGCGTCCGAGTCTGACCGTCACGTTCCCATCACCCGGCCGAAGTGGATGTTGGCGGGTAAGCGTAAGGCGGGTAAGACTCAGCGCCGATAAGCGTTTGTGTGCAGGCGAGACGAGCTACTGCGGGACAAGGTATCTTTTGCCTGCAGAGCATCACTCTTGGGAGTATTGCAAAAGGCCTTGGGCGAGAGAGCGAGCCCTGGCTGTGGTTTCTGGGGATTGGCGTGTATGTACTTTATACCCTACATGGAGACTTTGCATCGAGCGGTGTGAGCAGCGAGGGGTGAGGACAGGGAAGGATTGCGGTTGTGATGTGGCGAGCCACACGGCCGAGTTAGTGGGACCCGTTGTTGGACCCCAAACATGACTAGGAACGCCAAACTCTGGGCGGAGATGGGTACCTTGGACGGGCAATAGATGGAGGGCGAGGACAGCGACGGCGCGACGATGGGCAGCGAGGGAAAGATAGCTTGTGAAGCGTGAAGTTCACACGCGATAGCTCTGCACTGTGCAGCCGTGTCTATGGCCCAAGCCGGTGCTAGGTCGTGGGCAAGAGCCAAGCCAGTGCAACCCTGTCAAGTGGGCGTCGAGAGTGACTGACTGCCTGTGCCAGCGGTGACTGTCAACAAGGCAAGGCACTGACCTGACTGTACATGGCAGATAACATGACGGCCGCCGCGGGCCGCACCGCACCGCTGACGACGCCAGCGGAGATAGCAGGAACGAGGGAGCACCAGCCAGCCAGCCAGCCGTGTCCAGAACAAGCATGTCTGCGAGCATCGCCGAGCGGCGCGAGCAGTGTAACTTCGGGCAGGCAGTGCATGGTGTTTCAGCCGACCGAGAGGCACCACTGGCTTGCTGGCCCGCTGACCGCTGGCCGCGGATAGAACAAGGTCAGGTGCCGGCATGGGCGCCATGTCGCCGGCTCTGCGCCAGGTTCCCGCCTACTGGTCTACACTGAAATAGCCTTTTGGGCAGCTGCATCGCCGGATGGCTGTACGGCTGCTGTCCACTTGGCTTCGAGCTCCACATTGTTGAGGAGCTCGATGCACGCCGGGCTACTGCTTTGGCCCAGTCTGGACCGCTTGGACTGACTCGAGGCACTGCATGGGGCGGGCGGGCGCCGGCGGGCGTTTGTTGAGCTTGGACGCTCGTTGGCACGTTGGACGACGCTGCTCACACCGGCCGGTGCGCTGGTCGCTCATATTTACGCCTGCTCGACGATGTTGAGGTAGACTCCCCCATCTGGCCTGATCTGACTTGTTCGCTCGATAAACATGACGACTTCTCCGCGACGAGCATCGATGGGCCGGCCAGCAGCAGCCCCAGCAACAGCAACAGCAACAACAACAGCCACAAAGTACCCCGGCCTCAGCGCCGACGACGACAACGTGCCGCTCGCAGACCTCAAGCGCTCGTCGGGGCTGGTGCGCCTCCTCCAGACCGAGCGGGCACGGCACGACGCCCAGTGAGTGCTTGTCCAGCCTGGCCGCGCACACCGCTGACCCCCAGGCTCGCGTTCAACGCTATCGGCGCATATGTGGCCTACCGGACGGGGCAGGACCGGGTGCTGCTCGACGCCTCGCTCGGACGGGTCGAGGCAATGGTATGGGCGTACTGTGGAAGCGATAGCTGACACCGCAGATGCCAGAACACGCCGAGGCGTTCACCGCCGTCCGGGCGTACTTCTCCCTCCTTGGGGCCTCGTGCCCGCCCCAAGCGCCGCGCGCGACACAGCAACGCACAACGTTCCGCGTGCCGGCGCGCATCAACGCGCACCGGCCATCGAGCTGGATGCGGATCCCGTCAGCGAGCCGGCGCGTGCCCTCTGGCTCGCGGTCGAGCTCGTCGTCGTCGGCGTACAGCTCGTCGGCGGGGTCGAGCTCGTCGTCGCGCCCGTCCCCATCACCGCCCAAAACATCGCCGACGCCCCCTCCGCAGCCGGTGCTCCCTGCCCCACCGCCCTCGGCACACACGCGCACGCCGCGCACCTGCCCGCAGGCGATGACGGCCGCACAGCGCATCGCGGCCGCGTGGCGCCCGCCCCCGCCGCCGGCGTACGCGCGCGTCGACCCCAACCCCGTGGTGCGGGCGGCTGCGTGCGTTAGGGCGTGAGCGTGATGCGTGAGCGAGGGAAGGAAGGGAGCGAGGGCGTGGGCGTGAGCGTGAGCGTGAGCGTAGGCGTTAGAGCAAGCGAGCAAGCGAGCAAGCGTGCAAGCGAGCAAGGCAGCGAGCAGGCGCCACCACCAAGACCAGACTACACCACACCACTAGATGTTGTATCCATGCTTTTGTGCTTTCGACGGACTATGTAGCCCACCATGTCGTGAGGGCCAGGTGCAGTCGAGTCGTGTGCACTTTCGTGGTGTGGTCGTGAGAGTGGGAACACGGCCATGCGGGCATGCTTGCAGGCTGGGAAGGTGAGGCCGTTGCTGTTGCTTGGCCGACGATGCAAATCCAACCAGGTGACGGTATATGACGTTGCGGCATGCTGCTCACCGGCCAAGAGGAAGTGGCCAGCCTCACGACCGTGCCGTACACGTCGTACACGAGTATTCTTCTCGCCACGCAAACAGAGCCAGCCAGCCATCCGAGGCAGCAGCAGTTGCTTGCTCCACTTCACTCTGTGTGCACGACGACGCCAGGCGCCAGACGGCGGCGCAGAAACACCCCTGCTGCCTGTTCTGGTAGAATGGCGCCGCTGCACGCCGACACAATGCGTTGTGTTGCCTCACAGCCCAACAGGGCAACAAGCAAAGGAGCATAAAGAGGCGTCACTAGGCAGAAAACAAACAATGGGCCGAGGGTGCGTTCCTGGACACGGGCGAGTCCTGAAACGGCAATGAACCGCCACATGCCCGCTGTGGTTCCCATCAACCAGACGACGGCGGCGTGAGCATGCTTGCAATGCTGCTGCAAGCTGTTACGACTGCTCCTCTCACGATAGACGGCATCGTTGACGCCGCTCACCGCTCCCGCCACAATGGGCTTCCAGCCGCTCCGCCGAAAGGCAAGTGTGCGACCACCCCAGTGCCACTCCTAACCACGACCCAGGACTCGCGCGCAATCCTCAAGCTGCCCGTACACCTGACCTGCGAGCTCAACAACGAGACGGCGCGGCGTGAGCCCGAGTGGGTAGGCGACTCACTCCCCCGCTCACGCACCCCGCAGATACGCCGAGACGATCATCTCCGAGTTTGTGCGGTGCAACACGCCCAAATGGGCGTTCACGGCCAAGCGGCGCGCGAGCAGCCGGCGCGTGGCGTCCGGCAAGCTCGAGGAGGTCGAGCGGGAGGTGGGTAACGGGGGCCATAACACTGAGGGCGTGCAATGGCTAACACCGCCGCCAGTTCCCAGAGTTCGCCAACGAGTTCCGCTCGGTCAGGTCGCGCTTCCACCTGCCGGCGTACACCCCGCCGCATGTGCTCACCGAGCAGGCGTGCGCAGTCGTCAAGGCGCGCATGAGCGTCGCCGACCTGGCCAGGATCGAGGCCGACCTGCCGCCGCTCCCCGAGTCGCCCGTGCTCGAGGCGGCGCCGACGCCCATCGCCGAAGCAATGGCCAAGCTCACGTCGCCGATGCCTGCCCACCGCCGCGCGGACAGCGACGCGGCGTCGTCCGCCCCCTCAACGCTCACGCCGAGCACGGCGGGCTCGGACACGCTCACCACCACCCCCTACCTCGACCTCGCGTTCGTGCCCTTCCTCAGCGGCGACGACGACCCGCCGCGCTCGTGGCGCGACGCGCGCGCGTGCAGCGTTTATCTTCCGCGCGATCGCGGGTCCCGCGCGCTGCCTGTTAGCATTGGCCGGGCGATTGCGTCGCGCGCGTAGCGGCGCGCGGAGGGACAGTAGGTCGCAGTTGTATAGTAGTGGACTTTGTTGTGTGCGATGTAGCCAGCAGTGAGGGATTTCGGTGGAGAGCGATTTAGGCCACACCACCATTTGTTGTTGTTGCCGAGCGAGCCGGCGCCGCGCCGCACCGCCCGCACCGCCCTGCATCCCGCCCATGTGCGTGCGTTATATCACGCCGCCGCCGGTGCATTCAACATCGATAATCCCTCATCCCTCACTCACTCACTCCCACGGCAGACATGGTACAGCTCGACCTAGCCCGCATCGAGGGCTTCCACGCCATCTCGTTCCACCCCAACACGGTCGTGAGTGCCCATTACTTGGCTGCCATGTTCACGCCGTGGCGTACCCTCGCCTGGCCGCGCGCCGCGCCGCTCACGCTCACGGCGCAGCCCAAAGTCCCCCCGCTCAAGACGGTCAGCGACGCGCAGATCTATCTGTCTATGCCGGCTGCGCGCGAGGATCGGAGGTGAGTCGGTGTGTGGGGCGGGGCCGAGCGGGGCCGGAGACTGGGGACTCGGGCGTTGGCCCCGTCTCACATCACCCCACTGCTCGCTCGCTGACGCTCGCTCGCTCGCTCCCGCAGATACGCCTACGCCATCATCGCAGCCTTCGTCGAGCCCAAAGTAGGCCTCGCGGCCATAGGGCGGAAGGGCACCAAAGCCGAAGTCGGGCGGCAGCTCGAGTCTCTAGAAGTACAAGTAGGCCTTCCCCTCCCTCGCCTCGTTAGCACAACTCACACGCCAGTTCCCCCACTTTGCGCCCCAGTTCACCAGCGTGCGCAAGTTCTTCAAGCTGCCCCCGACGAGCGTCATCTTCCCGCCTCCGCCGATCGAGCGCGCGACGTCGAGCGGCACGGCTGCCGGCGTGATCAGGGAGGAGGGGCACGATGCCGGGCTGCCCGCCTACGCTGCTATTGATCCCGAGGGACGGCCGCCGAGCTTCTGCAGCACGCGCGAGTACTAGGTTTCTATAATGTGTATTGTTTGTTTTGTATTAGTTGTGCCGGTGGATGTCGGGCCAGCGGTGAACGCGCCATGGCGATTCCTGCGCGTGTGGGATGCCAATGCAACCCGCGCGGCGGCCCCGCCGCGCCGAGACGCTGGGAGTGCGGCCTATCTACACGAGGAGGTCAGCTCAAGGCATGCCTCCCTAGGCTGCCGCTCTCTGTGTGTCGGCAACCACGATGCGCGACCGGCTTGGGCAACAAGTCAGAATCTCAATCCCCTCACGTCGGCGTCGTCCGAGGCCATTGTCCCCGCCGCCACTGATCATCAGCCCGCACAGACAGGCGCACAGACGCGTAAACCTTCCTTGTAGATGTATTGCATAGGTAGGCTGCTGCACTGCACGCCTGTATCACGCGCCGAGCGCCGTGGCATGACACGCTGTGTCGCCTGCTCGCCTCAACCCCCTCGCCTCTCGCCCCTATCGCTTCCCCGCGATACCCCCGGGACCATGCTCGCGCGCATAGCAGTTCTTGCACCACGGCTGGCCGTCCCGGTCCGACACCTTGCTCGGGTCGATGGTCGACCGGCAGCTCGTGCAGCGCAGGCATCCGCGGTGCCATCTGGGCGTGGGTGTCAGCGAGCTCGTCCCGCCCCACTCTCCGCCCCACTCACTTCTTCCCGATCGCCTGTACCTGCTCAGCAGCGTACACGCGCTTCTCGCACGCGGGACAGCGGTCCTCGAACCCCGGCCGCTCGCCGACCTTGCTCCGTGGCGAGTCGGTGCGCCCCGAGGCGCTGACGCCAGACGGGATGGGGCGGACGGAGCGGAAGTTGACGCGCGTGATCTGCTCTGGCGTGCTCGGGCGCGCTGGCAGCGCGGGGGGCGCGGGCGCCACTGGTGCCGACGACGACGACGACGACGACGCTGCGCCGCCGCCGCCGCTTCCGCTCAGATCAGGCGGCACGTAGTATTCCTGCGGTGGGGGCACTGCGCGCGGCGCGGGCGCGCCGTTCGCGTCCCGCCGTGATGGCGACGAGAAGGCTGGTTCTGCCACCGGCGCGGGGGGAGGGGGCGGCGCGGCCGGCGTGTCGCGGTACAGGTTTGCCTGGCGCAGATCTGGCGTCGAGTCAGCATCGTAGATGGAGGCTTTGGCGGCGCGGCGCACCTCTGGTCCCGAACAAGGTCGTGTGGCATCGCTGGCAGTAGGGCTGTTGGTTGTCAGCTCGGCGCACACCCCACACCCACCTGCTCGTCGTGCTGCACCAGGCCGCCGGGGTCGAGGCGCTTGCCGCACGAGTTGCACTTGAGGCAGAGCTTGTGGTATATCTGGCGAGGGGTGAGTAAGCGCGCGGAGCGGAGCGGCGTGGAGTCGTCTCGACGCGGGGGCGCGCACGCAGCACGCACCTTTCGCCCAGGCCCAATGACCTGCTCGGCATGGTACACAGCCCCTCCGCACCGCTCGCACCGCGGCGTGCCTCCAAACGACATTGTGGTGTAGTGTGTGATGTAGAGTGAGTGGGTTGAAAGAGAAACGACTGACGACGCCGTGCAGTTGCGGTGTGGCCGAGCGACGTTGTTTTGGGAGGAGCCCCGGTGCGATTTGGCCGTGGCGCGCCCAGTGGCGGTGCGGTGCGCGCCGCCGCGTCCGGTCGTCAAGCGAGAGGCTCAAAGACAGCCGCCACTCATCTCTGTGGCAATTTACTCTGCTGGTACGGCTCCAAACGACGCGTTTCACCCCACTCTCGGCAAGCATTGCTAGCTCGTTTGGGTCTAGGGGGTGGGTATGGCAACTGGCGTGACGAGGACTTGTTCCAATGCACACTCGCGTGCCGTCCAGGTGAGACACATGACTGAACGTAAAGCATTGCGACGCGCACTGCGCGCCTTGCTTCTGCTCATGCACGAACAGTTAGTATAGGAGAGCAAGGCTTCGCTGCCCTCAACGCCCAACATCACACCTGCAGCCCTCTCAACACTTCCGATACACATCCGTGCATCACACTACAAAAGCGAACATGTTGCTTAGTAGGCAGCGGCCTTGCGGGCGGCAATGGCGAGGTGGCCCGAGAACTCGTCGTAGGGGGTCTGGCCAGCGGGGATGATGGCCCAGAGGTCGGGCGACTGGAACTGGTAGGTCTTCGAGAGAGCGGCGACGGTGGCCTTGAGGAAGTTGCCCTGGGTGGCAGTCGAACCCTTGGACTGGGTGTAGCAGTCCTGGATACCGGCCATCTGGAGCATGCGCTTCGAGGCGGGGGCGGCGACAATGCCGGTACCGCGGGGGGCGGGGATGAGACGGCACATGACCGAGCCCGACTTGCCCGAGACCTTCATGGGGACGGTGTGAGGCTCAGCAATGTGCGAGCCCCAGTAGCCGCGACGGACGGGGACAATCGAGAGCTTGGCGAGGACAATGGCACCACGGATGGCGGTGGCGACCTCCTTGGCGCACTTGACACCGAGACCAACGTGGCCGTCAAAGTCACCGACGGCGACGAAGGCCTTGAAGCGGGTACGCTGACCGGCCGAAGTCTGCTTCTGGACGGGCATGATCTTCATGACCTCGTCCTTGAGGGTGGGGAGGAAGAGGTCGATGATCTGGTACTCCTTGATGGGGAGCGAGAAGAGGTAGATCTCCTCCATCGACTTGATCTTGCCGTCCTTCACAAGACGACCGAGCTTGGTGACGGGGACCCTGGGATGTCAGATGAGGTCACGGGCAAGTGGGAGCAGAGGCAAGCAAGCAGCAAGCAAGGAGAGGCGAGGCGAGTGTGCAAGCGCGCGAGCGAGTCGGTACGGCTGGCGAAAGCTGTCTCGAGATCGGCTGGCCAAGTTTGATGTAGTCGTCGTGCGACACTTCGAACTAGTCCAGTGTGTCCCCGATTCCAGCTGTACCACGCTATCGCCGCTTCGTGCGTTCGTCCGTGCGCCCGAGGTCGTCGTCGCTGTGTCGCCCAGCCGCTCCAATCGCTCGCCGCTTGCTTTGCCTGCCCGCCCAAAGTCAAACTCACCACTCCTTCTCCTCGTCCTTGCGGCCACCACGACGGGGACCACGACGGCCGCGGGGACCACCGCGGCCACGACCGAAACCACCACGAGCACCAGCAGCACCCTCAGCCATTTTGATGAATGTGTTTTGAGGAGTTTTAGGGGGGGTAAGAGCTTGAAGGATGGAGGAGTGTGGTTTGGCGTCGCAAAGATTCCTGCTGGCGAGGGCTGCCTCGCACCCAGCGAGCAGGGGCTCTGCCGACAAACTAAGCCAAAATCGCAGGACGACTTTGACACGGAGGCAAATGCGGCGATATAGACTGAGACCGCCGGGATTTGCCACGTTGTGTGGCATATTGAATAGGTCATCACGTGACATTTGCCCTTTGTTTCTCGCTGCCGTCAGCCCGTGCCGGGTTACGAGAAGAGTGAGACAACCGCGGCCATCAGCAGACCCTCGACAGCTCAGCAAGCATCATGCGTTTCCACTCTTTGAGGACGACGTGACGACGGCTCGGCGGCCATAGACGTGCTTCTGCGTGTGTCCGATCACAGATCGCCGTGTCTCAACGCCTAACCCTGTTTGACGACAGGGGGTCCATACCACATGCGCGTACGTGCGATGACATCTGGTGCTCTAGCGCCACCTGCACACATGTAATGTTGGCGGCTGTTGTCAAGCACAATGGCGCTACTGCCTGTCTCGAGCTACGTACGTACTTACGCTGCCGCCGTCGATCAAACCTACTAGATTGCAGTATGTTGAAGGACCAGATCGCCGCATGCCTTGTAGCGGCGCGCCTTGCTGCCGTCTATTGCCTTTGCCCGCTGCATTGGAGTCGAGTTCCTCGCTAGGTCGTGCAAGCAAGCACTTGCCACCAGAGTCGCTTTGCCAAGGATCAATGATGATGAGAGCATGTTTCCCAGTGTGCCTCCGACTTGTTCTTCTGAGAGATTGTTTGCCCTGCACAGGTGGCCAGGACGCCAGGGAGGATGCGAGCGAGCACGGGCAGAGGCTTATCTGGTATACTGGGTATTTCCTCTTGTGGGCGTTTCATGCAACGAGTTGGTTGGTGGCCAGTGGCCCAGTGGCCCAGTGGCGCGCGCGCGCGCGCGCCCGTGTGCGACAAGGCCGATGATGACACCAGGGACAAGTAAAGTGTAATGACGCTCCGTCAACCTTCAGGGCAAAGTCGACAGCCCACTCAGTCTCTCTCGTTGCTCACCGCCGTCACATTTTGCTCTTGCTCGTCTCGTCCATTCATCACACGGCCATGCCTTCTTCTTGGCTGGCTTGGCCGGATGCAATCCCAGAAATGCCACTGTGACCCATGACCCACCTGCAGCACCAGCAGCAGCAGCAGCAGCCAAGATCTCCCACATACCCCAACAACACCCGACCCGCCGGCCGAGAGAGAAGGAGGGCAAGCAAGGAGGGCACGGCGTTCCTCGGTCGGTCGGTCAGTCAGTCAGCAGCCACTGCCGGGCCGGCTGGTTGGCGGTGCAATGATGCAAGAGATCAGCGTCTGCGGTACCTCGAGCCGGCCAAGCCGAGCAGACCCACGACGACCACGACGACGGACGGTGGCCGACGGAGTGCGGCGAGCGAGCGAGCGGGGGGGATGGGTGGGGCGAGTACGTGCGTTTTTTTGGCACTGGGCCCAAACCTTGGATGATTTTGGCCTTGCTGTAGCAAAGCACAGCAGTGTGAGAAGACGGGCACATGAGCAAATGCATTTTGCGCGCAAGGGTATCGATGAGACGACGACAAGCAGTTGCTATGCATGGGAGAGAGAGAGAGAGAGACACGGCGACGTAGTACCCATGCATGAGGTGGTCGTCGTGGGCTGCTGCAAGGGGTGTGTGTGATCCCAGTGCTGTTTGTGCCATTCCGGCATCCCCCCCTCGTTTGTGGTCTAGCTAGAAACCTGAAGACCTGAAGCAAAGGAGAGCTGCCCAGTCGATCACTAAAAGGAAACGGGGGGGGGGGGGGGGCAAGGCAGCCTTCTAAGTGTGCCAATCAGTCGGAAATCCACCCCCACCCACTCTACTCCAACAATCTTGCATCTCTCTACTCCATCTCGACTGTGCAAGTACTCGTTGCATCGACTCGGTCCCCCCGTCCACTGCTCTCCCTAATCGCGACAAGCAAATCACAGAGCACCCCTCCGTGCACTTTGTTAGGTCTGATCAAAGCCTCATAAAGCCACCAAACGACGCCACACACATCGTGCACCGCATTCACCCAACCGCGCGCCCCTCACACCCCCGGCTGCGACTACTTGCTCTCTCACTCATTTGCTTCTCTCCTCGACTCCCGACCACACTCAACACACAACAATCCCCCGTTGTTGTCACTTTCGTCAACAACACCGACGACGACGACAACGACGTCGACGCTTGCTGCTCCTCTCTTCTCCTGCGCACCAACCTACACAACCCCCCACTCACCTATTGGCCCAGCCCTTCACCCACCAACATGGCCCCAACGCCCGTGAGTACGACACACCTTCCCTTGCTTTTGTAGCAGCCGGCTGATCAAGGCTCCCCTTGTGCGCATTCACACCCACCACTCCCGCCGCTACGCTACGCCTCGGCAAATGTCAACAATGGCTGCGTCACACCCGCGCCGCTTCCACCAACAGATAAGGAGAAAGCTCGTGATCGTCGGTGACGGCGCCGCCGGAAAGACGTCGCTCCTCAACGTCTTTGCCATTGGAGAGTTCCCAGAGAACTACGTGGGTTTGCCCGGCGGCGAGCAGCCTCTATGCCGCAGCGAAGCATGACGCTGACCTTGGACTGTCTTGTTTTCTCTCGCTCGGATCCACACTGCTATTTGAATTGCTGCGTTCGCTGCTGCTGCTGCCGCCTCCTGCTTCGGATGTCGTCGGAACCGTCATCGACTCGCCGCCGACTCTGTTCGCCGTCCTGTGGTCGCTCTGCGCCGTCTCCCACGCCAACCATGACACGCTCGCCGCCGCGCTTCGCCTCGCCCCGGCTCTGCACGTGCATGCTTCTCGCCCTGCCAAACATGCGCGACGTGAACCGTCCACTTTCTCACGCTTGCTGCGGACCGCATCGCATCCACGCATGCACACCTACAGGAGCCAACCGTGTTCGACAACTACGTGACCGACATTGAGCTCGATGGCAAGCCTATCCAGCTCGCGCTGTGGGACACTGCGGGCCAGGAGGAGTACGAGCGCCTTCGCCCTCTGTCCTACTCCAAGGCCCACATTATCCTCATTGCATTCTCGGTGGACACGCCAGATAGCTTGGACAACGTCACTCAGAAGGTGAGCGCCGTGCACGCCCTCCAAGCACCGCCGTCCACAGCGGTGTTGGGTGTTGGGGAATCTGCTACTATTTGCGGTGCTGACACAGGAACAGTGGATCGAAGAGGTTCGCTCGATCTGTGGAAGCCAGATCCCTGTCATTCTAGTGGCCTGCAAGGCGGATCTGCGCGACAAGGCAATCGCCAACGGCACCTACAACCCCGAGCACTACATCGACACCGAGACTGTGAGTAGTCACAGCCCACCTTGGCCGTTCTGTCTGGGGTTGGTGCCTGGACTCGGACCAATGTTCAAGATTTTCGTGCCTCTTCCGAGCTTGCTTGAGCTTTGAGCTGACGACCGTTACTAGGGACGCCGCGTAGCTCAGTCGATTGGCGCACGCGGATACTACGAGACCTCCGCGCTGTTGAACCAGGGTGTCGACGCCGTGTTTGAGGCGGCTACCCGTGCCGCCATGGTTGTCCGCGACGCTGGTTATGGCGGCGTTGGAGAGGCCGGCAAGCGCGAGTACGGCGGCGGCTCGAGCCGTCCGAACAACAACGATGACGAAAACTTGAGCCGTTGCTGCGTGATCGCCTAAGTCACGTCTACGCGGATCAAGGTGACCGCGTCTCTGCGGCCACGTTCCTTTCAGGCCCTCTCTCCTTTTCCTATCTCGACTCCCACCAGCATTGTCCCTGTACGACGGGCCACTCCAGCATTGTTCCACCACCACCACAACCCTCCCCTCCCCCCTCTGTCCCCTGTTCCCAGACCGCAACCCAACCACACACGCTCGCCCCCTCGGCGAAATGATCGTAAACGGCTCGACGTCTTCCGAAACGCCAACTGCAATGAACGCCGCTCGCCGGCAACGACACGGGCCTCTCTCGACACTGTCACCTTCTCCACCCTTGGCCAGAGACCTGCATGCCCTCTCCCCCTCGTGTATTCTAATCAACTTCCGTGCCCAGGCCCATGAACGAAGTCCTGGGCGGGGCCGATTCTCCTTGTGTTTCGTTCCCGCCATGCATATAGATTGAGCGTGTCAGCGTGTAATCGGAGACTTGTTTACACGCACGTGGGACGCCGGCGGCAACTGCAGAGACGGGTAGCCACGGCTGTTGGGCTATTGGCGCTAGTGTCTGCGCCTCGTCGATGCCGATGGAGATGCCGAAGTTGTGCCGTGGGCGGGGGCCTTGGGCATATATGTTGACGCTAGAGCATCCGACAACGCCATGACCACCGACACGCTGGCCCTCGCCATAGCATTCGCCGTCGAGGCCGAGTGGCCCCTCCAGAACAAACACAAGCCGGTTGGTTGCCCACTGGCCGCCTCTCCGCCACCTTCTCCCGAGTTATTACTGGTTAGGCGTGTGGCAGAAGTCGACACGACGCGGCGATCGACGCACGGGCGAGTGGTTGGGCTGCCCGTTCACTCCGCTTGTCAATCACTTCCGGATGCACTGACCATGACGACTTCAACACAGCTGACCCATCCGTACAGTAACACCGCTGATAGCACCCCCCAGGCAGAGCGAGACGGTATCGCACCCAGCTAAGGGACAACGTCTCACCGCCACAGCACGCCCGTGCAGACGGTGTGCGGCTCGGCTTGACCATGACTGATGCAGCGGTGTGCTCGAGAATCATCCACCTCCGCGCAGGCCCACACATCGAGGACTTCTCGCACCGGGTATCGGTGGACTGGGAGCTCGGCAGAGCCGCTTACAGTCGAGTACAAATAGACGTGAAGCACAAAACACGGGCATCAATCTTTCTGCCTTCCAGATACACAAAATGGCATACAGCGACGCCGACGACCATGATGGGCTGATCGACTCGGCCGCCCCACCCGGCCAGAATAGGTATCCGATGCCCGAGTTCGAGCACGGTAGTCAGCTTGAGGGCGACGAGGGCGGCGACACGTTTGATGACAAGTGGGCAGCGGCAGCGCGTCCGATGGCCGAGTTTGAGCGCGGTGGTCAGCTCGAGAGCGGCGAGGGTGGTGATGGTGGCGACAGGCTTGATGACAGGTGGGCAGCGGCAGCACGTTACGTCTGACCCCAGCCACGGCCAAGTCCACGACGGCTACGCTCCGGCGCCGACCGAAGATGACGATGACGAAGACACAGACGAAGACGAAGGCGAAGACGAAGGCGAAGACGGCACGCCGGCGAGCCTGCCCGACCCCGAGATGGCACCACCACCCCGCCTCCAGAGGTCCAACACACGCGTCCTCAAGCGGGTACGGCGGTTGCCCCTTTGGCGTCGGCCTAAGCGCGACCCGGGCGAGGTGTGGCTCGCCGAAGCGGACCGCGCGACGCCGTGGCTTGGACTGTTTTATGGTGAGATCGATCTATCATATCTGCAGCGTCAACGATAGCCTCCTGGGTGTGTGGCTCACTCGCTCACACTCGCCCTCTCTAGACCTCGTCGTCGTCGCCGTTCTCGGTGTGTTTTCAAAAACGCACGAGCTACGTTCCCTCGGGGGCATCCCCCTGTTCCTCTCGTGAGTTCCCGCCAGGCTTGGCCCCCTGTTGCTCGGCCTCTGCAGAGCAGCACATATCCGCTTCTCTGCACCGTGAAGACAAACGCACTGAACACCCCAGCTACTATATCATCATTGTCGCTGTGTGGACGACACAGGTGCATTATGACCACGGTACGAAGGCGAGGACGTGTTGCATCGCATATGGAAGGCAATCCAGCTCGTCACATTCGCATCCATGGGTGCCTCGAGCACGGGTTGGAACCCCGGCAATATGGTCGGCACCGGCGAGCTCCCAAAGAGTGACGAGGTGATGCAGCGCGAGCTGGCTCACAGTGAGTGGGTGGAGGGTGGCATCCACTGACCGCCACAACCAGACCTGGCCGCCCAGAGCTTTCGCACCGTCGTCCTGGCGTTTACCGCCAGCCGTGCCGTCCCAGTCGCACAGTACCTACTCAGTGCGTCGGGCCTAGGCGCGAGAATGTCACAGCGGCCTGACACACAACCCCAGTCGTCCGCTCGGCCTCGCTCAATGGCCGCCCCATCAAAGCCCCGTTGATGTCGGCCGGCGCATGCTTCGTCTCGTGCTTCCTGTCGCTTCTCGCCGCCTTGGTGCCCGTCCCAAACAATGTGCGCAATGACTTCTGCAGGGCCTTCCTGTACATTGGCATCGGCATCGACTTTCTCGGCGTGGGCCTGGTCCCCTTCTTGTTCCAAGGGCCCTCGGCTGTCGAGGAGATTGCAGAGCGATACAGTGCTTTCACCCTCAGCATCCTGTGAGTTGGTGTATGCCGGTGCTGGCGCTGAGAACAGTGGCGAGGGCTTCATGGGTCTTTGTGTCTCGTTCAGCCAGACTATCACAACGCCCGCAAACACGAGCGTGACGGTGTACTTGCAGGGATGTCTAGGTGAGTTCGTCTTGTACGGGATTCGCTCTGCTCACCCCAGTTATCCTCGTCATGGTCAACCTCTGGGGCTTCCTCTTCTCCAATTTCAGTCACAAGGACCATATTAGCCCTGCTCGCAGCACCATCTGGGAATTGGTCCACTTGCCTTTGCACTTTCTCATGCTGTTATTGCTCGCTAGCCTTGTTGTACGTGGTGCACCTGCCGTTGGTGGCACTGGCGCTGACCGCAGAACGCCGTCATTGCCGACTCGTTTCACGGCAGCCTCTACGTGATCACCAGTCGCGCTTGGCAACTTCGCAGTATGGTGCTTGGGACTCAGCCCCCAGAGGCCGATTTACGTTTCATGCACCTGTTCTTCTCCAAGCTCGACCCGGGTCTCATCTCCACCCTTCAAGCCATCGACAAGATGCCCAACACAACCACTTCGTTCGATGCCGAGACATCCTTCTGGATATACAGCTCAAGTCTTATTGCCAAGCTATGCGACGTGAGGCTGTGTGTCAGTCCCTTGCCGCTGACATGCAGAAATACGGCGTCGACATGAGTGATGGGACCAGAGCGACACAGACCTCCATCAATCAACTGGCCTACGTCACTGCGACAGATGAAACCCCAAACATTGCCCTATCCAAGGTCAACCAGATGATTGCCGAGGTGGCGAACGACGCATTCAACGGTGTGACCTGGCTCTTCCCGGTTGCGGTGAGTCACCGTAGCTGGGTGTTGCTACCCATGTTGGTATTGACATGGCTCGACACCACCAGGGAGGCGTGCTCATGTTGTGCGCCGTGCGCTCGGCCATCCGCTACAACTTCAAGGGGATCGCCGGTAAGGTCATGCATGGCGGCCAGCTTTTTGGCGGCTTTGCTCTCCTCATGCTCAGCCTCCTCAATGTCGGCGACGAGACGTGGATGATCTACGTGGACAAGGACGTACGCCCCAACCCCAACATGAACCCCTTACACTGGCTCCTCGGCAAGCACGCGGCTATCGCCGTAGTCTTCGGCGTCTACTCGGCCGTCACCGTTGGCACTTATGTGAGTGGCCTGTGGGGCTGGCTGATGACCCCAGGCTTCCTCGCCATCTGGCACCGCTGCCACAGCAAAGTGTTCCGCGCCTAGGGTGGCCGTCATTTCGCGACATCGCAACTGCTCAATGTGTCCACAAGACACTTTATCCCGACCTGGGCACTCCATGTAAATAGAAACCTCCTAACGCCTCCCCCTGCCGATACATTGTCCATGTGCGCACAATATTTAATGATATTGATACAGTCCATGCCCGGAGGCGGGCCTGTTCGAGATGCCGAAGCTGTACCGTGCTGGGGCGGGGTAGGAGCTCTGGGCACTACCTCTTGTTGACGCAAGACACATGTTACTGGACAGAAATGTAACAGCCGATACGGCACGGCGATTGACGCACAGGCCCCACCGAGGAACAAAGGAGCGAGAGCCGGAGCAGGTGCAGGTGCAGGAGCAAGAGCAGGAGCAAGCGCAGCAGTCAACGAGAGGGCAGACCGGTGAGACAGACTGTCAGCACGATCTGAGCTCAGGCACATCGACGTGATGCTTGCCGCCTTCTCCTAACAGATGCCTGTGCAAGCGGTGTGCGGCTCGTCCTCGCCGTGCAGTGTAGCTTCTTCAGCAGCGGTGTGCCCAAGAAGCATCAACACGCGCACAGCACACACAAGCAGTTCGCACCGGTGGTCGACCGCCAGCTCGCGAGCCGGCGGACTACCGTCGGGTGGGATGGGTACAAGAAGCAGACACGACGTAGACACACCAACACGCCACGCCCACACACTGCGTGCCACGCCACGCCACGCCACAATCTCCCCTCCAGGCATCCTTTGGATATTTGCAGCGCCATAAAAGATGGGATACGCCGAAGACGACCGTGACGGGTTGCTTTCACCCGGTACACTCACCGACCACAAGTATCCCATGGCTGCGTTTGAGCGGGGCGGCCAGCTCGAGGGCGAGCGGTACGAGCACGTCGAGCGCGACGAGGAGGACCGGTGGGTGGGCGACAGTCTTATCCAGCTGACTGACCGCAGTCACATCGGCTTCGAGAGCGCACGAGGCTATGCCCCAGTGCCCGGGGTGCTCAACGACGACGGCACGAGCATCGCCAGTGTCGGCAGCTCCAGGCGGCCGCGTAGCGTCCACAGCGCCCACCAACACCAGCACCACCGCAAGAAGACGTTCCGCCGTAAACAGAAGGCGACGTCCCGCGTCTCCAAGCCTGTGCGCCGGCTGCCGTTCCTCCGCAAGCCGACGCGCGACCTCGACGAGGTCTGGCTCGCCGAGGAGGACCGCGCGACCCCGTGGATGGGGCTGTTTTATGGTAAGCCGTCCGCAGGGGGCGTTTGGCTTCGCATGGTGGCACTCACACCCCAGACCTCGTCGTCGTCGCCGTCCTCGGCGTGTTCAACAAGTCGCATGAGTTGCGCGCCGTCGAGACCATCCCCGTCTTCTTCTCGTATGTCGTGTGTGCCCTCCGTGCTGGCTATTTTGGCGTGCTTGGCGGCCTGTGCAGATCCCATCCGCACTGCCTTGCTCGTCAACAAACGCACTGACACCCCCCCTTTCCTTGGTAAACAACGTGCACTGACCCCCCGCCCACAGATACTATGTCATCATTGTCGGTCTCTGGACGTCGCAGGTGCACTACGACGTGCGGTACGAGGGCGAAGACATGTTCCACCGTATCTTCAAGGCGTTCCAGATCGTCATCTTCGTGTACATCGGCGCCGCGAGCGGCGGGTGGAACCCGGGCAAGATGATCGGCCTGGTCGACGTCGCAAAGAGCGACGACGAGGCCCTGCGTCAGCTTCTCCACGGTGCGTGCGGGCGCGGGGTGTGTGCCGTGACGGAACTGACCACTGACCGCCGCCAGACCAGGCCGCCGAGAGTTTCCTCACCGTGGTCCTGGCGTTCGCATTCAACCGCTTCCTCACGACCCTGCAGTACCTTGTCGGTGAGTTCCGAGCCCATGTATGTGGCACAACCTCACACCCGGCAGTCATCTGGTCCGGCCGCCGCGTCGGCCGCCCCACCCTCGGCCCGTGGATGTCGGCCGTGGCCTGCATCGTCTCGTGTGGCTTTTCATTCGTGGCGGCGTGGGTCCCCGTCCCGACCGACGAGATCAAGTACACCAAGATTGCCTGTCTATACGTTGGCATCTTCATCGAGTTTGTCGGCATGGGCCTGCAGCACTGGTGGGTCGACACGCCCGTGCCCGTCGAGGAGATTGCCGAGCGGTACGGCGCGCTCACGCTCATCATCCTGTGAGTGTGGCGTGTAAAGATACTGCTGACGAAACAGTGGCGAAGGTTTCCTTGGTCTTTGCTACTCCTTCAGCAAGACCATCACATCCCTCAGCTACATTCACAAGACCGTTTATGGCCAGGTCTTCCTCGGTAAGCTCGTCTGTCCCCGACTTATCAGCTTACTCCAGTCATCCTTGTCATGCTCAACCTCTGGGGCTTCCTCTTCTCCAACTTCCACCATAAGGACCACATTGGTGCTAATCGCACCACCTTTTGGGAGCTTGTGCACTTCCCACTCCACTTTGGTATGCTACTGCTGCTCGCTAGTCTCGTGGTACGTCGAGCACGCCTGTCGCGGTGGCGTTGGCTGACCCCGGCAGAATGTCGTCGTCGCCGACTCGTTTGACAGCGGCATGTTCTCCCTCAACGAGAAGATTTCCTCCCTCCACACCATCGTCTTCTCAGACCAGAGCTTGCAAGACAACGAGATGAACGCGATCAACCTATTCTTCAACCGCCTCGACACCGGCTTCGTCTCCGCTGTCGAGGCGATCACGGAGATGCGCAACTCAACGAATAGTTTCAGCGCCGAGACCTACTTCTGGCAATACTGTTCAGGTCTTGTTGTCAAACTCTGCGACGTAAGGCGTGGCTGAAATGTGGATCAGGCTGACCATGCAGAAAGCCGGAGTCGAGCTCGGCGAGGCATCACTGTCGACGTACTCGTACGTCAAGAAACTCCCCTATACCGGTATCACGAACAACACGATCCCAAAAGCGGCCAGTGAGGAGTTCCAGGACCTCGTCGCTGAGGCGGTGGACGATGCATTTAGCGGCGTTCGGTGGCTCTTCCCCGTTGCGGTGCGGCAGTAGACACCGGCATGGCTGACAATCGCAGGGCGGCGTGCTCATGCTCTGCGCCGTGCGCTCGCTCATTCGCTACGACTTTAAGGGTATATCTGGCTCCATCATGCACGGTGGCCAGCTCGTGGCCGGGCTCGCTCTTGCTCTCCTTGGGCTCCTCGATATCGGTGACAAGGAGTACATGATCTACGACGGTAACGGCAACCTGGTGCTCAACCCAAGCATGACCGGCATGTTCAGGCTCGTCAGCTGGCACATGGCCGTCGCTGTCGTGTTCCTTGTCTACTCGGGCGTCACCTTCTTCACTTATGTGAGTAGCCCTGCGCGGTGCCAGCTGACCCCCACCAGGGATTCCTCGCCATCTGGCACCGCTGCCACAGCAAAGTGTTCCACGACTAGGCATCACGAATCCGCAACAATCTCACCACAAGACACTTCCATAAGACACTTTATCCCGTCCCGGGCACTCCATGTACATAGAAACCTCACGCCACCGCGCCATGCCTATGCATTGTCCATTAGCGCACACAATTATCCAGATACAATGATTATTGATATTAATACAACCTATGCCCAGTGGCGCGCCACCCCTCATGCCCCTGCCTCAGCCAGGGGACCACCAATACCGAGACCCAGCGTGCCGCCAACAACTTCGCCAATGAACTGGCGGTATCCCGCCTCGTCGTCGCTCTCCAGAAGAGCCGTGTGCACAATGTTGATGTGGTCGTCGTCGTGCGGCCGCTTCGCCGATTCTGGTGGAGTCGGCGGGAGCTTCCGAGGTGTCGCGTGCGGGAGCCAGCGTGTCGGCGGCGTTGCCGGCATCATCGTCGGGGTGTGAAACGCGCTCCGTTCCGGGGACCCCGACAGGAAAGAGGAAGGCGGCGACGGTGGGGGCGTGAGGAGCTGGATTGCTCGTGGCGCCTCCTCTCCCCTGCAAGCGGCGCGGCGCTCCGCCCAATGACGCTGGAGAGCGCGCACATCGGCCCGCGTGAGGTGGTCGATGCCCGCCAGCTTCACGCACTTGAGCGCGCTTGGTCCGGGGTCCGAAGCCACCCGCAGAGCCATGAGCGCGGGGACCTCAACCTGCTGCATCTCGCTCAGGTCGAGGGTGTGCACCGTCTCGGGAAGGTTGGACAGGAGCCGCGCGACCTCGGGCATGGGGATCATGAAGCAGCCGCGGAGGGTCAGCACCTCGAGGCGCTGGAGGGAGGATATGCGTGGTAGCCTCGTGATGCAGTTGTACGAGAGGTTGAGATCCCGCAGGTGCACAGGGAGCGCACGCGCGGCAGAGTGCGCGAGGCCGCCACCACGGAGGTCGAGGGTGTGGAGTTTCCCGCCAATCCTGGCGAGCTCGGGGGCGAGCTCGTCCCACGGCACGGCGGCGTGCGGGAGGTGGAGGGCGCGGAGTTGTCCGGGATGTATAAGGGCGAGGAGGGCGCGCAGGGAGGTGCTTGGGTGTGGGGAGCTACAGCGCGCCGGGCGCACTCCGTCGATGTAGCTGCTGGGAAAGAGGGGGTTTCTAGCGCCATGTGAAGAGCTGGCGAGGGCGCCCCACCCCCGTGGAGAGCCAGCGAGGTGAACGCTCAGATGGCGGACGTGTGGGAGGATCTTGCGGAGCACGGGGGTGAGAACCAGCGGAGGGAAGAGGGTCAGCCGTCTGTGGAGGCACGGGGCGAGGGCGAGCGTTGACAGTTGGCGGTTGACGAGGCGGAGCGGGACGAGCTCGTCATGCTCGAGATGGGATAGGACGGCGATCCACAGCTCGGGTGGAAGGTGCGTAATCGGGCCCGGTGCGCTGCTTGGCCCTGCAGTGCTGTTGCTGCGGCCATCTCCGTGGGATACGGCGGATGGTGGAGTGGAGCCAGTCGTGTGAGACTCGTCGTCCTTTGGCCCCGTGGGTGCCTTCATTGCCCATGTATCGTCGTCGAGGCGCTCCCATGCTGGTGGGTACCGTAGCCGATGTCTTGCTTCCATTGTATTGTTGTCGTTGCTGCTATTGTTGTTGTTATTGTCGATGTTGTTGTTTGTGAGGTTGTGCAACCAACCGATAGTGCGTCATGCGCCGTCATGCTTTCGCCACCACTGGGGGGATTGTTTGCTCCCATCACGCCCATCAACAACAAAGTCACGTGCAATTGTCAACCACCGCATTTGCCCCCGCCCGCGTGTGTTTTGAGACGCGTCCCAGTCATCCAGGATCCAGGTGCAATGTCCGTCGCGTCCGCTGGCTGGCTGGCTGGCTGCCCCTTGATCCCCTTGCTCGTGTTGATTTCTCCTTCACCATCAGCCACCTGTTCTTGTCACACCCACCATCACCATGTCCTCAAAACGAGGACCAACTTCGGCAAAGGACCGCTTGGCGCAGCTGCGTGAGGCGCGCGCCAAGGGCGGAAGGTTGCAGCAGTGGAAGGTGAGCCAGGAAATACGCGCGGGCCACTGACGACGCGTAGCCTGATGACTCGGAGCTCTACGACGAGGTCGACGACGACGAGTACCGCGCCATTGTGGGCGACCGCCTCGCCCGTGACGACTTTATCGATGACGACGACGGCAGTGGATACGTCGACCACGGACAGGACGAGTGGGGAGGCGGCGGCGGCGAGGAGGAAGAGAGCGAGGATGAGGACGCGTTCGACGGCGAGGACGAGGAGCTGCAGCGAGGTGAGTCGACTGAGGAGCTACCAAGAACGATCTGACTCTCCAGCACGCCGTGCGAAGCGCGCCAAGGCTCGTGCACGCGCCGAGAAGACGGGCAAGGTGGCGGCAAAGCCCAAGGCCAAGGCCGGGTACTCTGACTACGCCCGCCCTGCGCAGGGAGCTGGATCGTACCGCGCCGCGGCGCCAGTCAACGAGGACAGCTTCATGGCGTCGCTCTTGTCCACGGTCGCCGCCGAACCGACATCATCCCGCAAGCGAAGGTCATCGCCCGACTGGCCATCGAGCGAGCCAGCAGCGCCCAGCTCGGAGTCGGGCTTCTTCTCCAGCGGCTCGCGAAAGCGCTACGGCGAGGAGAGCGACGAGGATGTCTGGGACGCGCGGAACGGCGTCATGGGCAAGAAGAAGCCGCGCATGAGCGAGGCCACGGTCGTCCCGGATGAGGACGAGCACGAGGGTGTCGACTTTGGCGACAACGACAACACGTTCGATATGGAGGTCGACGATGTGGTGGTCAAGGCTGAGCCGGTGGACATCGATGACGACGAGGATGAGTTTGCGATCAAGAAGCCTGCGGCCAAGGTTGGGCCACGGGTGCCAGCTGCTGCTCGCCGCCGGGTTGTCAACGCCACCGCCGTCAAGCACGAGGTTAAGCGCGAGCCGGATGTCGAGGTCAAGCCCGCCGCCAAGGTCGACCGCAAGCCCGTCGACCGCACCCACTGGCAGGCAGTGCAGGACGCGCTCGTCACACCCAAGTCGGACCTTGACGCGGTGCGCGTTCCGCAGGGCTCGACCAAGCCCGAGAACGTGCTCGAGGCCGACGGCTCGCTGCGCATCTTCTGGCTCGACTTCCTGGAGCAGGAGGGCGTGATCCACCTCGTTGGCAAGGTCCTGGACCGCGCGTCGGGCAAGTACGTCAGTGCCTGCGTCAGCGTCAACGGCATCCAGCGTAACCTGTTCGTCAAGCCCCGCCAGAACCGCTTCTCGGGTGGCCGCGAGACGGATATCGAAGTCACCAAGGCCGATGTTTACCAGGAGTTTGACAACATTCGCAACAAGCACGGCATTGAAGAATGGCGCGCCAAGTTCGTCAACCGCAAGTACGCGTTCGAGGACCACACTGTCGAGCACGGAGAGAGCGAGTGGATGAAGGTTGTCTATCCGTTCGATCAGCCCGAGATTCCGGTTGGGACGACCGGTGCGACCTTTTCGCATGTGTTTGGTGCCAACACCAGCGCGTTCGAGCTGCTTGTCCTCAAGAGGCGCATCATGGGCCCTTGCTGGCTCGACATCAAGGGCGCCGAGGTGTCTACCAAGGCGACGTCGTGGTGCAAGATCGAGTTCACCGTTTCCGACCCCAAGAATGTCAACCCTGTCAAGGAGGACGACGAGACGGCGCCCAAGGACACGCCACCTCTGACCATGATGAGCATCTCGCTCCGCACCATTGTCAACCACCGCGAGAACAAGACCGAGATCCTCGTCGCGTCGGTGCGCACCTGGGAGGGAGTCAACATTGAGGACCCAACACCACCCGAGAAGCAGCCGTCGAGCGTCACCACCATTGTGAGGCCAATTGAAAAGTTCCCTCCTGGCCTCGAGCAGCGTGCGCGCTCGGAGCGGTCGCCTTTCCAGGCCGTCAAGGCGGAGCGTGCTCTGCTCAACTCGCTCCTCGCCACCATTGGTCGCCTCGACCCCGACGTCATTGTCGGCCACAACTTTCTCGGCAGCGGGTTCGAGGCGCTTCTCTACCGTCTCAAGGAGCTCAAGGCCGACCAGTGGAGCCGTATCGGCCGCTTCAGGCGCAAGGGCTTTACCATCAGCAAGGCGGGTAGCAATGTGCGCTTAATGGCGGGCCGCCTCGTCGCCGACCTGTCTTCGGACGCGGCCAAGGGCATGATAAGCTCGACGACCTGGTCGCTCACCGAGATGGTCGGCACCCACCTCAAGGTGACGCGCGAAGACGTCGATCCCGAGGACACTCACACGTTCTTCGACCACACTCTGAGCGGGCCGGACAAGCTCATCCAGTTTATCCGCCTGTGCGAGATTGACGCCTACTTCCAGATGGCTATTGCCTCGCGCGTGCAGCTGCTTCCTCTCACGAAGCAACTCACAAGCCTTGCCGGCAACTCGTGGAACCTTACCCTCAATGGTGGTCGTGCCGTCCGCAACGAGTTCATTCTGTTGCACGAGTTCCACCGCCTCAAGTACGTCTGCCCCGACAAGATGTTCAACAAGCAGAAGATCAAGATTGTCAACGAGCAGGGCGAGGAGGAGGAGGTCGTCGCCGGTCA
The DNA here is from genome assembly GCF_020906515.1 of Vanrija pseudolonga. Taxonomy (NCBI): domain Eukaryota; kingdom Fungi; phylum Basidiomycota; class Tremellomycetes; order Trichosporonales; family Trichosporonaceae; genus Vanrija; species Vanrija pseudolonga. The sequence continues at coordinate 2,817,524 of NC_085849.1, read as the reverse complement.
CAAGCGCGGCAAGGCCAAGTACGCCGGTGGTCTCGTCTTCGAGCCCAAGCGCGGCCTCTGGGACACGTACATCCTCGTCATGGACTTCAACTCGCTTTACCCGAGTATCATCCAGGAGTACAACATCGACTTTACGACAGTAGAGCGGGAAGAGGATGAGAACGCCGAGGAGGAGAAGATTCCCGATGTCCCTCCGTCCGACACGCAACAGGGCGTTCTCCCCCGTCTTATTGCCACTCTTGTCAACCGTCGTCGGCAGGTCAAGGGCCTCATGAAGGACAAGACTGCGTCGGCCGCCAAGCTCTCCCAGTGGGACATCAAGCAGCAGGCTCTCAAGCTCACCGCCAACTCGATGTACGGCTGTCTTGGTTTCTCTGGCTCGCGTTTCGCCTCGCGACCTCTTGCCGCGCTCACGACCTTCAAGGGCCGTGAGATTCTCACCCACACCCGCGAGCTCGCCGAGTCACTCCAGCTCGATGTCGTCTACGGTGACACCGACTCGGTGTTCGTCAACTCGAACGTGACAACGTACCCCGAGGCGCTCAAGATTGCCAACGAGTTCAAGAAGCTCGTCAACGAGCGGTACAAGCTGCTGGAAATTGACCTCGACGCGACCTTTGAGCGTGTGCTGCTGCTCAACAAGAAGAAGTATGCTGCTGTCAAGATTGACGAGGCTGGATCCCGCAGCACCGAGGTCAAGGGTCTCGACATGAAGCGTCGAGAGTTCTCCAAGCTGTCCAAGGATGCCAGTGCTACCGTGCTCAAGGAGATCCTCTCGGGCGACGCGACGGAGAACGTTGTCAACAAGATCCACGAGTATCTCACGTCTCTCGGCGAGACTGTTCGCTCTGGCGAGGTGCCCATTGAGGACTTTATCATCTTCAAGCGACTCGGCAAGAACCCCGAGGACTACCCCGACAAGAAGTCGCAGCCACACGTCCAGGTCGCTCTGCGCATGAAGGCTAAGGGCACTGCTGTCCGTGCGCACGACGTCATTCCTTACGTGCTCTGCCTTGGGCCAGACGGCAAGACGGCACGCAGCGCCCAGGCAGACCGCGCATACCACCCCGACGACCTCCGCCGTACCGGCTCCGAGCTCAAGGTCGACTACGACCTGTACCTCGACTCGCAGGTCCTTCAGCCCGTGCTTCGTCTTTGCGAGTCCATCGAGGGCACCGAGCGCGCACGCCTTGCCGAATGCCTCGGCCTTGACCCATCACGCTACGCTAGCTCCAACAACGAGGTGCAGGAGCGCGCCTTCTTCACCTTTGAATCCCAGATCACCGACAAGGAACGGTTCAAGGAGGCTTCGCCGCTTACGCTCCGCTGTGCGTCATGTGAGGGCACCTTCACCTTTGAGGGTGTGCAGGCCGACGGCTCGGACCGTGTGGCTGTTCTCCGCCCCAAGGGCGTCCAGTGCGCACTGTGCGAGGCGGCGGTCCATCCCGCGTCGGTTGCCATCCAGATGGAGACGCAGATCCGGTCCTACATCAGCAAGTACTACCTCGGCTGGACAGTGTGCGACGGAGACGGGTGCAACGCCCGTACACGCTCGATGGGCGTGTACGGTCGGCGGTGCCTCGGCTTTGTCAAGCCCGACTGCAAGGGCACCGTGCATCCCGAGTACACCGACCTGCAGCTGTACAACCAGCTGCTGTACTTCCGCCATCTGTTTGACGCGGACAAGGCTCTGTCAGCGACACGTGGCTCGGCACGCTTTGACGAGGTGCGCGCGTTGACACAGGCCAACGCCAAGACGCTGGCAGACTGCATGGGGGTAGCGGACAAGTACCTCGACCGTAATGGCCGGCGGTACGTCGACCTGGGGTCGCTGTTTGGTTTCATGGAGAGGATCCGGTTGTAGCATACGGGTGTGGTGTGGTGTCGTAGTGCCTTGTTAGTTTTGTGATCTTAGAGCAATGCATGCTTGCATAGAGCAGACAGAGGTGGGCCAGCCACAAAGACATTCGCACCCTGGTGATGGCTGATTTTGCCACTGAAAAATCAGGCACGGCGCGTCACCCACCTGGACGCGTCAAACATTGCGGCACCAGACTTTGGCTTCGCTTTTCCACCAACACCCACACAAGCCATGGCCGACGACGACCTCGACGCGCAGCTCGCCGCCCTGCAGGCCAAGATCGCAGCGCGAGACGCCAAGGCCGCGCGCGAGAAGCAGCGGCAGGAAGCAGAGGAGGCCAAGATCCTCGTCGGCGCGACGCCGCCAAAGCGGACACCGCGCACGCAGACCGCTCCTCCGCCAGAAGCGCCTCCGCAGCCGTCGTTCGTGCGCGCGTCGGCGCTGCCGCGGACCGCGGCCGCATCGTCGTCTTCATCATCTCGCCGAGATGAGCCGCCGCCCCTGCCGCCATCACAGCCTGCGCCGTCGTCGCTGGCCGAGCGGCTGGCCGCGCGGCGCAACAGGGCGCCGAAGCAGGTCCTCCCGACACTTGAACGCACCGCGACCTTTCGCGACAACATTGCGAGGGCCAAGGCGGTGGCCATGAAGGATACTGGAGATAAAAGTCGGAGCAAGGTCGACGACGACGACGACGACGACGAGCTCTCCGTCGTCCGCACTGGCGCCGAGCGCGAAGCCGACCTCACCGTCTCGACGGAGCTGCAGCTCGGCCCAGGCGAGTTTGGTCTCGACCCCGAGGGCGAGGACGAGTGGCGCGCGCTCGAGCCCAACTCTGGCATCCGGCTGTCGTGGGTGTACACGGTGGGAATGTAGCTGACGCCTAGCTCGCGCAAGATCACGCACGCCGAGGTCCAGGACAGCTTGTACGGCCGGTACTACCTCCGCCCGAGCGAGCTGTACTCTGTCATCCGGCTGAGCGCCGACGGCGCGACGTACGACGTGCCGGTTGACGGCGACTGGGTCACCATTGCGGTCGTGGCTGAGCGGGGCGACATCAAGGTCAGCGGGATGAAGGAGGAGAAGGAGGACGGGGTGGATGATGGCGTCGACCGGAGCGGCAGCGGCAAGGGCAAGGGCAAGGGAAAGGAGAAGGCGCCGGAGAAGCGCAAGCGCACGCCGAAAAAGTACGTCGCGCTCAAGCTCGTCTCTCTCCCGCCGCGGAGTAAGACCCTCGGCGGGAAGGCGCCCGGCGGCGACGCGCACCTCAAGCTCCTCCTCTTCCAGGCCGACGACAGCCTCCACCACACCGACGAAGAGGGCAACGTGACCAAGTCGTACCGCGGTGGATCGGGCGGCGCGTACGAGCGCTGGTCTAGCCTGCCTGTCGGCGCGGTGATCGCGCTCATTAACCCTCGGGTACTGCGGCCTCTCGAGGTGGGTGGTGATAGTGCGCTACAAAAACTGACAACAGCACCGGGGCCGCGGCGCACCACACCCCCTCACTCTACCCCTCGCGCTCAACCCTTTCTCGGCCGACTCGATCGTCGTCATCGGCCAGGCTATGGACATGGGTCGCTGCACTGCGTTCAAGGCCGACGGACAGCGGTGCAAGGACTGGGTCGACACGCGTACTGGCGCCGTGTGCGAGTATCACGTTCATGCGGCTATCACGCGCGGTCGCTCGTCCCGAGCAGAGTTTGCGAGCGCGACGTCGTCCATGGCGCTTACGACGTTCACGCCCAAGCAGATCGCTGCCGGCGCAGCGGACAAGTTTGACCCGAGGCGCAAGACGGGCTTGCTTCCGCGCAGCGGCGCCATGGCCGCGCCCCGCGGACCGGACAACGGCGGCGGCGGGGCGACGTACATGGTCGGCGGCCGCGTCACGCGCACCGGCACTACGCCGGGCGCGATCCCGTCCTTTGGCGACTCGCACCTGTCTGAGAGGCTGGGCCGCTCGCAGGCGGAGAGGCGGAAGCGCAAGGTCGAGGAGGCCGAGGCCGAGGCGGCCCTCGAGCGCCTGTTCAAGCGGCAGGGAGGCGACGCGGGCGTCGCGACAGACTACCTCGCGTCCATTGGCGTCGGGAAGAAGAAGGAGCCGCCGGCGGACGCGAAGCGCACGTTCTCGGCACAGGCGATCAAGCGGATCGGCTTTGATCCCTCCGGCCGGCGCGACGAGAACGCGTCCAAGCGGAGCGAGGCGATTGAGAAGCTCCTCGCGCCGAGCGGCACGCCGAACCTCGGCCCACCGAGAGGCCCGAAGCGGCTGAGTAACGTCGTCGTGCCGGCGCATGCTGTGCGCGGGAGCGAGGCGACCAAGGAGGAGGAGGAGGTCATGGTAGACCTGGAGTAGTGCATGCATGTTGTTGTACTTGTACGTGTCGTGGGGTGCGGTGAGCCAGGTGCCGATTGCCACGTGATGCGGAGCGCCACAGTCCAACGAGGATCAACGAACAAGTCAGGCCGATTCGCCTCGTCGCTCATCGTCAACATTGCCCAACGTCCATCTCCCCCACCACCCAACCCCATGGCAGCGCTCCCGCCCGCCCTCCGCCCATCGACGGTCGCGTCGCTCGACCCGCCGCCGGTCCTGGTCCCGCCAATCAACTTTGCGCTCGTCGCGCCGGGCGTGTACCGGTCGGGCCATCCGAACCGCAAGAACTTTGGGTTTCTGGCCAGATTGGGCTTGAAGACGGTTGTGTGAGTGTAGGCGCGGCGCGGCGCTAGCCGCGTCGCGGGCAGCTGGGGCTGCCTCAGTGTCCCACCAGCGTTGGCGCGCCCCCGCGCTGCGCCGCTCGCTCCGTCGCTGACACCCCAGCTATGTCGAGCACGCCGACGAGTACCGCACCGACGGGGCAGATTTCGTCGCGCAGGAGGGGCTCGTGTTCCACCACCTGGATCTGAGCGATGAAGAGGTGCGTCGCGAGCGAGCAGCGCAGCTGCGAGCCAACGCTGACCCCCCCAGGCCCTGTTCACGACCCACGGGAGGGAAAGGCTACACGCCGCGCTGGCCATCATCCTCGACACGCGCAACTACCCGCTCATGATCCACGACGACACGGGCAAGGCGACGGCCACGCTCGTGTGTGCCCTCGTGCGGTGCTTCCAGCGGTGGGCGCTCACGGCGGTGTTTGCCGAGGGCGACATGTTCGCCGGCGCGGGCGGGAGCGAGGGCGGCGGTGTTGGGCCTGCGGGGCGCGAGGTGAGTAAAGTGTGAGGGTTGTGGCCGGGCTGACGAGCGACCAGTTTATCGCCATGTTTAGGCCTGAGAGCGTGCCCCTTGACGCGGGGCACTTGGCGCCGTGGGCCAGGTAGGCGGACACATGGACGGGCGGCCTCGGCCTGCGAGGGCGCGCCTTGCGTGCCGAGCCGACCACCGATAAGCCGAGCCGATACGGGACAAGCCGCACCCGACGAGCGGCCCCGGCAGCGCACACACAACACAAACACACACACACACACACACAGTTGTATCGATAGAGAGAGAGATGGACTTGGGCTCTGGGCAACACTCCCTCGTGGAGGGTCTGGTCCTCTGCGACTCGCGACGAACGTGGCCGCCGCGCGGGTGCACGGTCCTGCGCCGTCCTCGACGTCAGCGACGGTGCGAGTAAGGCTGGGCAGGGAGGCAGGGAGGCAGGTACAATACTTGCCTCGCATCACGGCCTGGGCCATGCCTATCCTCGCTCTCTCGTACCCTCGCCGGCTTCCACCGCTCTGTATGGAGTGGCACGAGCGCCGGTGCCTCTGCTCGGGCCGCCGGGCGAGCAGGTAGCAGTGTTTACATCTCGACGAGGGCTGTGGTCGAGACGGACGGGGGATGAGGACGGGAGATTGGTATACACAGCCGTCTCCTCCCATCTCGCTGTCCTCTGCCTCGTCCTCCTCGTCCTCATCTAGACTCGCCCCTCCCCCTTCTGCTGTGACTCGGCCTGTGCCGCTGCACGGACCGCACTGATCTGAGCTGTATAAGACGCGGCGGGTGATCACAACACGGCAGCACCTTATCCCATACAGCACACTGACTCGACACACACGCCGCCGCAATGGTGGCTGGCGGTTCCCCCGCGCCCGCGGCGACGAGCATCGGCAAGGCGTCCACCGCGACTCTGCACCCCTCGCTGCGGACCCGTCTCCGCAAGCGGCGCTCCATTCTCGTCCGGCGGCTCAAGCCCAAGAACGGCGGCGCTGGAGGCGCCGGCGGCGGCAGTGAGGCGATGACGACCGTCTTCCACGAGCATGTGCACCACCACCATCTCTTCGGCCATCCCGTGCCGCATGCCCACCACGGCCACGGCCACGGGCACCACCATGGCGGACACCACGGCCACGGAGGCCACCACGGCGTGCCCCACGCCCACGCCGCCGCCGCGCACACCCCCGCCACCACCCTCCACCACCCCGTCCCGCGCCGCCCCGTCCCAGCCATCGCCGTGACCGTAGATGCCCTCGCCCGCCCAGCCACCCCCGCCGCCACCTCGGCCCCACCTACGCCCGAGCCGCGCCTGCCCCGCACGCGCACGCCGCTGGGGTTTGTGCGTCGGCGCGCCGGCAAGGATCGCGCAGTGAGCGAACCGCTCAACAACCTCTTTATCCCCGAGCCTTGCGCGCCGCCGTCGGCCGCGTCGTCTCTCCGCAGCGCTACCCCCGCGCCGCCCGGCGGCGCCTCGTCACGCAGCGCTACCCCAGCACCTGCACCCGCACCCGCACCCGCCGCCACCTCGTCGCTGCGCAGCCCGACCCCCGCGCCGAGCATAGGGCACCGGCGCACCCTCTCCAACAAGATGCTCTCGCTCATCAACGGCATCGTCGCCCGCCGAGGAGCCAAGGACGACAAGTCGCCACTGAGCGCCGTGCTCCTCCCGTCGCCGCCACCGCCACCCGCCACACCGCCCCCGTCGATCCTCGGCCCGGCCCCGTGCGTGCCGCCTACCAGGCCGCACCGGTCGCCCGACACCGAAAGCTTCATCACCAGCCGCGCGCCGGACCCGCCGTCGCCCGCTCTCGTGGCCTACACGACCCCGCACGGCGTGTTCGAGGCGCGGACAGAGATGCCCGACCCGCGGCCATTTGGACGGGCGCGCCGCGAGCCGCCGGCCGATCTCGTCTCGCACTTCTCCGACTCGACCGAGAGCTCGGGCATCCTCAGCCTTCGGAGGCGGAGCACGCGCCGGCCCCGGCACCTGCTGAGCTCGAACAGCTCGATCAAGCGCGCGCACAGCCGGTCCCAGCTTCGCCGCTCGCAGACCTCGTTCCAGTACAGCGTTGGGTCGAGCAAGAGCTCGTCGTTCCGCGTGCCGTGGCACCGTCGGCCGTCGGCGCCAGTCGGCGCGGGCGCGGGCGCGGGCCTCGGCGTGGGCTTGAGCGACGACTCGCGGCGGAGCAGCGGCGCGTCAGCCCTGTCGTCCTCGGCGCTGGCGTCGATCCAGGACGTTGACGACGACCACGACGACGAGCCGCTATCGCCCGCGGCGCCGCCGTTTGCAGCGCCCCCTTCCCCGCCGACACCGAGCCGCCGCGTGTCCTCGGCCGCGCGTCACGCCTCGCACGCCTCGGCGCGCATACGCACCCCGCCGCTCGACCGCATCAAGGTCTGGTCCCAGTCCATGCCGGATCTGGCGCACCAGCAGCAGCACCGCCAGCGCAACCAGACGCTGCGCCTGCGCAAGCCGCGAGCCAACAAGAAGGGCACGATAAGGCGACGCCGGTCGTCGCTTGATCTGTAGCATATGACTCTCTGCCTCGTCTCGATGACGTTTAGACCATCACCCCACCTACCTATTGTCACTTTGCATCCGCACTTTACGAAAGACAGTCACGACCTTCATGGACCTTATGTATGGGCACTGGTACTTGCTCTGCAGGTCTGCCTCTACATTGCCACAGTGAGGATAACGCCCGCATAACTCCGTATGCTGCTAGCGACCTTTGGTAATTGCACATAGATGCGGTGCGCGGAGGCGAGCAACGGCAGCGCGCGCAGCGCAGCGCATGCAGGCGAGCGGCACAGACAGGCATCAGGCCGGCACACACACACAGACACACAGGCTCACACTATGGGCAATTTGGCTGGGCGGGCGGACACTGGGTTGAGGCGGGAGTGGGTGAGGTGAGTGCTGGTGGTGGGGGTGCACGTATGCACAACTGGCTGGTGGGCGGGCGGGCAGAGAGCCAGAGCCTAGGCTGGCATGCATTGGTACACTGGTGCAGTGCTATCGCAGGTATGCAAGCCCCACCAAGCCCAGCCACCAGGCAGGCTGCGTGCCCCGCCCACAGTGCCGGCTGGCCCGCCCGCCCTGCACGCCCTGCGCCCATACGCCGGGCGTGATCCAAATGCTGCCAAAAGTCACGTGAATTGATCCTGTAGTGCGCGTGTGCGACCAATTAGCTGGGGGGGGTGAGAGTGTTTGGCTGAGTGGGGCAGTGGGTGGGTGGGTGGGTGGATGGGCGGCAGGGCGGAAGGGCAGCATCAGCGAGTGAGGGAAGGCAAGCCCAGGCAGGTGCAGGCAGACAAACAGGGCAGGGCGCCAGCGCGCGCCAGGCCAGTCTGGCTGAACTGGCTGGCATCACTCGCTTGCCAGGGTGCAAGGCCAGAGGCCCAGTCGACCCAGGCGCAACATGAGCCAAATGGGCCAACAAAAATTGATTCCGTCTGCCCGTGGTTGCGGCAGCACACGCTCACCACTCCTTTCGCTGGCTCTTTCCCAGCCATACTACTAAGAACCGCTGCTGCTGCTCACTCTACACCCACCCACCCACCCACCACCACTCACCACCCAACCACCCACCACCCAGTAGTGACCACCACTCAACCAGCAACCACCAGCCAACCACCCACCCACACCCCCAGCCAACACAAACAACAGTGCGTACAATGACCCACACATGACGAGCAACATGTCCACCACCCAAAGACGAGCTCGTACACACATCCCATGCCCCCCCACCGTGCTTTACGCGCTCTTCGCGATCCATCGCGACGACCTCATCCACACATCTTCCCTCTCACCCAACCACACACACCCATCCACCCAACCATTGTTTACCCTTGTCATGTTGTGACGCGGTGCCGCGCGTGGCGGGTGATTTCATCCATCCACCCCCACCCACGCTGCACTCGCCCAGTCACAACACTTGCACATCGCCTTGCCCTCGAGTCCAAAAGGCAAGAGAAGCTTTTCGCGGCTGCTATACTGCCAGTGACGTCTGAGCCGTCGCCGCCAGCCCAAGCAGCCACGGTGCATGACCCACACGGCGAGGTACCACCCACCGCGTCTCTCCCATTGTCTTCCCCCACCCAGTACGCACCCAGCCATACCCTTACCGTCGTCCTCGGCGCCCATTTGCGGTGGATGCGCCGTCCGACGTCGCGAGGAAGGCGGTCGCGGTCGCCTGGGACCCAGTTCTGGTGCCGGGGCTGGCTAGCCTCATGGGATGCCACCTTCCCTCCCACCCAGACGCGTCAACCACCCATCATCCAGCCTGCCACAACACACACCCAGGCTGGCTCACTTGATACGACCACCTTTCCCCCACTCACCACCGCCTTCCCCATGTCTCGCCGTTATCGATACCAAGTACTGACGCTTAATTTCCTGCCATCTACCGGTCCCACCACACCAAACTCGGCTTGCCCAAATCTCACCCCACGCCGTGATGACGCCTGCCTCTTTGAATACGCCCCGGCCGCACGTGTTTGCCATCCAATGACACATTTTCAACCATCTCGCACTGTTGACATTGGCCGTCGTCACCATCGCCGATCACCGTCGCCGACGTCCTCGCCGACACTCACCGACTGGCCACCCACCATGCAACCACACTCACACACCGATTCAACCCTTCTCACACACTCCACTCCATCTCACCAATGGCCACGATGCGTGCAACAACAGATGCCCAAGGTTTCTGCCAAGGACTCCAAGAAGGTCGTCGACACCAAGGCCAAGCGCGGAAAGAAGGACCCCAACAAGCCCAAGCGCGCCCTCTCCGCCTACATGTTCTTCGTCCAGGACTGGCGTGAGCGCATCAAGTCGGAGAACGCCGACGCCGGCTTCGGCGACGTTGGCCGTCTCCTCGGTGCCAAGTGGAAGGAGATGTCGGACGCCGAGAAGAAGCCTTACGAGGACAAGGCCCACGCCGACAAGGACCGTGCCGCCCGCGAGAAGGCTGCCTACGACGCCAGCAACGGCAAGAAGCCCAGGAAGGCCAAGGCTCCTGTGTGAGTCTTTGCTTTTCTGTGCTTTTCTTTGCTGTTACTGACCCCGTTGTAGCCAGGAGGACGACGACGACGAGTCCGACTAAACGGCTCACGCCGATCCCACACTCCCTTCTTCTCTCCGTGTCGCGTATACCCCTTTCGGTCCGCTTCGATTTCGTTCTGGGTAGTTGCTCTCGGGCGATCGTCTCCAGTCTCATTCCCTCCGCTTTCCCCTCTCTTTTATGATACTGCTCTCGCCGCCCAATTTATTGTTGTCACGCGTAGATTCCCATCTTCGTGCGGCTGATATGCAGAGCTATTCGAGCGAGATGTGTGTGGGTGTGGTGGCGGTGTTGTGGTGGTTGGTGGTGTGGAGGCCCTGGCTCTCGGACTCGGGAGTATGCCAGCATGGCCGCGAGGGCAGTGATGATGTCAGTCAACTAACTGGACGGCGATAGACATGGAGCAGCGGCGCTGGCGGCGGTTGATTCAGCGTGTCGACACCGCACTGTTGCATGGTCTACTAGACATCAGGCACACCCTCCCGGCCGACCGCGACGCAGCCGCCTCACCCAAACTACATGTAGCCCTCAGTCCATAGCCCGGCCCAGCCCAGCTCAGCCCAGCTCAGCACCCCTACCCCACCCCTCGCTTGTGAAAACATGCATGCTGCTGCGCTCGCTCCCCTCCCGCCAGCAGAATAATATGGTGGTAATGTATCAAGTCGGGTGGTGGGACTGGGTGGTAGTGTCCTTTGCTGCGTTCCTTTCGTGCGCTGCGCGTGCGCGTGCGCTCGTCCTTGGGCCCCCTAAACGTACAATGATGACTCGACTCGACTCTAATGGTATGAACAGGCTGGTGGTGTTGTTGTTTTTCCGTGGGTGTTGCTGCGTTGCTTGCTTTACGACGCATTGACAACGCGGTCGCCGCCGCGGCTGCGGCGGCCGTTGGTGCCCGTGTTGTTGCCACGCAGAGGGTCCATGCTGCCGCGGCGGTCAAGTCCGGGGCGGCCGGCGGTGTCGCCGCGCGTGTAACCGCGCGACAGGTCGGCAGTTGAGCGGCGCGTCGGGCCAGAAGGGCGGAGTGGGACACTCTGCTTGGCTGGCGACGTGACAGGGGACGTAACCGGCGAGGTGACGGGCGAAGTGGCCTGCAGAGTCGGCATGACGCTGCGGCGCCACTCGTCAGTGCGGCGTGCGCGGTCGGCAGCACGTGGCGCAGTGTTGTCGACGAGCTGCTCCAGTCCGGCGGCGGGTGCCGCAGTGGTGGCCGCGGCGTCCTTGACCTTGGCCGTCGTCGCTGGCGCCTCCTTCACCTTGACATCCTTCCTCTCCGGCGCCGCGGCCTTGCGCTGCTCGCGCTCTGCGCGCTCACGCTCGCGGCGGCGCTGCTCCTCACGCTCCGCCTTTTGCTGCGCCGTGTACTTCTCCTTGGCCTCGGCAATGGCAATCTCCTCGCGGATAGGACCCGTGGCGCGGTCCTGCATCTGAGTGAGCTTCTGCCTGTGGCGCTCGGCAAACTCCTCGTTGGTCATGGCACGCGCCTTGGGGGCCTTGTCGACCGACGGGCGGCGGCCGGGCCTGGCGAGTGGCGCCTGGTCGCTCGAGAGCGAGCGCTGAAGGGTGGCGTTGAGCTGCGCGCCGTACTCGCGTCCAGGGGACATTTCACCGCGGCGGTCGAGCGAGCCGCCGACAGCGGGGTCGCGCTTGTTGAGGGCCTGCGCGACACCCTGTGAGACGACGGCAAAGTCGCTGTTGCGGCGGCCGAGGGCGGGAGGCGGGCCGGTAGGCGAGGTAGGCTCGACAGTCGCAGGGGCGGGCGGAGGAACCACAACGTTGCGCTCGGCGAGGTACTGCTCCCAGTCGGAGAGCGGGCGAGGGCGTTCGGATAACGACATCCTGGGTTCCCGGGCAGACATCGAGGGGCGTGGGTCAGAGTCGGCAGGGGCAAAGGTGCGAGGGCCAAGCGAGTCACGGCGCGAGCGGGGCTCGTCAAAGCTCGTTGCAAGAAGGTGGGCGCTGGTGGCAGACTGCTGGCGGGTGTGGCCGGTAACGTCGTCGAGGAGCAGGTTGCTGCTGGCAATCGAGTCGTGTCTGCCGCGGTTCATGACGCCCCCACCACCACCGTCGAGCATCATGCTGCTCGCGGTCGAGTCGAAGCGGCTACGAGGGCGGTCGCCATCAAGCACCTTGCTGCTCGCAGGCGAGGTGGGGCGAGCGCCAACGACAACGGCGCCATCGAGGAGTCTGTTGCTGGTCGTCGAGTCGTGTCGGCTGCGAGTGGCACCGTCAAACGGGTGGTTGCTGGCAGTGCTGCCGGCGCGCTCGTGGTGCGGGGTGTTGTCGCCATTCGTAGGGGTTCCGGAGCGGAGCTGGTCCATTGAAGATCTGATGCTCTGGCGAGCGCGTCTGACCTCGGCGAGGAGGGCAAGCTTCTGCTCGAGGTCGGTGTCGACAGGCGGGGTGACGGTGGGCGGCGTGGTCGGGCTCACAGGGGGCTTGACAGCTCCGGCGGCGGAGTCTGGCTCGAGGTGGCGCTCCTGAGGCAGCTCGAAGCCCATCTCCTCGAGGAGGCTCAGGCGTCTCACCGACGCGTTGCTCTTGTGCGTGTTGTCCGAGTCAGAGGTGAGCACCTCCTTGTGGCCGGCGCTGCTGACGAGGGTCGAGTGCGAGGCGGCGTTACCGTGGCCGTCGAAGCCGAGCTTGGGCAGCGCGGGGCTGTACGACAGAGTCTTGGTCTCGGAGCCATGGGGGTCAAAGTCATGGCCACCGCCACCGCCTTCACCATGCTTGCCCTCCCAGCGTGCGAGCTCGGCACCAACATTCTTGAACTGCTCGGCAGCACGTGAAATCTCATCGGCTTCGATGCGCGCCTCCTCCTCTTCCTTGATCTGTCTGCGTCGCTTCTTCAGCACATTGAGCAGCTTGAACTGAATCATGCCGGCGATCTGCCATTGTCAGTTGTGGCTCTTTTCCGCTCCTGCCCACTCACCAGTGCCGCAGCGGCAATGACACCCAGCTCGACCTGCATGTTCTGCGTCAGGGGGTACTTGCCCCCATTGAGGCTCGGGAAGAGGTTGGGGTACCCCAGGTTGTAGATGTAAAACTAGCCGTTAGCGTCGTGCGGGTTGGCTCGTCCCATGCCTCACCTCTTTCAGTCCAGCACGTGTGAAGCAATCGACACCAAGGGTAAACGCCGTCGCGCCGACCCAGGCGCTCGATCCGAGAATCACAAACTCGTGTAACCTCGGGGTCATGGCCGCGAGTAATGCAAGCACAGTGAAGCCTCCGACGAGGCCCCAGCGTGGGCCGACGTCGGTCAGCAGGCCACCCTTTTTGAGGGCGAGGAGGAACCAGCCAAACGAAAAGCCACCGGCCGCACCGACCCAGTATCTCGCAAACGTGTAGAAGAAGACGCCGAGGGCGGCGCCGATGATGGTCGACACGCCGACCGCGAGCAGGTACAGGCCGCGGAGGGCGGCCGAGGGCGGGTTGGGCGACGGGGGCGCGAGCGCCGGTCCGACACTGTGTGGCGTGTTAGCTAGTCCCGATCGCCTGGCTCTGTGCGGCCAAGCCCCCCATTTTTTTGCGTCTCACCCAAAGCTGAGGATAATGATGAGACAGAACGTCGCGACCGAGTAGCCCGAGACGATGGCGAGCGCCGACCAGCGGTTCTTGCCGCCGAGCGTGGCGACAGGGATGCCGGTGAGGATGAGGAGCGCGCCGCCCATGCCAAACGCCGCGTCGAGGTGCGGCGTGAAGGGGATGTACCCGAGCGTGTCGTTCCAGACCACAGGGGTGGTTGCGTTGAGCGTGCCGTTGCCCGTGCCATTGTGGTTGACCGTCGCGTTGCCGCCGTTACCGTTGCCGCTGAGGGACACGTTCTGGCCGCCGCTGCTGGGGCTGGCGTTGTTGCCCGCCGCGTCTAGCGTCAGGGTGAGGACGAACGTTTGGGTAGCGGACGGCGACCCGCTGGGCCCGGGGACGAGATTCGTGACTGTGGTCTGTACGACGCGTGCACCGCTCGCCAGCGACGTCGACGAGCTTGCAGCTGCCGAGCTGTTGTTGTTGTTGTTATTGCCGCCAGTGGGCGTCGCGGTGGCGCCGGTGGCGGTCGAGGATGGCGACGGCTGGTTTTGCTGCTGCGCAAAGACGTGCCCGGCCAGCGCGGCGGCGAGCACCAGCCGGCCGAGGGTAGCGACCAGGCGCATCGCGGTGGGGGGCTGTCGTGTGTGCGTGCGGCCGTGCCGGTGGGCGCTGGAAGGGGGGGGGGGGGGGGGGCGGTGTGGGAGATCGATCGATCGGGGTGCGGCGTGGCCCGGAAAGGATGTGTGCGGCGTGTGTGGTGTGTGTGGTGGTGGTGGTGGGTGATGGGTTAGATTAAGAAGTGGAATAATCAAAGTGTCCAAGTGTCGAGTAGTGTCCGTGTTCGAGCTGCCTGCCTGCACTGTGGTGTGTGAGATGTCACGGGCGAGAAGGCACTGTGCGCGATGCTACCTGCCTGATGGGTGGTCCGAGTGTCGTGTTGCGGGCCTTGAACGTGAGCCGTGAGAGCCCCTGGCAGTGTGTCGCGTGTCGATGTGTGATGGCGGCGGCGACGGCAGCGGCGAGTGAGAAATGGAACGAAGCTACTGCTACACTCGCCGTGGCTCCGACGCTACTACTGACTACTAAAGAAGGAAGGAATGTGTGTGTGTTGAGAATGTGGGAGACGAGCAGAGCAGCAGCAAGGCAGTGGACGTAGTGGGAAGGGGGAATGGGCCATGTTTGGTTTGCCTGGCTTGCTTGCTTGGCCGCTCGTCGACCGCCGCAGCCGCCGTTGCTCTGTCTCTCGCAACATGACTATTTCAGCCGCCAGCCGCCCGCCCTGCCGTCATGGCGACAGCAGCGCTGCAGCAGCAGCACCGCGCGGATCTGTATCTAGCGTCAGGCATGTCTGCAGCCAGGATCAGTCTCAGCTGACCGGCTACTACATGGCCCTGCGCGAGCCAAGCCTTGCGGGCCCTGCTGCGCCCCGCGATTCATTCAGGACGCAAGCTGCACGCTGCTTCAACGAGGCTTGATTCAGATGCGCATACCTGCGCCTTCTGGCGTGCTGCATGCATGCACGCAGCATCGAGATCGTCGCTTTGCTCTCGACGACCAAGGTGGGCGCATGGGACGTGGCTTTGGTCTAGTCCAGATTCGCGCAGCCCAGCAGCCCAGCCCCTGTCGCGCTGTCGCGACGCTGCCATGCTGCTGCTGCTGCGGCCACTAACCTCCTTCAACCCCCTTGCATGACCTAATGGCCGTAAATTAATTCAGAGCGGGGAGAGACACGAGCCAGGATTCCGGGCGTGGGCGAGCGAGCGAGGAGCGGTTTCAACTCTAGGGCAGGGAATGGTATAAGCCCAACCTGTTTCTCACGGCGCCTCGGAACAGCCGCACGGCGCGTGACGACAGCAACCAGCGACCAGCGACACCGCCACCCAAAACAGACAGACGCCACTGGCACCCAATCGGGAAATAAACATTGCCAGCGAAAAGAAGACACACGCGTCGACGACCAACAGTGACAACCTGACAACCGACAAGCAGATCCAGAATCAATTGGAAAGCCACCCGCATCAACAAACATCAACATCAACAACAACACCCATGACTCCCACAGCCTACACAGCAACCGAAATGGCTAGAACACTGGGTTTGTACATCTCTGTAGACTCCGCGCTCATGGCACGCGCGACGCCAGTCTAACCCATAGGGTTTACGTGATGTGACAAGTCACAAGTGTGAAGGGGAATGGAACATCCGACAGGGATGGTAGACATGACGGATCAAGGGTCGGGTAGCTTGCCTCTAGCCACTGTTGCCTCTAGCCACTGTTGCCTCCAGCCGTTCCATCCGACGGGCCACCCCCCACAGCTCCACTCTCACCACCCAGCGGACGGGCAGTGGCTTGCCTCTTCTTCCAACGCTGCATGATATCAGCTGGGAACCGTTGTCATGCAAAACAATCATCGCATCGCTGGCACTCACCGAATGGTCAAGCGTGGTGAAATCATTCACGTGCTCGGCAATTTCCGTCAGCTGAACCTAAAGTCAGTAACCCCCGACCGACCCCGCAAAATCACCCCGCGCCTGACGTACGTATGCACCGAGCTTGTCCAGTTCTCGGTCGCGCAGCCCATCCGGAGTCCCGGCTCCCTTGTATGCACGAATCTGTCGCGCACATTTAGTTTCGTGCTGCACACACTCGCACCCGACAAACCTTGAGTCCCTCACTGGGGTTGAGGGCAAAGTTGCGCGCAAGGTCGTCAATGTGGATGGTCTGAGTGTGAGCCCTGTCACTGTGCAAGCAAGTACGTACGTTCTTGGGTGACCACTGCGGGAACGTGGCCCAAAAATACGCCAGTGGTTTAACTCTGTGCGAAGGTGAGACTTTGGTCCTTAGCGGGCAGCGTGTGGCGTCGGCGATGCCGATGCTGTGCGGAGCGGTGCGAGGCGGCCAACGACCGGCGGCAAGCAACCGCGAGATGGAGGATGCACATGGCTTGCCGGGGATGCACATGGAGTCTACTCACTCATGCTTGATCAACTTGCCGCCACGTTCGCTGAAGATCTGGGGCGGGTCAGGCTAAGTACGAGGTGGCAGTCGCCCAACTCACTGGAAACATGGTCGTCCGATCCGCCACGAAGCAAATCTGAGCGGGTGTCAGGCCGATAGGAGGAGGCCACCCACCTTGTAACGTCCCTCGCCGCCAAGCACGCCGAGCTCGACGAGCTTGCTCTCGAGCCACATCCAGCTCGTCTGGCTCCAGACCACGATATCGTAGAATGGGTAGACGCTGATGTCAGCTAGGACGTCAGCCTGGGAAGCTCACCGCTCCAGGAACTCATGCAGCCCGGGACGCGCACACTCCAGTGGTGGTAGTGCCCCGTCTAGAAGCGGACGCGAGTCGACCATCGCTGGGATGTCAGCTCAGCTTGAATTGGGAAGCAAGCTCACTATAGTCCAAGTCGAGCACTAGAAGCCCCTTGCCCTCGCGCGGTTCATTCATAACCTAGCGCAGTAAGCACCGATCCACCGCCGATCAACCCACCGTGATTGGATACTTGATGATGATCTTCTCGACCTGACGCTTATTCCTTGGGTCGTCCGCAGGGGGAATGAGCTTGCGCGCACCAGAGGGACGCGCGGACGAGTAGGCGATATCGAACTCGTCTGGCGGGGGCGGGCCCTCGCGCTCCTTGAAGCGCAGGTGTTCTGGAGTACCGACGAGCGTGAACTTGGCGTTGGGCTTGACGCCAAGCGTGCCTATCCGCACGCCGTCAACATCGCCTCCGAGCTTGCCGCGCACGAGGCCGAGGATCTTCTGCGCGTCGGGCGGCACGGACGTGAGCGTCTCGATCTGGGTACGCAGGTCGTACACTCTGTGCCGAGTCAGCTCTGCCCGCGATAACAGCACGCACAGGTCGCTCGAGCTCACGCGCAGGTCAAAGCTCTTGCCCGACCACTTGAACTGCAGCTCGTACCACTCTTCCGTGGTGACGGGCTGCGCGCCGGCGCTGGCGTCGAGCGCGTCCTCCACCTGCTCGTCCGCGTCGTCGTCGGGCGTGGGCGAGGTCGACGGGCCGGCAGCAGCAGTAGCAGGTGTGTGTGTGCGCGGCGTGCGAGAGTCCTCAGTGCTGCTGCCTGGCGAGAGGGGACGCTTGGAGGGAAGGGAGGGAAGGGATGTGGGGGCGGAGGCGTCGCCGCTGCCTGCTGCTCCCGAGGAAGACGGCCCCTGATCGGGACTGGACATGGGTGAGGGGTGGGTTGTGGGGAAGCGAAGCTGTGGTCTGAAGTGATGCGGTGATGGATGGGCTTGATGCCAATGTCTATGTGGGTTGTGTGTTGGAGAAGAGAAGGTGTAGAAGGGAGAGAGAGAAGAGGGAAACGGGGTGAATGTTGTCGGGGTGCAGTCGCCCGTCGTCCCCCACCGCCCACCACCGCTGGTGACGCGCAACAACAATGGCTCGCTCGTCATTTGAGTGGACGCGGCGGCGGAGATCCCCTGGGTGCGGGGCTAAGGTGGCGTCAAACCACGTGTGAAAGCACGTGGCAAGTCACGTGTACGCCCTGCTGTTGACATTGAAGCTCTGTTGTTGTGTCCAGGTTGTCGAGGTAACCATTCTGCTCTCCCTCTCACCGCTCCCATGACCACGCTCTACCTCTGCGCATGTCAGCCGGTTCACACAGCACTCAGAGTCGCATACTAAGCTACCATGACCAAGCTGCAGCGCTCCGTCGGCGCGGTGCCACCATCGCCACAGCCATGACCCGCGACCTGCCATGACACACCTCACGATGGGCGCAGATGCTCGACGGGCCGATCGCGTCTCGCCAGTGCCGTCTCGAGCTCGGCACCGCAGGGATGGGCAAGCCGACGGAGGTCGTGCCGCCAATCTCGCAGTCAGCACGGTGCCAAAGGAGTCATCTCCGCCTTCAGCCTCGAGCCGTGCACCACCGCCAGCGTGGCGTCGCGACTCACCCCACTGACTGATAAACCCACCCGTGACTCACACCAGTACTCACCAGAGTCGCCCAAACACGATGAACACGACCACACCACTGCCAGACACCGATTCGAGTCCATCGACGGGCGAAATGCTCGCGATAGGCCTCACGGGCGCGGGGCTCTTCCTCACCATGGCCGTGGCGTACCTCTTCGTAAGTAGCCCGCAAGGCACGCTGACACCAGGTCGTGCTGCCCCGTTCTCGCGGCTGGGGGGTATGTTGCCGGCGACGACGAGAACGGCCAGAAGCCACGCTCCGCCGCTCAGCATCGACAGCCACTCTACCTGCGTATGCGCCTTCCGCGGCCTCGCACGAGCTCAGCCTGCTGGGGTGGGTGTGGTGTTTAGCCGTTCTGCTCACCAGCTCTCAGGGGCACACACGACTCGCTGGACGAGCACGACTGGGACGACCTCTCGCGCGTCGAAGAGGCACACGTCCGCGCACCGCTATAATAGAGAGATGTACAGATAGATTCTGCACAGCGCGCGCACCGAACCCCGCGCCACGTTCCGGTCGCGAGCGAGCGCGCGGCAGACGGACGGAGAGAAAAGAGGGCCAACATGACCAGAGGGCCAGAGGACCGAGCATCTGCCGGCCCTGTGCGCATGTCACAATATTTGTGCCACCAGCCAGCCAGTCAATATTTTGTGTGCACTCGCCGCGGTCCATTCGTGTTCTTCTCCCCTCCCCCCCGCACCCAAGATGACCAGCTACATCCTCGCGCTAGGCCTGCCGCTCGCCGCCGCCGCGCCGCTGCTCGCCGTCCGGCAGGACAGCAGCGCGGTGCCCGTGGTCGACGCGACAGCCGTGCCCATCCCGGTGCCCACGCTCCCCGACCCGCCAGTGAACGGGACCGAGCCGACCGTGTCCCCGCTCGCCTCGACAGGGAGCCCGCTCCCGTCCCGCTCGCACAGCGTCGGCCTCGCTGTCGGCCTGGCAGTCGGGCTGGCCGCGCTCGTCGCCGCCATCATCGGCGTGTGGTACCTCCTCGTACGTGCCCCACGCCTTCGCCGCCACTGACGCCCCCGACGCAGCGCAAGCACCACAGCCGCAAACCAGGGGCCAAGCCGTACCGCCCATACGCCGAGGACTCTGACTCGAGTCCGTCAGCGAGCCCCGAGCTCAAGGCGGCGGTGCTCGACGACGAGAAAGCAGCGTCCGCGGGCCCGGGCGCGGCCCCGAGCGCGGCCAGCTCGCGCACTGGCCCGCTCGTCATCAGCGGCCCGACGCGGGTTCTCCCGGCCGGTGCTGCTGGGCCGCTCGTGTCGTCGTCGACGCGCAGCCTGCCGCAGCCCGACGCGATCGAGGAGATCCGCTCCGTCTCCGACCAGCCGGTGCGCACAAAGAAGCACTCGCGCGCGCAGAGCATGATGAGCACGATGAGCTTTGGGTCGCTGCGCTGGATGGGCGCCGCGGTCGACGGCGACGGCGACGGCGTGCCTTCCCCCGTCGCGCCGACGACCTTCTCGCCCGCCGACTCGAGCGTCAGCGTCGCTCCGGCGGCACAGGTGCCGGCTGTCACTGTCTCCGCGCCTTCGGGGGAGAAGGTGGCGGCAGCTGAGAAGAAGAAGGAGAAGAAGAAGCGCGGGCAAGCTGCTGCCGCGACGCCAGTCCACACGGTACACGTACATGCGCACGCGCGCCCGCACTCGTCTGCTGCCGCCGAGCGCGACCGCCCGCCGAGCCCAAAGTCGTCCGACTCGGGGTCGGGGCGCCGCCGCTGGTGGCGCCGTTGATGATGGTGATGGTGACGATGGGGTTTTTAGTTTCTTGGTGGTAATAATGACCGTGACGATGTGACGAATTGGGCCATTGACCGTGACGAGAACCGTCAAGTGAGGCAGGCGCAGACACATTCCAGCAGTCGCCGGTCACCGGAATGGAATGGTGGGTGCACTGCCGCTGCGCAGAATAGATGCGTCACCCGCACCGCCTGCGTGCGTCTAGGTCTCTGGTTGCCGCGCGCCGCGTTGTCATGACCCCAGATCTCATGCACTTGTAGAGATAATCTGCGCGCGCGCTACCTCGGCACTTTGCTCGCTCGCTCGCCAGCCCCGGCATCTGCGGGCACCGCCAACAAAAAGCCCGCAGCAGCAGCAGCAGTGGTCCGTTCGAGGGCTCGGATCGTCGTCGTTTCAGTGTGCTATGTGCTGGGCGGCGGCGGTGCCGCCGCGGTAGCAGGAGCAGCAGACGCCACGCCTTGCACCTTGCTCGCCGTCGTAGCTCTGGTTGCTATGCATAACCCCGAGTCGTACACCGCCGGCGACTTTGGCCCTCTGCTCTGCTCCTCCTCGCCCAGCGCAACTCTGGTGCCCCCTCCACCATGCTGTGCTTCTGGCCACTCGTCGACACCCGCACCACGTAGATATCCATCTCCTTCTTGACGTCCACTCTCCCCCACACACGACACACCCAATGACCCAGCAGCAGCAGAATGGAGAAGCACGCTCCCCACCACACAACACGCACAAGCACATTCGCACGGGCGCTCGCCGTGCTGCTGCTGCTCGCTGCCGCCGGCTCGGCGCAGCCGGTCGCGCAGATCAACCCCGCCACGCCGCCCGGAAGGGACGACGACACGGCGGCGAGCGCGAGCGCCAGCGCCAGCGCCAGCCCGAGCCCGAGCCCAAAGTCCACGTCCAAGACGGCCATGTGGGCCATGCTCGGCGTGCTCATCGTCGCGGCGGTCATCTTCGTCACGGCGTCGATAGCCTACTGCCTGGTACGTGACCAACAGGAACACGCACGCTGACACACAGGGCTTCAAGAAGAAGCGTAATCAGAATAGGCGGGACGCAGCCGTCGGGGCCACCAGGGGAGCTGCCAGACCGCGCGTTCGCCGCCGGGAGCGCGACCCCGCCGACATGAGCGTGATCGATCTCCCGCTGTACACCAACGAGCCGGCACACGACGAGGTCCAGCTGCTGAGGTGGGTTGCGAAGGGGGTCCTTCAGCACTAACGCGCTATAGGCGGCATAACACGTTGTCAGAAGCAGGCCACGCAGCGCCAGAATATCTCTCGCCGACGGCCGGCGTACCGCCGTACGCATCGCAACTAGGGCACGGCGACGACGAGGAGGGGCTGGTCTCGGAAGACGGCCACGGCAATCAGTCGGCGACGTCGCCCTCGACGTCATCACATGCGTCGCACGCATCGCGCGCCTCGCGTGGCACCGTTCGGCCGGTTCTCCGCGCCCTCTCGACGTCCGAGTCGGCGCTGAGCCATGCATCGCGCGGGCCGGGGGGGCCGGCATCAGCAGGCCCGTCGCGCTCAGCAGCGGCGCCTTACTCGCCCATCCTTGCGCGGCGTGCGTCTCTCTCGGCGTCGCAGGCATCGCATGGTAACGGTAACGTGTCGCGGCACGCCTCGGTGCGGAGCGTACGCTTTGAAGCAGCTGAGCCCGTGACCGCGCCGCCATCACGCCAGCCGTCCAAGGCAAGCATAAAGCAGCGGCTTGGAGCGTGGGCCGAGTCGTACGTCGCGCTAGGGGATCAAGACGACGACGACGAGAGGATTGGAGAAGGCAGAGGCGTGCGCGATCCGTGGAGCCCGCTAAGTATCCGCCATGCCGCCTCGGCAACGTCGCCGTCGTCCCCGAACTCGGCGTCCTCGCACACCACGTTCATCACCGCCCCGAGTAGCCTGTCGCGCCGCAGCACCGCCGACTCGATCACCGAGGCGCGGGTCGCCACTGTGTCGAGAGGGAGAGTGGCGAGGGCTGTCATTGCCGCTGGGGAGAGGGAGGTGGTGTTCGAGGCGCACGAGGAGGAGATGCTTGCCGAGTCGCATGACGAGGGGCATGAGGAGCTGTCGCAGCAGCGGCCGCAGAGCGAGCAGCAGCATGCATGAGTTGTGGACGAGTTGCCGTCCGTCGTCGTCATAGTCGCGCCGTTGTGCCGCGCGCCGCCTCGGTGTCCCGGCCAAGTCCGACGCACATTGTTTTGGCGTCATATCACACCACCTGACGTCGTGTTCACCGAACTGTATTCACTTGTCGGACTCACCGCGCGTGCATCAGTCAGCCGAGCGCGACGCGAGTATATCTTGGCTGGAGGGGCATGTAGACTGACTCCCCACATCACACCACCACACACCATGCCCATCGCCGTCCCGCTGAGCAGCTACGAGCACGTCCCCGAGACCAAGGCGGCGTTGGACTGGGCCGATCGTGAGTGCGGCGGCCACCTCGTCCCCGCTAACCCCGCAGTCCCCACGATCGACCTGTCGCTGTACGACACCGAGGCCGGCCGCGCGCAGCTGGCCACGACCCTCATCGACGCCGTCCGCACAAAGGGCTTCTTCTACGTCACGGGCTTTGGCATCCCGCAGGCGACTGTCGACCGGCAGTTTGCCCTCGGGCAGGAGTTCTACTCCCTCCCGCTGGACGAGAAGCTCAAGTACGTCCCAGACCTCGACAATGGCGAGTACAATGGGTACCGGCCTGCCGGGCGGCGGGTGCTTGCGAATGGCGTGCGTGATCGGACCGAGGTGTACAATATTCCCAGTGAGTGGGGTGGGGGTTGGGGCGAGGGAAGCAGGAGACCAGGCGGCGAGGCTGGCTGACGCCTCGCCTCACGCCCAGAGTACCAAGTTCCCCAGGAGTTCCCCGACGTCATCAAGACCAACCTCGACGAGATCCGCGACTTCCAGAAACTCCTCCATGACAAGGTCCTCGACCCCTTGCTCACGCTCATCGCCGAGGCGCTCGAGCTGCCGTCCGACTACCTGACCAACATCCACCAGTACGACGTGCGCACCGAGGACCACCTGCGCTACATGCTGTACTCAAAGTACACGCCCGAGGAGCAGGAGCGCCTGCTGGCCGGCGACGGGCTGTACTCGCAGGGCCATACCGACCTGGGGTCGATCACGCTGCTCTTCCGCCAGCCCGTGGCGGCGCTGCAGATCAAGGACCACGGCACAGGCGACTGGAAATGGGCGAAGCCGCTCGACGCGAGCCTGACTGTCAACACTTGCGACGCGCTGTCTTTCCTGACGGGGAACTACGTCAAGAGCACGATCCACAGGGTACACCTGCCGCCCGCGGACCAGCGGCACGTCGACCGCCTCGGGCTGCTGTATTTCGCCCGCCCGCACAACGACGTGCGGCTGAACACGGTCCCGAGCCCCCGGCTCCAGCGCGAGGGCTTCACGCAGAACGAGTTTGAGCGCGAGGGCCTCGACGTGCCCACCATGGGCGAGTTTACGCAGAAGAAGCAGACGTGGCAGCAGAAGAAGAGCGAGGCGTTCAGGTTTAGGGACGGCGAGGAGATTGTGCCGGGGTTCAAGGGGAGGTATCATGATTGAGTGGCTGCGAGCCGCGAGCCGCAGGCGAGCGGCGAGCGGCGAGCAGCGAGTGGAGGTGGGAAAGATGAAGGCAGTAGGCTTGACCTAGCAAGTAGTACCTCGTTGCCATGCACTTACATCATCGGGACTACACAGCAGAGCGTACAAGGGGTGCGTGGCACTACACAACGCGTACAGGGAGTGTGGCAATACTCGTCAAAGGAGCGTGGCACTACGTTCTTGCTAGCTAGTCAAACACACGGCGCCACCACGGGCGCCCAAGCCGGCGGCGGCGGCGGAGACCAGCGGCAGCGATCTCCCCGCCGGGGCAGGATGGCTCGTCGCACGCGCAGGACGGGGTACGCGCGGGTCCCTTGACAACGACCGTCTTCACCTCGTCGCCCGAGCTCGAGTCGGACCACTCGTCCGCGTCGGCGGCATGCGGGTGCCGCCTGCGCGGCCCGGAGGCGAACGCCAGCGCTCCGCCGGGGCACGTCGGCTCGGTGCATGCGCACGGCGGCTGGGGGGGCTCGTGCGCTTCGAGCGCTTCGCTTGGCGGGTCGGGGCGGAAGGTGTACGCTGGGGAGGCGGGGAGGGTGGGCGGGAGTGTGAGCGGCGAGGAGAGGTGGCGGGGTGGGGAGGCAGGGCTGTCGGGCTTGTGGGCTTCGGCCACGGCATCCGCTTCCGCCTCCTTCTCCTTCGCCTTGGACTTCTCCCACTCCTTCTCGTCGCTCAAGGTGGCGGCGTCGAGCGACACGGGAAACACCGTCACAGCAGCGCCATACGGCACCACGCCAGGCTTCTCATACCACACGCGCTTGGGCGGCGCGCGCGTCTTCTCGGCCGCGTTGGCATTCGCGGGGGGCTTGAGGCTGCCGTCGTACGGCGGCGGGTCGGCGCCCAGGTCGACGTCGGAGAAGTCGGTGTCGCTGCCTGATGCGTGCGCCTTGGGCGGGCGGGCGGGTTTCGTACGGGGGCGGGGGGAGGCGTAGTGGTACTGTGAGCCCGGCGTTAGCTTGAGAATGCACCCACCCACGACGCCGCACTCACGATCAAGCCGGCGGCAAGGACGAGCAAGAAGACACTAGGCACGGCGATGACCAGCGCGATGAGGAGCACGACGTCGCGCCGCTGTCTGGCGGCGACCACAACGGGCGGGGTCTCGCCTTCGCTGTCCGAGTCCGGCGGCGCGAGGGGCGCAGGAAGCGGTGCTTGGGCATGTTCGACGCCGAAGGAGGCCAGGTCGGCCAGGTTGGCTGGCGGCCGCCGTGGCGCCGCGAGGGGGATGACGGAGGGGGGCATTGTGTTTGTTTGTTGGGCTGGGGGTAGTGGTGGTGGTGGCAAGATGGTCGAGCCGGTTAAGTAGTACCCCGCGCCGCCGCTCGCACCGCGCTGAGGCCTCACGCGCACGCACCGACCTGGGGGTTCGACATCGACATCGACTGCGTCGTCCTAGGCTCTGCATGCTTCGACGGTACCGCTCTGCTTGGTGGAGGACGCACCGGGTGCACCGGCTGCGTCGGCACGGCCCCACTGTGGCGGTGTGTGTGCCAAGAGACGTAGGTGGTACATTACAACAATACATTGCAGGGGCTATGGCTGTCGTACAGGATGCAAGCGGGTCGGAACAGTGGGATGGTCTACACGCAGTCGGGGCACGAGTCGCCGAACGGGCACGGCGGTGGAGGGGGCGGACGGGGACTGGACGCGCTCCGTCGTGGCGAGGGCAGGGGAAGCTTGTCCTTCGCGGCCCGCGGAAGGAGCTTCGACCTCGCTGACAGCGGAGGCGGAGCGGGGGGCCAAAGGGAAGGCTGCTTCCCGCCCACTGCCACAGCGGTCGGCGTGCGCGTCCGGCGACGTCGGCGGAGGAGGATGCATGCGCGGAGAATGACGGCGGCAGTGGCGGCGAGCACCGTCTGCGCGTGAGCGGCCTTCCGGGGGCAGTGTATACCCACCAAAGCGACGGGGACAGCCCAGCTTGGTACTTGGGGTGGGAGGACGGCGAGCGGTGGCATGGTGTAGCAGCAGTGTGGGGAGAGCGCCAGCACCACCCCCCGCTGTCATTACATAGACACGCACGTTGTTATCTCGTCCGGCGAGCACGGCGCGAGTGTCGTCACCAACACCAAGTGCCACGGCGCCTCACTCCGCGACGTCGGACTGGCGGGATTCGACTCCGGCACCGACTTCGTTTGTCATCCATCGCCTCGCTGCGCAGACTACAGATAAGGCCTGATGCGGTTGATTGGCTGTTGATTGATCCGTGCCGGAGCTCGCTCGTCTGGGCATGACGCACCGGCGGACGCGATCTGCAGGTACACCTACCTCCCATACCCTACCCCATGCCCGCTGCGGTGCCGTCTGCCACCGCCGACCTTGGGCTGGTCACATGTTGCTCGCTCCACCGGGTATCGCGGCTTGTGAGGATGCGGCTTGGGCTGCTCAGCTGGCAGTGTTGGCTGTCTTGCCCTCGCCACTCGTTGAACGGCACTGACTACTGGCGCGTGGTGGCCACTCGTCGCTCCTGCTAGTGGCCTCGCCACTCGTCGCCACTGCCATCGTCACCCCCACTCGCCTCGCCACTCCTCCTCCTCGCCACTCCTCCTCCTCGCCACTGCCACTCCCCCCGCACATCACAGCATACTATACATCCGTGATACTGTACAACAGACTAGGAATACAATTATAGCGATGCAAACTTAGGTTCACTCCGATCTGCCCTCGCGCCAACGCGGCGTCGCGGGCAGAACCACCGGCGAGCCAAACGCGTAGCTCATCGGCGGCAGCGACGGGATCGCTCTGCCTTTTCCCTTGCGGTCCACCGGTGTCCCCGGGCCACCACTGCCCTTACCCTTGCGGTCCTGCGGGGACATGGGGCTGCTGGCCTCCGAGTCGGCCGTCTCGCCCGAGTCGGTGCGCTTGCGGCGGATGCTGGCGATGCGCGAGCGGGCCGACTTGGCACGGAGGATGGCGCGCGCGGCGGCGCTGCTGCTCTCGCCTTCAAAACCCGACACCATGGACGCGGGGGAGAGGAGCAGCTCGTCAATGTCTGCGTCGACCTGGCCGTCGTATGGCGCGTCGAGGTCAAAGCTGAACACGGACGACGTGTCGCTGTCATCCGGAAGAGAGAGGCGCGCAAGCGGCGTGCGTGGCAGGCGGCGGGTCGCCGTCGACGACGCCGAGTCGGAGCGCGGGCGGAGCTTGGGGCTCGAGGTGGAAGTCGACGCCTGTACACTCGCCGCGTGTAGCTCTCGTGCACGCTGGATCTCAGCGAGCAGTTCGGCAGCGACAAGCGGGTCGACGTTGCGCTGCTCGCGTTCCAGCTCGCGCGCACGTTCGCGCTCCAGCTGGCGCTGGCGCTCAATACGCTCAATCTCGCGCTCGACGTCGAGACGGAGTGCGGCCTTGGCGGCTGCGTCAAAGTCGGCTTCACCGGCGCTGTGGCTGCGGTGGTGGCCCGCCGTGGGTGGCACCAGGGTTGGCCCGAGGATCGGCGACGGCGCGTACGGCGGAGGCTGAGCATAGTCGAGCTCCGTGTCCGACACACATTCGTCGTCGTTGTCGGCGCCGTGGTCGACTTCGAGCACCGTCTCGAGCTTGTTCGCCGTGGCAGAGTATGCGGGAGGCGCCTTGAGCTTGCGCCTGCGTCGCCCGTGCGAGATGTTTGGTCCACGCTCGCCGCCGAGAATCTTGTCAATCTTGGCGTCTACGGCCTTGGCGTCCGAGAGGGCTGCTGCGTTCATGGTGGTGGTGGTGACGGTGTCGTCGTCATCCTCCGAGGTGATCATGATGGCGGGGGCCAGGAGCGCCGCCTTGATGTCGCGAGGTGTGTCTCGGCGAGTGCTGGGGGGTGCGGCCGCATCCTCATCGTGCTCATGCCCGTGGGCGTGCTCCTCGGGCTCAGAGGTGAAGATGAACGGTGTGATGCGGTACTCGTCTTCGCCCACGGGCTCGGTGAGGGGCGTGATGGCGGGCGGGAGGGCGACGGGCGAGGTGGGGGATGTTGGCGACGACGCCGACGCCGTCACCTTGCGCTCGGTCGGCGCGAGCGCGGCGAGCACCTCGCCTGGGGACGGGCCGGCGGCCCGCCTCGAGCGGAGAAGATGGATCCAGTACCCTGCTGCGGCTACGACCAGGAGCCAGGGCGGGAGCACGACGTAGGCAGCCACGGCGGCGAGCACGATGCCGACGAGCTCGGCGCGCCGCCAGGTGTCACAGTTGCATTCGGTTGTGCCGTGGTAGTGGGTCATGATATCATGGGGGCGGGGTGTGGGGGAGGGGTTGCGCGGGCGGGGCGCTGGGGCAGCCTGCGTGTGGGTGGGGGGGCTGGTGTGGTGTGTGTGATCGATGTGATCGACAGGGCAGTGTAGTGTACGTAGTGGTTGTGTGAGCAGAGGCAAGCAGCAGTCAGTCAGTGAATGCTTGAGATGGATGGATGGATTGTGGAGAGAGAGAGTAGTGAGTGCGTGCATTCGAGTTTGTGGTTTGTGTCCAGGGTTAAATCACACATGCGGTGCGAGTTGGCGGGTCGCCAAGACACGGCGCAGGCCGGTCGGTGGGTGGCTCCCCGCGGCTCGAGCGCCGGCTCCAAGGTGGCTCCAGCGGCAGTTGACTTGGTTGATCCTTGGCGCGATCCAACGTGCGCAGGGCAGGGCAGGGCAGAGCAGAGCAGTGACGCTGGTACCCGGTTACTGGGTATACTTTTGGAATGCCTATCGCGTCGCTGTCTGGGTCCAGTTTTGCATAAACTAACTTCGGTGCATGCCGTCGGCGCCGTGCTTGTCGTCGTGCTCTCTCGGCCGTCGCCTCTCCGTGCGCCGCGCCGGTGTAGCTTTAGCGCAGGGAGTGACGCCCAAATGCGGTGTCAGGAAAGGGGGGTGGCTGAATAAGCGGTGCCGCGAGCACGGGCATTTGGGTCAAGAGGCAGCGAGGCACCACCCAAGCGGCACCACGCCCCGTGCCTGCAGATCATGACGTCGACGTGCAGCTCGCTTTGGCCGGCAAAATCGCGACGGGGACGACGACGACGCTGAGGCCGGTGCTGGCGTGCTGGGCGGCTCCAAACCCGGCCAAATCCAGTCTGTCCGGCGTCACGGACAAGACCGTCAGCTGATGACCCAGCTGGGCATGCTGATGCTGCGCCCTTATCGCGCCAATCAGCGCTGCACCGGTGGGATCGGCAGCTGCGGATGTGAGTGAGGGGTTTGTCGTGTGCCAAGGGGCCAAGAGGAATCTGCTGCAGGGGAGGGGAGGAGAGGATGCCGAGACGGCAGCGGCGTGCCTGCCGAGTCGAGTCGAGTCGGGTGGAGTGGAGTGGATGAGGTGAGATGAGCGTCAGTGGCGCGGGGCGAGTGGCGACGGTACATAGGTGGAAGGTGGTAGCCGGATGCGAGGCGCCGTTCTTGGCCGCGAGGGCCGCAGACAATGTTGGGCCACGAAATGCGCTCCATGTCAGCTAGCTTCGCCAGATTGTCATGGCCAAGCCGGCGCACATACCCCCAGCTCGCCTTGCATGCACAGGCTGGGCAGCGTGGAGACGACCATGAATTCTTCCAGACCCCCCCCCCCCCCACTGACGCCCAGGTCGTCCCGACGCAACGCCGAGGCACATGTCCCAGGGCAAGCAACCCGACAAGCGAGCAGGCAACGTGGCACGTGATGCGCCGTCGCGCGCGCCGCGCAACGAGGCGGTGTGGCTCTGCCAACTCGCGCCTTGCACCTCGGCAGCCCCGCACGGGACTTCCGGTGGCGTTGGAGCTCCAGGAGCAGCCATGAAGGCGTTCCACCCGCCCACGGCCGTATCGGCGCCACCCATGCTCACTAGTCTGTCGTCACCCCGAAGCGGAGAGGCTGCACCGCCGCTCCAGCCATCACCATCCGTCTAGGCCCTGGTGCCGCCCTGGTGCCGAGGGTGCCGAGCGCGTAGGCTTGGCATGCGCATGTGGCGTGGCGCGTGTGCGCTATCTATCTATAAGGCCGCGCGACTGACATCGGCGAGCTGCAATGCCACCAGCACCACCGCACACAATGCCACCGGCACCACCCACCACTAGACCACCTGCACACCCTCGCGCGCCGTGATAGCCGGTTTGGAAGCGGCAACCTGACCGCCAAGCAAGGCGGCATCATCGCGGCGATCCTCGTGCCCCTCTTCATCGTCGTGCGTACCAGCTTCCCCACGGCACGGCTTTGCCCTGTCTGAGTCTAACCGCGCCCAGGTAGTCGTCCTCCGAGTACTCTACGAGAAGAACAAGCGCCGCGTCCCGCCCGGGGAGGACGAGGTGCGGAGCACGCCCTTCACGCGCGGCGAGGCGCCCGCTTCGGCGTGGTTTGCGCGCCGTGACGCCGAAGCCCAGAGCCCGCCGGTCCCGCCCCCGCCATACGTTACGTCTCTGGTCGCACAGCCGCTCAGCATGCCCTCGCCGCCTGCGGCGGCACATCTGCCGCCTAGCCCCGTGACGAGTCTGCCGCCATACCGGCCTTCAGCGAAATAGCAGTAGCCTCCTCCCCGCCTGGGGTCACTGAGGCTGGCTGGGCGTGGCGCAGTATAATAATCATAGTATAATGCACTGTATCGTTCCCACATGTCAGCAGTTGTCGGGCAGCGCAAGGCAGGCAGGCTGCTCCGCCGGATGCCTGGCCGCCAGCGTCACGGCGCATAGGTGCAACAACACGTGATGCAGACGCGCCCACATGAATGCATGTACAGACCCTCGCAGAGTGGAGCCGACGATGATGAGTACTTACGGTGTCGCACAACGACTCACGACGCCGAGGCACCTGTAACAGGGCAAGGGTGCAGAGGCACGTGATGCGTCGTCACCGCGACGAGCAAGGCGGTGTGTGGCTCTGCCAACTGGCTGCTGTCGGCGGACGGGGTTGCAGGGCCGACCGAGGGCGCCAAGGCTTGGTTTGGGCCGCGTTAGAATCCAGGAGCCGCGATGAAGCAAGGCGTTTCACCCCGGAGCACGCACAGGCGGCCGTATCGGCGCCAGCTTCACCAGCCCAGTCGTCCGTCACCCCGAAGCGGAGTGCGTCTGCACTGCCGCTCCAGCCATCAAACAGCATGGGTCTCGGCCCCATCTGCCTCGCGCGCCGACGACGTGCCGAGCGCCTTGGCTTGGCATTTGTGTGCATGTACGTAGCGCGGCGTGCACACGATCTATAAGACGACGCCGTGCGCGCTCCACCGACGCGACCACCCCACAACCCCCACAATGCCACCAACACCACCACCACCACCACTACTACTGAACCACCTGCATACCCTTGCGCGCCGCTGGGCCGCCGGGGGAAGAGGGGGCACCATGAACCGCAAGCAAGTGACCATCATGGGGGCCGTCCTCGGCTCCATCGTCGGCCTGGTAAGTACTTTCGCTGGGCGCCAACGTCAATCTGACCACGAACACGACCAGGTCATCGTCATTGGGATACTATACCAAATCAGCAAGTGCCGGCCTGGGGCTGCGACGCGAGACAACGAGGTGCGAAGCACGCCCTTCACGCGCGGCGAGGCGCCCGCGTCGGCGTGGTTTGCCGGGCGGCGGCACACCGAGGCACAGGCGCAGGCGCAGGCGGCGCTGCCGCCCCCGCCGTACGCTGCTGCGCCGGTCGGACAGCGGCTCAGCGTGCCCTCGGCGCCGACACCGGCACATCTGCCGCCAAGCCCCGTGACGAGTCTGCCGCCATACCGGCCTTCAGCGAAATAGCAGTAGCCTCCTCTCCGCCTGGGCTCACCGAGGCTGGCTGGGCGTGGCGCCGTATAATAATCATAGTATAATGCACTGTATCGTTCCCACGTCGTCGGGCGGCGCAAGGTAGGCAGGCGGCTCCGCCGGATGCCTGCCTGTGCATGTGGCGGCGCCAGCTCAACACGTGATGCAGACGACCGACCGACCCACCCGGCTTGCCCACCTCATGCAGCAGGGCAAGCAAGCCACATCCAGCGGCGAGACGTTTCATCGAGCCCGCTGAATGAAAAGGAAAACATAAAAATAACCCAAATGACCGCCTATCGGCGTCAACCGCGCGCGGAATAGCAGAGCAGCAGCTACAATCGCAAGTGGTCACGCGGCGCTAGCTTCGCAGCAGCAGATTGCTCGTCGCCACCCCGAAAGAAAGGCAAGGA
Organism: Vanrija pseudolonga; assembly: GCF_020906515.1. Taxonomy (NCBI): domain Eukaryota; kingdom Fungi; phylum Basidiomycota; class Tremellomycetes; order Trichosporonales; family Trichosporonaceae; genus Vanrija; species Vanrija pseudolonga. The sequence goes on along the minus strand of NC_085849.1, from coordinate 2,785,513 downwards.
CACGGCGTGCCGAGTGGGTGGGTGGTGCTGCATCGCCGCGCTGGCAACAACCCCGAATCGGCAGACCCACTCTTGCTACGGTGGTGCGATTGGTGTCGAGGCGAGCGCCTGCGCCTATAAGCCGGCGACGGCGCGACGGGGACGCTCCCTCGCCCCTCCCCCTCGCCACACACACACCCACACAATGCCACCAACACCACCACCACCACCAGCCCACCTCGCCCGCCGCAGAATCAGCGGCGGAGGCGACTGGGGCGGCAGCGGGCACTGGAGCGGCAAGCGCCTGGCGATGATCTTGCCCCCGCTGTTCTTCGTCGTGCGTGCAGTGTGCAGCCTCCTCGTCGTCGCTGACCAACCAGGTGTTCCTCCTCTACTGGTGGGTGGAGGCTCAGAAGAAGCAGAGGGCAGCTGCGCGCGCCGCTGCTCAGGCGGAGGCGGGCGAGGCGCCGGCTGTCGGCGCAGAGCAGCAGGAGCAGCTGCAGGTCGGGCCGAAGGAGGACGCGCCGCATCCACCACCTGTGCAGGCGTCGCCGCCACCACATGTCCCCTCGGACGTCGTCACGGCCCCTCCGAAGGCACTCTCGTCGAGCGTGGTGAAGCAGTTCGTGTAGCCACATCGCGGCCGTTCCGAAGGCCGCCCCATCGAGCGACGTGAAGCTAGCCGTGTAGCCACACCACTATCGTGAATCGCGCGCCGAGCCCACGCTCCACTGTAGCCTACATATGCACTGTATCCGTATCCAACGCATCCAGATCTGGCGCTACACTCTCATGTGCCATGCTAGCCATGCTCACTGCCGATGATGCCAAGCTAGCCGTGGTGGAGTGCCTGGCGCCGTCATCGTCATGTTTCGGCGTGGCGGCATGGTGCCTGTTGCACCGTTGCACACCGCCTCATCGTGGCCCCTCAACACAGCTCGGCTTGCTCGGCACATGTATCGGTCGGGGGGTACATGCGGCGGCGTCAGCGCGGGGCGGGGGTTATGTGCATGCACAAGCGTAGTACATAAGCCTCTGCTCGGCGCCGGGGACCCCAAGCACACCACCGCCATGCCACTACTACCACTCCTCGCCGCTGTCCTCGTCGCCACCCCCGCCCTCGCGGCACCATACAGCTACAGCTACAACTCGGGCCCGTCCGGCCCGCCAAGCTGGATCTTTGCGCCGATCATAATCTTCGGGGTCATCGTCGTAGGCTCAATAATAGCTTCCATCGTGGTGAGTGTCGCCTCCTACGCGCACGGGGCCAAGCTGAGGCCCCCAAAGGCAGCCGTACGCCGTAACTCCGGGCCGAGGACATATGTCCCCCCCATCCCTGCTATGCCGCCGCCGCTCCGCGTCACGCAGGTGTACACCGTGCCCACGCTGCCCGTGTACCCCGGCCCCGCGGTCACTCGACCTCCTGCCCCAGCGGCGCCATACCCGCCCGTCCCGCCGCCGCCTGCTCCTGCGTCCGGGTCGGGGCCGGCCGTACGCCCCATGTCGCCCCCTCCGCGCAGCGCACCGCCGGCGTACACTTCGACATTGTAGCGTCCCGACCTTGGTCCCGGTGTCGTAGCGTATCCAGTCTCTGTAGCATAATGCACTGTATGTACTGTATCGTAACTGAACTCGATCCGCGAATGCCCGGCCTCATGTCGGTGCCGCCTCATGTGGCGTGGCGGTTGATGATGCTGTGGTGCCATACCACCTACTCTGCACGGTTGTGCACTCACCTCCATCAGCTCAGCGTATCCGCGCTTCACCCGGGCCACTCGAAATCCACGCCCACGCCCAACCAGCCCATGCGATACCACAGCACGTCATGCGAGCCCAAGCGCACACGACGTCGTGCAGTTGGTCGGTCGAGCGGGTTGTCTTGGCACATGCGCGCGGCGTGAGCGCGGTGTGAGCGGCGACGCGACGAGGGCGCGCGCGGGCGTGCAAGTTGGACGGTTAAGTACGGCCTGCACGCCACGCCCATCCCACCAAGACACGACACCAAGAGAGCACGCTAGCAAGCACCATGCACCCACTGGCCGTCGCCCTCGTCGCGCTCCTCCTCGCGCACCCCGCCGCCGCCCAGTCATACTACTACGCCCCGCCCAGCCTCCCCGGATGGCAGATCGCGCTCATCGCCGTCGTCGTGGTGCTGGTGCTCATCGGGGCCGGGACGGCCATCGCGGTAAGTGGCGCGGCGCCAGCTGCAAGCTGGCGCTCACGTCGCGGGCACGCTGACACTTCCTCCGCAGCGCGCAGCGTCCCCCCGCCCCCTTGCCCCGCGGTCCTCGTTGCCCGTCGTGCAGGTGTACCACACCGACGGGGTGCACTCGGTCCGCGCGCCAGCGTACCCCGCGAACCCGTTCCCCGAGGGCCAGGGCCAGTACCCCGTCGTCCCGCCACCACCGCCGGAGCACCACGCGTCGTTCCACTCGCACCATCCGCCGCCTCCGCCGAGCGCGGACACCGGGCCCCCGATAAGCGATGCCTCGACCGCGCCGCCGCCAGCATATACCCCCACCACGGCTGCGTCATAGACCCGCTTGCAGGATGATGTATCAGTATCCCCGTCTCGAGTCGAGGGTTTGTCGGGCCGGCCGGCCGAGCTCCGCCCGACCGACGCAAGCGGCAGCGTTATCTACCCCGCGCCCACCGGCATGAGGCACCGCCGCTGCTGATCCGCACCGCCCGTGGCGTCGTTTGGGTGGCACCGCCGCCGTGCGCAGCCAGATCTGATCTGTCTGGCGACGATGACGGAAATAGACCTGTAACAGGGAATAGACTGACAGCGAGGAACAGTAGATAATGCGTCGTGCGTCGTCGTGCAGCGACTGCATGTCCAACCAACCACAGCGACCTCAACCACAACACCTAGCCTCCACCGACCACCGCCCAGCCACGCCAATGGCGCCGCGCCGTCTCGCGCTCGCGGTGCTCCTCCTTGCCGGTGTCGCCCGCGGCACCCCAGTGCCCAACACCACAACCCCTGCATGGGCAGCGTACACTGCGCCCCTGCCCAGCTCATCGTCCTCCTCGTCCTCCAAGCTCTCGTCCAGCACCATCAAGATCATAGCGATCGCCCTCACCATCCTGGTGCTAATGTTTCTCTGCGCCATCTGCGTGCGTGCCTGCTTTCTCCGGATAGGATACAGCTCACACACACAGGGCAAGATGCGTAACCGCCGTGCTGCGCGACGCGCCGCCCGCCCCCCGCTACCGGAGAGCGCAACCTTCCTCCGCGAGCCGTGGGTCGTCACCTCGCACTCGCGCCCAGAGGACCCCGACAGCCTGGCCCTCGCGCGCAGGCTGCAGGCGGAGGAGGACGCCGCGGCTACGGCGGCGGCGCACAGGCCGCCGCCCCCGCCCCCGCCGGCACACGTCAAGCCTGGGCCCGACGAGACGCCGCCCGCCGTGCCGCCCGTCTCGGCGCGCTTGGCTGCGTCGTCGAGCTCGACGCCTGCCCCCGCGCCGCCTGCCAACGCCGTCGCATCCTCCAGCCGCAACGTCGCCGAGGAGGGCGAGGAAGCGCCCCCGCCGGCATACTCGCTCACCGACCCCAAGGCCCGCGCCCCGTAGAACCCTGTAGAATATGCATGTGACATCGCTATCGCCTGTCACTCGCGAGCACGGCCCACGAGTCGAGGCTGACCCACTCGCCCTTGAAGAAGTCTGCCTCGCGGGCGCGGCCCTCGTGCACGAATCCGAGCGACTTGAGGAGTGCGCCGACTGCGTCGTTCCGCGCGTCGGTTTCGGCAGTCACGCGGTGCGCCTTGTGCTGGTCGAAGAGCGCGGCAACGACGGCCCCGAGCGCCTCCTTGCCGACGCCGCGTCGCTGGTGTTCCGGCGCGACGGTGACCCCAACCTCGTACGTGTTTGGCTGGGTCGTCGTGTGCACGGCCACGTCGCCGACGAGCACGCTCCCCTCGTGCACGGCAAGCTGGAGCCACCCGTCCTCTGGTGGTGGGAACGATGCGGGCTGGCCAGCGATCAGCTCGTCGGCGTCGGACAGCGAGTAGCTCGCCTCCCAGCCCTGGTAGCGCGCCGTGTCCTCGGTCGCGCGGTACGCCGTGAACGCTTCCCTGTCGGCCGAGGTGAGCGGGGAGATGGTGAAGCGCGCCGTCTTGATGCTCATGGCGTGAGGTCGGGGGTGGTGGTGGTGGTGGTGGTGGTGATGAGCGATGTCGAGGTCGAGGCCGACTTTTGACTTTCTGCTCGGTGCGGTCGGTGGACCTTGGAGCGGCGGCGGTTACGTCAGGGCCCACGGACCGACACCGCGTGGTGACTATCGCGGGGCCGAGGGGAGCCGGGGCACCCGGTACACCCGTCGGCGCGGCGTGGTGCGGAGCTCGGTGATGTCGCCGAGGTGGGTGTACGCGCGCGTATAACTCCAGCGATGAGCTCGAGTCGACCTCACGCGACAAGCTACGCCCAGGACATGGGCCGGGGTTGGCGGTAACCACCACAACGGCAAGATCCGGCCCAGCCGACACCCTCGACGCGTCGCACAGCATGCATCAGTTCCTAGTCCGAGATAAGAGCGCCGCGACGGTCGGCCCAGCCAGTGCACCGGCCGGCATGCCGTGGCTCTACCCAGCGTGCATTGCGTCCCGCCACGCCCGACGCCATCGGGCCGTCCGTCACGAGTCAGTCGCAAAGTCGGTGCAGCCTAGCCGGGGCGGTGAGGTCGGTGGCGCGCCCAGCCGCTGATTCGGCAGCCGCGGCAGCGGGACAACAGCTGTACTTGGCACCGCCCACTCCAGCCGGCGTTCACCACAACAAACGTGCATGCCGCGGCGCGGCGGGGATATCAACGCGTCCAAGAGTCGAGGTGATGCATGCACTCCCCCGCGCATCCATGTGGCTACTACGACTCGTGCTCATCGCAGCGACGACGCACGCTGCGGCGTTGCCGCAGATCCTGCCGTCGTCCACGAGCTTTCCTTACATCGCCGTGCCTCCCGGCTCGAGCACCTCCAGCGGCAGCAGCAGCACGACAACGACAGCGACGCGCACGTCGAGCGCGACGGCGGCGCGCAGCGCAACGTCCTCTTCCTCCGCATCGTCGGGGTGCGGCTCGGGCTGTCGTGCGTGGAACGGCTTCTGGGCCTTCTTCGTCAAGAGCTGGTACTGGTTCATCCCGTGCATCGGCGTCTTCTTCGTGCTCGTGTGGATCTTGGTGCGTGCTACGCCGAGCTCCTCTCCCGCAGCCTACTCACACCCCAGTTCACGTGCCTCCCGTGCACCAACTATGCCAAGTATCGCCGCCACCTGGCGCGCGAGCGGCGCATCATGAGCAGCAAGAGCTATGGCGGGCCGGTCGACTGGTTCGTCGACTGGGTCAAGAGCCTGCACGCCGTGCGCAAGAAGAAGCACAAGAACCTCAACACGGAGCACGACGTGCGCGATGTCCCTCTGCTCGGCGGCGTGCGCGCGCCCGAAGGCCAGGGGTACTGGATGCCCGATGCGAGCTGGCAGGCGCCGGTCGCGTACCCTTCCGCAACGGCGCCGGCGGCCTATCCTTCCACGACGGTCGGCAGCTTGAGCGGCGTGCACACGGCATACCCCGCCATCTCGCCATCACCTCTACCGCCTTCCCCGTCGCCTTCTCCTTCGCCCGCACCGCCTGTGCCGCCGCCCCCGCGGCTTGCGCGCCGGCCGTCAGAGGCCGTGAGCGAGCAGCTGCCGGGGTACGAGGAGGTGCCGGCGAATCTGAGGGCATAATGACAGGGGCACAAGCAGCTTCATCTTCTTCTTCACGAGCAGTCTTCATCTTCTTGGTTCTGTGGCGGCTGCGCGGCCGCGCGATCGCCGCTGCTGTATTCATAGGGTATCGTACATGTACTACTATGCCAGGTATCCATCTTGTTTCTCCGCGCTAGCTCTCAACGCCAGCAGCGAAGCGGAAGTCGACGACTCGCCCGGCCGCCGCGGACTCCTCGAGCGCCGCGACCGTCTCGCGCGCGACGATGGCCAGCGCGCGCGCCTGCTTGTCGACGCCCATCTCGGACGCGAGGGGCACGTGGACGAACCCGGTTGGCGTGCCCACGGGGAGCTTGGCGAGCGTGTAGTAGAAGAGCGCGTTGCACACGAAGCTGCCGGCGGAGAAGGAGAGCTCGGCGGGGATGCGCGCAGCGTTCAGCGCGCGCAGCGCACGCTTGACGGGCAGGCGGGTGGCGAAGGCGAGCGGGAGGCCCGGAAGCACCTCCTCGTCGACGGGCTGCGCGCCGGCGTTATCCTCGATCCGGGCGTCGTTGAGGTTGATAGCAATGCGCTCGAGCGAGATGCGCGCGCGGTTGCCCGCGAGCCCGGCACAGATGACGATGCGCGCGCCGATGCGCTCCGCCTCGGCCTGCACCACGCTGCCGGCGGTCGCGAACACGCACGGCACTTCGAGAAATACGGCCGGCACGCCGCTGTCGTTCAGCAGGGCGACGGCGCGCTCCGCCGCCGCCGAGGACGGGTTCGTGCTCTCCCCCCCGAAGGGCTCGAAGCCGGTTATGAGGATCGGCGCGGGGCCGGGCGTGGGGCGCGCGGAGGCGGCCGCGCGCGCTGCTGCGGCTGCTGCTGCTGGGCCGTCTAGTCTTGTCATTGTCGATGGTGTGGTGATGAGTTGAGGAGCGCCGCGCTGGAGATGTGGTACCACGCTGACTAGCTTACTTCTCGTCGGCCCCACCCACGCGGACACCGGCTCGTCGTCTTCGGTCTCCGCCAGCCGGCGGGGCCAAACATCCCGCCTCCACCTCTGGTCCACATCTTCAGTCGCCGGTACGACGGCATGCACATTCCATCCACCACCACCGCCATCATCACCATTGTGCGCAACCAGTCGCATGCTCCGAGTCTAAAATGTATGTAGCTATCTAACAACAGTGGGAAAGAACGACTTGCGCCAGCCGGCCACCGCGCGCGCGCGACACCGCCCATGGTCTCGACCTCCAGCCTCGAATTGTCCTGCACTTCGCTGCCTGCCTACAACTCGAAGAGTCCAGGCTTCTCCGGGATGTGCCGCCCGTTGAGCCACGGGCCCTTGCCGAGCTGCGTCTCGTTGCCCTTGAGGCGCTCCTCGAGGATCCCGGCGGCGAGCGAGCGCCAGTCAAACTCCATAAACTCGCGCATGCGCTTGTCCTGCGCCTCCTCGGACACCCACTCCATCCGCTTGGGCGGGCACGGCGTCTCCATCGCTGCCGTGATGGTCTCGATGAAGGACTCGTACGAGTTCCTGAGCGCGTTGTAGACGTGTCTGAGGGGTGCGTCAGTCGGGAGCAGGCGGGCGAGCGAGCGAGCGACTCACGGAGGCTTCTCAAAGTGCAGCGACGTGTGCTGTGTCCAATGCCAGGTGCTCGAGTGGTCTGTCCCGTTCGGGTCGTGTGGTCCGGGCCAGTACTGGGGAGGTAAGCGTGGTTCAGGATGACAGGTGCACAGGCTGACACCAGCCCAGCTCGGCGCGCCCACTCACAGGATTGATGAACGGCACACCCAGCATCATCGCCTCGTACGGGCTCGGGCTGACGGTCGGGCGGCCGATACCAAGCATGACGCGCGAGTTGGAGAGCTCGCGACGGAACTCGGCCGGGGAGAGCAGCGTGCCCTCCTCGCCGCCGACCCCGCCGCCGAGCGCGACGATGCCCTTGGGCTGCTCGCGCGGCTTGAGCTTGGGCTTGGTCTGGTCCTTCTGGTGCTCCTGGATGATGAAGCGCCGGTCGTTGAACGAGCCGACAAACTCAAAGTCGGGCCACTTCTGCCTGAGCTCCTGGGTGGCGCGCTCGAAGAAGTCGAGCGGCCACGAGAGCAGGTCGTTGAGGTCGTAGAAGTACGACAGGTCCTTGGCGAGGATCCACACGCGGTGCGGGCGCTCCTCGAACGGCACGACCTCCTTCGCGTCGATCAGAGGAAGGTCGTACCCCAGCCATGTCCACGCTTGGGGAAAAGCATCAGCCCGCTGCCCGCCCAACGCGCACGCCAGAAACAAACTCACCGGCCTCCTCGCCCTTCTCCTTGTGCCAGTTCGGAAGCGCGCTCACGATCCACTTGTTGCCCACGACTGTGGTGTCGCGGAGCCCAAAGAAGCCAAAGTGGAAGAACTAACGGCTCAGCAGCGCTCGGCGGCACACTGATGACAAAGCTCCGAGGCTACTCACCTTCCATGCCGGGATGCCGTCAGGCCTCTCAGGGGACTTGAACCACCTGTCAATGTTGCCGTGGCCATTGTGCGTGTCGCCAATGATGCCGACAACGAGGTCGGGGATCTGGCGGTAGATGTGGTACGCGTACTCTGGGGTCGCGTTAGTTCTGTTCGTCGTCGCTGACGCCGTCGCTGACGCGCTGCGCCGCGCACTCACCTGGGTTGTCGCGCGCAAGGAGCACGGTGTAGCCCTGTCGGTCGAGCGAGTTCTTCATCGACTTGCACCACGTCCCCTCGCCGGCGCCGAAATTACGGAAGAATGTCTCGTGGCAGTACCACCCGGAGAAGATGACGACCTGGGCGCGAGGTGTCAACAACCGACCGACCGACACACCGCCGCGTCGTCGCACTCGCGCCTACACCTACCTTGTAAGCGTTGGGGTGGCAGTCGTTGCGCACAGCACAGGCGGTGAGCTCGCGGAGCTTGGTCTCGGTGTACCACATGTATCCACCGTTGAAGCCCTGCTTGCCGGTGTAGTCCCAGTGCTGTGGGAAGTTCTCCTTCTTGTACGACGGGTCGGGGTTCTGCACCGCGGTGAGGAAGCTGAGCGCCTGGCTCCTGACGTCGCTCACACTGCCGCCTCCGCCAGCGTTGCTAGCGGCGGCGCCGGCGAGGCGGCGCGCGTTCTCGAGGCTGGCGGTGAACCCGTGCCCGTGGGGCGACGAGATGAAGATGAAGCCGACGACGGCACACGCCGCGACATAGACGATGAGCGTGCGGGCGGAGCGTCTCATGGTGGCGGAGGCGGAAGCGGAGGTCAGGCGGAGGCGGTTGCGAAGGCGGCGAACGGTTCTGTTGCGTCGTTGACGTTGGCAGGCTCGCGCAGGCGAGCTCGTCAGTAAGTCAAGGTAACTGAGAAGAGGTGACACGTCGTGAACCGAGACAGAAATCTTGGGTACGCGACTGTCTCTCGCTGGGTTGCTGGGGCACAGCTGGGTCACTCTGGGAGTCACCCCAAAGCTCGGGGCAGCAACGAGGAAACTGGCAAGACAAGGGAGGGCTCGCTGGGGCCGAGCCCTTCCAAACACGCGCGCGCGGCGCGGCGCGCACGCCCAGCCCCGCCATCGTGCTCTCCTGCCCACCTCACCTCACCTCCTTGCTATAACCTTCCTTCCCCCTTGTTGACGACTCCGCGTGTTCTGCGGCAACACGGCCCACTCGCCTCTGGCCTCTGCCCCACACCCACGTCGCGACAAGGGTCTTGCGCAATGCCGGGTAGTCAAGGTTGAGCACGCGGCAACGGTATGGTGAGTCCGTCGCCGTCGAGACTTTGAGGCACCGTTTCATCTGTTCTCTCTGCGCAGCCGCCACACTGCCCACACAGCTGTTGCAGCTATTGCAGCTGCTGCAGGGTCGATCCACTCTTCTTGCACTCTGGCGGCGCTGGAGTGAGCGCCTGAGCGCCTCAAACGGACCAAGCTCATCCCGTCGGCGCCGCTGGGCGTCGTGCATCTCCGCGGGCTGCTCGCGCCGCCCACAATGTTTAATTTTCTTGTTGGGTGCGCTTCTCGCCGCCGCTGTGCGCTGCACCGCTGGCGCGGATTAGAGCTGGAACGCATGGTGGGCCCGGGGAAAGTCTGTCAAGACGCTTGGTTAGAGTTGGACGTAATACAGGGCCGCCACACCGCGGCTTCCGGTGGGCTGGTCGCTGTGCTATCATCATCCGCCCAACCCCCGTTGCTCAGAAATGGCTGGGATGACAGAGAATTGGGTTCTCGTGGACCCCTCGTCGCTGGGAATCAGGCTATGAGCCGTAGCGTCGTACGCACATGTCTGTCCCCGTCTGAAAACCTTGGGCCCCTCCCGTGTCACCTCGACGGTGTAGTGGCAGCGATGACGTGAACGTGCGCGGGTAGAGCCTACTTTCCAAAATGCACAAGTGTGCGCTTGTTCTTCTGCAGCCGCCTGCGGTGGGCGGAGGGTTGGGCGGCAAGGTTCCAGGAACCAAGTGGTGAGTGGAGCTTCGAGCTTTAGAGCAAGGAAGCAGTGGATGATGATGTGCCGCGGAAGTGCCTTGAGCACAGTTTGGGGTGCGCGCCATGGCCCGTGCCTGCCCACCTTCCACCACCCCTGGTCGCGAGGACGGACGCCGTTTCAACACGCGCAGTGACTTGCACTCACACCATTCCACTGAAGCTCTTCTCCAGCCCACCTCCGCTACACTGAAACACATGGCGGCATTCAGTACCACGGCGAGGACGAGGAGCAACAACAACAAGCTCGGCACATAGGGCCAATGAAAGTGCCTGTCCTGTTCCTGCTCCTGCTCCTCCTGGTGGACGAAGCGAGAGCGGCACCGACGCGAGGTGTGCGCTGGTACGAGAAGGCGCCCTTGAGCCCACTCTGAGCTCACTTTGCCCTTATATGATCAGGCCTCGTGGGCCACTCGTGTGGGATACCCGTCTTGCGTGTAACCATGCCCTCTCTGCCTCCGAGCTCACCTCTGCCTCGAGCGACTTGGCGACGACGGACGGCGAAGTGACCATGCTTCGCTCGCTGTTTGGCCCCTCGGATTCACTGACCCGACAGGTCGTCTCGGCGGCTCACCTCCGCGCTGACTTGCAGTAACCCGCGACGGGCGCGACCCAGCTCTGTCTCCGTGCGGTTCTCTTGCCGCCGCCGCCACCGCCGCCGTGCCCCCGCACCATCAAGCGCCACGCCATCATGAGCCCAAGCGGATTGAGAAGTGCTCCTTCATGCCCGCTCGCGCAACATACAGCCGTCAGTTCACATCTTGTCACCTTCCCATGTGAGAAAAGCGGTTGACTGCCACACCCCCAATCCGCGGCGCACACCGCACAGCAACGTGCCAGAGCCAGTGCCGGAATCGAAGCCGCGGAACAGCAATTAGCGGCAACAGAACAACCCCAGGGATGTTGAGAGCTCCGTCGGCGAAGGCCCTGAACTGTTGCCCCAGCCGCGGTTACAATAACGGAGACTGCCGCCACCATTACGGCGTCGGCGGCCACACGTGCAGTTATGCTTGTGCGCACCGTCGCGGCAGTACTTATACGCCCCTGTTCCCTCACACGTCAATGAATGCCCCAGGATGCATCACAAAAGCTACCTCAAAACTCGCCGACGCGGACGCTGCCACCACCGCCCATCCCCCTCACCTCCTCCCAGCGTGCGTCGGCGGCGGCCACGCCAAACTCCCACCACAGGCCCAGCGCAGCGAGCCACTCCTGGCGCACGATCCAGCGGCGGCGGGACCAGTGCGCGGCGGGGGTGGCGAGCGCGCCCGCGATCCTCGGAAAGCGGTGGCTGTCGCACGCGAGGTCAATGATCGCGTGCATCTGGCCCCTGGTGAGCCACTGCGCCGCGTTCGTCGCCAGCGCCGCGATCTCGAGCACGAGCTCGTACGGCAGCTGCGTGGCTGGGTGCGTGTGGTGCACCTCGCGCGTGCCCCACGCGTATACCCGTACCGTGCGGTATGCGCCGCGGCGACGGTCGGACGCCGGGAATACCGCGCCTGCCGGCCGCGCGAGCGACAAGATCCTCGCCACGACGAGCATCCGCACACCGACGCGCCGGACACACCGCGTAAGACCCCTGTTCCGCGTCGTGCTCCCCCGCATCGCGCCATGGTGGCCGCGCACGGCGTGCCGGCGCGCCTTGCCGTCCTCGAGCGGGTCCATGAGGCACTCGCACGCGGCGGGGTGCGGGATCCCGCGATCGACGACGGGGTGGGTGCAGATGAGGGAGATGGTGACGTTGGAGCGGGCTATGGCGGCGAGGACCTGCCCGAGGCCGCCGAGCTGCGCTCCGTCTCGTGACTCGGGCAGCGCGAGCACCTGCAGCCCGTGCGACGCGGGCGAGCTGATGAAGCCGAGGAGCGCGGTGAGGGCTCGGTGGTTGGGCAGCTGACGGGGAATGCCCTGCAGGCGGAGGTACAGCCGCGGCGAGGGCAAGTGTGGAAGCAATACCTCGAAGAGGGAATGCCAGTGCGGTTGCCTCCCGAGCCCAAAGCGCGTGTCAAAGGCGATACTGAGACCGGAGACGCGGCATCTCTGCAGGGCCATCGCGGTACGCCGGAGCTCCTCCAAGGTCGACCACGACGCGGAGTATCGCTCGCCGAGGGCCCCCGCCTCGTCTACTCGCTCCCAGCCGGGCGTGAGCTCCAGCTCCCAGATACGGTCGTCGTGCGGGGTGTTGGGCTTCGCGAGCGCGCGAGTCGGAGGGAGGAGGGCGACTTGGATGCGGGACCTGGGCGGTGGGCTCGTGGCGGGGCGGGAGATTCCTGTGGTGGCGGCGGCTTCAGTACTGTCATGCTCGCGAAGCGTCGCGCTTACCTGCTCCTGACATGGGTATCGCAACCAAGATACGTACTGATGAAGAGAAGAACAGTTACAGACTTCCCAGCATTCGCCACCCTTTCCCCAGACGACGAGGGAATACATACATTCTCACTATTTCTACTCACCCCTCATCTCAGCCCAGCGCGCATTCCCCCTCTCCACGCCAAACCCCCACACCAGCCCACCAGCCGCAAACCACTCGGCGCGCGCGACCCACCGCCGGCCCGACCAGTGGCGCGAGGGGTCGGAGAGCACGCGCGCGACGGCGGGGAAGGCGTCGCCCGTCGCGAGGGCGAGCACGGTTGATTCTTGCGTGGGCGTGAGCCAGTCGCGGGCTTCGCCGACGTGGGACGCGATCTGGGCGATGAGCTCGTAGGGCAGCTGCGTGGCTGGCGAGCGGGTTGACGCAGCGGGGCGGGCGAAGGCGAGGATACGCGCCGTTATGAGCATCCGAATCGCGGCGCGTTGGACACCGGTCGCGAGCGCGCGGTTCCGGCCAATTGCGTTGCAGTAGAGATATTCTCCCGAGTAGTTGAGGAACCGTGCCAGACACCGCTCCTGCATGCGGCAAGGCTCTTCGGCACATGGACAGAATGCTGCTGGCAAATCGGGGGACTCGAGGGCTCGGACGCGAAAGGAGACTACTGACAGTGCCGTATTCGATTCCCAGATCATCTTCAGCACGGGGTGTGCCACAACACCGGAGTACTCGTAAGCGGGGAGGAAGAGAATTTGGAGAGAGTGGGATCGAGGTGACGCGATGAACTCCAGCAGTTCTTCGTGAACTTCGAGGCGGGGATACGGTGGTCGGATCCCGTGGAGATCGAGACAGACCAAATCAGGCGGTAGATGCTTGAAAAACTCTTCAAAGACGTTATGCTCCGTCGTCGAGGTTCGGCGTCCTCTGCGAACGAGGTGCAGACGTATGGATAACGCAGCCGGGCGACAGGCTTCGACAGCGGCCGCGATCTTCTCTTGCTGCCGCCACGTCCTCCACGACCCGGCATACTCGACGCGCGTGTCCCCCGCGGAAGTCGGCACGCGAGATACGGGGTGCAGGTTGCCCATGAGCCCGAGGACGCGGAACGCAGTGTCGCCACCACCTTCCCTCGGGCGCCAGGTGAGCGCCGTGCTGGGGGGAACGAGCGAGACTTCGATCTGGTGCTCGCGCCTGGTGGCGCGCGGTTTCTTGGGTGCCGGGGCTGGGATTAGTGCGTTCGTGCGGGTTGACTTACTTGTCATTTGGGTGTCTCGTGATGGGTTAGAATGAGTGAGAGGATTGGAGGGGACGCGAGTGATGAGGAGGAAGTCGACGAGATGACGGTGGTGTTGTGGTGTGGGGGTGGGTGGCAATTCCTCCTCGCTGCTGGCCGTCAATTCCCTCCATTCTCCCCCTTCACGGCCTCGACCTGCGAGTCTTCCTCATGAGAATTGAGGGCTTGGAAGCTGGGTATCTGCATCCATTCATTGTTCGTATATGCACTCACACATGCACCTAACTCGCGACATCACCTAGCGCGCCAGCCGCCGAAACAGCACCCCCGACCATCCGACCGCCTAAAGTCTCCACAATGGCGGCCGCTTCAGCGGACGAGGTACCGAGAGTTCTGGCCACCAACCGTGGTGACCAAGGGCCATGCAAAAGTGATTGTGAAGGGACCACTGTCCAACGGCTTCGTGAAGGCGCCGGGAAGTTGGGTTGTCATCGCCTTGTCGCCCTCCCGCACCCGCAGCTCCCAGATGTGTGAGTGGGGGTCAGAGAGCACTGAGCGCGGGGGGTTGGATGACGCGCGCCGATCCACACACGCTGCCATCCGCCAATTTGTTGCTTGTCGCCTTGTCACCCCAGCCTCGTGTCTTGCTGACGGTCGTTGCAAGGCCGGCCCTCGCAGTCTCTTCTCCTTATGTATCTGTGCCCGCCCATCAGTTGCAGAAGGCTTGTTGTGCCGTCTTTCCAGCTCGCCATCAGTGCTGCTACTCACGTCGGCCCCAGTTTCGCCAGCTATCAGTCAACAAAGAGTAGAAGAATGAGTCACTTGGCGGATTGATCCCTTCTAGCCGGCTTGTCGTCCCAGATAAACATGGCTTGACGTCATCGCTTCATGTTAATCAGGTCGACGGTCATCAAGCGCAGGCGCCGACTGTCCTCGGGCGAGTGCTCACCGAGTGGCCTTTTTCAGCGCCGGCCGGACTGGGGCGTCCCGAACCTTGTTGCTCTACGCTGACTGACTGACTCTGAATCCCGGCACGCGACTCTTATCCAATTGTCTCACTCGTTCTTGGAAATCGGGGGGAGCCCTACTGATCCCAGCGTGCCACAAACACCAACTGGTGGGGTGCAAACCCCCAGCCCTGACCCAGCGAAACCTAATGTTCACTCGGATGGAGTCTAATGCGCTTTTAGGCCAACAATTTGGCTGGTAACGTCGCCGCTTGTCCCGACACCTCATGCCACAACACATGCTGCGGTCTTCTCGTCGCCGTTGGCGTACACCAGCGCTGCCTTGCGCCGAAGTTTCCGAGTTGGGACATACGCGACATGTGCTCCTCCAGCGACCCAACCGATAATTAGCGCGTCGATGTCCAGTGACATCACCCTCACTTATCTTTCTGCCACACTAAGTCACCGCATCAGATGGCCCCCAGTACAGGTTCACCTCACAGATATAAAAGAGACTGCCCACGCAGCCTTCGAGGCCCCATCGTAACTCACGACACCTTGCCCCACCATGATGTACGCCGCTATCCTTGCCACCCTCGCTGCCGCCGCCCCAACGCTCGCCACCACCCCTGGCGCGTGGTTCAAGTTCCCCACCGTGCCCGCCAATGGGTTCGAGACCGTGTCCGCCAAGTACTGGATCGACCCCAGCTCCAACTGGACGACAGGCTACTACGCCGCGACTCAGTGGAGCTTTCAGGGCGCCTGGCCCGATGTTCAGTACTTTGGCCTGCAGCCGCGGTCGAAGGGAGACGGCACCACGACGGGACACCTCGTGTACTCCGTGTTCGGAAACGGCTCCCGTGTTGGCGAGCCCGCGCAGTGTAACCCCGGCGCTGACGGAGGCGCGGGTGCGTCCTGCTGGCTCGACATTGATTCTCCCCTGGACGCTGGTACACCATCGAGTCCAAGGTTGTGGAGAGGGGTGCCGACGGAAGCCGCCGTTGGAACGGCACCTTCATCGACGACCAGGCCGGCAAGCGCACGCCCATCGCGTCGTTCTGGACCGACGCGTCGTACGGTGGTCTGAGCGGCAGCGTCTCCCAGTGGCTCGAGTACTACCCCTTCAACGGCATGAGCCCTCTGCCTTCCGAGCACCCGTGCCAGCCCAAGTTCCACATTTACTACGGCAAGCCGTAGGCGGACGGGCAGTCGGCTGTTGGCGACAACCTTAACGCTGGCAAAATCGACGACCAGTGTGCAGTTGCGCACAATAGCAACAACTACATCAGCCAGTGGACTCAGGACGGATCCCTCGAGATTACCGCCGGCATCTTCTCGTAGGCAGTGGTGAGGCAGGTGGGGTTAGAAAGTACGAGGGAGGGGGTTCCATCAGCGGCGGGCCGCACCGGAGATCCCCATGCCGCCCCACACGCCTCCGAAGGCTTCCATCGCGTGAGCCCAAATAGAAATGAAGAATGAAGCAGTTGGAGCGGGTCGGTGTGAGGGGTGATGGTGTGAGGAGGCGAGGGGAACGCCGCAGAGGCGTTGGGTGGTGGGGGGCGCGTGATGCCTACATGCCAGCAGCATGAAGTGGGGTGTGTGCGCGTGAGCGCGGTCAATAGTCCCAATCTCGAGGGCTCAGCTGGGAGTTCTCGTCGACTACGTTACCAAGCACCGGCCCCGAGGAGGGTCGCCAGCGCCGAGCTCCGGTGCGCCGTAGCCTCGGAGCTGTTAGCCTACGAGTGGGTAAGATGGATGGTCGCCAGTTCATTGATGGCTGATGAACTGCGTCGTGCTGGATCGAACCCAGCGACCGTCATCCTGAGGACGCGGGGGAGGTGAGCGGCCAACCGGAACTGACACACTCCACGGTCACCAAGCGCGAGGGCGACCTTCCGGAGAGGACAACGGGGCCTCGTGTGCGGTATGACCGACTGGGTAACTGCAAGTTTCGGGGTCCTGCGGTCACCTTTAAGACAGCAGCTCGTGTGATGAACAGAGCGCGGGTACGCGGCCCCCGCAACGCCGAAGCCCGCCTCATGCCTGGTGGTGGGGCCAACGCGTCGAGCAAATCAACGGCCGGCTGGATGGCCGAGGCCCGGACGCGTCTCCTTCCTTGTTCCTACATACGCGTCGAACACGGCCCAAACCATGTCCGTCTCGAACCGTATTCGACCTCATCCTGCAGGTTGTGTCGCGCCGTGCCCTGCATTAGACTTGAGCCCAACAGAGCCCGCCGACCGAATGGTACGGCAAGGAGACGTTTCGAGCTGCCAACTGTGAGGTTGGGGTCGCGTCCGTCGAGGCATTGTTTACGTCGTGCCTTTGCCGGTCGGATGTGGTTCCTGTGTCGTTCATACGGCTCGCGGCCAGAAGGATGAGCAGGCAGGGAGGCGGAGGCTGAAACGCCGTTCCGCTACGGTGAGCGGTTGTTCCCGCCCGTTTGCGCGTCTGGCCACGAGGATCTGGGCCAGCCCGCCTGTTGCATCCCTGTCATCCGTCCCAACTCACGGTCAGCTCGCAGAGGCCAAAGCCAGTCATACAACGCGCAAACGTAATGTCGCGCTTTACCGACAGGCGGGGCGTAGACGCGATGGCTGTACCTGGTGGACGGTTCGGCAAGGCAAGCAAACAGGGCCCTCGACGAAAACAACGTCAACAATCGACCCGGCACAAGATGTCAGGTGAAGCGGGGTGCGGAGCGGAGAGAGAGAGCAGGCAGCAGGCAGCAGCAGCTGCTGCTGCTGCATGCTCGTCGTGCAAAGCTGACGCGTTGTTAACCTTGGCAGCTGCATTGTTCTCTTCATCACCACTGACAGCGCCAAGTTATCGCCTTGGCTTTTGATCGAATCGAATCGCTGATCGAATCGCCGACACTCGACAATGGCAGCGGCAACTCCTACAGGTGCCGGTGGGCGAACGACGACGGTCACTTCGACGCTTGCGGACAAGCCCACGCCCACAACGGCCAAGCACACGCTCATTCAGACCACGTTCTCGGGGTCGTCGTCCTACGATGTGCGGAACGGCGTGTGGGTCCCCGTCGCTCCGCGGCCGAAGAAGACGCTGTCAGACGGCACGCTCATCGGCGTCATCGTCGCGTGCATCGTCGGCGGGCTGATTATCCTCATGATCCTGGTGGTGAGTGGCGCAGAAGGTTCGTGCCGCTGACCGTACAGCCGTTCGTGAAGAAGCTTCACCGCAGGCGGCAGTCGAGAAAAGCAAGGAAGGACGCCGAGGCGCTCCTCAACGCGCCGAGCCCGAGCTTCGACTCGTGGAGCTTTGACGCCGAGCGCGAGAAGGTCGCGGCGCCCCCAAATCTCTCGCCGACGGTCGGCGCGCGGTCCCGCGCCGAGAGCTTCAACACGCTGCAGCACGTCGCGCCGAGGCGGCAGCCCTCGTCGTCCATGCTGTCGACACATAGCCGCTCGTCCTCGAACGGCGCGTCGCCGAGCCCGCCCCTGCCCGGCAAGACGTACGCCTACGTCGACCGCACCAACGGCCTCCTCACCCCCGAGGTGCCCAAGCTCAACCTCAACCTCGCGCCAGGGCAGATGCTCAGCCCAGACGACATGGACCGCGTCAAGCGCGTGTCGGCCCAGAGCGCAGTCAGCGCCTACAGCACGGCGAGCACGCTGTCGCCGCCCCCGCGCTTCCAGGACAACAGGTAGGTCGTCTCGTCTCCCTCGCTGCCGCCGTGGCCCGCCCAACTAACACACGCCAGCCAACCCACCCGCGACAGCCTGGGATACCAGTACGGCTCGGAGGACACGACCGACTTCCACTCGGACGAGACGCACTCTGACGAGCGGCCATTCGCGTATGACACGTCGCCGCGGTCCACGCTCGCCTCGCACGAGCCGACCGTTATCCGCCCCGTCGTGGAGGCAAAGTACTCGCCGGCGCAGTATGCGAGCCGGGAAAACGACCCCGCCAACCCGTTCGCCAACCCGCCGCGCTTCATCCAGCCCGGCGAGGGCGGACGGCGGAGCCTGACAGCGCCCGCTCCGGCCTCGGCACGGCCAGTGAGCGTGGGCAAGGCTTTCTAGTTGGTTGGCTGGGTATCTGGGTTATTCATAGATGCAGTGCGCGGGAGTGTATACTAGTGGACTTTGGTGATCGGCCCCGCTGCCTCGCTCGACATGTGACGCTTGAACACGCCATATTGAGCAAGTTGGTGAGCCGAAGTGGGTCGCGATAGTGGGGTATTTGTTTCGAGTCGAGGAGGCGGTGTGATAGCGGACCACCGCAGCACCGCCCAACGGCGATGCGGTCAAGTCATCTGATGCCCGTGTTGGGTGTTGCGCCTCGAGATTGACAGCCACCAGATTCAACCTTTCGGCCTGTTGCTTGGAGCACGTACGCACGTTTGGGCTGCATGCACTGTTGACTGTGGTGGTTAAAAGGCTAGGAGGCGGCGAGGGGTCACTCACCCCGCTCTCACACCACTCCAACCATGTTCGCCGTCGTCGTCGCCGCCGCCCTCGCTCTCGCAAGCACCGCACGCGCCGCACCGCTCAGCAAGCGGTACTACTACTACTACACGTATGACAATGGAATATCGCTCGGCGTGAAGGTCGGCATTGCCATCGCGGCCTTCTTCGTCGTCCTCGGCCTCTGCCTCCTTATCGTGAGTGTCCCCCGCCTCCGTGCCACCAAGCCTTGGCTGACCCCACAGGGCTACTGCGTCCGCCGCAGCCGCTCAAAGTCGAGCTACGCGTACGTGCCCCCGCCCGTGCCCGCGCCGGTGCCCCAGCCCAACATGACGTACGGCTACCCCGCAGCCGCGCCGGCAGCGTACCCCACATACCCGACGTATCCTGCACCAGCGGCTGGGCAGCCTGGGCAGGCAGCGGCATACTACAACCCGTATGGCGCGCGCGACATGGCCACGCCGGGCTCGGAGAGCGCCGCGCCCTTCGCTGGCGAGGCCGCGCCGCCGGCGCGCCCGCTCTCGTCGCAGGGCACCGGACACACCACGCACGACGTGTATGCGCAGAAGTAGGCTTGGGCCCTCGCGGACAATTCAACACACTGTATCAGACTGGATGTATCGTATCTTGGCTTGGGCATGAACAACCCAAAACGCGGGGATGTCCAACTGTGTGTGGGGTGATCGCGTTGTTGTGCTCGTGGCGGCGAAAATAACACACCGCCAAGCCCATCCATCCATCCATTCCTCCTCCTCGGGTGACTGATCGCCAGCCTCTGCAGAGTGACCAGCTCTCGGCATACATATGCATCGCCAGTATGATGGGATCGGACGCGTTCTCTTGTTGTGACGGTCCATCACCCCGTCGCTCAGAACTGATGGCCTCGACGACGGCGTGCGGGTACATGTGACCGCCTAGAGGAACCGGGGTGGTCCAGGCAGCGTGTCACTCACCACCCGCCCGACCTCCTCAGACAGTCGGCGGGGGCCATGGGAGATCTGAACCACGGTTAAGCTGACCCGACATCTGTTCCCAGCAGATCTGAGCCGTGTTGAGCCCGCCACCACGCCGACATTCTCCGCAAGCACCAGCTGGACAAGAGCGAGACCGTCCTCGTGGCGGGGGTGCTGGGGATGGGCGTACCAGGGACGGCGACAGCGTCCGCTCCTCAGTGAGGACGGGGAAGAGCATGGCTGTGGCCACGGACAGAGCGTGGCGCCGTCATACCACACGCCAGCATGTGGGGTCGATCCCGAGCCCTGATCTGCAAGTACTCGCACTGTCGCATGCAAAAGAGTGGTTTGTGCTGGCTCTACTCGCATTCGAACACCCTTGCAATAGTCCCTTTGCCTCTTGTCTCAATGGCTCAGAACCAAGGTTATATTCTACCGCGTCGGCGAGCCGGTCACACGCCGCCGTTGCGGTGGCGGAGGCCCCCGCGTACCCCCGGCGCGGCGAGATGGGAGTCTACACGCAGAGCAACTGACGGGGACGGCGCCCCGGGCCTCTTCGCGGGCCTCCTCGCCGTGCTCCGACTCGGGCAGAGAGGCGGTGGAGTGATCCATGTACATGCTGTAGACAGTCTGCCGTGTGTTTGACGTTGTCCCTAGGCTTTCGGGGTTGATGGGTGGCTCTGCAAAGAGTGCCGTGTCCCGAAGCCGAGCGGAAGGAGGGGCGCCGCCCTAAACGGCGACGAGGTGGTGTGGGTGTGGGACGGTGTGGGACGACAGTGCTGCGCCGAGCGACCGTCACACCGTACGACTGAGTCGCAATGACTTGCGCTACACCACCGGAAGCACTTTCGTGTACGCCTGGAAGGCTCGGCGCCGCAGCGGAGGGTCAGACTCAGCGGAAGGGCGACGCCGGTGAGCCCCGACGCTTGCAGACGCGTAGACGGCATCATGCATATCACGCCAGCGAGATTGCGCCAGCGGTGACCTCGCCCACCCGATCCTATGCATAGCGATGCTGGTGCCATGGCGGGCTCAGCCCCGCACCGCCTGTTGGGAGGGGGTGGCGGTGATGTGGACGCCTGACCGCGGATCTTGGGGGTGCTTGGTGCTGTGGTGGGCGCGGTCAATCAGCCTCGGATGATGGCGGGCGCCACGACTGCGCTTGGCATCGTGCCCGCCCGCCCGCTGGCCACGATGGGATGTCTGAGTTCGAAGCGACATCACTGTTAAGCCTGGCCACGCTCACCTGACCGTTGTAGATCGCAGAAGCTCCGCGATGTGTTCGGCGTGGAGTTGTGTCATGAGATGGGTCATGACAAGACGAACCTTGCTGGCTCCTGGACTTGTCTTCCGCCGACCAAGTAATCGAGAACGCCCACAGCCCGCCATGCATGCGCCCCGATGAGCTATGCATCAGTGTGATTGCCTCCTGGCCGCACTGTCATCGCCATGTCCATTGTCTGCGCACCGCCCCGTGTTGGAGAGCCGCGGATATGAAGCGAGCGGTCATGGGACACGATGCCCTCGCCGTCCTCAACAATCACTTGGACAGGCTTGCTTCTGCGGCTCCTTGTTCTTCTCACCACCACAGCCAGCGCGGCGCCGCTCCCATCATCCAGCATGGGCGTCGAGCCATCAGCACCTGAGGCATCCACCGCAGCTGGCGCCGACACGCACGCCCCTGAACCCCCGCTTGGACGAGTTCTTGGCGCCGCGCTCGGCGCCGGCCTCGGTGCGACCGTCGTCTGCGCCTTGGTCCTTTGGCTCTGCTGCAGCTGTCCGGTGCGTATGCACACGTGCAAGTACATGCACGAATGCACGAATGCGGCATGCCTGCCTTGCTGACAGCGTGACAGGGCACGCGGCGCAGGGCGGAGGCTGGCAAGCGGCACACAGGCACGCCGACACTACATGGTTGGACACGGGATGGCGCGCCGCCGGCGTCGAGGGGTCGCCTGCGCCGGTGGCTGCCTTGGGCGTCCACGCGGGATGACGCCGAGGCGTCTCCGCAGCCCTTGCTCTCCTTGATGGACCCAGAGCAGGCTCGTTCGCCGTCACCCGGTCGAAGCCGAATGGCGAAGGCACCTGCCTCGGAGACATCATCCACGCGTCCACTAAACCGCCCATACTATGCTAGCTGGTCGAGCGACTACGAAGCCTCGAATGTCTCGGCCACGTCCCAGCCGACGTCGTACATGTCCAGGGAGGAGGAGGCCTCGGTGTACGCTGCGTTCGAGCCCCCACCATCGCTTGCGCCGCGTGAACGGCGCCTGAGCTTGCAGTCTGTCCTCGAGGGCGACGGAGTACTGCTGCGCGACGTGGCGTCGGGGTTTGGGTACCAATTAACCCCACTCGTGGTCACCGAAGAGGGTCGTACGGCGCGCCCGCTACCCGAGCCGGTTGCGCACTCGGCCGACCTGGACCATGTGAATGCCCAAAATGCACTGGCGTCGGACCTGGGTATATTGGCGAACAATAGTGACATGCAACAAAGGTAGGCGCGCGTTGCCGGAGTTTGGTGGTTGCGCGTTGCTGCGGACAGATTTGGGTTGGCTCATGGGGTCAGTCGGTCGGGTCGTCGTGACGCTAGGCTAGGCGGAGGGTCCGACGACGTGTCAAACTCGTTCCCGTACCGCCATTTTGAAACTCGGTGTCTGCTCCACAACTGAATCTTGTCGTTTTACTCGACGACGAGGATCCGAAACGAGATGGGAGAGCGGAGCTGCCGAGGCAGCTAGCTGGTCGGGTGCTGCAGGTTTTTAAAGGTACGATGGGGCAGTTTGGCTTGGTTGTTAAGGTCTAGTTGGCTCGTATTAGGGTGTGCCTGCCTTGGGGGGAGGCCAGGGGGGGAACTAACTTGGCTTGACCTGCCTGCTTGCCTGCCTGGCTGCCTCGCTCGTTGACTGCAGCAGCAGCTTACTACAACTTGTGCCAGATCAAACTTAGTGCAGTGCCTTAGGTACGATAAACTCCAACATAGGCTCGGACTAAGCTGTGATTTTTACCCACCTTGGAGTGTGCCAGGTGCGTGCCAGGTGCGACCTCGCTGGCCCCTCGCAACGCCGCGCGGGACAAGTGTCACACGGCGCGGAGCGAGCGAGGGAACCGTCGTGAACACGGGCCAGCAAGCTCGGATGACGGATGCCGCCGTCGCCGCCGCAGCATTGAGCAGGCAGCACACACCGCACACCATCGCAACACACGACCTCGACATTCCCATACATGTGTGCATGGTACATCTCTTCATCGCCCACATCAAGTCAGCATCAGCATCGCTCGCTCGCATAGCCTGCTAGCCAGTCAATTCTCCGTCCCTCCCCTTCCCCCACTCCCACTTTCATCATGAGCCCACCACGACATACCGCGTGGCTTGGCTCGTTTCACCACCACCACCATGCGGCTGCGGCCCTGGCACTCGCACTGGTTACAGCGTCCCCTGCATACTCGAGTCCATTACCACAAGGCGGCTCGGGCGGCGGGACCGGCGGCTTTGGAGGAGGCAACAACCAGGCCGGCAACGGTGGTGGGCTGTCGGGCGGCCCCGGCGGGCCGGGCGGCACGAGCCCGTCGTCATCATCCGTCGACACGCAGAGCGCCGGCTTGATTGCAGTCTACGTCGTGTCGGGTGTGCTCGGACTCGCGCTCATCGCGGGCGTCATCTGGTGGATCCGGGATAACGTGAGTCGCTTGCCTCGACCAACGCTAACAGTTGCACAGAGCGCACGAGGACGCCGGAAACGCGAGCGCCGAGAATTTGAGCGCGCCTGGGTGGGGCAGTACGGCCAGTCGGGCCACTTTGTCACGTCGGCAGAGGAGCTGCAGCCCGGCTGGTGGACGTACCAGGGCCAGCGGCGACAGCGGCGGCTGCAGCGCGAGCGCGAGGCTGCGGCGCGCGGCCTTCCACCACTGACATGGTGGGAGCGCGTCACGGCGCGTTTCCGGCCCGCCCGGCCCAGCCCGCGGACGGCGCCAGCAAGCGCAGTCAAGGCGACCACGACGAGCACCGAGACGCTGCCGGCGCACGCGGCCGCGCCCGCCCTCGTCCCCGAGGAGAAGGACGACGACGCCGAGCCCGTCTCCCCCGCCCCGTCGTACCCCGCCATCGCCGTCGAGAGCGTCTCCCTCCCAGTTCACCCACCCCCACGAGTTTGACCACCAACCCACCCAACCTTCATTAGTCCCGCCAGGTCCCACCCCGCGGACTAGAGTGCATCGCCCGTGCCCACGCTAGTTAATGTTGTACCAGTACCTCGCCTATGCAAGCTAGCGTGTGCCTCAGGCTGCCGCGGCGGCGAAGGCCGCACTCGCGCCTGACTTTTTGGCGGCGCAGTCGCGCGCGTTTAGTTCGGGCGTTGCCGTGATGGTCCGCACTGGCGCTGCCACCAGACCAAGCCCGGTCGCTGACGGCGCTGTGTGCTGTGCGCGGTGTTTCGGCGACCCACGTGATTGCGATTCATCCCCTCCGCCGCTCTGCCATCGTCAGGGTTGCCGCGTCACCTTAGCTCGGCTAGCCTCGGCTCTCATCTTATCGCAAGGCAGTCGATACCAGTGACACGTCAAGAGTAAAAGTCCTCACACACCTTTTCCTGCGTCCCTTCCCCTTTTGTCCGGGCACACAGGTCAGCATGTCAGCGACAATGACCGGAGCTATGGCACCCTCCGCAGGTACCTGCACCCCTCACCGAACGGCTCGACGAGCTCCGCATAGACGGCGTCCCATCACACCGCATCCAACCCTATCACTACCCTTCCGCCAACGCATGGACTGCCAGTCCCAAACATGACAGAGTCCTACTGGTCAAGGGCTGTCGGTCTTGCATGGACAACGCGACCCTGGACGTTCAGTGGCATGACCAAACTCCTCTATGCAAGTGAGCTGCGCCCGTGTCCTGTTCGACTTCTGGACAGAGGTTTACGCCGGACGCACTGCTGATGAACGCCCCGCAGCTTAGTCGTCCCAGAGGACGCTACCTCCTGAGAGCACCACACTGCGCCGAACATAGAAACGCAACCCAAGCCAGAACTGCCCTGCATCGTGTTTACACGCTCTTAGGCGACAACAACGTGACTGTGTACTTCACCCTAGGTCGAAGGGAGGGCTCTCCCATGGTGAACAGCCGGTGTCGGGGGACGATTAAGCACGGGGAAAGACCACTCGATGCAAGTGGGGATGGTGGCGAGACAGAGGGGACGATGTGGGTCGATGAAGGCGGGTGAATGTTGGGTTATCATCGGGGGCGAGGGGCAGTAGTCATAGGGGCATATCAAGGAGACGAAATCGACTGAGTCTGCAGAGATTGCAATTGGAGTGGATCGTGGTAGGTCAGGGGACGGCTTGGCGAGAAGATGGAGTGGTGTGCCATGCTACTAAGCTGTGGGACCCGCATCGGGAGAGGCCGACGCGTTGGCTTCCGGAGAGGAGGAAGCATCCACCTCGGGTGATGTTGAGGGGTCATTGGACGGCGGACTGGAATGCCGTAACAGCAACTTGAGCAAGTCCTGCACGCTTTGGCCTTGATTTTGATTTGAGACGTTCGCCTTTCTCGACTTTTCCGCCACCGCAATGGTGAGAGGAACCTTGGTCTCGCTGACGATGATATTGAACACGAGCGATGCCGTGAGGATGAAGTCGTCCAGTGCTTCTGTTGTGAAACCCAACCCATTCTCGTCTTTTGAGAACCAATCATGTTGTCCCCGAAGGCGTCCCTCCTCAGCCTCCCTCAACACTTGGAGCTCAAACTTGCGGGCTACGCTGTAGACGACTTTCAAGAGCTTGTCCTCCTTTTGCCTGAATCTTTTGGACACTGCCGTGCTACCGAGCGCGACTACTCCTGTGACTGTTGAGCTTACACCCGGAACTGTGCTGGCTCCCGCTGCTGCCCGTGCTAGGTTGCCTGTGGTCTCGACGGCCAGCTCCCAACGGCTGTTCTTCCACACCTTACTTGCATACTTGTCGCTGAAGAAGACAGCCAAGGC
The DNA here is from genome assembly GCF_020906515.1 of Vanrija pseudolonga. Classification (NCBI taxonomy): domain Eukaryota; kingdom Fungi; phylum Basidiomycota; class Tremellomycetes; order Trichosporonales; family Trichosporonaceae; genus Vanrija; species Vanrija pseudolonga. The sequence goes on along the minus strand of NC_085849.1, from coordinate 2,759,530 downwards.
GCCGTAAGCCAGTCCGTTGCAAACCGCAACCCTGGTCGTGGAACGGCGCTCGACGCGGAATAGTTTCGTGCTAATGAGGCCAAACAGCAGGTGGAGACACCCCTGAATCCGAAAGCTGTTGAGGTCCAAACGCCATCGGTGTTCTAGGCTGGCAATCAGAAGTGAAGCACATGTCTGAAGCGTCATGTCATCCGTCCGGAAGCGACCTGCCGTTTCCATACGGAGGAAAAGATGGTCGAGGAGCATGGTGTCTCTCCCGAATGGGTTGCATCCCATTCGACTCACGAACCATCCCAATTTAGCTTGACGTACATCCCAGGCGATGACCCAAGTGTGTGTTTTGAAGTAGGTCCGAGCCAATTGGGTATCTCCCCTTAGAAGTAGACACAGGAAGACTGCTGTTCGACATGTGATTGATACGGCCTCCGAGCGACGGTGTAAGAAGTCTTTTAGGTATTGTGTCCTTGAACTGCTCATCGGCGATCCATCGCCGTCTCGCCACGGGCCTTGCAAAGTAAACTTGGGGAAGGAGCTCAGAGGGTGCTTGCGCGGCGACACACGAGATGGAGAAAGCCCAATGTGATAAGTCATCTGCTGGTCCAGGAGCTCGTTTCGTGCCTGCTCCCTTAGCAGAGATTGTTTGCGAGTCTCAAGCTGCTTCTGTCAGCAGTGCAATCTTCTAACTAGCTTACGGGAGGGTCGACAGACTTTTCCCACACAGTCACACGAATGGAGGAGTTGTCGAGATAGTTCCCCATGAGCCATTCAAAAAAGCGATGGTGTACCATCTCCTCGTCGATGTCCCGGATTTTAAAGGCTATTGTTTTCACCTTAATATCGGACTGTTGATAATGTTGGCCGTTGAAAGGAAACCACTGAAACGTAGGGAAGAGTAATTGGTAGCGACGCTCCTGGAATCGTAGGAATGGAACAAGGCCTAGGATTTCCATCGCAGGTTCACCAACCTGGAGTAAAGGTGCTTCGCCAAAGTTTAGGAAAATGTTGTTGCGATTGGCTAAGCCTCGAGAGCCGTAGGGCATCACGTTCGAAATGATCGTCAGGGGTATGTAGCAGTCAGGTTGACAGCCACAAACCCTACCGTGCAGCTTCTCTGATAGAGCGTCTTGCTTCAGATTAGGACAGCTCAGCCCATCATACCTACAATTGAATGATCAATTGGAGCTCTGAGACGCCAATCTGGGTCTTCACTTCCTTCGATCCGCCGACATACGCAGGAGACACAAAGAAAGTGGCCTGAAGGGTCCCTAAACTGGGGCTGCAGTTCCTCGTCCTTGACGTTATCACTGATGACTTTGTCGCCCACAGTCCTCGCGATCCTATCCAATAGGTGGCATTCACACCGACACCCTGTGAGGCGGTTCGGGTGAACAGAGCTCAAAACAGCCTCAAAGTCAGACCCATCAAAACTTCATACCCAACCTCACCGGCAGAGGGCGGACTGGGTTTACAGCCTGTCGGGGGATGGCACCCGGAGTAGAGCGCTTGAGGGAGGGGATGTGCTTCCAAAGAGATGAGGGCTTCAACGCGTGGAACACGCGCGCCACGGCAGGTCTACGTCGGTCTGGCCAGCTTTCATGCTGAGATAGAGAAGCACCGGGGACTGGTGGCTGTGTCGAAGTGCCTCCCTAACCATAAGCAAGTGAGGGTGCAGAATAACCAAGATCCCACCTCCATTGTTCTTGTAAAGTGGCGCCAATTTGAGACGATTAACTGGCAAAGTCCCGCAAGACCTCCAAAGAGACGAGGGGACACCACCTTTGGACAAGGCGTGGCAATAAAGTGAATCGATGTTGCCTTGAGGAGACTCCTCTTATGATGGTGACTGAGACAGACACTTGGGATCTGTTGCGTGACACGTTTAAAGTATACTCTATTGTCCTGAAGGACGGTGCACCAGGGAAGGTGGGCTGCCTGCTGGGCTGTCAGAAAAACAGTTGGCAGCCATATGCCTTCAGCATGTGGACTTCAACGACCCGCTCCTCTCCCTAGGTGTCGAATCGAAAGGAAGTCTGACTGGGCTGTTGGAGCAGGCACTGTCCTCTTCATGCAGCGGAAGGCATGCTTTCTTGGGTTGTTGCTAGATACACAAAAGGGTTCGACTTCCGCCAGCACCTTCCAACGACCAGGACGATCCGAGCGTAACCAAAGAGATGCTGTCAGTTGAGGGTCGTGCTGGGTTTGGACTTGGCCAGACTCTCATGCTTCTCCTTCCTACGCCACACGAGGCGGTCAGGGCACAATCAGCCACACAGTGCTGTCTGCTCGGAGGGGCTGACCTGCAGACGCCGAGGAGGGGAGCAGGGTCGTGGGGGCATCACTGCTGGGAGGCCCGTCCCCAATTTGACGGGCACTTCGGCCCCCGCGGCCAGTCGTCAGGCGTTACATCAGAACCGACCAAGTCGCACGCGGTCTCTCTATCATCCGCAGATATGTTGAAGCCCACTGGTTCACGCGTGCATGTACATCTCTTTGGAGGGCGTCCTTCATTCTGGGCCTGTTCTCAGCCTCAAATCCGACCTGCTCGGAACCCTCATGCAGATCTGCCCCACCCCATTCAGTGTGCCCGTGTCCAGGGCCATCAGAACCTGACATGCGCATTGGCCGTCCGCATGGACCTCGTTGCCGCAACGCCACGCCGTCGCGTTCGCTTCAAGACAAGAATTTCGGCGCAGTCCAAAGCAAAAGCGACCCTGAGCGATCGATTGAGAACTATCTGCCTAGTCTTCGACATGGAAAGGGATGGCGTTGAGGGTGTGACCCAACGAGACCAAAGGCATGTAGCTGAATGGTACAGAGAGAGTGCTCTTGCCGTTGGGCCTGGAAGCTGCAAGTGTCCACCGGGTCGATACATCCACACCACCCGTGTCTTGCAACTTATAGATGGAGTTCGACAGGGGTGGACGGGACGGGGCGCTGTAGCCATGACGTCCCCTCTCCTAACCAAGCCTGCAATACAGATGCTGCATCTCACTAGTATGGGCCGCACAGGGATGTAACGTACAGCTACCTTATTCCCCACCCCATTCACATGCTCTTACATTACGACTATTCAGGCACAAGGCATAAAATGACGACTAACGAGGCTGTATACCAATAAACAACGGTTCGTCGCTCGGGTTGTGAGGTGCTGGGTTGGAGGGAAGCGTCCCGTGTGGGGGGTGATGTGGGGGAGACATTGGAAGACAGAATAGCACTGTGATGTGGGGCCGGCCAATGCGGCGATGGATGTGGGCTTGATGGGCGGGTTTCGTCTATGCTGCTGGCAAAGAAGACGGCTCAGCTCTACTGCGGTTCTCATTGATTGGACTGGGGGCGATGTTCGGACCTCACATCGACGGGTGGGGAGAGAAGGAGACATCGCCTAGAGTGACGTCGGGAGACAGTGGATGATCGACGTCCAGAAAAGACAGTGGATGATCGACGTCCAGAAAAGCCAATTGGGTGATTTCGGGGGATGTTAGAGAGCCTTCAGTCGGGGGCGATGGGTCGACTGGCCGGGAGGCCGGGAGGTCGCGCGGAGGTGGCAATGGGTGGAGTTCAGTGGAAGATGTCACGAGGTGCCGTAACGCCGATATCAGGATGTATTTTCCCCTGTGATCCGGTGGTCGTTCCGGACTATTGCTCCCTTTCTTGTCCTGACGTTGATCGGGTTTGTTCTTCCCCTTTTGGTCCTCCGATTGAGCACCATCGTTCACTCCTGTTGGACCTGTAACTTGGATTGTGAGAGGCACCTTCGTTTCGGCGACAACGATGTTGAAAACTAGGGACGCTGTGTTGATGTACTCATCCATTGGGTTTGGGTGAAAACCACACCACCTTGTGCGTGTGTCTTAACATCTCCCCATCTTCCTCGTAGATGACCTTCCTCCGCTTCTCGCAAGACCTGCAGTTCAAACTTGCGGGCGACACTGTACACCACCTTCAGGAGCTGCTGGGGTTTGGCATTAAACCATTTCGAAAGAGCTGTGGTGCCGAGCTGGACAACTCCTTTGACCGTTGATGCAGCTGGGATATTGCTCGCATCTGTGACAGCACCTGCCAATCTAGTGGTGGTCTCGAGTCCCAGCTCCCAACGACTGGCCTTCCAAGCCTTGGTCTCATACCGATCGCTCAAGAAGACGGCCAAGGCACCGTATGCAAGGGCATTGATAGTTGCCATCCGGCTAACCGAAGGTTGTACTGGGTGTCGGAATCCATCAAACATCTGTTTGAGATAGCCTTGAACGGTGTAACTATCTTCTTGAGACCGTGAGATTGCCTTTGCCTCAAGGCGTGCGATAAGGAGTGAGGTACATGCCTATAGCGTCAGGTCATCGGTCCGGAGACGGCCTTGGTTTTCGAGGCGATCGAGGAGTGTGTCTGCTAACGATTTCCGCCCTTGGGGATACCTGAGAAAGTTCAACAGCCAACCGAGCTTGGCTTGGCGTATATCGGTAGCGATGATCCACGCATGGCGAACGAAGAACTCCAAAGAAGTGTCATCTTCATCGCTAAGTATGAGGCGAAGGAAGACTGAGGTTCGACATTTGATCGACTTGGCCTTCAAGAGATGGCGAATGTTGTCTTTGAAATGCGTCCAGCTCGAAACAGACGGCCCCGAGTCGACGTCCTCCCTCCATGGCCCCTGAAGCGGGAATTTTGGGAATGAATCGAGGGGGTGCTTGATCGGAAATGGCTTCGATGCAGCTTTTCGAGCGTCCGCGAGCATCTTCGCTCTCAACCGCGCTTGGTGTTCCTTTCTAGAATCATTTATTTTATCAACGCTCTCGAGCTGGGCGGTCAATCATTGATGAAACTGACTGCTCACTTTTGGAACCTCTTCCGGCCTCCAGACAGTCACTGTCACGCTGTTGTTGTCGAGATAGTCATGCAAGAAAGTTTCAAACCACAATACGTGGCGGACCATTTCGGCGTCGATGTCCCGAATCTCCAGAATTAGCGTATTGAGGATCCAAAGATCGGTCGGGGCGTAGTTGTGGTCACGGTATGTGAACAAATCAAACTTAGGGTACAAAGACTTGTAGCGATGTTGCTGGAAGAGGACGAAGCTACTATAAAATGGATGTGGGGGAAATGGTGCTGGTGGAGTTGGGCCAAAGTTCAAAACTATCCCCCGGTAGTTAACCACCCCTCGTGAGCCGTAGGGAAGCGCTGCCGGGCGCCCTTCCAGTGTCCGACTGCGGCTGTAGGTACATCTGGTGACACAACCGCAACTTCTGCTTGCCAGCTTCTTCCGAGCCTCGGCCTGGTGGTTCGAATCAATGGTTTCGACGCGCCAACTTACCTGTGACCATCCGTTTGGAGCTCTCCAACGCCAATCTGAATTATCACACATTTCTTTAGATGGGCATGTGCACATGGTACAGAACCATCCACCGTGACGGGCCCGATACTGTGGGGGCAGATCGTTATCGGAAACCTTGGGACCTCTCTTAGTTCGTTCCAAGACCAGCTCCATCGGCTCTCCCCAGTCTAACTTGTGGCAGTTGCATCGACAATGTCTGAAGAGTGCCCGGTCCCAGGCTGGTTGTGGCTGAGGGTTAGATTGTATTGCACCATGATACGGGCATACCTGACGTTTGAGGCCAGAATGGAGTCTCTCTGAGACCTGGCGGGCGAAACGTAAGATTGTTCTCTTGGGATAAACAGGCTTGTGCTGTTAGCATGACAGGACATTTACCGAACCCTTTATCACCTGCTGAACAGGAACCTCATCGGCAACTGCATTCAGATCGACTCTGCTCCCTGAGATGTTGCGTCCCAATGTACTGCCAAGTCTTGAGCTCCATGTTCTCCCAATCCGCCGCCAAGAGGACTCCAGATGTTCAGCGTCCCTCGGGTAGATTGGCACACTTCCTTCAGCGGATCGGTGGGTGCTGTCGAGCTGTCAGCAGCTCCCGAGTCGATCTTTGATTCTTGGGTGTGAACAGCCGGGCTGTCTGTCACTGGCGGGGCCCTGTGAGAAGCGGGGATCTCCTCCACGCCCGAGAAATCGTCCTGTTTGTCAGCATGGTGGCCCCGCTGCGAATCTCACAGAGTGAACTGTACGAGGTGGGTTGGGCGCATCCACACTTTCTTGTCTTTTGTCTGGTGCTTGACCTGTCGGAACTGGCGCAGACGGCGGGTCCGCTGAGGACGGTTGAGGATGCAAAGTGTCCATGGGTATCTCGTCATTCATGTTGTCGAGGTGATTCAGATCAATGAAGAGAATGAGCCTGTGGTATGTTGGTATGCGGGTAAAGAAGAGTGCAGGTCAGTCGGTTCTTCGTTGTACATAAGGAAGGACAGTTCCCCCTCGCCATGGTATGGGCCTCTTGATGCCATGTTGTCGGACGACATCCGAACACGGCGAGCAGACTGAAGAACCATGAGACGCCACACTACGTTGCGGATACCATGCGCAGTGAGGCAGAATGTCCTTTCGATCTCCAACCCGGCGCAGCCCAACCCCAGCGTTTTGCTTGTAACCTTATAACCGAGGGTGCAGGCTTGCAGGCACTCACATCTGCGGTAGGAGATGCCGAACAATCGCCGCCTCCAACTTGCGGAGAGGGTTCGCTCTACTCAAGGTTTCCTGAGAGGCGTAGTGTCAAGAGGTCCGTGGTAAGGTTCCCGCCTGTCACCTCCCACGTCCGTTGATGGGGCGTGCCTCACGCCAGATCTTGGAGCGCCATTCCCCACGGCTTTCAGAATGCCAAACCCGCTCAGACTTCCAGTCGCGACATGTGCCCAGTTTATCCGCTCAGAATCAACCAGTACCGGCGTGCACGTCCCTTTGGATCTAAGCAGTCCACCTCGGATCCGACTTGCTCGGATGCCTGGCAGGCCGCACACCTACGCCACCCCGCTCGCACCGTTCATAGCGCCACCAGAACGTGACATGGGCACTGGCCGCCAGCACGGCTAGCACGGACCTCTTCACGGCGCAGCCTCACCGTCCCTTTCCTTCCAAAGACGAAATTGTCGCTCGGACCCGAAAGCCACGACAAGGTGGGAATGGTGGGTCGGAGGAATGATCGAGGACCAGAGATGAGCGATAACCAGGCGCCTGGCTACACAGTCTATCGACACGGAGAGGGCACGGGGTTGGGGGTGGACGTCGAGAACCGAGCGTCGCTGGGTGGGCAATCGTCTGAGCCATGACCCTGGAACCCACACAATGCGCGCTCACTCGTCACAGACGGCGTACCGGATTCCTCAGCGCCGGTTCAGCCTCACTCTCTTCCTACCTATCCAGTACACCGATGATCAACTTGTGGTGACTCCAAGACTTATACGCATGCAATAGACAACCACTATGAGGAAAACCCCAAACTATCATTAGACCGTCTCTTTAGGTGACGAGAAGGGGTTGGGATCAGGCGACGACGAGGTGGTGGCATCGGGGGGCGAGGTGGTGGTATCGGGTGGTGTGGCATCGGGAGCTTGGGTATCCTCGGCGGATGTGGGAGCCGCGTCGGCGGGCGTGGGGTCGGCACCTTGTGACTTCATGGTCTTCAGGAAATCGAGAGCCTCCTGTGCGACTTTGAGAACATGCTCCGTGACGTTTCCACCGATCGGGCGGGCCGTTACTTGAACTGAAAGTGGCACCTTGGTCTCAGCGACGACGATGTTGAAGACTTGGGAGGCGGTACGGATGTAGTTATCCAAGTCGTCCTGAGAGTGCTTCTTCCCGTCTTTGTCGTAGCAGGAAGAAGTCATCCTACAATCTCGGAGTTGACCCTCCTCGGCCTCTCGCAACACGTGGAGCTCAAACTTGCGCGCAACACTGTAGACAACCTTGAGCAGTTTCTCCTCCTTCTTCTTGAGTTTGCTGGAGAGGGCCATGCTGCCGACCCTCACGATACCAGTGACCGTCGACCCACCCGGAAGTCCACTGGCACTGGCGACAGCCCCCACCAGTCCACCCACAGCTTCCAGCCCGAATTCCCACTTGCTATTCTTCCACATCTTTGTTTCGTACTTATCGCTGAGGAAGACAGCCAACGTTCCATACACCAATCCCTGCAAGACCGCGGGCAGAACGCGTTGATTTTCTCCCACCTTATCCGGTAGTGGTTCGTATAGTGCTTCGAGGTAACTCTGAACTGTATTGATGTTGGCAGTGTGTAGTGACAACTCCGTTGAGCGGAGATACGAGATAAGAAGAGAGGTGCACGCCTGCAGCCGCACGTCGTCTGTCCGAAAGGCATCCGCCGTATTCATCTGGTGGAGCAAGCGCTTCAGGAGTTCTTCTGGTAGTTCGAGGTACCTCAAAAGTTCTCCAAGTCGGGCTAAGCGGAAATCTGAGGCGACGACGGATGGCATCTGGTCGAAGACTTGAAATGCCAGTTCACGAGAGTCCAGCGCTGTGCGTAGGAACAATGCTGTTCGACATGTTATAGTAGTCCGAAGGGCGAAGTGCACCACTGGGAGTAAAAGACGGAGAAGTTGAAACATTGGGGAGGCGTCTATCTTAAAAACGGCTTTGTCCTGCCATCGGCCTTGGACATTGAATTGAAAGTGGGGGAACCATTGAACTGGGCGCTTCCGCGGCTGTTTGAATGAAGCAAATGAATCGTTGAGAGCAGGGTGAATCCATTGAGAATCCATTTTCGTGAAGCGAGCTCCGTACCCCATCTGGACAACCACATCAGCATGTCTCACCCTCACCCGAATGGATTGCCTATAAGCTCACCCCATTGATGATGCGCTCCATTTCAAGGATCGGAAACGCAGTTACAGTAACGAAGCAGTTGTCCAGATACTCCTTCATGCGGCCCTGCCACCATGGGTGGACGAGCATCTCGAAATCGAGGTCCCGAATCTTCAAGGCAACTTTGTTGAATGTGAGATTCGTTCCAAGAGGCCAGATGTAATTGGGATAGAGATCCTTATAGCGACTCTTCTGGAACTTGAGGAATTCTTCATCCTCACCATTCTCGTACCCTCCGCCTCTCATTTTCGGAGCTGGACCGAAGTTTAAAGCCATCCTGCAATGGTGATTGTACAGTCCCCGTGCGCCCCAGGGGATTGTTATGGGGTGAACCTCCAGCCTAACTCTGCAACAGGGAGAACAGGTGCAGTAGGGGGTGTCTGGGAGGCCATCGGGCTTCGGATGATTCTGGAAATTAGTGGCGTTGTACCCAAAAATTCCTTACCTCGTTCAGAGGATTTCCTTCGTTGATCATTCGGCGCCAAATCGTGCTGTCCATCAAGTCTGGAGGAACACAAAGGCAAGAGCAGTATACCCCATACCCCCAAGGCCGGCTATCGACGATCTGAGTCGGCACGTCCTCCCCCTCCACGTTAGCAACGATAGTACTCTCCATGAACCATACAGATCTCCTCTTTCGCGAGTCGAAAACGTGGCACATGCAAGAGCAAACTCGAGGGAAGCGTTCCGGCTATCCATTAACATGATGGTGTTCGTGAACGCTCACTAGTGCCTTGATTCTGAAATAATCTAGACTGTTCGTGGTCCGTGACTACAGTACCGATTAGCACAGGAGGCGAGCACGAGGCTCACGAAGTCCACTCGAACGTGAATCGAGCGAGGCGTGCTGGGCACATCTAAGTGTTCAACAGGGTCGGGGTCGGTGGCATTGCCGGGGGACGTTTGAAGCTGGAGATTGTGCAGTGGCACCATCTCTTCCATATTCGGTGGGTGCGGCCTCAAGGGCATAGTGCACGACGGGGATTGGGGAATCTGAGAATAGAGAGGGTAGTTCAATGGGTCATCAGTAAACCGGTATATATTGTATGACGGTCTCTCCCTGCACTGCTTAGCAATGAATCAGAAAACGAAACAGCATGCCTTTGAACTGCAAGCCATAGAGACGTCTGCCTGCAGCCCAACGCCACAGGTGAATGCGCCACCGGAGCCTCGCGGCGCGAATTGCCGAACGAGGTGAGGCGGCGGCAGCCGTCAATTCGGCGAGTTACTTCCTTTGGACTCCAGACGCGTGACAGGACCCAAACGGCCTTGTCTCCTTTGCGCAGCCGAATTGCGAGCGAGGGGGCGCTGGGGTCCGAGCTGCTTACTCACACCAAGCTTCTTGGACCTGATCCCAAGGTTGGGTGCTTCGCGCGCACTGGGCATTTCCGTCGAGGTAGCCGGCGATCCCGGGGCCCTCCTCCCTGGTCCGAGGAGAATGTGGTGGGTGGGCATCCAGAAGGCCCGCTCGGGTGCCAGCTCGGATCTCCTGCGCTCAGTCACGCTTGCCCCATTTCTGGATTCGATTCCAGTACAGGATTATCGGCCCCCCTGACCGAGGTCAAAGTACCAGCGACTCCGCGTACATACGGTGGAAGGCAGTGCACCAGCGGACCCTGTTTCCTGATGGTCAGGTTGTTGACAAATGCAGACACGGATAGACTGGTGGCTCAGCTCGTCGAACACAACGAGGCGGTAGGCTTGCGACGCGCTGAGGCTGGCTTCGTCTCCCTTGGTTGTCCGTCGGTGGGGCGGAGAAGTCACCACACTCAAGACATCCCGGCTACATCTGGTAGGCGTCCGACTGGACAGCACACATACCGAGCACTTGCGCAGAGTATTTCATTGACACACTATTCATACGCCTGCTTCCTTGTGGAAGGTAGGGGAAGATTGACATTGAAAGGATACGCAAGGGACGGACGATGTTACCATCAGGAGCTAAATAGATGGCTCGGCATCAAACACATCGAAGGCGGCATAGCTTTGCCGAGCGCAGGCCAAGAACACCGCTGTTCGACATTTTATGGACTTCCCCTCGGCGATCTGTCTCAATGCGAGTGCCGCTTGAAGCCTTTTGGAACTCTGAATCCCAAACCTGGCCGTGTAACCATCCGGCCATGGGCCTTGGAGTTGGATTTTAGAGACACTTTTGAATGGATTTGGGTAGGTGGATTTGGAATGAACAATCAAATCATCGAGAAGCCCTTGGTACTTGTTTAGATTTCTGGATCCGCCCTGAGAATGTCAAAAGGTGTATTCCGTAAAGGAACCTACACCTTGGAAGAGCATCGAGGGTCCAGAACGTTGGAAGAGTATTCGAAACATCCGCCCCGACGATTTGGTAACCTGGCCGGTTACTCGACCTGCGGTCACCGTAACGGTGCAGTTGTTGAGGTATTCACCCATGACCTCCTCAAACCAAGAGTGCTGAATCAACAGCTGGTCGATATCTCGAATCTTCAAAATTACCTTCCGAATGTCGACTACATTAGGAAAATTTTGCAGTCTATGTCTCGTAGGGACGTCATGAGGAGGATCAAACTCATACGGGGAAACATGCCCCGAACGAAACTCCTGCAGTTTGACGAGAGAGCGAACAGCTTCCAACGAAGTGCTGTTTCGAATTTCCAATGGTGGAGCTGGGCCGAAGTTGATTATTTCGCCGTAAAGGTCCTGCAACCCATGAGAGCTCAAAGGAGCTTCGTGGTCTTCTTCCCTCTCGTGGCTCCGGATGTAGCAGTGGCGGTCACACTGGCACAACCTGTCCCCTCTAGCTGGAAAACCCTCAGGTACCGGATGAACCCGGTGTTCATTAGCCTTCACTACACAGGGGGATTAAGCACGCTCTCACATTTAAATCAAGGGGGGCGCGGCGTCGCCAAAGCTTTTTCCATTGTCCTTGTGGAGGGATACAGAGACATGAACAGTATCTTCCATAGCCCAACGGACGCCGGTCAGAGTATTGCGTGGGTATCTCTTCAATCTGAGGTGAGTGGAGTTGACACTTGCATATCCCTACGTAAAATTTGGGATCAACACCGTCGTCAAGGGCGTGGCAGATGCAGCAACAGACTCTCGGGAAGAGTTTCGCCTGTCAGTTAGTGGACAGAAGTTCCAGCAGCCTCACCATGCGTACCCGTTTGGAATACTCTTTTGCAAGCGTCTCCAGATCAATTGGTGGGCTTGAATGTGAAAGGTCCAGGCCAACAGTTTGCTGAGCGGATTAACCCCCCTGGAGGCCAGAACAGGCGACAGAAGAAGGCCTTACCATCTGGACCGGAGGCGGAGGTTGCATCACCTCCGCGTGTATTATCGGCTTTTGATCGCTCGGGCCTGGGTGTGTTGGTTGCAGTTCAGGATCCTCGTGGGGTATCGTTGACTGGATGATTTGTAGGGGTATTGTCTCTTCCATCGTAGTACGGAACCGAGGAATAAATGTTATATGGAAGAAGTGGGGCGACTGAGCGGTGAGCATACACATATGATGAGAAGTGGAAGTACCGTTGGAATCACAGACTGCCCCTGCTGCACTCTCAGACAACGAAAATTATCCATTGCTTCTTCGCGCTGGCTTCTGGACGTATTTTCATCACTTGGCCCAAGCGCTGGTTGATCCTGAAAGGCACGCAAGGTGTGGCGCCAGAGAATTAGTCAACAAGCCGCATATCCAAATGAATCTGAGCCGAAAAACGCGCAGCCAGTTCCTGCTGTGGATCGATGGATTTTGCTCTTCTATGGAGATGTCGTAGCTAAATGTTTGTTATCGACGAGTTGGAAGGAACTGAATGGATGGGTAGGAGTCTGTACGCTTACATTTCGAAATCCTCACAGTTCATCTGGCTGAACGAGAAACCCGAGGGCCATATCCTTCACCCGGCTGTATGGCGGGGCAGGCATCTTGACTTTAGAGGTATTCTGCTGAACAGAAGTCCACTCCGACAGGTTTGGGCACTGAAGTGAATCCGAGCGCCCGAGGAGGCTGAGAAACGTCGTGGCCCATTTCAGCCATGCGCTCGAGACCTTGGGGCAAGCGGCTTGGCATTGGTCTCGGTTTGGCATTGGACTGCCCCCATGATTGAGAACTGCTTGAGTTGTGGACAATGCGTACTGGCGTTGGCATTCTTTGTCTGGAGCCCTTGGGAGTTTACCCTGGCAGATCTCCATCGGCGAGCTCCGGACGTGCCACGCACATTGAGTAGATTTCCAAGGTGGGAATCACCGCTCTGTCTGATGCACATGCTCTGAAGGCGGCAGTATTGGAGCACATCCTCGGGGCCATGCAACTGCCCGTCAGCATCCCTTTGGATCGGCGCCATCAGTTCTGCTTCTGTTGCACTGCCCCAGGGAAACACGGAGCCAACTCGGACCAACCCAACACAACGAGTGCCACCCCGCTCGCACTGTTCCTACACGGTGCCTTGAGACTGTAACGCCCGCCATGGTCGCTCACACGGACCTCATCGGTGCAGGTGCGAACAGGAGCCCTGTGTAAACATGTGCCATTCCAATTGTTCCGGGCAACGGTCCCAGTCTCCTTTCAGATACTCGACAGCGTCACAAGTAGAACACCGTCCAGGTCAGGGCGGCAAGTGACGAGGTGGCAGTACTTCCACTCTCGACTCAAACGACAGGAAGCTAGTCACTCGGAACTCAGAGAGTGCATATGAAGACCTACAGTATTGAGAATCGGTAGACTCATATCTACAGTTCAAATGCCCATTCTGGGCCATCCAAACTAAAGTCGTCCGCAACATCCGGGGCCGAGGTGACGCCATCTGTGGGTGGGTTGGGTGGCGGGGGGGGGACCGAGGAGGTCATATTGTCGGGGCTGTCGATGTCACCATTGCTAGGAGGCAAGACGGGTTCAGATCTCTGTGTGTTGTTGCCCTTGACAAGCTCGATAGTGTCCTGGGCCAGTTTCACAGCCTGTTCGGCAAGGGCTCCTCCGGTTGACCTTGCCGTCACATTGACGGACAACGGGACTTTGGTCTCCGCTACGATAATATTGAACACCATGGATGCTGTTCGGATATAGTCGTCCAGCTCGGCTTGATTGTACCGCCTTCCATCCGTCTTGGTAGTCGGTTGTCCCCTCTCGTCGCGCAATCGTCCTTCTTCAGCCTCGCGTAAGATGTGGAGCCCGAACTTGCGCGCCACACCAACCACAACCTTTCGGAGGCTGTCCTCTCCTTGTCGAAGCTTTTGAGATATGACCGAATTACCCACCCGAATCACTCCCGACACACTGGATCCGACACCGGGGACCGCGCTGGCTCCCGCAGCGGTTCCAATTATCCCCCCGGCGGCTTCAAGTGCAAATTCCCACTTGCTGTTCCTCCATGCCTTGGTCTCGTATTTGTCACTCATGAAGAGAGCTAGGGCGCCGTATACCAAAGCATTGACCACAGCCCTCATAATAGGCTTATAAAGGTCGGTCCTTGGAATAAACTCATAGAGCTTGCTGAGGTAGCTTTCAACGGTGTAGCTGTCTGCCTGCTGCAGCTGGGCCATCCATGCGTCAAGATAAGAAAGGATGAGGGACACAAACGCCTGTAGGCGCATGTCATCCGTCCTATACGCCTCGGAATCGTTGATGGTTGTGAGGAGGACACCGGTGAGATATGGGTGCCACCTGAGGCTTACAAGGAACTGTCCCAATTTCATTGCGCGGATATCCGCCGCGACAACGCTTGGTAACTCATTGACCACGGGCTTACAGACATTCCAGTCACGTTGGAGGGCCAGACACAGGAACACCGCCGTTCGACACCTGATCGCCTTCGCTTTAAAGGGGTGCCTAGCAGAGCGCCAAAGTTCAACCGGTTTAGATGGCATCGGGGGGCCAAGAATGTGGGCACCGTCTGATAAAGGGCCTTGTAGAGTGAACTTCGGTGATTTATCGAGTGGGTTCTTTTTGGGGCGGCGCTTGGATTCGAAAGGAATGCGTTCATCGCTTGCCTAGGTTTAGCCACACACTGCGTGAAACCTCCGAGGCCGATTCTCACGTCGTGGGAGTATTTGCGACCTGATCACGTTCCACGGTGTTTAAGATCTCGTCCCAGAAGGATACTGTAACGGTGCAGTTGTTGAGGTATTCGCCCATGAGGTTGTTAAACCACGGATGCTGAACCATTTCAGTGTCGATATCCCGGATTTTCAGGAAGATTCCATTGACGCGAGGGGGATCTTCGCCGTGAGGGAACAAGACATAGTCGTCGTATAGGTACCGGTAGCGTCGCTTCTGGAAGCGCAAGAAGTCGGCAACCGACTGAACAGCTGCCTCGGAGTAGTCGGATACCTGTAGCATGGGTGCCTCACCGAAGTTGAGCAAGATCCGATTTTTTGGATCATTCTCGCCCAGGGCGAGCAAGCCGCGGGGTCCATACGGAATAGCTTTCATGCTCATCTTCACTGGGACTTTGCAGACCAGGTCGCATAGACACTTGGTGCTGGTGCTCGGGCTCCCGTTCAACGTTATTGGGAGTCTTGCGGGTTTGACATGATCCTGCGTGTTAGCTCTTGTCTAATAACCTTTCTCACGTTGACATATTTAATCTCTGCGTGTTCAAACCGCCAGGTGTGTTTCGGCGTCCAGGATAAAAAAGGAACACACAGACAAGCACAGTAGAGGCCATAACCCCAAGGGCTGGAATCAAAGTACTGTGTCGGAAACGGAAGATCCCAGCCTACCAGCAGAGAGTTAGCGATGAAGACACCTCGCGATCAGACTCACTTTCCTTGTCCCGAACCAAGTCAAGGAGATGGCACGGGCAGGGACAGACCCTGGGGTCTTTCACAGCCCGGGCAATCCTCGGTTCAAGTTTCGTCCTTCTAGAGTTGTAAGGACGATGAAACCCTTGCGACGCCTGGGGATGTTGCTGGCGTCAGTGGTCAATCGAGGTTCTTCGAGCCTTACGTCGAGTGGACCATTGAAGACCAAATCCGCAGGGAAATCAGGTTCTTCTAGTGCCTGCCACCCGGGTCTCTCGCGCAGAGACCGATTAGCCTGTCTCGTGAATACATAGCTGCGGAGCATCGAGACGGGGAGGGCGCAATAGCAAGAGCGATCACCGCAGTCAAAGTCGTAATCGTGGTCCTCCTGATGAGCCTCGCTCCAGGAACGTGGAGCTAGGTTTTGAAGTTGTGCCATCTCTTCCATCCGCGTGGAGCGTTGAAGAGTCATGATGAGCGGTGGGTTGAAATGTTGAAAGGCAGATGGAGCAATCACTTTCTCTTAACTAACAACTTTAAATGAACGGCTTCGATCCGGGTTTCACTGCGTTACGACAATGAATCGGTGCTTTGCACTCAAAGTTTGCAAGCAGAGTAGACGATGGGCGGTGCTGGGGCGCCGTCGTACTATTATATGAACCATTGGTTCGTTCCTCGGTTACCCAGGGGTGGGGTCAGGATCTGACCTGACGACCATCTTCACATTCGACGATGGAGTGTTCTGGAGGTGGTAGGTGAGGTCCAAGCCCCTGGGGTAACGTGCCCCGAAGGGAATGGGTGATTTCATGCGACGCTCCAGCTGCATAATGGTGCCTTTCAACATGGTGCTCGAAAAGCCCTTGTACTGAGGTTCCAGTGTGCTCTCACCAGACACCAAGAGACTGTACACCCTCCTTTGCCATCGACTTTATCCGTTCGGGAGAACCCATTGAGAGATCTGAAGCCACACCCGAGGCGGTCACTTGTTGGCATCTATGCGGGTGCCTGATAAGCCGCCACCTCTCCCCTGTACCCAGTTAGTCACACGCCTACGCATCTCCGTCACTTCCGAGTCGGGTATGTGCGTCACGCAGCTTGGTCTGAAGGAGATAAGATGCATGGTGCCGAGTGCCGATGTGGTCGGATGGCAATGAGGTCATAGCGCAAGTGCCCGCCCGCGCGCGGTGGAGATCCAGGCACGGCCGTGTGGCGGTGACGGCCATGGCAGTGCAACCTGCGTCGACTGAACGCATGTGCCCGCAAGCTCCTTTGATTCGAGTGGACGATTTCACCCAAGCCGGCGGGGTTGAAGGACATCGGCTTGGACCGAAGCACGTTTGTGGCCCGTGTTCGCTACCGTCGGTGGGCGGCGGCGGTGTGCTCCGAGCGGATCTTGGCAGACGTATGTTGTGGACCAAAGCCCTCCAGCCGACTTGCCATGGCGCTGCAGCCACTGTCCGAGTGACGTCCTTTGATGCATACTGCAGGAGATCCGGAACGGTTAAAGTACCACGGAGGCCGTCACAACTTTCACCCACGCACGCCATTGTCACACATGAAGACCGGAGCACCAGCCACCGCCACCGCCGCCGCCATCAGCACGCCCCTCTTCGTTCGCATGGTGCACGCCACCCCCATCGCAGAGGCCTCTGCATCTGTCACGCCGGTGTTCGGCATCACCCCCGCGAAGCACGGTGCCATGAGCCGAACAGGTGTTATTGTCCTGGTTGTCGTTGTGGGGTTCGTGCTGGCCGTCCCAGCTGGTCTCTACTTCTGCGTGAGTCATCCTGCACGTCCCACTGGGTACATGCTGACACCGATTGCTCAGTACATCAGAAACTGGGCACGCCTGCGACAGCGAGAGCTGGTTGGCGACAAACCTCTTCCCCCCACCGAATCTCCCCCCACCGAAGCCGCCCCGTTCCTTCCCGGTGTGCGGGAGTCGCTCGCTTCTGCATGGCAGCCAGTCGTTGCAGTCTCTTCCAACGCACGCTCTGGGATCGCAGCCGCATGGAGCCATTGGGCGGAGACGGTCCGAGGTGCCGTGGATGGTGTCCGAACAACCATGAAGCGATCAAAGACCACCTCTGCCCCTCGCCCCTCGCTCCAACAGCTCGTGACAAGACAGTTGGACGACACAGCTAGCATCATGAGCTATGATAGCGCGGCGCCGAGTTACAGGAGCGAAGAGATCCCGCGGTACACCTTCGTCGACCCGTTCGCGCCGTACATCCAGATGGCGTTCCCCTCGGGGAACCTGAGCCTCGAAGACGTTGTGTCCCGTGTCTAGATGTCGTTGCATGTTGTATGTATCATTTTGGCCTTGCTGTTGCAGTCGCATGCAGGATGAGGCCTATCTCCCAACCGAATGACTTGCGCTGGGTGATGGTTCTCTCCACGTTGAGCCCTCAAGGGCAGATGCCTTCGTGCACAACGCACCGTTGCTGTGGTATCGTGCGCCGCCTGTCAGACCCATCATCCGATAGCGCGGACAGGTTGACAGCCCTTGAGACAGGACACGTGCACCGACCGCGGCATACCACATACCCGGTTCCATCATGCATGCTGCTAGAATTCAGATGCGGTTGGATGCAAGCTCCGGCGCTCCGATAAGATCGCAAGGCGGTGCCCGACGTCGTCGGCGGCCAGCAACGACGAGTGGCGGTGATCACCGTGTCAAAGTTTGACTCCACACCGGCGGCACGTCGCAACCTCGTCAACTCTGGTCAGCTTGTCGGTATGACGTAGGAATCGTGTGATTTGCTCGATATCCCGGTTGTGATCTAGTCTGCGTGTGTTGCAACGATGCTGTGGGTCATGTCTGTGGAGGCGGCTGGCGATTGGTACTTAGTTCGTTCACGACGTTCGCCGAGTTTTGCAACATCACCCACAGAGTCCAACACCATGTCCGCTATGTGGACCCCTACCTACTTGCTGGTCACCAGCATCCTCGCCCACGCTGCCCCTGTTCCCCAGGGAATGGCCATCGATCCCTTCGTGTTCAACCACGACGACAACCAGCCCGAGGTGCCGTGGAAAGACATGTGACCAGGACAGAAACGCGGCGTAATCGCCGGATACGTGGGGGGTGGCATTTTTGGTGTTTTCGGTTTCTGCTTCTTGGTGTTCTTTGTCTACAAGACTGTGAGTTCACCAGACTGGAGAGGAAATGTGACCGCTCACATTCAAAGTGGGCGATAGCGAATGGAAAGGATGACCAGCCTCTGCTGCTCTGGGTGGACACCTACCCCCAACACACCCTCTTCGGCGGATGCCGTTCTGGTCGCCCCTGCGACGCCTGGTGGTGCAAGGCCTACTATTGGGTTCGCGGTTTACCGGGCAAGGTTATCCTCTGGCGGCCAACCGCGGCGGCCAGTGCGACGACGGTGGCAGCCACCGAGACTCCAGCTCCAACCATTCCCACGACGTCGCTGTTCATGCCCGGAACTCGAGCGATGCTATGCCATGCCACACGTAGGGTGTTCGGTTTCCCGAAGGCGGCCTGGAAAACCGTGGCCGCTGTCTCGGCCAGCGTGGGGAAATCGACCACAACCACGTACGAGGCCGCCTCAACCCGAACCAAAGGTCTCTTCACGAAGAAGCCGAAGCCAAGCCCCGACTCCGAGGTGGCTGATCGCAACGACTCCAGGGGCAGTACAGAGAAGGGCCCCGTCATCCACCTCAAGATCGACCAGTCCAACCTCATGAAAGACCAACCGGTCGTCGCACTGAGTTGCGACGCCGACGCAGGCGACATTGGCACTTATGGCAGTCAGGAGAAGGTGTCGTCCGAGTAGATGTTTGTATTAAGCCGATTGCTCCTCGTTGTACGAATGTACAAGACTACCGAACGGTCGCTACCTATCATGTTACGATGTATGATCGTTGTTGTATCAGCTGAGTTCCTTGGTGAGGGTGAGGTGCAACCTCCGTACCCGACTCCTCCACCACAGCTGGGTCGCTGAGATGCCACCCCGCCGCATTCGCATGAGTCGGCTATTCGCCCCGATGCCGGTTCAGCAGCCAACCACGAGCATGGCAACCTTCACACCGGCGGAGTAAAGAAGCCGGGTGACACCATGCAGAAGGTGTCACATTGCAGTTGGTGGACAAGCTCCGGCCTTGTGAGGAGGCGGTATCTCTGTGGGCGGTGTCGATGCGGCCAGCGGCCAGGAACCGTGGCGGTGAGGTTTCACCGAGTCGAGTTGGACATCGGCACCTCCGTCACACGTCAACCATTTGAACTCCGCCATTCTCCATGACGTAGCTTGCTCGTGTGACTTGCTTGGCACTCCGCGGCTGTGATCTAATCTGTGCGATTGAGGCTGTGGCGCACGTTCGTTCGTGGAGTTGGCCGGAGCTGGCTACTTAAGCTGGCTGGGGACTGCCAACTGTGCAAGGTAACCACAGACACGCAGATACCACCACCACCATGACCACAAGGACAGCAGCCTACATGCTTCTCGCAGGCCTGGTAGCCCACGCTGCCCCGGTACCCGAGACATTCTCCTACGAGCCACCATTCAAGCGCGACTACAATGATGGCGAAGGGATCCCTTGGGAGGACATGACCCCTGGGCAGAAAAAGGGGACCATCGCAGCCTATACCATCTTCGGCATCTTCTTTATGGCTGTCTTGACTTTCATCCTGGTTGGATGGGCGAGTCTGCCGTCTGAAATCACAGTAGAGCATGTGAGGCTGACAGAGCCGTTCAGTGCCAGATGGGGAGTCACCACAACAACTTCCACAGCTACAGCACCACCTACACCTACCGACCAACCCCGCGTGACCGTCGTTGTAACGTAACGGGGTGGTGGAACGGCCGTCGTCGGGCGGAGTGGCGGCCAGTCGTCAGCCCCCCCGCACCATCGGACACCACAGAGAGCCTCCGTACAGCCGCCTTCTTGCCCGGGACTATGGCATTGCTCAAGAACGCCGCCAGCGGCATCGGAGCACTCCCCACCGCCACCTGGGGCATGGTGAAGGCCTGTTCCGCCAACACGGGCGAGTGGGCCACTGGAGCGTGGGGAGCGATAGCAGCCCGCTCAAAGGCACTCTTCGCCAAGAAGCCCAGGCCAATCCGTGACTCCAACCCGCTTGTTCTCGACGAGGTCAAGGGAGATCCCGAGCACGGTGACATCGAGAAGGGCAGCCTCATCAAAGTCGCTTCGGAGAAGTACCCCACACCCTTCAGCGAGTGCGACAAAGCCAGCCTCATGAGCGACGAGTCAACCATCGCACCAAGCTACCACACCCACGAGGGCGACATTGGCACGTACGCTTCGTGCGAGAAGTGCGACTGCAAGGAGCATCATTAGAACCGGCGCTATATAGATGTCCGTTCCTGTTGTGAGATAGAGACCTCGTGTGACGTATGTACTGTAAGGTAGCCTTTGACGATGTACTCTGTATGCTGTATCATGCTTGCTGTCTCACAAAGACTGAGCGATCCATGAAAAGTCGTGATCACGCGAATTCGACGAGACGAGCACTTGTTCTCGAGGTATGCCCGGCTGCATGTGGACTGGGTGAACTCGAGTTGCACGACGTACGCATCCCCGCCGTCGCGTACGACCAAATACCGGATCCCCGTCATACTTGCCTGCGGTGGAGAGCCAGGTTGTCGGTTGGATGCAAGTTCCGACCCCGATAAGATCGCGAGGCGGTGCCCGATGTGGTCGGCCAGGAACCCTTGGCGGCGGTGTCCGCGGGCATTTGACATTCGGCACCGTCGGCACCAGTCGCCGTGGTCATCGGCTTTGCCATGACGTCGGCTGCTCGCATGATCCTGCTCGTCGGCATACACGGTATGATCCTGCGCCGTGATCTAATCTGAGGCATGCTGTGGCGTCGAGGCAGTGGCGCACGTTCTTGGAGTCGAGCTGGACATGGTATTTATGACGGCTGGCGATGCCGACCGATGCACCACACCCGCGTCTCACAGCACCAACCCACCACGACAATGCTCACGACGAGGACCGCAGCCTGTGTCCTGCTTGCCGGGATGCTCGCGCACGCCGCACCTGTCCGCGAGGGACTCGCCCGCCACGACTTGGTCCCGCGCGACGACGACACCACCACCACCGTCGCATGGAAGGACATGACCCCCGGGCAGAAGGCGGGCACAGTCGTCGTATACGTGATTTTCGGCCTCGTGGGCTGTGGCATGCTCGTTATCTTCTGTGCCTTGGCAGTGAGTCGATAATGCGAACGACCCTGACCCACAGTACCACATCTGCTGCGACTTTGGGGGAGACTTCAAAGACGCGTTCTCGCGCCGGATGAAGGGGGTGGGTAACGTCGCGCGGGATGCCTGGGAAGTACCCAAGGCACTCTGGGGTGTGGTCACCAAGGTCTCCGCCATGGCCTGGGGCACCGTGACCACCCGTTCGATCAACGCATGGACATCGACCAAGAACACGTGCGGGTCGGCCGTGACCCGCGTCAAGACGAGCTTCGCCAAGAAGCCCACATGTGACTCAGAGATACCAATGGCTCTCGACCTCGACGACGATGTCAAGAAGACGGCCGCGGCCTCCATCGAGTGGGACAAGGCAAGCCTCATGAGCTACGAGTCGACCGAGTCCGCCGTCGCGCCGAGCTACCACACCGATGAGGCCAAAGTTGGTGCTTATGCCGAGGAGAAGTAGAACATCTGACTGCTAGACACATCTTAGACCCAGTTTCGCATAGATCAAGCTTCTCGTTTGAACCATAGATGCCTCCTGACCGTAGTGCTCCCGATGAACCATCATTGTTGTATCCTGTCCTTATGTTGCGATGCCCTCCTAGCTCTCACACTTTGGTCTTGTCTTCCACATGAGCACATCGGCTGTAGATTTGCGGGTTGTGAACGTCTTTGAGCATGGTGACGACAATGGGCAGAGACAAGATGCAATGGGTACAACAGTTGCATCTTGGGTCTCTATGAGGATGAAGCTCCGGCGCCTTCAGGCTCCTCGTGAGACTCCTTCCCCTGCCCCTCCTCCTCGTCCTTGTCCTCGAAGAGCACGGCCCTCTCTTCGTCCTCCTCGGCCCGAGGCGCGCGGGGTATCCACCCAGCGAAGACACCCATCGTCCCGAGTGCGGCGGTGCGCGTCTGCTCCCAGCACCAGGGTGCGAGATCCCCGACGGACCCGGCAACGGCCGACAGCTGCGCCCACATCCACTTGAAGGGTACGGCGACGGGGGCGCAGAGAGCCGAAAGACACCCGTCACCGAGGCATTCCCAGCACTGAGCGAGTGCCATGATGATAAAGAACCCCAGGAGGCCGAACCAGACAAGGTAGAAGGTGAAGAGGAAGACCGTGTTCAGGATATTCGCCATCGTGCCGAGAACCTTGTCGACCACCCCAGCCGGCTCGGCGGGGCCCGTCGTGTTGGTCGCGAACACGGTGGTGGTGACCGTCGCCACCGCCGTTGTGGTGACGGTTACGAAGACTGTCGTGGGCAGGCTGTCGCTCATGATTGGTGGCTTGGGATGGAAGGGTACTGTGAGCCGCATAGTCTAGTGGCATGCACTTCAAAAGGCATTATGAACCGCCGACTGGTTACAAACCAGTGCCATGACGGTCATCAAGCCCGTGGCACCGCCTCCTCACCGCCAGGCTTGGCCCGACGTGCGCGGACTCCACTGATGCTTATCTCTCCCGGTTGAGGACGTCACTCGCGTCGGATCTTGGCTGGTCGGCTGTTGGTGGACCGGCGGCGCGGTAGGATGCGTTGTCCACTCAACTCGCGCTTCACCTCGAGCACGTGTCCAAGCCACACCAGTCTCGGTGAGTGACCCCGCTCACCGCATGTAGCACCGCTTCTGAGTTCGCAGGGCAGTGAGCAGACAAACTAGCATGCAGACCTGTTTGCATGTGTCATGCAGACTCGACTCCGCATGCAACGACGGAGGACTGTGTCTTCAGCCGCCGCTGGCGTTGACGCCGCCAGCAACCCGCTCTTCCTTGGTGGAGGAGGAACCGCTGCATCTCGTCTTCAGCCAGTCAGTTTCACTCTGCCTGTGCCGTCGGACGAAGAATTCGGAGTACTCATCGCACAAACTAGCACTTTACGACAGTCCCGGCAGTCAGCAAGAGTTGGTCACCCAACTAGGGGAGGCCTGGACACGGATGGAGAGGAGAGTGCGGGCCAGGGTGGTCGTTTTGTCCACCCGACCGCATCCGTGATCTCGCCCAAGGCACATGCCGTGACCTATACTTTTTCCTGGCTGGGACCTGGCAACCAGAACTTCCAAAGTGCATACTGCTGGCCTGTCTGTCTGTGTGCGTTTTGTATATAGGGATCACCAGATGTTAAGGTTTGAGGCCTTCACGTGGTGGAGAGCACGACCACGGCCACCGCGACGGTGCAACGCACCTTCGGGTGAGGTTGACGGCATCGCGTCGACCGACGTGAAGACCATCAAAGCCACCCTCACGACCGTCCGTCTCCGTCAGAGAGACACGACCTTGGGCCAGCATCGACTTTTAACTACCCCCACAAGCTTTTTCACGGGCCGACGCCTTCGAGAGGCTACATAACGCCATCACTCACACACGACCGCACCAAAATGACAGCTCTCGCCACGTTCATCGCCACGCTCGTCCTGCTCGAGGCCGCGCTCGGCGCGCCGGTCGACTCGACAGCCCACACCCTCCTCAAGCGCGATCACCACACCTCGACCGGCGAAATCGTCGGGTACGTTATCGCTTTGATCGTCATTCTCCTCATCATCGGGACACTCGTGTGGCTCTGCAACAGGCGGGTCGAGAGGATCAGAGATGCCGCTGCGGCGGAGCCCAAAACGAAGAAGGTCTACAACCGATGACAGACAGCGATCCCCGAACGGCGACTCCGCGCGCCGATGTGACCGGCCTCACCTCGACCTCCGCCCATGGAGCACGCTGCGTAACTGTTGTACCACGCCAGCAGCCGCACCCCCGTATGCAATGGCGTTCTTGCATGCCGAAGCTTCCCGAGGGTCCTGCTTCCTTGGCGCCACTTGTCAGATGCCCATCCCCCCCCGGTCTTATGCGCCAGCACGCCATGTCCCGCTTCGCTGAGATAACCGACGCTTCTCTCGTGCCTACTCATCGCTGTCACAGCAGTGTGTGTGCAGCGCGCCACTGTCTGACCATGCCCGTGGGGCCGAATACACGGGCCCCGACAACGCGGACCTGCTGATTTGTATCGTGGGAACACTTCCAGCGGCGCGTAAACAATCTGGTCGGGGCACCGAATGACCCGAGTCATTGGTGTGTAACTCGCCCGTGCCCGAAAACAAGATATGCCGGAGCACACGATGGCGCCTGAATCGAGCCGCCGACGATACCGCGTCAGTGAGACAAGCCGTTCAGCTCCATGAAAGGTTGTACATCGGGAACAAAACTACTACAACAATCCAGACCCAGGACCTAACCGTCACGCTGGTTGTCGGCGCACGACCAGGGGCCAGCGTTCGAGCTCGAGTTGATGACGTCCACAACGGCAGCCCAGGTGCCTGCGCCGGTGATGAGGAAGGCAATACCGAGGAGACCAATGTGGGTGCAGAGTTTGAAGATGCGCCAAGGCTGAGCGCGCTCCTCACGGCTGGCGTAGCGCCAGTTGTCGTGCCACCACATGAAGGCGTAGGGGATGAAGCAGTTGTTGGGCGAAAGGAGGGCGCCCATGAGCGAGATGATGTTGCCAAAGTTGGGGACGGCCGAGGCAACAATGTAGGCAAAGATGGTGATGAAGGCAAGGCAGCCGATCCAGCTGGCCCAGTGGATGCCCGAGTTGTTGGTGAGGTGGCGCGAGCCGGAGAGGAGACGGACCATGAGCGTCTTGGACGCAAGGTGGACGTAGATGACGAGGGTGGCGAGGAGCGCAGGGATGGCAATGCCGTACGAGACCTTGGTCATGAGGGCACCGGCCGACGCGAGCGCAGGGGTCGCGACGTACTGGCCGCAGAACCAGTACATGAGCGAGCCGATGATGATGTAGATGACGGTGAGACCGGTCATCGAGATGTAGAGGGAGCGGCGGTACGTCCTGGGGTCGGCCATCTCAGACACAATGTTGAAGTACGACGGCGTGGCCGAGTACGCAAAGAGGACTGGGCGGGTCAGCATTGAACGAGGCAGTATTGGCAGCGACGCCGGCATTCGTTTCGCGGCGCTCGCCACACTGAGCACACTCACTCTGGTTGATGCAGGACATGGCCTTCTGGAAGGTAGGGTGGGCGACCACCTGGAAGTCCTTGTCCCAAGGAAGGGGGGCCTGGGGGGCAGCGGCGGGGCGGTCCTGAACACCGGTGGCGATGGTGACGGTGAGGACAGACGCGACAAGCGAGATGAGGCCGACCCAACCGATCCACGAGACCTTGGAGAGGGTCTGGATCGAGGCGAGCGCCATGCCGGCGACGGCAGCGACGGCGATGAAGACGGCCGTGCATGCACCGTGGGACGAGATGGCGTTGAGACAGGCCGAGAGGGAGACAATGGCACCTAAACGAACAGGTCAGCCACGGTCGGTCGGTGCCACGCCGATGCGACGCGGTTGGCTGGCTGGCCACTTACCCGAACCGGTGGTGGTCATGTCGATGATGAACCAGACGTAGAGGTACTCGCGGGCGATGCGGCCGCCAAAGACGTAGCCGGCGTCCGAGATATCGTAGACCTCTGGATGCCTGAGCTTGAAGGGCAGAATCTCCTGTGCCGAGTCTATTTCTGTCAGTCGGGGGCGATCTTCCGCGGGGGGCGGGCGGGGGGTCACTCACACATGACGAGCACCTGGACGACAATGAGGAGGATGATACCGGGGACAATGCCGAAGATCTGGAAGATGAAGGGGATGGAGAGCACACCGAGGCCAATGTTGGCCTTGGTCATGACGATGAAGGCGCCAATGCCAGACAGGCCACGGTAGTCGGGTCCATCACCGTTGATCTCACCAAACACGGCGTCGACAATCTGGCCGTCGCCGGCTGCCACGACGTCGACATTGCCGTCGAGGTAGTCCTTCTCGCCCTTGGCCGTCGTCGTGCCGTCAATCGACGCGTTGTAGTGAGACTGGGCTGCCTTCTCCTGGTCGGCCGTGATTGTCATGGTGTGCAGCAGTGTGCGGGCGGGGTCCGCTCTTTACACCCACCCCTCCCGTGCATTATAAACCTGCGACCTGCGCGCGCGCTGGTGAGACTGGCCTGACGTCGGTCTCTTTGCTGCCCACTCACTGGTGTGCGTGCAGGTTTGACGAGGCACGACCGAGTAGGACCGCCGCAAATCTGCCAATGAGACCAACTAATTCTGAATGGCAAATCCTTGGCAGGATCCACTCTAACCGAGCTTTTTGCACGGGTTCGACTCCGCAACGGCACGGTTGCTGCTACAAGCGCTTCTGCGCCGCGCAACACCCAAGAGAGCGACGCAGACGACCAGGAGGGCAGATAACCATGTGCCTTAGTCCAGGGGGTTACGAGTCAGCAGCCCCTGGTCGCCGGCGGCATCCGCCCACCACCAGAGAGTTGCGAGCCCTCCAAGCTCAGGTTCACAACGCACCACACCCCCCCACTCTCCCTGGGCTGTGTTTCTGAAGACCGCGTTGGCTCCGCCCGGACGGCCCGCGCTCCGGCCGCTGGGCTGGCGGCGGCGTGCGCCTTTCGGGCTGCATCGCGCCGTAACAGCGGCGACAATCCCCACGGCGACCCTCCGAGGCCCCGAGGCGCACGTCCGCGCTGTCGGACAAGCGTCGGCTCGTTCAGCGCGCGCGCCTCGCTTCAGCTCATCACCATCCGACGTCCCCATCCGCGCCCCCCACGTCCGACATTGATTACAAGCGCGCCCCGCGACCGCGGCCCCGTTGTGGGGTGGGTTGTTTGGCGCGCTCTGTCTCACCGGCCCGGCAATGGGTGCTCGTGGGCCGTCACTGCGAGCGAGCGAGGGAGGGAGGACCCGAGCGAGGCAACGACTGACCGACCGACGGCGCAAGCGTCGCGAGCCTGGACCCGCCAACCCGTCGTCGGTGGGGTTCCGCTCTGCTCGGTGTTGCTTCTCCATCTCCCCCACAGTTGCTTTGTACAAGCTTTGTGCCCAGGCCTTGCCCCGCGCGAGCTTGCCCGTCGTACCACTCGCCCGTTCGACAATCCCGACCGGGCCAACTGATCGAGACTGGGTGGAGTCAACGAGCATGACAGCAGGGATGGGCATTTGGCCGTGCCTCCACTCTACCGGCCCCTTGGCTGTTAGCAGCACGGCAAAGGCAAAACTGTGGGCAGCTGCTCAGCTCATTCGCTCGCGTGACCCGCCAAACATCTTTAGGCACGAAACAGATTACGCTGGTGTAGAGCGGGTCAACTAGCGTTTACCCAGCCTGCCTGCAGCGAGATGTGCAACTTGTGCCCACCGTGCAGGGTTTAAGCATCAGACTGTCGCAGAGAGCGTCAGCACGGCGATCGGCGCCGGTTCGCGCCGAGCTCCGCCGTCAGTGGCTTGTCACAACCTCCCTCCACATACCGCATAGGCGTTGGCTTGGTGGGCTGGTGGGCTGGTGCGCCCATGGTGCGCCTCTGACGCGGGATGATCCCTGCCGCGCGCGCGCCGGGTTCGCTTCCGTGGCCACACGTCCACAACGCGTCGCGCTTGGCCGTGCAACAGATTCGGGCGAGCTCGGGCCGCCGCGGAATGAATGCCACGAACAGCTGTAGACAGTTACCTGTGTCCCCGGTCGCGCGGTCGCAATCTGGGCTCGGGCACTCGGAATCATTGCTGTTGGGCGCTGCCTGCTGGCGTGCGTGCGTTCTGCCACCCACGCCGCTCACTTGGCAAAACCGAACCCGAACCCCGCAGGTGACCACCCACAAACCCCATCAGATTGGTCCTGCCCTCCGCATCGATGCATGGGCTTCCGACTATCACACGGCCTTTTTCCTGTATCTTGCAGCAGATACGTAGTGCTGTCCTATCCACCCCGGGTTTAGCAACGTGTGAGATATCATGTTGAGGCCCAATGGGGTTGCTGGGGACGCCAGTGGTGATACTCGGAAGCCCTCCGACGTGACTGTACCATCTCGTGGATGACTCGGTTGTCGTCCTTCCTTGCTGCCGCTTTGCTGCCTGTCTCGCCCCCTGCCTCACTGTCTTCCTCTCTACACGAGCCCTCCCCAGCCGCGCCGTCTTCGTCATCATTTGCATAACTTCTTCATTCTGCTACTTTTCTCCTCGCTCTCAGCATTAGGCCGGCACTCTGAAGAGCTGGCCAAGGCAGCACAAGGCGCCACTTAAACCTCCTTGGTCATCATGCCCTCGAACTTCTTGTGGCCGCTGGCCTCCTTGGGGCTGTGTGGCTGTTAGCGCTGTGCAGCACTCGCTGCCGTTGGCCGCGGCGCCACGACTCACCGAGGGAGAAGGGGGATGGCAGTGTCGACGTAGATCTCGGCGACGAGCTTGACGTTCTTGGCGTCGTCGAGGCCTCCGACCTTGAGGAAGCGCACGCCGGGCGCCGACGCGGGGTCCGACCAGAGCGTCGAGCCGCACGTGCCGCAGAAGTAGCGGGTGACGGGCTTGCCTGGTGGTGGTGTGAGCACAAGCAAGGTGGAGGTCTCGGATGTGAAGTTGTGGGGATTGTGGGTGGTGATGGGTGGGTTGTGCCGAGCCCTGCAGGCGTCATAGCCGAGCAGGGCGGGGTTACCCGAGCCCGTCAAGTGGTGGCCTACTCACCCGAGTCGGTGTTGTGGTCCTCGTACGAGGTCGGCGTGCCCTTGGTGGTGCGGACGAGCTTCTGCTCCGTCTGGAGGTTGTACGACCTGTCGAGGGCGGTGGTCAGTGTCCGTGCGTGCCGCAGATCGCGCGTCGGCCTCTATGGCCCCCCACAAACCCCACTTACTCGGACGAGCCAAGGCGCTGGCAGGTGGTGCAGTAGCAGACGATGCCATTGTTGTTGGTGTCGTCGTCCCACTCGTAGGCGACCGCTCCTGCCTGTTAGCTGTGTGTGGGCGAGTAAACGTACCGCAGTGGCAGTGTCCCGTGCGCGTCATCGTTGCTTTGGTGTGGTGGTTTGAAGAGGAGGCAAGAGCTGCTGAGACGGCGGGATGCCGAGGATGGGTTATATACTCGCAGCGCCTCCCCGCTCGCATCGCACGCTTGATACACGTTTGCCCCTGTCGGAACAGAGCAGCTCCCGATAATGCTGTGGGGCAAGCAGCAATCAGTCGCCTCGTCGTCATGTGCCCTGCAAGGGTCGGTTAACGGCCAGTGCTATTGCCGTCCACCCGCAAGTCACCACACAGTCATTCGGAACGACGCATCGTTTCGGCACCCCTGCGTGCACTAGCTGCACATCTTTACCGAACCACGCTGCTCGCTCGCATACACGCGTTTCGGCTCGGAGGCCGGGTGTGCAGCTGGCAGCCGGCGACCGGCCACCGGCGCCACAGCGCGGCGACATAACGGATGGACGTGCGGCGCGTCTCCACCGTCCATCTCGTCCACTTGCGCTGCGAGCTATACCCTATCTCCCGCCCCATCGGGTCGTCCTCGGGCCTCTGATGCACGTCGTCGGGTCGATCACAGACACAACCTGCACAGAATCGGGCGTATTGAGCGCCCTCGGCCGTCGATCTTCGACGAACAACAGAAGATCGGATGGAAGGTTACGCCCGGTTCCTCTCCACTGCGCGCCAAGAGCCGGCTGTCGGACACGCCCCGACTCTGCTAGCTAACCCCAGCTGGCTGGCGGGCAGCGCCGCGCGGGCTGCACCCACCCACGCCGGCTATCGAGCGAATGGCATCTGGCTATGTCGGGTTCATGGGGCATTACCGGCGGCGCTGGTCGCTCGTTATCGGTGACTGTGCGAGGTGTGGACTGTGGACGGCGGACGGTGGACGCGGGGCCAGTGGGGTGCTCCTTGGCACTGGCTGGCTTCTGCTTGCTGGCCGTCGGCTGCCTCGCTCGGAAGAGGGGCAAGTCCACTTGGCACCTTGGCTTAACCCGACGGCCTGCCCGAGTCGTGGCAGGCATGCTCTTGTTGACGTGGATGGGCAGTTGAGGTGGGGTGGGTGGGGAAACTGACGTCATTAGCGAGCGTAGATCAACAATACACAACTTGTGTTTGTTTACCATAATCACGGCCTTCTTCGCGTACTCAACGCGTTGACATGACTCCAAAGGACTCCAAGTCGGTCCACACAGCGGCCAGCTCCTCCTGATCCACACAGCCCGCGGCCGGCACTGTTCGCATCTCCTCTAAGTATCCCAGCAGGTATGGACCTGTCTTACAACATGGTTGGCACTGCCCTCTATTTTACAGTGTCCTTGTCTATGTGTATGTGCAGTGTCCTGATGTCTTTGTCTAGCCGTGTGTCCTCGTCTATTGTATCCCAGGCCACACACCACCATCTTCTCAGGCGCTGTTAGCGCCGCGCACCCTGTATGTCTTGTTCAGACCACCTGGGTCCGGGGGTACGCGGGCGGCCAGTGGAGGCGGGGGTCCTGACCATGGGGACTCCGGGTAGCGAGTCCTCGCCATAGGCGTGGACGTGGGAGGAGGTCGCGGGGTATGGAGTGACCTGGGACCGCGCTGTCCTGTCGGTACCGGTGGCGGTGGAGACGTTGGCAGTGCGAGGGGCGGGGACGACGATGGACATGTAGGCCGTGGGTCCTGGGAAGACTGGGTCGATCCAGGCCTCGAACCGCGCCGAGTCGGAGCGCCAGCGGAGGACGGCAGCGTCGCGCCGCGGACCGAGGGGCACGCGCCAGCGGCCGGCGGGTGACGGCTCGCGGGTGCTGGGGTAGCTGGGGAGCGAGCATCAGTACGCTGGACGCGTCCGGGAGCTCTCGGCACTCACAACGCGGGGGTTGGCGCAGGCGCGAGGGGGATGCTGGCTGCCTCGTTGATGTCGCCCTGGTGGTAGCGGCCGTCCCGGAGCGGGGGGAGGGCCGCCTCCAGCACCTGTGCCCATGCCTTGTCGTCCAGGAGCGCGCCGACGTGATTGAGAGCCGTGATGACCAGCTCGACCTCGTATTTGAACGCGAGGCCGAGCACGACTGTCAGGACCCAGTAACCGAGGCGGTAGAGCGGGGCGGAGAGCGTGACCGGGACGAAGGCGACACCTAGGGCGAGGGCTGAGACGAGGGCGACCCAGACTGCACCGAGCACCTCCTGGACCGGACCGGGGACGAGCTGAGTGCCGAGGGACCAGAGGGAGCGCACGACCGTTCCAAGGGATGTGTCCTTGTTGGGCATGGCAAGGACCGGGCGAGCGAGGGCAGGAGCGGCTGACCAGAGGGCAGCGAAGAATCCGAGGACGAAGGCGGGAGCCGAGACCCAGAGAGAGGTGACCGAGGCCAGGATGAGGGCGGAAACCCGCTGGTAGAGGGTCATTGTGTTGGGGCTGGGGGAGTGGTAGGGGATAACTCGTGAGGGGGGAGTTGAGTGTCAAGAGCTGGGAGCGACAAGGAGGGGTTATAAGGCAGCCGACACACCCGCCCAGACACGCGCGCGCACTCAGCGCTCGCCCCGCCGGCTCTCGGAGCTCGGGAAAGTGTGTGGGAATGGCAGCGTACTTGCCCGCTCGCTCCCCCTCGCACTGTGTGGATCAGGAGCGAGAGTGAGTTGTGTGGAGTGGGTGGGGTGGAGTGTGTGTGTGTGGTCAAGGACGACGATGATGTCGATGGCAAAGTTTTGATTCTCCGGGAGAAAGAAAGTAAGTAAACAACGCTCTGCTCGAGCACGGGCACGCGCACGGTGAGTGTGGGCTTGGGGGTGAGGGGGGAGGTGATCAGCGTGCAGAGGCGTCGGGGCGAGAGCTCGCGAGAGAAGCAGAGACACCGGGCCAGATGCGCACGCCGCCGTGACGTCGCGCGCGTTGTCACCCGGCATGCTGGAACGACAAGCCGCGCGCAGATGCGTGTGGATCGGCAGAGTGTGTGCTCCGCGGGGCGTAGCGTCGGCGATGTGTCTGTGCGCTCCTTTGAGTGTGGTGCGAACGGCGGGGCATGCTCGCGGCGGCCTGCAGCGCCGGCCAAAGTGGCGAGTGAGCGGGCCGTGTGTGAGGCCGAGGGCGTCAATCAGTCAGCTCAGAAGCAAGTAAGCTGCTCGTGTGCCCCGGCTGGATGGTGGCGTTGTGGCGGGCGCACAGACGTGAGTAGTCATCGTCAGTTGTGCTGCTCGGCTTGCCATACACCAATCCAAGACATTATACAGTACGCTTAACCCCTCGGCTCTGATAGATCGACCTGTCGCCCTCGCCGCGTCCCGACCCAAGTGTCCGTGTCCAATCCCGTCCGCCCGTCCCCGGCCGCCTAAAACGCCTTGCCGATGCTCGACGTGCTGCCCGCGCGGAAGTGCTTGCGCACCTTGCCCTCCTTGTCCTTCTTTGGCTTTGCGCTGCCGCGGGATTCCGACTTGGAGCGAGTACGTCCGAGGGGGTGGTCGCTGGGTGGTGTGAGCTTGGCCCTCTCTCTTCCTCTCCCCGCGCCCGCCGAGGCCGAAACTCACAACTGCGGTGGCAGCTTGGGCACGGGCTCAGTCGGCACCTCGAACCGCTTGGGCACGATGTTCTGCACCGAGTCGCGCTGCGTGCCGCTCCGCTCGCCGCCGTCGTCGTTGAGCACCTCCATCGCCTCCTTCATGCTTATCCTGCGCGACTTGCGCGACTCCTCGCGCATGCTCTTGCGCCGCTCGGCGAGCTCCTCGGCGGCCTTGGTCCGCAATTCTGCCATCTGCTCGTACGACTTGGGCGCGTCGTGCGTGTATGTCTTCTGGCGCATGCGCTGGGGTGTGTGAGTAGCTTGCTCGCACTTTGGGGTGGCTGGGTTGCGGAATGCGGGGGGGCTGGCACCGAAGCCAGGCAGGCGAGCACGTTTGTTGTTGTGCCAGCCAGCGCCCCCCTCCGACGCCGCCGCCGTCACCACCGTCCCCGTCCCCAGTTACTCGCACTCACCGACCGCATCTCGCACGCGCACAGCGACGCGCCGATCAGCACGAGGAACAGTAACGGCAGGAGCGTGGCGAGGAGTAGCGTGCGCCGGCTGATGCCCTTGTTCTGTTTTGGCTTTTCCGTCTTTTGGGCGCGCGGGGCGAGTCCCAGTGGCGCAGTGACGGGCGCGCCCGCCGCCTCGAGCGCCGCGGCGAGCGCGAAGAGAAGCGCGGCGTGTAGTGGTCGTGCTGTCATCGTGTGTGCGAGCATGAGCAAGAGTACAACCTCACGAGGAGAGAGATGCTTGCTCACCAGACCGACCACACAGCATACCCCGCCGCTGTCGTCTGCTCCGCGCTCCGCTGCATCCCGCGCCATAAGCAGAAAGCAGCCCAATCTCGGCACCCACGCACGAGCTGGCGGCTTGCTGGCTGCTCGCTGGCTGGATTGTTTTGCTAGGTACTACCTGCGGGCAGGGCGAGCCGCGGCAGACCCTAGATTGGTGGCGTGTTGCCGTTGCTGGCGGGAAGGCAGCGACCCAGTGTCGCCCAGTGTCGCCCAGCTTGGCCCAAGGCGCGGGGCGGAAAGTACGCAGCCCGCTCCTGTCCCTCCCACGTTTCCTCGACCCGACGTACCCCGCCCGACATGGCAGGACCAGGAGCAGCGGCACGATGCCGCCATGCAAGCATGCTGCATCGCCGGTTCCTGTTCCTCTCCGCGTTGTGCGCGTGTTCTGTGGGTCGTTGCTTGGGCAGTGCAAGCTTAATAGGCAGAGACTAGCAGAGGCTGGATGAAACGCGCGGGCGTAGGTGGCCGTGCCGTGCGGGGCGGCAGTTGACTTGTCAACAAGTCGACGACAACGGCGACAACGACGACGGCGTGCAGTTGTCAACAACAACATTTACAACGTCGCCAGTCGCCGTACACCAAGCCCCCGCCGCCGCCACCACCTGAACTAGCAGATCTCACCTCTCACTCACTGGTCGCGGCTCCCAGATCGGCCGGGGACGCCAAGACGCTACCTGCCAAGCAAGGCCATCACGTGCGCCTCCATGGCGTGGGCTTGGTGTGGGTGGGTGTGGCTCGGTCGGTGGTCGTGGTCGTGTCGGCTCGGCTGTTGCCTGCTCGCTGCTCGCATGCTCCACTCACGCGAGCATGTCCAGTACCAGCTAGCTCAGCTCACCGCTCACTGCTCACTGCGGCAACTACCTGCCAGCTGCCTGCCAGATGCCGCTCGCTCGCTCGTGCCTGCGCGATACCCAGCACCACCCACCACCCCGGTATCACAGACTACCTTCCCCGCGTCCCCACGCGCCACGGCGCGCGCTCGGGTAGCGGGCCAGACAGGCAGCGGCAGTTGACCGACTTGGCCTGTTGCTTCATGTGAAGAGCGAGCGCGCCGTGCTCGTGCTCGTGCTCGTGCTTTGCTCGTGCCCGTGATCTATCTCCGGGTTGTACGGGAGTGAGCTGAGCTGAGCTACCTGCTCGCCGCCACCATGCGAGTCAGTCAGTCAGTCGCGTGCTTATAATCCGGCGAGCAGAGCTGCACACCGCCCCCACTCGCAGCTCACTTATCTATCGCGCCTTATCGCACAGCTTACACACTCACAATGGTCCAGCCATACCCCAAGCCCCTGGCGCCGCAGGCCGACCTGGGCGTGTTCAAGGCCTTCTGCCGCAAGAGCATCACGACGCTCGAGCTCAAGCACAAGCTGTTTTCCTTCTCCGGTGTGCGTGGGGCGGGGCCGGCTGACGAGTGGCACGCCGAGCAGTACTTACGCCCGCCCGCAGGACGACGCAGTCGTGACCGACAGCACAACCGGCGACGTCGTGTTCAAGTGTTCCGGCCAGCTGCTGAGCGGCGGCGGGCGGAGGGGTGAGTGGGGCGGAGGGTGGGGGGAGTGTGGCCATGGCGCGGGGCCATGCCCATGCCACGGGGCCGAGCTCACGCCCCACCCAGTCGTCACCGACGCGGCGGGCAACACGCTCTATTCGCTCTCGCGCCAGGTCTACCACGACGCGCTTCTGCACGACGTGCCGTTTGTCGCCGAGGACGGGGTGGGGAAGGAGGTGTTCGAGGTCCGCGGTTTGGCGTGCAGTGAGTGTGCCCCGGCCCCCAGCGTCCCAGCGCCAGCGCCAGCGCCAGGCCGCCGGCCCACGACGCGACGTACGGCTCGCTGACGCTCGCCGCTCCCAGTCCGCGCCGCAGCCCGAGCCACCTTCCCCCGCCCCACCGACGGCCGCACGCAGACCCTCTTCCTCAAGACCGACGCCAGCTGGGGCGGGTACAGCGACGTCGTGACAGAGGACACGGGGGTGTGCGTCGCGCAGATCTGTCCCGATCTGCTCGAGGTGCGGCATTTGATCGAGGACAGGCAGACTGTGAGTAGCGGCGCAGTGGCGGCGCACCGTAGGCGTGCCGCGGGCGTGTTGTGGTCGTGTTCCGGCAAAGTCGGGCGTCGGGCGACCGACGACACCAACGCACACCCCGCCCACCCCCACCCCCCACCCCGCTCGGCTCGCTGACGCTCGCCTCCTCGCTTCGTTAGTACTACCTCGTCATTGCCCCCGGCGTCGACATTGCCCTCGTCACCGCCATGGCCATCTGCTTTGACGAGCTCAAGAACAAGGGCGAGTGGAACGGCACGTACCGCGGCATCACGCTGTCCAAGACTGGCGGCATCGTGTTGTGACAGTTGGAGGAGCGTTGGAGCGAGTTGCGGATGTATGTTTCGGGACAGAGCCGAGGACGCTTGGGTACGCACGCAGAGGTCGTTGCGCGCGCGGACATCGTCGCGTCGTCGCCCTCGTTTACGGCGCGCGGGCTTGCCCGCACGCCGCGTCCCACATGGATGCTCCTTCTCGCGCCCTCGGCTCTCGGCCGGGTCGCGGCCGCCAGTCTGGCCAACCGACCGGGCGACCGATCCGCCCGCCGTGCCCCTCGCCTCGCTGCGCTCGAGACGCGGCGGGCGCCCTTGGCACTACGCGTGCATGCTCACTACTGTTACACTATGCAAAGCCCCGGATGCCGAGAATTCTTCTCACATCCGTGACGAACCGGAGACTGTCGAGGACGGGGATGCTCTGGAGCAATGCCTCGTCGTTGGGATCAGATGTCCAGCCCTCGATCGGGAGGGCGTTGGCTGGGGCGGGGCGTCAGCGGCTATCTCTGTGCCGTGCAGGCGGCGACCAGCTCGATGCGCCGCTCGCTGACTCACCTTTGTTCCACGAGTACGATATCGGCGAGTTGTCCATGAAGCACACGCGCCCCAGGTCCTCCTCGACCAAACTGAGGTCCTTGATATAGCTGCCATTATGCTGCAGGTAGCAGCTCTCGCGGTACAGGCGCTTGGCAAACAGGCCGCGGCCGCCGTCGAGCCAGTCGATGACGGGGTCGGCGTACTCTGGCATCGACGCGGTGTAGATAACGAGGGTGTACCATGATGCGACCTGGAAGCGTCAGCGACAAGCTCGTGACCCCAGACTCACTTTCTTGAGGAAGAAATCCACATACGGCCGCTTGTACACATGGTACGTCGTGCTGCGGCCGTTGAGCACGACCTCGACCGTGTGTCCCTCCCCCCTGCGGCGACCGCGGCCGCTCAGGCCACTCGGGATGCCGAGGAGGCCAGTACCCGTGTTTCCGCCGCCCATGGGGCGCGAGGTCGAGTGGATGAGCGTCTCGTCGAGGTCTAGAATGAGCGTCTTCTGTAGATGGAAAGGCGTGTGCGGGCGGATGACGGGCGGGATCGTCGGCGTGACGCTGCGGTGCGGCACGGCCGGCACTGATGGATCAAGCAGCGTCGTCGCCATGGGGTTGGGGAGGAGGCGCGTGGTGCGGCGCTGCGCCGGCGCAAGGATAGACTGGGGCGGCGACGTGCGCGAGAACGGGCGCGGCTGCGGCGCCGCGACCGGCACGGCGGGCTGCGGGAGCGACGGGTCGAGCGAGCCCGTGATCGACACGGTCTCCTTGGACTGCGCCGAGCGGAGTCTGAAGGAAAACGTAGTGTCGGTTGGGGTACGCGGGCGGAACTCGTTCTCCTGCGGCACTGATGGCAGGCTCGTCGTGTCGCTTGCCCGCGTGACGGGGTCGACCCACTCGCGGTCCGACGCCTCGGCGTCCGAGCCCGACAGCTCGCCCTCGTCGCTGCTCAGCCCGCCGCCCGCGGCGGCCGACGCAGCGGCGGCAATGCTCGACGCTAGGCCGGCGACGCCAATGCCCATGCCGATACCGCCCACGCCGCCGAGGGCGCCCTCGTCCTCCTCCTCGGGCCTGGAGGCGGCTGCGGCCGCCGCCGCGCGCCGTCCGCGCTGGTGGCGGAGGCGCACGGCACGCGTGTCGCCCACCAGACTGCGCCAGAACGCGAGCAGGATGGACCACAGCGCGAGCGCTATGCGGAGGAGGAGCGGCGTCGTCGGCGGCGGGAGCTTGATCGTGCTGCTGGTTGGTGCGCGGCGTCTGCGCCTGCGCGCGCGCGGCGGCAGCGTCGATAGCCGCCTGCGGGGGGATCCCGCCGGCGGCGTGGGCGGCGACGGCGCAGGAGGGAAGGAGGAAGATGCGGCCGAGGAAGGCGGCGAGGGGGACGACGACGCCGAGCCCGAGGGAGACGGCGAGCCCGTCGGCGTTGATGGCCGGTGGACGATGACCACGCGGCCGATGAACGAGTCGATGCGGCTTAGGGTGTTCATCGTGTGACGTGGTGGCGAGTAGGTGGGAGAAGCAGACGGGCGGGTGTAGCTGGCGAAGCGAGCAAGCTACCGGTCGTCGTCGGCGCTCGTCGCGGGTTGGTGGGGGGGTTGGCTCGCGCTGGTGATGGGCACGAGTAAGGCTAGTTGGGTCGTTATCAAGGGTGGCTAGTGCGAGTTGTTGCTATGCCGTCGGCATGACAAGTGACAGAGGGGTCGTGGGTGCCAGCGGGCGTCGATGCGTGTGTGCTGTAGTAGTATGTGTTGTTGTCTGTCTTGTGTGGCCCTCGCCTCGTGTTGTGGGCGCAAGGTACTTTGTTGGGGTGGTTGGTTGTCTGTCTGTCTCTCCGGGCTTGTCGGGCGGCGGGCTGGGCTGGCGGGCTGCGTGGGTCAGGCGGGGGCCGGTCTCGGTCGGTAAGTTGGTGGTGGCGTTGGCGATGGCGATGAGGTACAGTTAGTTGCGAGGCGATGATGATGATGATGAATGTGGCGATGAATGCTTGTGCGGTGGTGTGTGTGTGTGTGTAGGGGGCCAAGAAGAGTAAAAGGTTGTCGTCGAGGGGGGGCTATGTAGTGGTGGAGACTGGATGGGTGGATGGACGCAGTGTTGCCGCTGGAATGGGAGCTGCTTGAGGGCTAATGGCCGGCTGACGTCGGTGGGGCTGGCTGGCTGGCTGGCTGGCTGCTAGTAAGTCGATTTGGCTGGTGGCCGACAACCCCCGGCCCCACAAAATCATCAGGCAAGCCAAAAAGACCCTGGCAGTCGCCCAGCCCAGCCTCCCCCCTCCTCGCCTCAGCTTCATTTCAATGGGGCTGCAGCAGCCTCCTCATCAACATCTGCATGGCCACCTGACCTACTCGCCCTCTCCCGAGCTCCCGATCGACTCGGACGAGGCTAACGGGCAATGCTAGGTCATGCATGAATGCGTAATGCTACTACTACTACTAACTGCTGCTACGTCTACCCCACAAACAATGATACACCAACCACGCCGCCATATTTGGTTCGCAAACCTCCACCTTCACCCGCCCTTGGCCGCCGCCCACCACACAAACACTCGCCACCATACTCTTGCGCCCAGCTGGGTCTAGACGTGCTCGACGCCCATGCAGGGTTGGAGACCCACCGAGATGTGCTCGGGGCAAGAGGTGTGGTGCAGAGTCCCAGAACCCCAAGACGTAGGTCGACTCTCGCAACCCTCACCCACTCGCCCCAGCCCCACCACCCCAAGAAGCGGACAATTCAGGTCCGTCTCCGTACGCCACCTAGTCGTCACCGTCAGAGTACATGCGCACAGTGACGTTCATCGCCTGCAGCTCCTGGAACAAGAGCTGTGTCGAAACGTGTCAGCAATGCTTCCCCTGTGCACGCTTGGACATGCGCGCGCGCTCAGACTCACCTTGGCAGCGTAAGGGATATAAATCTGACTAATCTGCGTGCTGTTCCGACAAACAGTGCAGTGGAACTCTTGCTTCTTGAGGTTTGCAATGGCCATCAGACCACACTGGTCGCACACGTGCAGACGGAACGCGTCCGACGACTCGTACATCCTCTCCTTGAGGAACGCCGCGATACCGTGAGAGATCATACAATCTGCGGCAAATTAGTACGACTCCTAGATGTAGCTTCCGAAATCTTCTACTCACCGCGTTCCATTTCACCGAATCGAAGACCACCGTCACGCGAACGACCCTCAACAGGCTGACGAGTCAGGATCTGGAGAGGACCACGGGCACGAGCGTGAATCTTGTCGTCCACCATGTGCTTGAGACGCTGGTAGTACGTGGGACCGAAGTAGACCTGTGCGCGGAGCTTCTTGCCTGTGTGGCCGTGGTACATGACCTCGAGACCGCGCGACTGGTATCCTCGCTCACGGAGCAGCTTGGACACGCTCTCGACCGTGAGGTCGGTGAACGGTGTAGCGTCACCCTCTCTACCAGTCAGAGTCGCCAGCTTGGACAGCAGACATTCGACCAAGTGACCAATCGTCATTCGAGATGGAATGGCGTGAGGGTTGATGATAATGTCGGGCGTGATACCCTCGGCGGTGAACGGCATGTCCTCCTGGCGATACGTGATACCAATAGTACCCTTCTGACCGTGACGCGACGCAAACTTGTCACCGATTTGCGGAACACGGGTCGATCGGATGCGGATCTTGACAAACTTGAGACCATCGGCGTTCGTCGTGATCATGACCTGGTCGACCACACCCTGCTCCGTGCTCTTCATCGGCGTCGAGACGTCACGCTTGGTGTGCGTGGCAGATCGCTGGCCAAGCTCTTCGCTGTCGGGCGGGATGGGCGCCGTCTTGCCAATGATGATGTCGTCACCGTTGACGTTGGTAGCCGGGGTGATGAGACCGTCACCGTCCAGCTTGGAGTACCTGTCGCTCGGGCCGTGCTTCATGCGAAGCGTCTCGTCGCGGTTCGGCTTCTCAAAGGCTTCGACCTTCTGCATACCGACCATCTTCTCCGTGTCGGTGTAGGCACGGTAGTAGAGCGATCGGAACAGACCACGGTCGATAGAACTCTGGTTCATAATGACCGAGTCTTCCTGGTTGTAACCCGAGTAACACAGAATGGCGACAATGGCGTTCTGGCCAGCAGGCAGCTCGGAGAACTTGAGGTACTTCATCGACTGCGTCGTTGCCAGAGGAGACTGCGGGTAGTAGAGGATGTTGGCCATCGTGTCCATACGCAGCTGGTAGTTGGTCAAGTAGATGCCCATGGCCTGCTTGCCCATTGCCGACTGGTAGGTGTTACGGGGCGACTGGTTGTCAGCTATCGGAGGGCAAAGCTTAGCTCACCTGGTTGTGGTCTGGGAAGGGAATGATACTGGCACAGACGCCGAGAATCATACTGGGATGAATCTCCATGTGGGTGTAGGTCTGCGACCAGTTGGCACTCTTGACACGCGCGGTGGGGTCGAACGCCTCCATGCTGTGGAGAGCGTGGTCCTTGTTGACCTCCTCACGGGTGTGGAATTTACGCGCGTTCTCGAGGTCCTCCTGAACCATGGCGATGAGGATGGTCTCCTCCTCCTCAGCGTCCACGTATTCGACAATGCCCGTCGACAGCATCTCCTCCCATGCCTTTCCTTCCTCTTCTTCCAGCTCCTCGATGCGCTCAATATGGCTGCGTTGAAGCATGAGAGTCTGGTCGTCGTTGACGATGAACAGTGGTCGACAGACACGACCGGCGTCGGTGTAGAGTCGCAGCTCGCGCTCACGAATGTCGCGCACAATCGAAACCTCGTGCTTGAGCTGGCCACCACGACGCATCTGCAAGAGATTCTGGTGCAGGGTAACGGCATCACGGTGGATACCCATCCAGACACCATTGACGAACACCTTGGTGGCGCTTGGCGCGTTCGAGTACTCGGTCTGGTCCTCGAGACCCCATTCCTCGAGGAACTCCATGACGGGGGCAGAGTAGGAACCGACCGAGATGTACGACATGAGGGCAAGGTTCTTGACCAGGCCACATGCTTGTCCTTCTGGTGTTTCGGCGGGGCAGACCTGGCAGGGTTAGCAAGCTGGTTTCCACACAGTCCCTCCGACTCACCATTCCCCAGTGGGTGTTGTGAAGCTGACGCGGCTTGGCAATCTTACCATCACGACCAATGGGCGTGTTGGTTCGCCGCAGGTGCGACAAGGTAGAAGCGAAAGTGTAGCGGTTCAACACCTGCGACACACCGGCACGCGCCTGCATCGCCTTGGCCTGGTCACCCCAGTTACCCGTAGCGAGCGAGTACTTGAGACCGTTGGTGATGATACCGGGCTTGATGGCGTTGACAAGTGTAAACTCCTTGTGCGTCTCAACACACTTTTGCAAGTGGCGGTAGACATCACGGGTGAGCTTCTTGAACAGGATGCGGAACAGGTTGGCGAGCAGGGGACCAGCAAGGTCGAGACGCTTCTTGCCAAAGTGGTCACGGTCGTCGAGCTCACGGCGGCCGAGCGAGGCGGAACACAAACGGTGGACCATGTAGCCGAGGAAGTAGGCCTTCTTGGACTCGAAGCCCTCCGAGACGGACACGTGGGGGAGCATCTCCTTTTGCAAAATGTCAAAGGCAGCACGCTGACGGGTCAACCTGGTGCCCTTCTCCTGCTGGCCACGACGACCGATAAAGTCGAGCGCAGTGTCGCGGTCCTGAACCGAGAAGGCCTCCTCGATACAGGGGCGGAGCATCTCGAGCATGGCCGTGTCGTTGGGGTCGAAACAGATGTGCGAGAGGACGTCGCGGTCGGGGACGATACCGAGGGCACGGAAGATGATCACAATAGGAATGTCGACCTTGGTGTAAGGCAGCGACGCGCGGATAACCGAGCCAGTGGTCGTTCGGTCCGAGTTACGTGCGTACATGCGCACAACCGTCTTGGACGGCATCTTGCCGCCCTTCTCCATTTGACTTGTGACCTCGGAGAAGTAGGTGATGGCCGAGGGGTCAGCCTTCTTGAAAACATAGACGTGGTTTGCCGCCATGCGCTCCTGGGCAATGAGGACCTTCTCGGAACCGTTGATGATAAAGTAACCACCCTGGTCGTAGGGGCACTCTCCAAGGTTGTAGTTCTGCTCCTCCTGGAGATCGTCGAGCAAACAGAAGTTGGACCTGATCATGACTGGCACCTTGCCAATCCAGATCTTGTCCTCCTCGGTCTCCTGCATGACACCGTTGGCGTCCACAGCGGGTTGCCACTGGGCCTCGATCGGGTCATCCACGTTTCCAGCCGTCAAGGTCGACTTCTTCATGTCCACATAGAGCGGCGCCGCGTACGTGAGGTTACGCAGACGCGCCTCCTGGGGAAACAGGCTGACCGTCTGACCGTCCATTTCTGTCATTGCCACCTTGGCAAGGTAGATCTGACCAAAGTTGATCTCGTACCGGCGCTGGCAATCATCAGCTATTGTCTCCCTCCGAACAACAAAAAGCCCACCGTCTCATCGCCCACGGCACCGGTATGTTGCGAGTGCTGGTCGAGGGTAAGACGAGCATTCTCGTCTACCAGCTCCTGCATCGTGTTCTCGACAAACTCGTTGAACGACTCGAGCTGTTGCCTGACGAGACCCTTGTTTCCAAAGAACGAGTTGATGACCTTCCAGTAGTCCTCCTGGGAGATGGACGACTCGTCATAGTCATCGCCGTCGGCATACTGCTCATTGTTGTAGTCGTATTCTGGGTTGTAGTCATAGCCATCGTTGGCTTGAGACATTCCTGTGACTGTTGTAGTGGACATTCTCTAGCAATCGGGAATCACCCCGTGAGAGTATTCACCTGCATCCATCTTTGCGCCGTGTCTAGGGGCTGAGTGCAGCCGTGAACAATCACAAAGAACGGTGGCAAGGTCGAGTAGAAGGAGAGAGAAGCGGGGCGAGCGAGTGCTGCTCGATTATCAACTGCAAAACAAAAGCCGTGTCGCGTTTTGTCGCCGCGTCAAAGTCGGTAGTCGATCCAGATGAGCGCAGTGAAGCGATCTGGTCGTTACAGTGTTCTTTTCGCGTCGTCGGTGGCCGAGATGTAGCTGATGCTTTGTTTTTGGATAGAAAGAGTTGTTACTCTTCGCTGACGACCGAGTTCAAGATGTTTGCGAGCTGCTGCTCGTTGAGTGCAGGTGCAGGTGGCTCACTCATCATCGGCGAGCGCGAAGTTGTAGGGCACGCCACGTGGTATGACAATAGCTCCAGGGTGCGGGATTTATAATGCCGCTGTGGCACTGACCTCCACCGGCGACCCTCACCCGTTCAGAATTTCAAGTGTGAGTGTGGTGAGTGTGATCGGCGACATACACAAACCCACTGTAGCAACCGATATCTGTCGCTACAACAACCAGCCATGGCCCCGACAAACAAGAAGGTCGGAAAGAAGGGCGCCGCTGCCCCCGCCAAGCCCGCCGCGGCCGCTGCAGGCAAGAAGAAGGCCCCCGCCGCCAAGCCGGCTCCTGTCCCAGCACCCACCGCCGACGAGGTCGAGGAGGACGAGGACGAGGATGACGAGGAGGAGTCCGAGGATGACGAGGATGAGGACGAGGAGAACGGTGGCGTCAGCGAGAAGGGCATGAAGCGGTTGTTGGAGCTCGTCGGCCCCGAGGACCTGGACGAGTTCGAGATTGCTCGCCTGGGCAGCGACGAGGACGAGGAGGACGACGATGAGGAGGATGACGATGAGGAGGGCGAGGAGGACGACGAGGAGATTGAGGAGGATGACGAGGAGGAGGAAGAGGAGGTTAGTGACCTCGCTATGCCCTGTGCACGGTGCTGACTTCCCCAGGACAACACCATTGTCATTGCCGAGGCCGACGCAGACGCCGTTGCCGTCGACGAGCTTGGATCCGACGTCTCAGTAGACGAGGACGCGGTGCCTATGCGCAAGCTCACCACGAGCAACAAGGTAAGCTAAAGCTGTCTCCGTGAGGTCCCAGCTGAC
This sequence comes from Vanrija pseudolonga, assembly GCF_020906515.1. Lineage (NCBI taxonomy): Eukaryota > Fungi > Basidiomycota > Tremellomycetes > Trichosporonales > Trichosporonaceae > Vanrija > Vanrija pseudolonga. The sequence goes on along the minus strand of NC_085849.1, from coordinate 2,715,104 downwards.
GCTCCAGCCCGCGATGCGTGTCCTCACCGAGGGCATCAAGATCACCAACACCCCCTGGCCGGAGCACCTGATCTCTCAGTCGTCGACCATCCTCGACGTCGACCCCTCTGATGGTGAGTGATGCCCCTCCATTCTCCTCTAACACCCCACAGACCTGCAGCGTGAAATGGCCTTCTACAAGCTCGCTCTCGAGGCTGTCCCCGCCGCTCGCAAGCTCGCCAACAAGTTTGGCATCCCCTTCTCCCGCCCGAACGACTACTACGCCGAGATGGTCAAGTCTGACGAGCACATGGAGCGCGTGCGCACCAAGCTCGTCGAGGAGGCGCAGGGCATCAAGAAGTCGGAGGAGGCCAAGAAGCAGCGCGAGCTCAAGAAGTACGGCAAGCAGATCCAGGTCGAGAACCTCAAGGCGCGCGAGCAGGACAAGAAGAGCTTTGCGGACCGCGTGGCAGGCATCAAGCGCAAGCGCAAGGACGGTGCCGAGATCGGCGACGAGGGCGACGACGACGAGTTTGGCGTCGGGCTCGAGGACGACGATGCGCCGCGCGGCGGTGGCCGCGGCAGTGCCGGGCGCGGACGCGGAGCAGGCGGCAAGCCCAAGATGCCCCGCTCGGCCCGCGACGCAAAGTACTCTCTGGGTGGGTCGAGCCGCCGCGCGAAGCAGAACGACCGCGAGTCGGCCAACGACTTTGCGTCCTTTGGCAGCGAGCACAAGCGCGGAGGAGGCGGCGGCCGCGGCGGCCGTGGTGGCAAGGCTGGCGGTGCTGGTGGACGCGGCGGCAAGGCTGGCGGCGCGACGCCCAGGCCTGGCAAGAGCAAGCGCCACTCCAGGAGGAAGTAGACGGGTGCGGCAGGTGACTAGAGGGCGTGTTCATTATGCATTGGATGTAATATAGCCACTGTGTGGGTGGGTGGGTTGGGTGAAGAAAGGAAGGAGGTCTATGCGGCGCGAACTGACCGCAATCAGCGGTTGACGCGACTGTCACTCTGGCCTTGCACACTTTCCACTCACTCTATCTTCTCTCTCTCTCTCTCTCTCTCTCTCTCACTCACACACTCTCTCCCCATCATCAAGTCGCCTTTGCTCAACCCCCTCGCAGCTCACCCACACGCAGCACACCTCACCGACGGCTGCACGCATCCCCCTCACATCCACACACCACCACGACCCATTCAGCACAACGGGACACCCAAGCTTCCGAGCCGCCACCGCCCACCGTCTTCCTCGCGGCGACCAACACAACGTCTCGCCGCACCTCGTCAAGCCTGTTCACACTGCACCGTCGCGCCGTCGCACACGCGAAGCGCGTGGTAGGCCCTTAACACCCGCACCACTCTCGCCGGAACCGACCATCAACCAAAGGCCTCTTCCTCGCCTTCCTCGCCGCCACCGCGCGTGTGGCACCGAGGCCACACCGAGCGCGATCACCTCGCAAGCGCGAAATCGTGATCACCACGTCCTCTGGCCCAGGCACCCCCTGCACTTCTGCCTTCCCCGCCTCTCAGCTCTTAGAGCACCACGTGTAAGTCCTCATCACCGCCCCGCGAGCTCCTCTGACCCACCAGCACAATGGATGCCCCTACGCTCCGTGGCGTCCTCCCCCTCGAGGTCATGGACATCGTCCTCAAGCACCTCGACGTCAACACCGACCGCGCCGCCTTCCTTTCTCTCCTCCGCGTGTCATCGGTTTACTGGCACATGGCCGCTCGAGTGCTGTATCGCAACGTTGATATCAGTGGCAGGAAGATGCGTAAACTCCTCCGTAACAAGACAGGTCACCTCACCGACCGACAGAGGACCGCATTGTCCTTCATCAAGCGCCTCGACCTGATGAATCTTGAACCCGGCAACCTCGAGTCCATGAATAAGTTTGGAATTCCGAACGTCCCACTCTTCCCGAACGTTTACAAGGTTCACATTTACTTTACCAAACCCGCCCCTGATTACCGAGAGCCGTGGCCTCGCCCGGCCGATGACCTTCTTATCTTCTCATCGCCTGACATGTGTAGCTGGGACGGTGGCCAACGTCTCCCATCCTTGCACATCCGTACCCGCACTATCGGCACCCTTTCGGTCCACGCTGTGGACGTACCAGGAATCTTCGCTACTCCCTTCCACGTGCAGTTCCGGCGCAAACCGGGCTTTGCGACGCTGTATATAAAGGAAGTTGATTCACTCACCCTCTGTTCCCAGACCACCGTGTATCTGGGACAGGGACGGGACAAGAGTTTGAATTCCCAGGCGCGGGTTTGGGTCGGCAAGTATAACTCGCTGTTCGATGAATACGAGCCGCCCCGGTGGCCCATCTCAACGGGCCCATGGGAGTCGACTGCGGATGTCGACTGCCGCATCGACAGCAACGACTACCAGCTCCCGCCGTGTCCGGTGTGCGGCGGAAAGGGCGACCTTGGAGCCCGTAACTTCGGCTGCGTGTTTACCGTCGCCTGGTAATTCAAGGCTGGGTGTGTAGAAGTGTAGACGGTGCGAGCCATCACCAGTGGCGAAGATGTATGACCATGGCCCCGTTGTGGCGCTGACACGATCCTGAAACTGTGGCAGAGTCCAACTGATACACTTTTGACACTGAGCACCCGGGCGCACACACCCACCAACCTGCACCTCGGTGGCATTGTCCACGGTGCGATGTGACAAGAGAGCGCCGCGCTGATCCCAACCTCGGCGCATAAGAGACAGTCGCGCAGCCGCTTACCACTGTGTCCCCCCACCCCACCGAGCATCATGGCGACACCGTCCCCCTCCCCCGCTGGCCCGCTGAGCTGGGACATCCTGCGGGATGTGATCGAAGTCGCCACCGACGCCGGTACGCTAGCGAGGATTGCGCGCGTCTCGCGCGCCGCCAACCAGCCAGCCATCCGGAGGCTGTACACGCACCTCGACATCAGCGGGCCGCGCCTGCACGACCTGCTCAGGATGCATACGCCGCAGCCGCCGGCCAACGCGTACAATCTCCAGCTGTACAAGTGGCGCCTCGCGACGCGGTACTACCTCCCGATGCACGAGCACCAGCGGCGCGCTCTCGCCCTCGTACGCAGCCTGAACATCCGCAACATCTCCCGCCCGGCACTGGAGGCCCTGTACGCCGCTGCTGCCAGCACGCCCGGCGTGCCCCTCTTTCCGAATGTCGAAAAGGTTCACGTGTATGGCAGGCCTGACGGCCCACAGGGCGACCAGGGCGTGCTCCCGGCGCCGGACCGCATCGTCCTCTTCCCCTCGACTGCGCACCTCTGCGCGTGGTGGACGGACCGCGACGGGGCGACAGGCTACCCTCCCAACTTTGGGCTCTTCCCCACCCAGCCGCCGCAGTCGGTCATTTACCACCAACCGTGGCGGAGCAACACGACCGAGATCTGCCCTTTCAAAGCGCGCCTGCAGGGACCGGTGCAGGTTATCTACTTCCTTGAGGACTACGGGCAGTCGGCTTACGTGGACATCCCCCACCCCGACCAGCGTTGCATTGTCTGTGGCGGCAGGACCGTCTTCAACGCCCGCGACTATGGCGGTACCCTGTTCTCCCAGGCGTGGTGAGGTGCGAGAGGGGTGCGCGGCGGGGTGAGCCGAGTTGTATAGTTTATGCACACCAACGATGCAGGTCATACGTCGGCATCTTGTGAGTGGTATGGCCATGGCAGATGATACGCTCCGCTCCGGTGCCACTCACCCACCGAACAGCGTCCAGATCTTCACCGATCACCGACATGCACTCGCCGAGTTGAAACTCGCCCACGCCGTCTCACCAGCAGAGCGCCACAGTGTAATTTCTCGGACCGAGATTTACTCCCGCCGCCGTGCCGTCGTTGTCGGTGTCATGTCCAAGCCGGTGCCTGATCCGCGCTGAAGCGTTTCACAATGTCACATTCTGGACCCCATAAAGACAAGTCTGGTTCAAGCAGGCAGGGCAGTGGGCAGTGGGCAGGGCAGCAGCGAATCCTACCTACTGGATCCAGCAGCAAGCGCAAGCGGCAAACGACAGCGGGCCAGACCTGGCTGGTCTTGATCCTTAGCACTCCCTTGTGCTCCTTGCTCCTTGGCAACCAGGAAACTTGCGGGCAGGCAGGCAGGCGGCGGAGGTACTGACGACGGGGCTCTGGTACTCACTCAGCTTTTAACTCGTTCTTCGGCACACCTCTTCACACTGCTCCACCCACTCAACCGTGGATGCTCGCTCCGATGTCTCCGCCGCCGGCCCACCGCGGCGCGTTGGAGAGCTTCCCCGCCTCGCTGGGCCGCGCGCTCCCCCCCGTTCTAGAGGCCTCGCCACCACCGCCCGAACCACGCAAGCTGTCGGCTGGCGCGTCCCTCCCGGCCGAGATCCTCGACATGGTGCTCGAGTACCTCGACGTCGAGTACCACCGCGACACACTCCTCGCGCTGCTCCGCGTCTCGCCGGCCATCTGGGAGCCGACCGCGCGCAAGCTGTACCGCAATGTCGACATCGGCGCCGACCAGGTACGCCGGCTCTTCCGCGCGCCGATCAGCGCGCGCACCCGCCTCGCGCTGTCGTTCATCAAGTTCCTCGTCCTCACGAATGTCGGGTACGCCGCCATGCAGTCGTTGTACTCGGCTGCCCTGCCCAACGAACCCCTCTTCCCCAGCGTCACCAAGGTGCAGGTCATCAGCACACGGCCGGAAACCCTGGACAGCCTCAAGCCAACGCCGGGCTACTTCCCCCCCGCCGGCATCTTCCTCTTCGGCGCGGTGGACATGTGTCTCTGGTATGCCCACAACCTCGGGGTTCTAAGAGGCTTGGCGGCGCAAGAAACACTCGGGCTGAGTATCCACTGCACTACCCGCCAGGAGGCCGAGTACACCATGGTCCACCTGCTGGCGCAGTGGAATGTCAAGTGGAAGGAGCAGTCCGTCGTCTACTGGTACCCCTTTCACGAACTGGACGGCGACGGCCTCAGCGAATCGCTCGACATCGCGGTCCCCTCCGGTATCCGCGTTCGCTGTGTCCAGGCCAGGCTCCTCGTGTGCAGACCTATGAACGATGGTCCATTTGACCCCATCCAGCCTCCGAAAACGGTCCAGTTTCGCCTTGACGCGCCCCGGCACGCGTGCTCCGTATGCGGCACCAGGAACGGCACCTGGAATCATATGGATTCGTCCAAAGATAGGACGTTTTGGGGCGAGAGGTTCACCGTTGCCACAAGAAAAGCGGAGAGGGAGAATCCGTTTAGCAAATTGCTCGGGCCGATACCAGGAGCGATCTCTGCCTTCGACCAGTAAGGGCATCAGAGCACTGCCGTTCCCCACAGCCTCAATGGTCATCGTCTGGTTTATCGCCGCTTGCTGTCAGCTGTATTGCTCGGCCCAGCCCTCATCTGGAACCGCCGTCGACACTGGCAATGGCGACGCCACGCCACTCTTGTCGGTCGGAGTGCTGAGCGAGTCCCTGCGGATCCTCCTCCTGATGGGCCACACAGCACACCCCCCTTTGGGCGCTGTTGGGCGCGCGCCATGCAACGCCCTCCCCACGACTCGAAGCGACCCCGACGCCCCTCGCGCCCCGTCCCCTTGTTGCTCGCTCGCCACCCAAAGGACGGGCGATAACGACGTCATTGCCCAGCACACACCAAACACACATGCCATCCATCCATCCCCCGTTTCCAAATCTTCCCATCTTCTTTCCACTCTTTCCCCATTCATTCCACCCACCCATTGTCGAGTCAAGCACTCGCCACCCACCTCAAATACCACCACTCTCATCAACTCTCTCTTCTACAACACCCATTCTCTCACCTTCCCCCTCCAGACTTTTCACCGCACACCATGCTTCCACCTGAATCAAAGGACCCGTTCCCCAACGAGCTCATCGGGCTCGTCATCAACAACCTCGACATCAACGAGGACCGCGCGGCGCTCATTGCCCTGCTCCGCGTGTCCGCGCCAGTGTGGAGCATGGCCGCAAAGGCTCTCTACGCCAACCTGGACATCAGCGGCGACATGATGTGTGCGCTGCTTCTCGGCGGTGCGGACGCCACCCTGGCAGCCGACGCAGCGCCCTCCCACAGCATCCGCCCGATGTCTGGGTCGGCAAAATACACAGAAGGCGCAAAGTCGAACATGATTAAGCGCCGGAGCTCGCGGGGCTTTACGGCCTACATCAGAGCACACGACTTCCTGTTCCTTCCCTTTCCAGGTTGGGATATGGGCATGATGGACGCACTACGAAGTCGTGCACGGGAGGAACAGGCACAGTCTAGCAACAAGCCCACTGTCCATGTTCCGCCGACGCACCGCTTGTGTGCTCGCACCAGGCTCGCCCTGTCATTCACCCAGTCCCTCAACCTGCGGAACATGCACGACGACGCTATCAACGTCATGCGGCACTCCGCCATCCCTGGGGAACCCCTCTTCCCCAACGTCACCAAGATCCACCTGTACACGACCGCCGAACCGTACGATATTAATTGGAAGCCTCCGGTCTCCGCCAAGGTGCACCATGTACCTGGCATCCATCTGTTTGACACAGTCGACATCTGTGCCTGGCAGATCGAGTCGGCCGCAATCGCCGAGTATCTGAGCCCGCGGCGCATTCGAACTCTCAACATCCACAATGACCTCATGCTCCCATTGAGGCATAGCTTTTCGTTCGACCGCGGCGTCAACCCGTCGGTGTGGACGAACGAATCCCTCGTCCACTGGTTCGTTCAAGCGCTCCTCGAGTACGACTTCGAACGGCCATTCGATGGACCAGCGGACCCGGGCATGCCCTACGCGAGGTGTTGGATCGGCGAGCAGATCAACTTCGATGATGTGCCTCTGCCTGCAGCGGGTGGCTTTTTCGGCGGTCCAGGCCCCGGTGGGCTCGCTGGGATGCCGGGGAACGGTGGTCCCGGTCTCGGAGCTCTCGCTGGTATGGCGGCGGGCACCGGCGGTCCTGCTGGCCCGGCGCCCCAGAACCCCATCGGCTTCGTGCCGATGCCAAACCTCGGCGGCCCAGCCTTCGGCGCGCCGGGAACCATGACAACATGGGCTGGCCCTGCTGGTCCTGCTGGTCCTGCTGGTCCTGCTGGCCCTGGCGGTTCATTCGCGGCGGGCGCCCAGCAGACCGCTGCTGGGGCTCCCATTCCCGGCACCGTTGCGCCGCCCGCTGTCTTCGCTCCCCCCTTGGTTCCCCTACCTCAAGGCAACGGGGCGGGTCCAGCCGTCGGAGCCGCAGCTCCGATTCACACCTGGCTGCCGGCTGCCCTCACACAGGCGGCTGCGATAACCGGCCAGGCGGCGACTCCGATGGCGCCAGGCAATGGTCCTCAAGCCAACGCTGCCCCCCACCTCAACCCCTTCGCAGTCCTCGCACTCCTCCCTCCCCACCTGACCCATGCTGGGGCTCTCCCACCACAACCCCCGACCAACCCCGCCAACAACATGCCGATGGCCACTGCGGCCAACTTTCCGGGCAACGTCAACCCCCAACTCGCGGCGGCTCTGCAAAATCTTCTTGGCACCCCCAACTTGGTTCCACCGCACCTAGCCGCGCCCGTCCCCAACGCCGTTCCGGTGGCCCCTCCGTTGCAAATGCTGCCGGCCCGCCGCTATGGGCAACTTCCTCGGCGGGTTTGAGGCTCCGGACGTGGTCGCCGGTGACTGGGGCAAGGGCAAGTGGTGCGAGGAGCACCAGTTCCGCATGGACAGCAGGAGGTTCAAGCACAAGTCGTGCTCTGTCTGCGGTGCCAAGGACAAGTTTTACGCGCGCGACTTTGGGGTGGTGTTCACCAGGCAGTGGTAGATAGATAGATACGCGCAGCAGTTGACGGTTACGACTTCATGACATAGAGCAATCAAGCAAGCACATACAATGCATTTCGTGTTCGTGTTAGGTACCTCGAGCTCAGTCAGGGCAGAAGAAGCAGCGATATTGATTGTGCGTGGCTTCTTGAGCCCCAGGCCGAGAACAGCTTATACACCTCGGGCGCAGCCCCTGTCCACAACAACAACACAACATCGCCGTGGCCCAGTGGAACGGCGCCAGGCTCATAGGGAAGCACCCTTGGAACCTGGAGATCCTAGGATCGAGACCTAGCGGCGATAGTAGATGTCTTTTGTGGAGGACGGAGGCGAAGGAGGACAGTGCGCGGATACATATGTATCGGCTTGGGTTTATCGCTCCGCGATTTCCCACCGTCGCCACCACAGCGGGTGTTTACACCCACGTGTATCCATCCACACGCTACTCAGAGCACTGCACATATTTTTTACGGTATGTAAGAGGTACTGTAGAAGCACTAATGAGCCTTATCATGCTTGGAGATGTTGTGCGGCATGCGGGAAATTTACGGTGGTGCCGAAGACATGTGGTGATCGGCGCCACGCCACCTCGCGGCGGTGGTGCATTCTGCTCGGCTACGCTCTGCACGGAATGGCTTATGCCTTCCGGCACTCTGACGCTTCTTTTCTCCCTCAAAACACTTTGAGTGACGAAACTCGCGCTCACTCATTGGCGCGTCACCACTCTATTTCCTCTCTCCGTCATTCCTCCGATCCCAAACATATATATCTTCAACTTAAATCAAGCCTCTCCTCTCCTCAACACCATCCATCATGCTTGCCCAGGCAGACACCGGCGCCATGCCCAATGAGCCTTGCCCCAATATCCCCGACGAACCCACGGCCACCCCGGACCCCACCGCCCCCGACGACGTCCCTGCCGTTCCTGCCGCGCGTCCGTACGACTTCCCCTACGAAGTCAAAGAGGTCATCGTGAAGCACTTCGACGTAAACACCGACCGCGCGACCTTCCTTTCCCTCCTCCGCGTCTCTGAGGCATGGTGGTATGCGGCGACGCGGTACCTGTATCGACGCGTCGAGCTCACCGCCGGCGGCGTGGTGCGATTCCTGCGCGCCGCCTACAACCACGACAACGAGTACTTGTTCCCGTACCCCTTCCGCAGTGAGCGCACACGCCTCGCCGTTTCTCTGGTCCGGCACCTCTCCCTATGCGACATAGATCTTGGGTCAGTGGTCGCCATGTACCGCGCCTGCACGCCAGGCATTGTGCTCTTCCCCGCCGTGACATCCGTACACTTGCACTTCTCCCGGATCAGGAGCGGGACGAGTCACAGGCAGAAGGTGTTGTTCCGTCTAGCCCCCGGTACCTTCATGTTCAACGAGATTGACATATGTGGGTGGGGGGCGCACGTGAATGAGGTCATGCACAACCTTCCGGTAGTGTCGTACCGCAGCCTCAATGTCCACCTGGCACTCGAGCCTTGGAGGGGGTTGCCCCTATGGAGGTTCACCTGGCCCACTGCTACATGGGACAACACGTCGCTTGTCAACTGGTTCCAAGTCCTCACACTCGATGACGCGTCCAACCCGCCGCAGACAGTCAACGGACCGAAAACTCTTGGCCTCCCGGTTGGTGCTCCGCACGTTAAGAGCTTGGTGACGCTACAGGGAGCCGTCGACCTCGATCAACGCCCCAACATGTGGCATCACTCCGGCAGTTGGCTTGCAATGGTCGGCGCGAGGACTAGCTATCCTCTCACAGTTGGGCCTTGGGATCTCAACCCCACGAGTGAAATCCAATATCGTCTCGACACGCCCGAGCACGAACACCCTCCCTGCGTAGTGTGTGGCGCCAAGACCGAGTTGGCGGACCGTAACATTGGTCACACCTTCACCAAGACCTCCTAACGCTGCTTCTGTTCACCTCCATACCATTGTGCGTAAGAAGCATGAATGGTGGTCATAGTTCTGTGCCAGGGGTGTGGCTGACATGGCGTTGGGGCACATCCATGGGTGCGAGGTTGCGCTGCCCCATGACACGCAGAGTTTGTTCGCACTGGCATTGACGGTGGATGCATATATATATGGCGCACCGTACATACACCCCGTGCTCTTCTTGTCCTCCCTCCCAGGTCATACCACACACCAGCTACTATAACAGCATCCATACCACCTGCACCCAGCCATGGGCCAAGTTCACGGTACGCCCCCGTACCCACGGTTCCCCTAACATACCCAGACCGGACCACCGTCACCCAAGACGACACGATGGGCGGCAGTAAGGACCCACTCCCAGGGATCATCATCGACCTCATCCTCGAGTGCCTCGACGTCAACCGCGACCGCTCAACCTTCATCAACCTTCTCTGCGTCTCCGACTTGTGGGAGATGACAGCTGTCATCCTGTACAAGAACATCGATATCAACGGGGATCAGCTCTGCAAGCTCCTCGTTTCCTCTACGGCAAAGAGCACTGAACGCACCACGGAAGTTGAGACGTGGGCGGAATTCGTGCCGCCCCTGCACGATCGGCACTGGCCCCTGTCCCCCGTGTCCGAGGATCGGCTGCGCCAGTATCAGCTGCCGCGCCCAGGGAGGGAATTAAACGACCTGAGCATTCGTACTCGGC